>NC_083329.1:27691260-28380445 GCF_963455315.2 Globicephala melas | reverse complement strand
GAATACTTATCTCCCCACTAGAAGGCTCCCCTTAAAGACAGGGAGTGTGTTGAAGTTCCCATTTAAAAAATACACTGCACATAGTAAGCCCTCAGTAATCCCAGTTGGGGACGGTGCATGTGGGCCCTTAGTCACATGCACACTGTCAGTTATAGAAACCTT
This sequence comes from Globicephala melas, assembly GCF_963455315.2. Classification (NCBI taxonomy): domain Eukaryota; kingdom Metazoa; phylum Chordata; class Mammalia; order Artiodactyla; family Delphinidae; genus Globicephala; species Globicephala melas. Next base: position 28,380,283 of record NC_083329.1, on the reverse strand, counting down.
CACATCTGTCCACAGCCTGAACACCCTGGGGATGTTGGTTCTCTGAATTCCCATGTCACTCACCCTCCAGCCCTGCTCAGCCTGTTCCATTCCTGATGACCCCCCACTCTTTGCTTGTTTTCGGCCCTGGCAGAAACAAAGCAAGCCCAAAATACACCATCCAACTGGCAGGTGATGAGTGATAAGCTGCCTGGCTCTAAAAGGCTGGAATGAGGCGGCCTTTCAGTACTAAGTGCAGTAACCCTAGCTCTCAGCTTGTTGTAATTCTAGATGGAGGTGGTCTGGGACTGGGCGTGGGCAGGGCAGCATGAACAGACCCTCGAGGTCCGGCGGGAAGTGGGAAGAGAGCGCATCTCTCTGCAGTCAATTGAAAGTATGAAATTAACGCTCAGATGGAGGGAAATGAGATGCACTGGCTTACGTGAGAGGATGAGTGATTCTTCTCGCTAAGGGAAGGCTCTCTGCAGGGGATGGGATGGCAGGTTTGGTGGCCACACTTAATCTCTTTCTTGCTCCTCACCTAAGATAAGATATGACATTTATACAAGGAGATTCTCATTGCTTTTTTTCTTCACTTTATTTCTGCCAAATATCCTACAGCTCTGTGGCTTTGGGCAAGTAACTTAACCTCTCTGAATTTTAGTTTCCTCATCAGTAAAGTGGGAGTTGTAGCCCACACCTCAAACAGCTGTTGTGAGAATCTAAATGAGCTAAAGGATTTAAGGAATTATAGAGGCATTCCATAATTGAGGTGGTTAGTTTCTACCAAAAGCAAGTCTCTATTTCAGAAGCACCAGGGCACTGGAGAATGCAGTCAGTGCTCAGATGCCTGTGGCTTACAGTGCGATACTAGTGTTCATTTAATCTGTGCTCTAGGAAAGGCCCGGTGCCTTAATCAAGAATATACAGCACAGGAGTGATCAGTCGGCATTTAATTAAATGTTCACAGCTACTATGAAGGTTTCAGTCTTTATCTCCCCCTAGCATCAGAGTATTATAATTAGAATAATAAGGGTATTAGATAGCATAATAAGGGTATTAGGTTCACTGGGGGTGGGGGGATGTGGCTTGTTAATAAACCCCATTAGAAGTGAGTCCTCATCATTAAAATCAGTGGTCTGGAAGATATGTATATTGGCTAAGACAGTTTACAGTCCCTCCCAACCCTTGCATGATCAGAAAAAAGAGTCTGCTGAGCCCCCCACACCATTCACCTTTCTGGAGGGTACCTGCTGCTAGATTCTAACATGGCCCTGGGTCCAGCCATAACATCAAAGGATTCGATTTGCCTGAAGCCTTAAGGTTAACCCACTCCCGCTTCTCGATTTTGGAGACCCACCTGGAGCAAACCTTTCGCGCAAGGCCTGGTTAGAGCACCTCAAAGGACAGAGCCGTGATCAGTTTTCAGAACAGGTCCTTTTGTGTCTACTTGCTGATAAAAGTGTGTCTAATAAATGTCCAAATGTGGCAGAATTTGATCTGAAACTTGTGTGAAGTGAAGTGGTTGGGGGAGCAGCTAGCCCTCAACAACCTGTAATGTTTGGGAGCTACCTACAGCTGCCGAAAACAACCTAATAGTTTGTGCGTAATTAAATTCGTGTAGGTCAGTTTGCAGCAGCTGCTGTTAATGTATGTTAGGGCCAAGCACTTTATTTACCTTATTTCATTTAATCCTTAGAACAAATCTGTGAGGTAGGCCCTATTATTATTCCAATGTTTTTAACCAGGGAAAAGGAGGCCCAGAGATCTTAATGCACTGCCCAAGGTCACACAGCTACTAATTAGTGGATCAAATTTTGAATGCAGAGCTCTTGTGCTTAATCAGTGCACACTACTTCCTGATAGCATTTGAGGGTTTGAGATTGAAAACTGTTTCCCTCAAACAGGGTCAGGCTATAGTCTGGCTTTACTCACAGCTATGCCTTCCTCATCTGAGCCCACCTGCTGAGAAACGGCCACCTTCAAATTGAGCGGGAGCTGCCCTACTCGGACTGTGTCACGGATTCTGATGCCTCTGTCACAGATTCTGGCAATGGCCCAATGGCCACCTCTTGACCCTCCCTTCTCACAGTTTCTTTTTTCCTCTTTTCCTCCCTCATTCTTCATATAGACTCTTAGGACCTCAGAGTTGGAACATCCAGTCCTGGCCAGAATATATAAATATACAAGATCTCAGAGGTGGTTCTCCAGCCTTGCTGGAATGCAGCCCAGACTGGGCACTGATGCTGTATTCGAATGGCTCTAATCCCTCGGGAGCTTGTCTTCTTATTGACCAGACTGTGCCTCCTTGTCACTTCATCCACTGATCCTAATCCTGCCCACTGGAGTCACTCAGAAGCCCAATCCCTGTGTCACATGACAGCCCTTCAAGTACCTTAGGATGGATTCATGTGTCACTAAATGTGCTACCTTAAAGGACCAATGGATGTCACATGTCTTGAGATATAATGTGGGATTTCTCCAGTTCCTGCAGGTCTCCCTGCTGGAAGCTTTGGAACCTGAAGGACTCTGGCTTCATAGGAATCTCTCCTGTCCTCTGGGCAGAGGTGCTTCCTGACCAGCTTTCCAGAATCAAAGAGGAAGCTGCTAAAGCCCTCTCTTCTTTTACTATTATTTTTATTAAGTTATAACTTATACAATTATTTACACAGATCTTTTTTTTTAAATTTATTGACATACAATTTATCTATCATAAAATTCACTATTTTAAAGTGTACAATTCACTGATTTTTAGTGTATTCCCAAAGTTATGCAACCATTACTACTACCTATTTCCAGAACATTTTCATCACCTCCAAAAGAAACCCCATGCCCATTAGCAGTCCCTCCCACTCCCCTGCCCCCATCCTCGGTAACCACCACTCTGCTTTCCGACTTTTAGGATTTGCCTACTGTGGACATTTCATCTAAATGGAATCACACAATATGTGCTCTTTTGTGACTTCTTTCACTTCGCATAGTGTTTTCAAGGTTCATCCATGTTGTACCATGTATCAGAATTTCCTTCCTTTTTATGGCCAAATGATATTGCATTGTATGGATATACCACATTTTGTTTACCTGTTCATCAGCTGAGGGACATTTGGGTTGTTTCCACTTTGGGGCTGCTATGAATAACGATGCTGTGAACATTTGTGAACAAGCTTTTGTGTGAACATGTTTTCAGTTCTCTTGGAGTGGGACTGACCTTGCGCAGCTCTTAAGTGTATGTCCGTTTTAATGCATCTCATGTGGAGCTCTTTACACACACAAAGGTTTCAGCCCGAGCTTGGGACCTGAGTGAGCAGACAGGAACCTATCTCACTAACAACATGTGGTGGGATCCAAGTCAGCTGGAAAGCCCAGCCAGAGTCCCACTAGCAATTCTTTTTCCTCTCTCCCATGCCCTGGGAGGCTCAATGGTTTCTTCAATTCAAAGATGCTGTCTATTTGATAACAATTCAGAGGGCTGGGGTAGGGGAAGTGGTGGTGGGAAAGTTTCTTTTGACATTGATTGTAAGATACCTCTTGATTTTAGAAAGTTAAATTGGGAGTGTCAGGTTTAATCCTTCGACAACCCCATCTCCATCTTCTCTATGAAGAAAGTAAGGCTCGAGATTGGAACCAAGATGGCGGAGTAGAAGGACGTGCTCTCACTCCCTCTTGTGAGAACACCAGAATCACAACTAGCTGCTGGACAATCATCGACAGGAAGACACTGGAACTCACCAAAAAAGATACCCCACGTCCAGGGACAAAGGAGAAGGCAGAGTGAGACGGTAGGAGGGGTGCAATCACAGTAAAATCAAGTCCCATAACTGCTGGGTGGGTGACTCACAGACTGAAGAACACTTATACCACAGAAGTCCACCCACTGGAGTGAAGGTTCTGAGCCCCACAACAGGCTTCCCAACCAGGGGGTCCGGCAACAAGGAAGAGGAATTCGTAGAGAATAAGACTTTGAAGGCTACTGGGATTTGACTGCAGGACTTCGACAGAACTGGGGGAAACAGAGACTCCACTTTAGGAGGGCACACACAAAGTGGTGTGCGCATCGGGACCCAAGGGAAGGAGCAGTGACCCCAGGGGAGACTGAACCACACCTACCTACTAGTGTTGGAGGGTCTCCTGTGGAGGCGGGGGTTGGCTGTGGCCCACTGTGGGGACAAGGACACTGGCAGCAGGAGTTCTGGAAGGTACTCCTTGGCGTGAGCCCTCCCAGAGTCTGCCATTAGCTCCACCAAAGAGCCCAGGTAGGCTCCAGTGTTGGGTTGCCTCAGGCCAAACAACCAACAGGGAGGGAACCCAGCCCCACCCATCAGCAGTCAAGTGGATTAAAGTTTTACTGAGCTCTGCCCACCAGAGCAACAGTCAGCTCTACCCACCACCAGTCCCTCCCATCAGGAAACTTGCACAAGCCTCTTAGATAGCCTCATCCACCAGAGGGCAGACAGCAGAAGCAAGAAGAACTACAATCCTGCAGCCTGTGGAACAAAAACCACATTCACAGAAAGAGAGACAAGATGAAAAGGCAGAGGGCTATGTACCAAATGAAGGAACAAGATAAAACCCCAGAAAAACAACTAAATGAAGTGGAGATAGACAACCTTCCAGAAAAACAATTCAGAATAATGATAGTGAAGATGATCCAGGACCTCAGAAAAAGAATGGAGGCAAAGATGAAGAAGATGCAAGAAATGTTTAACAAAGACCTAGAAGAATTAAAGAACACACAAACAGAGACGAACAATACAATAACTGAAATGAAAACTATACTAGAAGGAATCAATAGCAGAATAACTGAGGCAGAAGAACGGATAAGTGACCTGGAAGACAGAATGGTGGAATTCACTGCTGTGGAACAAAGTAAAGAAAAAAGAATGAAAAAAAATGAAGACAGCCTAAGAGACCTCTGGGACAACATTAAACGCAACAACATTCGCATTATAGGGGTCCCAGAAGGAGAAGAGAGAGACAAAGGACCAGAGAAAATATTTGAAGAGATTATAGTCAAAAACTTCCCTAACATGGGAAAGGAAATAGCCACCCAAGTCCAGGAAGCGCAGAGAGTCCCATACAGGATAAACCCAAGGAGAAACACACCGAGACACATAGTAATTAAATTGGCAAAAATTAACACAAAGAAAAATTATTGAAAGCAGCAAGGGAAAAATGACAAATAACATACAAGGGAACTCCCATAAGGTTAACAGCTGATTTCTCAGCAGAAACTCTACAAACCAGAAGGGAGTGGCATGATATACTTAAAGTGATGAAAAGGAAGAACCTACAACCAAGATTACTCTACCCAGCAAGGATCTCATTCAGATTCAACGGAGAAATCAAAAGCTTTACAGACAAGCAAAAGCTAAGAGAATTCAGCACCACCAAACCAGCTCTACAACAAATGCCAAAGGAACTTCCCTAAGTGGGAAACACAAGAGAAGAAAAGGACCTACAAAAACAAACCCAAAACAGTTAAGAAAATGGTCATAGGAACACCCATATTGATAATTACCCTAAAGGTGAATGGATTAAATGCTCCAGCCAAAAGACACAGCCTTGCTGAATGTGTACAAAAACAAGACCCATATATATGTTGTCTACAAGAGATCCACTTCACACCTAGGGACACATACAGACTGAAAGTGAGGGGATGGAAAAAGATATTCCATGGAAATGGAAATCAAAAGAAAGCTGGAGTAGCTATTCTCGTATCAGACAGAAGAGACTTTAAAAAAAGAATGTTACAAGAGACAAGGAAGGACACTGCATAATCATCAGGGGATCAATCCAAGAAGAAGATATAACAATTATAAATATATATGCACCCAACATAGGAGCACCTCAATACATAAGGCAACTGCTAACAGCTGTAAAAGAGGAAATTGACAGTAACACAATAATAGTGGGGGACTTTAACACCTCACTTACACCAATGGACAGATCATCCAAAATGAAAATAAATAAGGAAACAGAAGCTTTAAATGATACAATAGACCAGTTAGATTTAATTGATATTTATAGGACATCCCATCCAAAAACAGCAGATTACACTTTCTTCTCAAGTGCTCACGGAACATTCTCCAGGATAGATCACATCTTGGGTCACAAATAAGCCTCGGTAAATTTAAGAAAATTGAAATCATATCAAGTATCTTTTCTGACCACAATGCTATGAGATTAGAAATGAATTACAGGGAAAAAAACGTAAAAAACAAACACATGGAGGCTAAACAATACATTACTAAATAACCAAGAGATCACTGAAGAAATCAAAGAGGAAATCAAAAAATACCTAGAGACAAATGACAATGAAAACATGATGATCCAAAACCTATGGGATGCAGCAAAAGCAGTTCTAAGAGGGAAGTTTATAGCTATACAAGCCTACCTCAAGAAACAAGGAAAATCTCTAATAAACAATCTAGCCCTACACCTAAAAGAACTAGAGAAAGAAGAACAAACAAAACCCAAAGTTAGCAGAAGGAAAGAAACCATAAAGATCAGAGCAGAAATAAATGAAATAGAAACAAGGAAAACAATAGCAAAGATCAATAAAACTAAAAGCTGGTTCTTTGAGAAGATAAAATTGATAAGCCATTAGCCAGACTCATCAAGAAAAAGAGGGAGAGGACTCAGATCAATAAAATTAGAAATGAAAAAGGAGAAGTTACAACAGACACCACAGAAATGCAAAGCATCCTAAGAGATTACTACAAACAACTGTATGCCAATAAAATGGACAACTTGGAAGAAATGGACAAATTCTTAGAAAGGTATCACCTCCCAAGACTGAACCAGGAAGAAATACATAATACGAACAGACCAATCACAAGTAATGAAATTGAAACTGTGATTTAAAATCTTCCAACAAACAAAAGTACAGGACCAGATGGCTTCACAGGTGAATTCTATCAAATATTTAGAGAAGAGCTAACACCCATCCTTCTCAAACTCTTCCAAAAATTGCAGAGGAGGAATACTCCCATACTCATTTTACGAGGCCACCATCACCCTGAAACCAAAACCAGACAAAGATACTCCAAGAAAAGAAAATTACAGACCAATATCACTGATGAATATAGATGCAAAAATCCTCAACAAAATACTAGCAAACAGAATCCAACAACACTTTAAAAGAATCATACACCATGACCAAGTGGGATTTATCCCAGGGATGCAAGGATTCTTCAATATACGCAAATGAATCAGTGTGATACACCATATTAACAAATTGAAGAAGAAAAAGTATATGATCTTCTCAATACATGCAGAAAAAGCTTTTGACAAAATTCAACACCCATTTATGATAAAAACTCTCCAGAAAGTGGGCATAGAGGGAACCTACCTCAACATAATAAAGGCCATATATGACAAACCCACAGCAAACATCATTCTCAATGGTGAAACACTGAAAGCATTTCCTCTACGATCAGGAACAAGACAAGGATGTCCACTCTCGCCACTATTATTCAACGTAATTTTGGAAGTCCTAGCTACAACAATCAGAGAAGAAAAAGAAATAAAAGGAGTACAAATTGGAAAAGAAGAAGTAAAACTGTCACTGTTTGCAGATGACATGATACTGTACATAGAGAATCCTAAAGATGCCACCAGAAAACTACTGGAACTAATCAATGAATTTGGTAAAGTTGCAGGATACAAAATTAATGCACAGAAATCTCTTGCATTCCTATACGCTAACAACAAAAGATCAGAAAGAGAAATTAAGGAAACAATCCCATTCACCATTGCAACAGAAAGAATAAAATACCTAGGAATAAACCTACCTAGGGAGACAAAAGACCTGTATGCAGAAAACTATAAGACACTGATGAAAGAAATTAAAAATGATACCAACAGATGGAGAGATATACCATGTTCTTGGATTGGAAGAATCAATATTGTGAAAATGACTATACTACCCAAAACAATCTACAGATTCATTGCAATACCTATCAAATTACCAATGGCATTTTTTACAGAACTAGAACAAAAAATCTTAAAATTTGTGTGGAGACACAAAAGACCCTGAATAGCCAAAGCAGTCTTGAGGGAAAAAAATGGAGCTGGAGGAATCAGACTCTCTGACTTCTGACTATACTACAAAGCTGCAGTAATCAAGACAGTATGGTACTGGCACAAAAACAGAAACATAGATCAATGGAACAAGATAGAAAGCCCAGAGATAAACCCATGCACCTATGGTCAACTTATCTATGACAAAGGGTATCACCTCACACCAGTTAGAATGGGCATCATCAGAAAATCTACAAACAACAAATGCTGGAGAGGGTGTGGAGAAAATGCTGGAGGGTGTAAATTGATACAGCCACTATGGAGAACAGTATGGAGGTTCCTCAAAGAACTAAAAATAGAATTACCATATGACCCTACAATCCCACTATTGGGCATATACCCAGAGAAAACCATAATTCAAAAAGACACATGCACCCCAATGTTCATTGCAGCACTATTTACAATAGCCATGGAAACAACCTAAATGCCCATTGACAGATGAATGGATAAAGAAGATGTGGTACATATATACAATGGAATATTACTCAGCCATAAAAAGGAACAAAATTAGGTCATTTGTTGAGACATGGGTGGATCTAGAGACTGTCATACAGAGTGAAGTAAGTCAGAAAGAGAAAAACAAATATCGTATATTAATGCATATATGTGGAAGCTATAAAAATGGTACAGATGAACCGGTTTGCAGGGCAGAAATAGAGACACAGATGTAGAGAACAAACGTATGGACACTGAGGGGGGAAAGCGGTGGTGGGTGGTGGGTGGTGTGATGAATTGAGAGATTGGGATTGACATGTATACACTGATGTGTGTAAAATTGATGACTAATAAGAACCTGCTGTATAAAAAAAAAATCAGCAATGAAAAAAAAAGTTAAATTGCTTGGGGAGGGGAAAGAGATTACTGCATTTTTAGACTTGGGGAGATTACAGTCTTACATTTAAAGGTTACCCTCAGAGGCCAACCCAGTATTTTTATAGAGGAGGAAAAGGAGGGATGGCTCCATAGGTTAGACAACAGCATAGGCCAACCCTTACTGCTGAGACTGCAGCAAGAAGGGTCACAGACACAGAAGTAGCAGGCAAGGCTGGGGCGGTGGTCCATCTACTTAGCATCTCTGATGTGGCTTCTAGGGGCAACCCGTGGAGAGAAATGTTACTCTGTGCTACATCAGACACTAAGCAATAGGGATCTGCTCCTTAATTCTCCACACCATGATGTCACAGGAAAGCCTGAGGAGCTCCAAGTGGCAGAGCCCAGAGAACTCTGGGCTCCAAGCCCAACCCTGTTCCTTCCATAATGCCACGTATTACTTCACCTCCCTGGGCCTTGGTTTCCCGCTCTGTGCAGTCAGGAGAGTGATCCCTTCCCTGTCTGAGTCACTCTGTCATTATCAGGACCAAACAAAATGAGTTAATAAGGAGGTGAGCACTCTTTAAAATGAAGGACACATGGGGGTCATGATTTATTATGGACCTGGATTCATTTAAGCTCACTAATCTACTTAGGCCACAGATATTAATAAGTACCTGGTTATAGTTTAACCTCAACTACCTCTTAAAGTAACTACCACTACATTTTTATCACCTACTGTATACTTTGTCTAAGTCACTGTCTAATTTCAGAAGAAGATCCTTAGGCTTCCCTCCTAGTACTCATGTCTCCTACCCCCTGCCCAACACTCACGTCTTCCTGAAACTTGGGTCTTTACAGTGGTCTCCTTCTCAGGACTGTTTCAACTCATTTATGTTTTGGCTGAGATCTCAAGGTCAGTACCACACGCAACATGCACCACAGTCTGCTACGGATCAACAGAGTAAACAAATCTGGTTTACTTCTAAAGCTTTTTTCACCAGTGTGCAGCAGACACTTTCTAAGACAGGGCGAATTCTTTCAGCCTTCAGTAAAGATTTAAGAACTCGAGGTAACTTCTTCAAAGCATTGACTTAATGTTGTCTTTCCACCACCATATACCAAGCTCACAAGTGAGACACGTATCACCCCTTTGATATTCTAACGACTTTGTAATTATACAACTGGCAAGAAAAGAAACTTGAAAAGTTAAAGGCGCAACCCAAATGTCCCTTGGTGGATGAACGGATAAATAAAATATGGGATATACATACAATGGAGTACTATTCAGCCTTAAAAAGGAAGGAAATTCTGACACATGTTGTAACATGCATGAACCTTAGTGACATTGTGCTAAGTGAACTAAGCCAATCACAAAAAAACAAATTCTGTATGATCTCACTTATATGAGGTACCCAGTGTAGTCAAATTCATAGAGAAAGAAAATAGAACAGAGATTACCAAGGCCTAGGGGGAGGGGAGAATAGGGAGTTACTGTTAAATGGGTACAGAGTTATAGTTTGGGATGATGAAAACGTCCTAGAGATGGCTGGTGGTGATGATTGCACAACAGTGTGAATGTACTTAATGCCACTGAATTATACACTGAAAACGGTTACAAAGGTAAATTGTATGATGGATATTTGGCTGTTTGGCTTCCTTCTAGTGTTTGACTATTATGAATAAAGCCACTAAAAAAAGTTAAAGGCAGCCTTTAGAATGTTGTGATATAGTAAGGGGCAATGTAGGTCATAAAAGGCTATCGTGCTCTTTCCACCGTCTTTCCGTGCCACCGTAATGGTGCACATGAACATCCTGGCCAAGGTTCTCAAGATCATCAACATTGCTGAGAAGAGAGGCAAACACCAGGTTCTTACCAGGCAGTGCTCCAAAGCCATCATCTGGTTTCTAACTGATGATACAGCATCCGTTAATGACCACAGAGTTGGGTAAATTGTTGTGAACCTCACAAGCAGCTTAAACAGTTGTAAAGTGATCAGCCCCAGATTTGGTGTGCAATTTGGTGATCTAGAATAATAACAGACTACCTGATCCCATCCCATCTGTTGTACTAGTGATCTTGGCTGGCATCACGGACAAAATGGAAGCAAGATGAAAACACACAGGAGGGAAAATCCTGGGATTCTTTTTCTCGGGATGTAACATATACATACAAATAAAATGCCTCAGTGAATAACAACAACAAATACTATTATTTCTTTCTTAATAAAATAATGATATATACTATTATATATGCACATAGTAAAAAGTCTTAGATAATATTCACCAAAATGCAAATAGTGTATAACTCTTCATGGTGGGATTATGAATAATTTTTTAAAATAAATTTATTTATTTTTGGCTGCATTGGGTCTTTGTTGCTGTGTGGGCTTTCTCTAGTTGCGGCAATCGGGGGCTACCCTTTGTTGCGGTGCGCGGGCTTCTCATTGCAGTGGCTTCTCTTGTTGCGGAGCACGGGCTCTAGGCGTGTGCTTCAGCAGTGTGACATGCGGGCTCAGTAGTTGTGGCTCACGGGCTCTAGAGTGTGGGCTCAGTAGTTGTGGCACACAGGCTTAGCTGCTCCGCAGCGTGTGGGATCTTCCCAGACCAGGGCTGGAACCTGTGTCCCCTGCATTGGCAGGCGGATTCTTAACCACTGTGCCACCAGGGAAGCCCAACAAATAATTCTATAATTTTTATGTTTTAACTGTTACAAGACAAAAATTCAACTGAATAAATTTGAAGAGCTAATTGGATTTATTCAATGATTCATAAATCGAGCAGCATCTCATCTAGTAAATAGAAGGGCGCTCCAAGGAGTTGTACAAAATGGAAGGTTTTTATAGGCAGAAGGAGGGTGGGGCAAGGAAGTTATTAGCAAAAGAAAAGAAAGAATTGTTTCAGGCCAGGTCGTCTTCTTTTTTGGGGAGAAGCAAATGGCAGGGGTCTTATACAGATTATCTCACTAGTGCTGATCAGATTGTCTATTTGAAAGTCGCTTTCTGGGGAGAGGTTGAAACTGCCCCAAAATCTTGGTTTGCTGACATGGGGACAAATGACTCCATTTGGGGCTTTTATTTCTTTTTAACAGTACAAAAAATACATAAAGTTATTTTCCAGTGTATATGTCTGCTTCCCCTAGTCATGGCAGAGAACTTAAGTAAGGAGGCATGGTTTTTCATTCCAGTGATCTGTTTCCTTTCCATTATGTTCTTAGGTGCTTACATGTTGTGAGGAGCTGTGGTTCAAAGGTGGAGCCTGTGGCCTTGGAAAAGTCACTGAATCCTCTGAGCCTCTGTTCCTTCACCCATTAGATGAGAATAGTAGTAATAATACCAACAGCAATAAAACCTACCTTTTGGTGTTGTGCAGAGGTGTGTGGTGTGATAAGAAAGCACTCAAATGAAATTGATGTCACTCTTTATTACAGAAAGTATTGCTAGCATCCAGATTACCACAGGAAGTAGGGTTGAGGAGAATATTTTCAAAATTCTCTCCATTCCAGCCAACTGTAATCAGTTAAGTTGAGGCTGCCACTGATCTCCACCACCAGTCCATTCCTCACTCCACCTCCCAATCTTTGATCTTTAATGATTTGAATGTGCTAAAGAACAACCACTAGGGGGCACGATTTCATCACTTGAGAGCCTGAGTCCCATTGCCCTAATTTCTTACCAGTGCATTTTACCATCCAAAAATTCTGTGAATATGAACCTAAGTATTAAGGAAGCTTTCCAGTGGAGGGAAACCCAAGGTCACAGGCTCACGGCTCCACCCTTTTATGGGTCTCCTCTCCCCACCTCCTTTCCTCCTCTCTGTTGTAACTGGCACCAGTTCCCCTCCCCTTTGGCGGGTAGGGCCTTGTTTTGCTTACTCAGCCAGAGGTTGCCAGAAAGGAACTATTTTCCCCTTGTGGGCTGTGAGGCTAAACATTATTTGTCCTGCTCAAGGCTGCTATGGGACAATATTTGGTTTGAAGGAATTTTTTCTTTGCTTTGATTCAGCTCAAGGTGGCTACCAAGGTCAGCAGCTGTCTCCCTGTTTCTCTTCAACCTACCAACTTCTTAGCAGGTAGTTTAAGACCATTCCTTTAAAAAAATTTTTTCATTTGCGGGGTGGTCAAACTAGCCCCATTAATCTACTATGGACAATGACGCTTGTTGCCAAATCCCTGCTTTGCTTCTCAGACTTAGAAGGCTCACTGCCCCTTCTCTTTCTGCTGCTAAGATTTCTTTATTTTTAAAAAATTTATTTATTTATTGTTGGCTGTGTTGGGACTTTGTTGCTGCTCAAGGGCCTTCTCTAATTGCAGTGAGCGGGGGCTGCTCTTCGTTGTGGTGCGAAGGCTTCGCATTGTGGTGGCTTCTCTTGTTGCAGAGCACAGGCTCTAGGCATGCGGGCTTCAGTAGTTGCAGCACACAGGCTCAGTAGTTGTGGCACACGGGCTTACTTGCTCCGCAGCATATGGGATCTTCCAGGACCAGGGCTCAAACCCGTGTCCCGTGCATTGGCAGTCAGATTCTCAACCACTGAGCCACCAGGGAAGGCCCTGCTAAGATTTCTAAAGACAGCAATTCTCAAACTTTGGTGTGAATAAGAATCATGTGGATGGACTTCCTTGGTGGTGCAGTGATTAAGAATCTGCCTGTCAATGCAGGGGACACAGGTTCGAGCCCTGGTCTGGGAAGATCCCACATGCTGTGGAGCAACTAAGCCCATGCGCCACAACTACTGAACCTGCGCTCTAGAGCTCACGAGCCACAACTACTGCACAGCTACGAAGACCCAACACAGCCAAATAATTAATTAATTAAAAAAAAAAAGAATCATGGAGGAGCATGTTAAAAGTGCAGATTTCACCACTTCACACCCATTAGGACAATTATTAAAAAAAAGAAAAGAAAAGAAGTGTTGGAGAGAATGCAGAGAAATCGGAACCCTGTATGTTGCTGGTAGGAATGTAAAATGGTGTAGCTGCTGTGGAAAACTGTATGATGGTTCCTCAAAAAATTAAACATAAAATTACCATATGATCCAGCAAGTTTACTTCTGGGTATATACCCAAAAGCATTGAAAGAAGGAACTTCAACAGGTATTTGTACGTCTGTGTTCATAGCAGCATTATTCACAATAGCCATGAGAAGCAATGCCATTCCCTAGCATTGGGGAGGGGGTTGTGATGCATCTCACAGAGTTCTAGCAGTTTTATTTTGTTATTCAGATATGTTTAAAAAATTCTCCTGGAAGAATTTATACTATGCTCTGTTAAAAGGACTAGAATTTGTGGCAGAAGGTGAAGGGGAACTTTCACTTTTCATTCTGTTTACTTCTGGGTTGTTTGTTTATTTTACATTGGGAGGCCCTGTATTACTTTTGCACTTAGAAAAAAAGAGTTCTTTAGTTAGTGGTGGAGGTATTAAATGTGGCTGCCCCTCCCATTTAAAGCAACACTGGCAGTACAAACACAGATACCCACTCAAAATAATATCCTTACATAATAATATGGATGATGATACCTTAGTAATTAGCAATTTACAAAGCATATCCACGTCCACTATCTCATTTAATCCATGGCGAGGAAGCATATCCACGTCCATTATCTCATTTACTCCATGGCGAGGCTTTGTGAAATAGGTAGTATTTTACCCATTTTACAGCCGAGAACCTAAATGCACAGTAAGTAGACATAATTGTTGTCTAAACTGCATCTTTCTCCCTCCTTATCCTCTGGGTGTTGTCTTTGGTTCACTTTGCTGGAGTGTTTCTGGCATTCATTCTAGTCCTATAATAAAATATATTTATAATCCATTCATTTGAGGAGAAGCATCCTTGGCTGAAACTGCCCAGATTGAAAGGACTGTTCAGACAGGCGATGCCACCCTGGCCAGGTAGGAGCTAGTTCTGCTGTGTTTGTTTGCCTCCTGAGGTTATCATAACAAAATTCCTAAAAGCAAAATATCCCATGCATATATGTTTTAAAAGAAGCATCACTTTGTTTAGTCTGTGTGACAGGCAGAAACTACATGAGATTTTTATTGTGCAGACCTTCCTTTCACAGAAAACTGAAATGTCAGGTAGTTTTTGAAGAGCTGTAAATGGCTTTTCCAGTTTGGGCAAAGTGAACCTCATCATTTGAGGGTAGATATTCCTGCTGGCAAATGTGTGGCTTTTAGCGATCAGGCAAATACAGATGATTTGGGTTGTTTGCCCTGCAATTGCAAAGATTTATTTGGCTATTTATTGTTTAATGGTTGTCATTACTGGCCACAAGCAAATGAAAATGTCTTTGACTTCCACAAGTATCTCCTTTTAAATCAGGACTTAACCTCAGATAACATTTGTAAAACAAGAGTTTCTCCAGGATTGGCTAGATAATTTACACAGCCCTAGTGCAAGATGAAAATGAAGGGACCCTTGTTCAAAAATTATTAAGAATTTCAAGGTGGTGGCATCGGAGCATTAAACCGAGTGCAGGGCCCTTTGCAAGTATACAGGTTGTACGTCCATTAAGCCAGCCCTGGATCTCTTTTACATTTAAAAAATTTATCTTGGGCTTCCCTGGTGGTGCAATGGTTGAGATTCCGCCTGCCAATGCAGGGGACACGGGTTCGTGCCCCGGTCCAGGAAGATCCCACATGCCGTGGAGCGGTCTGGGCCCATGAGCCATGGCCGCTGAGCCTGCGTGTCTGGAGCCTGTGCTCCGCAACGGGAAAGGCCACACAGTGAGTGGCCCGCGTACCACAAAAAAAAAATTATCTATCTATATTTATTTATAGGTACAACATTAACATATCACAGATTTTAAAAGATATAAAAGTAAGTTTATTGGGCGGGGAAGTCTCCCTTCCCTATATGGACCACTGTTACCAGATTCTTGTGTTATCTTCCCAGAGATTTTCATTCATTTACAAACATACATATACATAATATATTATCTACCCTCCTTCAGGACCCGCATATGCAAATAGTAACATACTTTACGCACTGTTTTGCACTTTGTCTTCTTAACAATATATCTTAGAGATCATTCCTTATCACTGCAGGCAGTCTCCTCGTTCTTTTCCATGGCTGCATAATATTCCACTGTATAGATGTAGCAGTTGTTTAACCAGTTCCCTTTGATGAATATATAGGTTGCTTCCAATGACCAAAAGTGTTGTAACAAAAACCCTTGCACATCATTTTCCTATGTGTGTGAGTGTTACTGTGGAATTGTCAAATCAAAGGTAATAGACCTTACCAGTTGCCCGCTAAAGAGATTGTACCAATTTACATTCTCACCAATACAGAGTTACCAGGTTTTTGGATCTTTGCCAATGCAATAGGTGAGTGCTTCCTTATAGTCTTAAATTTCATTTCTCTTATCAGTGAAGCCCAATATCTTTTCAAATGGTTAGGGGTCAGTCTCTTCTGTGACCTGTCTATCCTCATTATTTCTTTATTGTATTGTGTTATATTATTATATTGCTCATCAATCTTTTTCTAATGATTTGTACAAATGCTTTATCCATTCAGGAAGATTGTTCTTGGTTTGTGATACTTTGAAAATATTTCCTCCAGTTGGTTTTACCTCTTTAACTTTGTTTTGCCATGCAAAGTATTTTTAAGATATAGTGAAATTTATCAATTTTCTCTTATGGCTTCTTTTTAAAAAATTTTTTTCAGAGTATAGTTGATTTACAATGTTGTGTTAGTTTCAGGTGTACAGTAAAGTGAATCAGTTATACATATACATATAGCCACTCTTTTTTAGATTCTTTTCCCATATAGGTCATTACAGAGTATTAAGTAGAGTTCCCTGTGCTATACAGTAGGTCCTTATTAGTTATCTCTTATGGCTTCTGAATTTTGTATCATACTCAGAAAGATCTTCTCCATTCCCATGCTTCCTTCTAATATTTCTTTGATTTCATTCCCTCACTAAAACCTTCTTTCCATTTGGAATTTATTTTAGTATAAAGTGTGAAATAGGGACCCAACTGTATTTTTTTTCCAGATGGCTACCTAATTGTCCCAGCAACGTTTATTGAATAAGTCACCTTTCCCCCTGCTGATTTGAAGTCCTATCTTTATCAAATAGTATAAAGTTCCTATATATATTTGTGCCTGTTCCTGAACATTCTGTTTCATTTACAAGAATGGTTAAGCATGATGTGTCAAAAAGAAGAAGAAGGAGGAGGAGGAGGGGGATAATAAGAATTTTTTTTTTTAAACCTCTTTCTAGTTTGAATAATGGTCATAGAGAGATGATGATGGTTAAGAAATGTAATGGATTGGGTGAATTTGAGAGTCAGACAGACCTGGGTTTCAGTCCCAGCTCCACACTTACCTAGCTGTGTGACATTGGGTGAGTTACTTGCCTTATCTGATCCTTAATTTCTTTATTTGTAAAACAGAAATAAATACAGTACCTCTCTCACTGAGTCAGTTGAGAAGTAAGTGAATGTAAAGTGCTTAGAATAGTGCCTGACACATAGTAAATTACTATTATTATTATTATTTACCCCTGGAGTGAACTGGTTTTATCAAAGTCCCAAGTCCTGGGAAATTGCTTGGTCCTGAGAAAACTGGGACGTTTGGTCACCCTTAACCCTATGTCATGTGCAATGTGTGGTTTTTCCTTCTATCAAAACCATACTACTCAGTACCTACAATGAACGCTTAGCTCAATTTTTACAGAAATATCACAAAATGCAATTTTTTTCATAAGCATAAAATCCATGCTCTTATCTCATTCCAATTGAGTGCCCCTCCCTGGGGCTGATAGACATTCTTTGGCCATCAGAGCCTAATCTAGGATTTCCTCTGGTTTCCACCTGAACCAAGATCAAAGAGACCCCTGACTCCTGCCACCAAGAAGGGGTAGGTGTTGGGATAGCAGTGGGGGTGGAGGTCAAAATAGGGGTAGACGAAAACACAAGGCAGAGTGACTCCAGGACATGGAAGACTGGGAATACTTCACTTCTAGAATAAAGAAACACAGAGCAGTCTCTCAGGGACTGATTTGCTAGAATGTAGAAGAGCAGTTGTCTTCCTCACTCACTAATCATTCTAACTTTAGCCCTGTAACAGACTAGTGGGGCGGTAGTGCAGCATGTATTTCTTAAATCCTACCACCAGAGCTGCACCTACTCTGGGGAGGTGTGTGGGAGGCTCTGAATCCACAAGGACAAACGTGCCGGGTCCTGGCTGGTTGAAGGAGACAAGAGAGAGGATTATTTGTGTTGGAAAAATCAAGTCTTGAGCTTAATCAGACTTAATTTAATGGTGCAAGGAAGAGAGGCCTGAAGGTCAGAATACAAAGTGCTCATTCCATCTCTTTCATAAACTAACTCTAACCCCAAGCCATCCATTTCTCCCAGGGCCCCCCCTACACAACTTCAGGGGGTGTGTGTCATTCATAGAAACACGTGAATATGCCCCCTTTGGGGCTGGTGATACTGAAAGTGAGCAGGACCCTGAAGCACCTTCCCAGGTGCAAAAGCCCCTGTGTGTCCCCTGTTTCTTGTTTGTACGAAAAAAGGCTTTAGTCTCCTAGGCCTTTCCTGAGTTCCAAAGAGCAGACTCAAGCAGTTACGAATCAGGGAAGTGAGAGAATGCAGAAACAAAGGAAAAGCAGCCAAGCAAGGAAAGTAATGATAGCTAAAACGATAGTTCAGCGATAAGACAGAGTCTTAGTTCCTCCTTAAGGGATGTATGTAACAATCTGATGCGTATCTCTGAGCTGTTCTGAAGAAACTAAGACCTTGCTAACCACAAGCATGTAGACCCCAGACTGGTTGGAACCAGAAGGCTGATGATTAAGATTCCTGACACATCACCCTGTTACATCACCACCAACCAATCAGAAGAAAGTCTACAAACTGCAACCCTCACCCGCCAAAATGTTGCCTTTAAAAACCCTTCTCTGAAAACCATCAGGGAGTTCAGGTCTTTTGAGCATGAGCACCCGTTCTCCTGGCTCGGCCCTGCAGTAAATGCTGCACTTTCCTTCGCCACAACCTGGTGTCAGTAGATGGGTTTTTCTACTCAGTGGGCAAGTGGACCCAAGTTTGGTTCAGCTGAAAAAACACTCTGTTATAATACTAGTATGTCCTGGGTTTCTTGGACTCCTTCCCTAGAGAGTAAAGTGGTAATGAGAAACTAACCCTGATGAGGTAAATAGCTGTTGTTTCAGCTTCACCTGAATTCATTCCTCCTTCTTTGGTAACTGTCCCTAATTTTGCTTTGGGGAGTTACCTCTCCAAAATGGATAAAATCTGGCCAGTCAAGGCACGCCACTCTCCCCTGGCCAAAGAATTCTGCCAATCAGATGCTTCCTTCTTTGAATTTGAATTTTGAGCCAAAGATTCAAGAAAGATTCAAGAAGACTGAAAACAGAGTAGATCCATTGCCAAACGATATACCCTAAAGCAAAGGTTGGCAAACTGTGGCCACCAACCAAATCAGGGTCTCTGGCTATTTTTGTAAATGAAGTTTTACTGGGACACAGACATAGTCATTTGTCTATGTATTGTCTATGGCTGCTTTCATGCTGCAATGACAAAATTGAGTAGTTATGATAGAGACTGCCCCACAAAGCCTAAAATATTTACTATCTGGACCCTTAAAGAAAAAGTTTGCTAATCTCTTCACAAAAGGGATTGCCCAGTAATTCTTGCTACTTAGATCCCAGGAGCTATTCTAGTTCCTGTCCATTCCAAAGCTGGGTTCTTCAGGTTTTCCTTGGATTCTGGTTTTTTTTTTTTTTTTTTGAGAAATTCCTTCTTTGCTTAAGTTAGAGTGAATTGGTTTCTGTTGCTTACAACCAATGAAACCTAACTTTTTGGTATTTACATATACTTTGAACTTTTAAAATCACTTAGAGAAATAAATTGATGGGAGAGGATCCACATCTCTGTGGAGCAGCAAAGGTATGGCAATGAAAATGATTCCTGTTGTGGTCTATCTTTGACTTTATGAAGGATTAAAAAAATTGTGGCCAATAATCAATGTCAAAGCTTACAGTGACACCCGGTATGACCAACTGTCCTAGTTTATCAGGATGGAGGGTTTGTCCAAGGCTGAGGGGTTTGCAAACTGTAGCATTTTTAGTTTTAAAACAGGAAGTCCCAGACAAACTGGGACAATTTGATCACACATCTAGGATATTGTGTGATTAAAGTTGAATTCTGTTGTTTTTAAAAATCAAAATAAGAGTAGTATTTTTAAAAATAGAGTATTTCAAAAATTCCCATGTCTTTAATTTGTTTTTAGCCACAATATTTTAAGCATTTAAAGTTTTCAAATAAAAGAGATCATGAGATTTTCATGTTCAGTTAAAGGGGACACAACTTCACTATGTTTTAGGAATTCTCTGTTATAACAGAAATAGTAATAATTGAATCTTGGCATCACGGAGCGAACATTGCGTTAGGAACCCAGAGTTCCATGTCTGCATCCTGCCTCTGGGATAACAGCATTTCGTATGTGAACATTACTTCTGAGAAGCATAAGGTGCCACACAAAGCAGTATGTTATAATTATTGGTGGAAGAAAAGGAGAGTACAATCATTGCAGATAATTTCTGAAACTTGGGCCAAGAACCAGAGCCTGGTTGGTGCCGGTGATGTCAGAAATGAATCCAGTGCCGATGCTTGTGTGAAGGAAGGAGACTGATCCTCTGGATTTGCAGAGTCCTGGAAAATACCTTCAGTGATGAAAAACATCTATTTGGATTAGGCAGCCTTCAATAAGTAGGCGGATTATCCAGCTTCCTTCGTTCAGAACTGACTGGACTTGTTTGATGACTTCGTAACTATTAGGAAGGAAGAAGGAGGGATGTGCATGTTAAATCTAGTGCAAATATGAAGCATGCCGAGTTGGAAGATGGTGAGACGAGCTTCTGTGCATGTGCAGAGGATGACCGGGGAGTGGAAGTGGTTGGGGGCTGGGCAGTTGGTTAGAGATGGGTTTCTCCCATCTCTAGAAAATTAATTCTGAATGATCTCAGAGTCATGGGAGCTGGAGAGCCTGGTGGTTTGGATAAAATATGTAGAAAAAAATGAATAGGGAAGAGATATGGAAATAATTTTCTCCCTTCATCTTTCCTAGGCTAGTAAGTATAGAAATTCTGCAGAGCAGGCATCAGTTGACCTAGAACCCATTTCCCTTATAGAATTCAGGGGGTCTATGAATTTGGGTTGGGGAAAAATGACATCTTTATTTTTGCTAACATAAAATGAAATGTAGCATTTCCTTCAATTACAAACATACTCAACAACCACAGCCATATTAGTGAACCTGAGACTTGTCACCAATAGAAATCACAGATGTTTTCATATCACTTATTGTGTTGTAGATATCATGAAATATTTGTGTTCATCACGACTTTGGAATTAATGATAGAAATTAGACTCACTGCTAGACTTTGTTCCTTAATGCACAAAGAGGTACATATATTACTACAATTTTACATATTTTTATTTTGATAATTGTACTTCAATGTAATTGTTTTCTTTTGCAATCTTATATACCTTATTTTATACATTTGGTTTTAAAAAATTATTTATTTATTTGGCTGTGCTGGGTCTTAGTTGAGGCACACTGGACCTTCGTTGCTGCGTGCAGGGCTCTTAGTCGCAGCGTGCAAGGTCTTAGTTGCCAGATGCGGGATCTAGTTCCCTGACCAGGGATCGAAGCCGGGCCCCCTCCGTTGGGAGCGTGGAGTCTTAACCACTGGACCATCAGGGAAGTCCCTTATTTTATACATTTGAAAGTATCATTCTGGGAAGGGGTCCAGGGGTCTTACCAGACTGCTAAGCGCTCTGTCCCTGGAGCTCTGCTCTGGACACTACCCTGTGGAATAGCCCACCACCTTCCACCACCCCCATGCTCTCCACACCTTTATACAAGCCTTTAAGGGTGCTTCATAGAAACGTGGGGAAATGTTTCAGATAATGTGATAAAGGAGTATTTCAGCATGGTCATAACTATTTAAAAATATTTGTTCTAATTCTTGTATGTGGACAAGAACTGGAAAATAATTAACAAAAATGAAACTGTTTAGGACTTCCCTGGTGGCGCAGTGGTTAAGAATCCGCCTGCCAATGCAGGGGACAGGGGGTCGAGCCCTGGTCCGGGAAGATCCCACATGCCGCAGAGCAACTAAGCCCATGCGCCACAACTACTGAGCCTCCGCTCTAGAGCCCGCGAGCCACAACTACTGAGCCTGCGCCCTAGAGCCCGCGAGCCACAACTACTGAGCCTGCGTGCCCCTAGAGCCCGTGCTCCACAACAAGAGAAACCACTGCAATGAGAAGCCCGCGCACCACAATGAAGAATAGCCCCCGCTCGCCGCAACTAGAGAAAGCCCACGCGCAGCAGCAAAGACCAAACACAGCCAAAATAAATAAATTTATAAAAAAAGAAACTTTATTTTTAAAGTGTTGCTACATTATCTTTTCAATATTAGTTTTAAAAAAGCATTTCTAATCTCTTTTTCACTTAAGCAATATACCTTCATTGTTGAAAAGTTTAAAAATATTGAGGAGTTAAAAAGGATAAATGTTCACTCTTCCTTAACCAGTTAAAAAAAGCATGCTGCATTTTATGTAGCTTTTAAAATATAATGTAGAGCTTTATATTCTGACATGGAAAGATTTCTATCATATGTTAAATGGAAAAGCAAGAACTGTACATAAAAGAGAATTTCTTTTTTTTTTTCTTTTTTTAAGGATGTGTAGATACATATGACGATGCCTAGGAGGCCATACATCAAACAAGCGTTGGTGTTAACAGTTTGATTATGTGTTAATATTAGTCAATACCGATTTTGTTAAAGGAAAGGAAATCCTTCAAGGAAAAACATAATGTTGATGCTAGGATTAGCAGCTTCAGGGTGTCCTGGGCATATCCCGTGGCAGCCTATAGAGGTGGCTCCAAGCATCAGATGTCTGGTGCCTGGGAGGGGCCTGCTAGGCACCCCCATGGAGCCCTCGGGGCCTGGGCTTCAGCTTTGCAGGCCCAAAGGTGCTATTTGGGTTTCTACACCCAGAAATTATTTGTCTCTGGGGAAATGATTAAATTCACAAGAGGTAAATGGATAAACCAGAATTCAGATATTCTGAATTAGGATGATAACACCTGCCTTTCAGGGTGCAGGTGAAATGAAACTAGAGGATGTACTCAAAGCTCTTAGCTGAGGGCACGTGGGAAACCCTCAGTAAAAGGGAGCCATTGTTATTATGAAGTTTCCCAAGAAGATTTACCTATAGGGGAGGTTAAGCTGGTCAGTAACAAAGAGGGCTTCCCCTGTGCCAAGAACACTGCTAAGGGCTTTGAGTACATCCTCTCATTTCATCTTCATACACCCTGCAAGACAGGTATTATTATTCCCATTTTACAGATGAGGGATTGGGGCATAAAGTGGTTAAGAAACTAAACTGTGATAAAGCCAAGATTTGAATCCCACTCTGCTGTCTTAGCCAGCATTACCTTTGAGGATAGCTTGGTGAGCATGAGCTTGGAGCATGCGTGTTACCTAGATGGTCTTAATGGCAGTATCATGCAGCTGTGAGTGCCAGGTTATCTCCATGCCTACTAGCCAGATGTGGCTTTGGGTGGGTCACTTAACAGCTCTGTGCCTCAGTTTCCTCATCTTTAGAATGGGGATACTATTAGTGCCTACCTCCTAAGGTTGTCATAGGATTAAATGCTTTTAAATGGTGACTGGCACTTAGTAAGTATCCACTTAACGTTAACCATTGATTTGACTGTGCTTGTGGTTGTTACCTGCCTCCAGAACTGGTCTCCAAGTTGTGGATCTGGACACCCTGTCCCCCGTATCGTACTGAAGATATAAACTGACTCTCTGAGCAAACCTTCCTGGGGGCCTTATATAGATTATGCCAGTTCTGAGCACATTCTTTCTTTAGCCCGCGCGCGCTCCGTAAGATATAAACAGTTTAAGCGTCCTCAGTTATACCCACAATTAAGTTGGTTCTCTCTGAAGTCACTCCCCCACCCTCAGGTTATTTTGATTTTGGGTGTTCACAAATTCTCTTGGAACTTTTTAAAATTTATTTTTTAAAAGCAGTTTTAGGTTCAGAGCAAAACTAAGAGGAAAGTACAGAGAATCCCTATATATTCCCTGCCCCCGCACTTGCACAGCCTACCCCATTATCAATAACCCCCACCGGAGGGGTACTTTTGTTACTAGTGATATATACATTGATATATCATAATCACCCAGAGTCCATAGTTTACATTATGGTTCACACTTGGTGGTATACATTCTATGGACTTGGACAAAGGTATGATGGCATGTATCCATCATTATAGTATCATACAGAGTATTTTCACTGCCCTAAAAATCCTCTGTGCTCTGCCTTTTCCCACCTCCCCCCTTCTTGGAACATCTTAAAGATGGCAACTCTTATTCCTAAAAACTGGATCCAATCCTTTTTCATTCTCAGAGTGTGACTGTCAGCCCATTAAATTGAGCACACATCCTTTTGCCATCTCAGGGTCCTGGTTCATCCATTCCCCAGGGGGGCTCTGAGTCCCCGTGAAAAATAAAGGTGTGAATTGAGCATACATGGGGTTGGACCCATCAAGATGGGTGTGTAATTTTTGGCAGTAACCACTCAGAGCTTAGTCCTTCCGGGCTCCAGGCAGGGGCTGGGACTGGTGAAACTGAGGAAACGCTGTGCCTGGATAGCTAGAACCAGGCTCTTTGGCTTCCACAAGGGCCTGTCCTTGGATACCGGACTCAGACGAGCACAGCTGTCCCAGCGTGTCTGCAGCAGGACTGAGATGTTCAGCTGAGTGTGGTCTCCTACAGGCTTGTTGGAGCTTGAATGGGCCGGGGAATTGTCCTTTCCCTCAGCTGGACCTCACTGCAGGCCCTGGAGGGCTTGATGCTGTGCCGTTTTCATTCCTGACCATTATTCCAAGACAATAGATTTCTTGTCAGCAACAGAAATTCTTTATTATTGAAAGACATGCTGCTGACAAGAATGTTTCCATGAAAGCCTTCCCTTCCACCTCTGACCTCCCAAACAAAGGACACAGTCCACGCCCTCTCACTACATCCTCAGGGTATACCCAGGCCCGCCCCCCCGCCCCCCCCCCCCCCCCCCGTCACCATTTTGGCCATATCCAAGTCCCACTCGTACTGTTATTTCCTTAACATTTTGCTTTAAATGTGCTCCCTTTTTTCTTAAGTAAATTAATTTTTCCAGGAACTTTATATCAGAAATATCTGTGAGACTTAGAGAACAAACTTATGGTTACCAGAGGGGAAGGGAGGGGAGGAGGGATAGTTAAGGAGTTTGGGATTGACATGTACACACTGCTATATTTAAAATGGACAACCAACAAGGACCTACTGTATAGCCCAGGGAACTCTGCTCAATATTCTGTAACAACCTAATTGGGAAAAGAATAGATACATGTGTATGTATAACTGAATCACTTTGTTGTACACCTGAAACTAACACAACATTGTTAATCCACTGTACTCCAATATAAAATGAAAAGTAAAAAAAATTTTTTTAAAGAAATATCTGTGAAATTGCAGATTTAATGAGCTGCGTTTTTCTTAATATACATTAAAATAAATACATAAGTATTAAACATTTAAAAATTTTCCTGTGGATCACCTAAAACCAACCCTCCCAACTCTGTCCCAGGAAACCCTGGCAAGGTCTTTGAACTCTTCAGGAGACCCTCCCAGGTCACCTGTGTTGTCACTGTCGACTTCCCTCCCTAAGACCCCTCAATCTGTGCCCTCATGGGCAGGTGCGGCAGGAAGGAATGGGTCTGTTCCACTTGGAGGCCCCACCCTGGGAGTGGTGAGTTCCATGGCGAGGTGCCCTCGTCCACTCAAACTTGGATTTCCTTCCTGTCTGGTAGAGAGAGACCCATTCTTTTTGTGATCAGTGATGAAAACAACGTGAGGATTCTAATCGGCTCTCCTCTCTGGGGGGTGATGAAGCCAGACAAAGCCCTGGGGAAGGGGGCATCAAAGGCAGGTGGAAGTTGGTGGCAGCTATGGAAAGAGGATGGCAGCTAGGGAGGACTGACTGACCGAAGACATTTGCCTCTTTTCACAAAGAATTTGAGGGAGAGGATGAATGTGGAAACACAAGGGCTCTGTGGGTCCTGGCTCCATCAGTTGCCAGCTATATAACCTTGGGCAAATCCCTGTATCTTCCTGCACCTCAGTGATTCCCAGTAGAATGGGGTTGATGATATTTAGTTACACTTGTCTTTTCCGCTGTCTAGGCTGTGGCAGGAATTGAATGGAAAGTAAAGTATGGCTGCTCTGAAAACTCTTAGGGCGAGGTCCTCAACTCTGGTTGCACTTTGGAATAACCTGGGGGAGCTTTAAAACACAAGAGTAAAAACCAATTCTCTAAGACCCAAGGCAAGAGGTTCTGGCATCTGTATTTTCCAGTGTGCTTCTGGTAATCCTAATGTGCAGCTAAGATTGAGAACCACTTCCCTCGGGTTGTGCTGTCCGAACAGCTGTACCATTTAAACTTAAATTAATTAGAATTAAGTAAAATTAAGTAAAACTTTTAATTAAGTGAAATTCCTCAGTGACACTAGCCACAGTTCAAATATTCAACAACCACATGTGGCTAGTAGCTGCCATAGTGGATAGTGCAGATATAGAACATTTCCATCATCACAGAGAATTCTACTGCCGCTTAAAGCATGGTCTGTGGACCAGCAGCTTCAGCATTACTGGGAGCTTGTTAGAGATACACAATATCAGGCCCACGTCCAACCTATAGAATCAGAATCTGGATTTTAACAAAACTGAACAAAATCTCTAGGGTTTTCATGGAAGTTTGTGAAGCACTGCTCTGAAGCATACGTTCTACTCATTCATTTATTCAACCAATATTTATTAAATGCCTGGCATGTGCCAGGTACATTCAGGTGTTGGAGAGTGATTAGGGAAAAACATAACAATGTCTGTCATTCTAGCCGGAGGAGACAGACATTAAGCAAGGAAACAAATAAGCAAACTCATTTCAGAGAGAGGTAACAGGGGAATATGCTAGAAAGGCACTATGGGGGGGAGGGCGGCTACTTTATATTGAAGGGGAGGGTCAGAGAGTGTCACTCTAAGGAGGGGACCCTTGAGTGGAACTTGAATGACATGGAGCTGGCCAAGGGAGGATGTGGCGGTAGTATGTTCTGGACAGAGATAAAAACCAAAAATGCCTTGATAGTAGGTTGCCAGATTTAGCATATAAAAATACACAATGCCCACTTAAATTTAAATTTCAGTTAAACCGTGAATAATTTTTAGTATGAGTACATCCCAAATAGTCCCTGGGACATGCTTATACTGAAAAAACAAATGTGTGGTTTTGCTGAAATTGGAATTTAACTTGCATCCTGTGTTTTACGGAGGCTCTACCCAAAAGAAAGCCAAGAGGGCAGCAGAGTCGGAGGGACACGAGGAGGTACAGTGTCACTGGGGTAGTCAGGGCGCAGGGTGCCATGAGGAGGGGTAGGACAGAGAGCAGGGCCCAAATCTTGGGCTACACAAAGACAAGTTTTAAAAAACAAAATGGTCAGTAAAGGACTGTACTAACCACTGTCGTTTCTTCCCCTCGATGACATAATTGGTTTTACCTTCCTGCAACCCTGTGGTTTCTGGGAACGGCTTCTTGGAAGATGAACAATTGTCTGGGCTGTTACACTTGGGTGGTGCCTGGGGAGACCTCGGACCATGGTTGACCTGCCTGAGCATAGCGTGCAGTATATATTGTTTGGTCTGAGCTTTTAAGTGCTCTTTCCCTGTTTGTTTGTTTAATTCCTGTGCTTTTGTATGTGATCTCCTATAAATCTCCCTCTCCTTAAGGACTATGTTTGACAACTTCATTTCCCCTCAACTGGAGACATTTCCCCTGCTAAGGGTCAAAAAGACTAATTACCCTAAACTAAGTATTGGAGACACTCTCAGGCTCACACGTGACCCAGCAGCGCATGATCTCGGCCATATTAATAGAAGAATGTGATGAGAACAGAGCTGTGCACAGAAGCGGTGACATCCTCCAAGCCTGACTGTATTCCTGTCTGAAAATAAACTCCTGACCCCTTTAGCCACAAATGGGTGGAACCTCATTGTAGAAGAGGCCATGAGAGATATTCTATTCAGAGAGAAGCCTAGGCCCTGGGAAGATCATGATTTGCCAAAGGACCCCAAATTGATGATGGAACTTGGACCAGAACTCACAGCTCCTAACTCCCTGTTTGGTGCTCCTTCTACCCAAGTTAGGCTTGATGTCAGAGGATGGAGGGTGGGAGTGGGAGAATTGTGGGGGGAGATGAGAAGGTCAGCAAGACATCAGCTGAGTCTCATAAAGTTCCTTAACACTTACAAAGCACTTCCCTACATTATTTCATTTGAGGTAGGTATAATTCCCACTTTGCAAGTGAGGAACCTGGAGCTCAGAGAGATTAAGTGACTTGTTCAAGGTCACACAGCTGTTATATGGCAGAACCAGGATTCAGACCCAGATCTTCAGGCTCCTTGGTCTGTTTCCACCATAACCTGGAAAAAACAGATAAGGAGAGAGCAACATGCTGGCCACCAGTGTTATCAGAGGTGAAGGGCAGGCAGTTGGGAGGGCAAAGTGGCCTGAGAAGTCAGGAAGGAGACTGCTTTCCTGGAGCCAGGTTGGGCACTTTCCATGCAAAAGCTCCTTCCATCATCACATCAAATTCATGAAAAGGTATCATCACCTGCACTTTACAGATGAGAAACTGAGGTTCAGAGAGGTTAGTTAAGTGGCCATCCAGCTGGTTAGTGACAGAGTTGGGACTTGAATCCAGACCTATCCGACTTGAGAGCCTCAGCAGGTCCCCCCTGGGGTTTTCTGGGTCAGTGGATGAAACGACATGAGGGAGGCACGGAGAACATGCAAGGAAAAAGGACCAAGAAGGCTTTACGGGTACAATGAAGGACCCTGAGGGTGAGGGTGCTCCCCACAGCTCTCCCCTCTGCTCTGTAGGCAGATATTGTCCCAGAAGCATTAGCCAAATCCCCTCATCTTTTTATGGTCTGTAGGTTTGCTTGGGGGCTAAACTGGGGCTCTACCTGTATTGCTCTGCCCTTAAAACTGCAGTATTCTGGCCCCCTCGCTTCTCTGGCCACCTCTCACAGGGCCTGCTTCCCTCTGAGCTGCCCCCCTCCCCCAGGACCACCAGCATTAGGCAGGAAACAGAGCTGGATTGCCTTGTTATCATGTGGGAACTTGTCCCATCTTCTCTTGACTCCCTCCCCCACCCCCAGCCTCCTAATTTTGTTTCCAAAATAATTTGAGGTTTTTTCCTAACTGAGGGTCCCTGATTGAATACTAGTGGGGAAATTCCTACCAAGTCTCCCCTATCTTTTCTAGTCAACCATCTCATTTTTTCTGAGGCTGCATCACTGACAAGGTTATCATTTTCCCCAGCACTAATTCAGTGCCAGACTCATAGTAGGTTCACAGTAAGTCTTTCTGCCCTGAACTGACAGCACAAGGGAAAAAGAGGTGGGATTATTCTGAGGGGCCGTCATTGCTAATGTTTCCCTTGTTTAGACATCTTTTGTTGCTAATGAATCTCTCAAGTCTGGTGTCTGGGACATTCCTCCGAAGCCTCCCCATTAGAGGAGTCGCTGGATGACCCTCTTGTCCTCTGGGGGAATGTTGGGAGTCGGCACATCTGTTCCAGGTCTGGGTTCCCATGTGGTCAGTGCAGCCCGCTGCCCACCAGCCAGCTGCCACGTTGCTTCTTCTCCTCGCCTTCAGCCGGGGTCTACAATCGCTGAAAAACTGATGAAAATTTAAGTCCAACGGGACATAAAAGTACAGTGAGGAAATGTAAGCTATATTTACTCCTGGCAATAAAAGACCAACATCTGGGGCGTGTGGATGGAGGGTAGATGGGGATTATTTGTACTGTTTTTGCAAAATTTGTTCATCTGAAAATATCTTAAAATAAAATGTTAGTTAGATAGGTAAACAAAACATTTTGCAACCAGGTTAAGTGAGATAGAACATGGAGCCAATAGAGGCAGGGAGTGGAGTAGTTAAGATGAGGGCTTTGGGGTCAGGGAGAGGTGGGTTGGTATCTTGCTTTCCCACTTAAGAACTCTCATTCCTTGAACAGGAATACTTAACAGGTTACTTAACCTCTTCAAGTTCCAGTTCCTTCATCTGGAAAATGGGGATTGTTAATGTCGACCTCCCTGGAGATTAAATGAGATAACGCATGTAAGAGCATTTAGGATGATACCTGAGACTTGGTAGGAAGAGGGCAAAAAGAGACAGAAAGGACAAAGTCCTCCCCTTATCCAGTCTCAGAGAGATTTCTCAGTCACTGCCATTTAAGGTCCTAGATCCCACACCGGAGACCCACTGTGCGGTTGAAACCAGCCCCTGGCTTCAACCCGAAGTTGCCCATGTGCTGAAATAGGCCAGGGCTGCCTCCCATAGAATGTTTCCTGACATTCCCAGCTGGTCACCTTAAAGGGCCAGCAGGAAGGTGCTTATAGATCCTTCTTAGCTTGTGACCTCAGGGCCACAGTCTTTCATTCGTTCATTTAACAAAACTTCATCGGGTAAGGGTGGAGGGAACCATGGACTAGATAGTGTACTTGGTGTAGTGATATAGCATGGAACAAAATTGACCTGGTCCTTGCCTTCTAGCTGCTTACATTCTAGGAACTAGCATTTCCCTATGATTTTCTCTGGCTCCCCTCTCTTGGCAACGCCCAGCCTTGGTCATTCCTTTGGAATGCAACCCCTCCTTTACTGCGGCCTGCAGGCAACTCAGGCTTACGGGTCACAGAAGGCAAGGACGTTGACAAAAGCTGGCAGCTACTGGGCCTGACCATTCCTTGACTGCAGTCCTAGAGTATAATTCGGCCTTGGGAGCTCGGGAGGAACCAAGGGTAGCCGGTGGCGTAAAGCTAAAACTGCCTATCTGTGAGTATTTAAACTCCAGTTGGCCTCCCCAACCCCATTCCATGTTCACAGTATTTTTTAAACTAGTCTCTGCCCTATACTCTCTCTTCCTTCTCTGTCTGCAGTCCCTATCAGTCTGAAAAACTTTTTCCAAACAGCTTTCCTTCTATGATCAAATATGCCCTCTGACCCCTACCATCCTACCTCACCCTCACCCTGCCTCTTGGCCTGGGGCTGTGATACCTATCCAACTCCATCAAGAGTTCATGCTTCCTAGCATCTTAGATACCGAGCAGTCACAAAATTAGCATTAGCAAACCTGGCCACCCTCCCTATGTGGCAATTTTCCCACTCATTTGTTTTATAGGAAAACTGGAGTGATAATTCAAAACACAATACAAATTGAAGGAAGAAGAATTTCACCTTTCTTACCCTCTTTCACATTCACAACTATCTCAGTAGACCTCTCACTTGTGAAACCTGTTTACCTTGAATGTTCTCAAAAATTAATTTCTATTTTTTCCCTTTAGAACATTATCTCAGTATTATTTATTGAGAACCGTGTGTGTTTTACAACCTGTAGAGAAAGTCTTATATATTCTTCACAAATAAGACCTACAGTATACAAAAAAATGTAACTAAACATATACTGAAGGAGGGGCTCCAGTCAGTTCTGTATGGTGAGATGCAGCTTCAGAGACTGTAAGATTCAGTCTCTGAAAGGTGAAGTGTGTGTGTGTGTATGTGTGTTTCGTCAAGAAAAAAAAATTTATCAATTATTTTGTGATTTTTATATCATGAAACATGTTTCCACAAAGCCTAAAAACTTTTTTTAAAAAAGAGTCCAGGCTCTGGACTCAGAGACAGTCCAGGTCTTACTCTCCTTTGCATTATGTAATTGCTTATAGAATTGGTATAAAAATTAGAAGAGATAATTGATATAAATTGATTACCACAGTGCCTCAATAGCTGGTAGCACAGGCTGCTAGCTGTGTGCCCCCACATCTGTTCTTCTCTTTGTTTTAATAATATAACCCTGATTTTTATCTGGGCATATAGACTCCCTTACAGCTAGGTACAGCCATGTGACTAGGCCAATGGGTTCTGAGCAGAAGCATTGCCTGTGATTTCTAGGAACTCTCCCTAAACAGAGACACTCTTTGTCATCCTTATGCCTGTTATTGGTCTGGACTCTAGATGTGATGGCTGGTGCCCCAACTGCCATATTGGAGCGTGAGGAGGAGGGCCACACCCTGGGGATGGCATTGCAGAGAGCCAAAGCGTCCTTGATGAGCAGGGAGCTGCCATTCCAGCACTGGACTTCCTAAGGATTTCTTTTCATAAAATATAAATTAATTTTTCATATTTAAAGCATTATTTTTCAAAGTGAAGCTAAACCGAACTATACTATAATTATTATTGTCATCATTATTTTATTAGCCCTAGCCCGCAATCAGTCTCTCGCACAGATCCCCTCTTTAGGCCATTAAAAACAGCCTAAATGTTATCAATAGTGCAAAGAATTTTGCCTTGGTTCTGATCTCTGTTGCCAGCCTAATCATGTCTTTAATGAAGGGGTGCCTGGGTCCTCCCGGCCCCTGATGGCATGCATGGCATCACCACTGTTTTCCCTCCTTTGATTCCCTCTCTTTCTGCATTCCTGATTCTAGGTTTTCCCCACTTTCCATGGCTCTTCTCGCAGAATTCTCAACTGACTCACTGAGACTGAATCACCCTGAAAGAGGAGAAGGATTTGGACTAGGTAGAAAGGACGGGGAAGCATTCCAGGTGGGAGAAAACATAAGCAAAAGGGGAAAGCAGATGGAGCATAATTTAGGGATTAGAAGGGGAGTGGCTGAAGGTTTCTGCTGAGGGTGGTAGGAGATCAGATTGAATCGGGAAGGCTGGTGGGACCTATGGAGGGTCTTCAAGGCCCAGTAGAGGAGTTTGGACTTGATCCTGGAGGAAACAGAGAGTTACTACAAGTTACTGAGCAGGACAGTGACACAAGGCAAGTGATGTTTCCAAAGGAATTAATTTGGCTGCAGTGTGCAAAACAGATTGAAGGCAGGAAGAGCCTGGAGACAGGGGGGCCAATATAAATCTTCCACCCGTTAATCAGTTGGTCAGACATTGTCAACAGACTTTGAAAGGCCGTATGAAACAGCAAAATTAAAGTGTAATGATTTCAGTTAAGCAGAATAAGAAGTCTTAAACAAAGTCTTTCCCCAGAACTTCTCACACAGAGAAAGTAGCCAGCTTCCAAATAGCAAAAACGGGTTCAATCCTTCTGGAAAACAATTAGGCGCTATGGATCAAGAGCCTTAAGAATGTTCACATGCTTTGACCCAGTAATTCTACTTCTGGGAATGCTAGGGAAATAATCCAAACTAGAGAAAGGGGAGAAAAATGCCCGGAGATCTTAAACACAGAACACTTGATAATAGCAAATCATTAGAAACAATCTAAATGTTCAGCAATAGGGGGATGGTTAAGCAAACTATGGCTCTCGGGCTTCCCTGGTGGTGCAGTGGTTGAGAGTCCGCCTGACGATGCAGGGGATACGGGTTCGTGCCCCGGTCTGGGAAGATCCCACATGCCACGGAGTGGCTGGGCCCGTGAGCCATGGCTGCTGAGCCTGCGCGTCCGGAGCCTGTGCTCTGCAACGGGAGAGGCCACAACGGTGAGAGGCCCGCGTACCGAAAAACAAAACAAAACAAAACAAAACAAACAACTATGGCTCTCAATTAAATGTTACCCAGGCATGAACTCCAAAGGATAAGAGGACCAGGTAGATGACACAGAAAATGCCCATGACATTAATTTGAGGAAAGCAGGATGCAAAATATGAGTGTGTATCACACAACGGTTACCCCCAGTATAGAAAAAAAATCAGACTGAAAAGTAATATTCTAATCACTCCCATTTGTTTCATTAAAGTGGAGGGACTGTAGATTTTGTTTCTTTTCTCTTCAAAAAAATTTTTCCCCCAGTATGCTTTTGTTATAGCTATACCTTTAATTATAGGGAATGTCAGGAGAAGTCTTGCTTTTCTATTCATTCTGAATTGTTTGGCTTTTATAAGACTGTGTTAAATATGTATGACTTGTATTTTTTTAATAAGTGGTTTTTCAAAAAATATATATTAGTAAATGTGGGGAAACCATAAGAAGTGCTCATGTCATCACAGGCAAATACTTATATTCATCTTCTCTATGATGTGGTTTTTAAAAACTTAATAGGCTTTAGAGTGTGTGGGGGGCCTGAGTTTAAATCCCCCTTTAGCTGGATGACCATGGCTAGGTTATGTGTGAAGTAGGGAATAGCGCCTTCCTTGCAAAATTATTGGAGAAATCAGTGAGAAAATGTACAGAAATCTCTGAGCACAATGCTCTGCATTTAGGAGACACAGGGCAACGGTGGCTGTAAATCTCGGAAGCTGTTATTTTCTCCCTTCTGTGGTTTTCTGCCTCTCGCAGGCAGGCAGCTGAGAGTTTAAGGGGTGACCTCTGAGGAGGGAGACAGGAACCCTGAGCAGTTCCCCCAGTCACCTCCTGCCTTTGTGCTGCAGCCACCCTGGCTCTTCCCCACTCTGAGCCCACTGGGCAATCTCTTCTCCTTTCTCTGCCTTTGCAATGCTTTTCCCTCTGCCGGGACCTCACTTTTATGATGGTGTGTAATGAACCGCTTATAGAAGACAAAGTTTATTTTCAAAAGGAAGTTTTTTCTCCATATACTCAGCCAGCATGTATTTAAGAATGGTTTTATGTTTTTCAACATTTAGGTTGGAACATAAAGTGGCCTTTGTTTGCTTAAATCATTCTGTTATAGCTCCCTTGACCCCTGGTTTTATGCAAGTCCCAGTTTACAACCCTGTTCAAAGCTGCACAAGTCCCTTTGAACGGTTGCTGGGATTAGGAGAGAGACCGAGGGGGAGGAAGAAAAGGATGGCTTGGAGACCACCTAGGGCAAAGCAAATTGATGCCAAAAATGATTTTGGGGGATGCTGAATGACACCACTAATTTTCCCAACATCCTGCTTAATAAAACTTTCACACCGAGCCATATTTTCCAAGTTTCTCAAGGACTACTTAAGTGGGAACCCATTCAAAACCTTATTAAAGTCCAAGGAGATGATGTTTATTGGCTCTGCACGGACTGCTAAGCCTCCTGGTCTGTCAGGGAAGGCCTTGCTCCGACTTCGGTGTCCTCAGCACACTGGGCACTGAGGCTGTGGGAGGAGAAAGAGCCTCCTTCCTTCCCCGCCCTGGATTCTGTTCTTGAACCCAGGATGCGGCCAGTCTGGGACTAGAAACACTGGATGTGACTCTTTTTTGGGGGAGGAGGGCAATTAATAACCACCATTTATTGAGTTAGGTTAGGAATCCAAGATTCAAAGCCAGGGTTTGCTGGATTCCAAAGCAGCCCTATTACCATCACACTTCACTAGATGAAACTCAAGGCCACTAACATTGGGTTTTTACCTATTCACAGCATCTGCTAAAATTATAAATAGGTTCTTGTCCTCAAGTCTAATAGCAAGGAGAGAATACTAAGTAGGTAGTCAAGGCTTTCATTTTAAATAAGCTTGCTACAGGTATTACCATAGAATACTGAAGGCAGGGCGATGGGATGGGATCAGTTCCCTACTGGATGTTTACCACATCCAATTAAAAATATCCAGGAAGTAACAAAACCTAAAATGTGCTCCAGGGCTTCCCTGGTGGCGCAGTGGTTGAGAGTCCGCCTGCCGATGCAGGGGACACGGGTTCGTACCCCGGTCCGGGAGGATCCCACATGCCGCGGAGCGGTCTGGGCCCGTGAGCCATGGCCGCTGAGCCTGGGCGTCCGGAGCCTCTGCTCCGCAGCGGGAGAGGCCACAACGGTGAGAGGCCCGCGTACCACAAAAAAAAAAAAATGTGCTCCAACTAGACAAGGTAGATTTAAAGTATTCCTATTAATATGAAGCAATAAAGCACTGATGACTAAGATCTGATTATGGGTTGCCAAGGTTTGAATCTTTGCCCAACACTAAGCACCTTACCCTCGGGCAAGTTACTTGTGCCTAAGCTTCCTTTCATGTAAAATAGGCAAAATAAAACTTATTCCAAGTTTTTTATGAGTACATTATGTAAAGTGCTTAGAATGTCACATAACGTATTGGATGCTATAGAAATACTTATCATCAGTTTAAATAAAAAAGGTATTCTAGGGCTTCCCTGGTGGCGCAGTGGTTGAGGGTCCACCTGCCGATGCGGGGGACGCGGGTTCGTGCCCCAGTCTGGGAAGATCCCACATGCCGCGGAGCGGCTGGGCCCGTGAGCCATGGCCGCTGAGCCTGTGCGTCCGGAGCCTGTGCTTCACAACGGGAGAGGCCACAGCAGTGAGAGGCCCGCGTACCGCAAAACAAACAAAAAAAAGTATTCTAGTTTTTAACACTTTTCTGAGCCCTGCTGCATGAAAGGTCTAAACAACGCAGAACTAGCATGTAACTAGTTTAACAATGTATTTTTAAGTAGTAGGCTTCAAAGTTAAGTTCCTGATCCTCAAACCCAGCTACTTAATTTATGATGCAATTATGAGTAATCAACTTTTCCTGAGCGTAACTATAACGCAACAGATAACCTTTCACTTATTTATTTTAAGTCCTTTTTTCATAGGAGTTTAGAGACTATTTTCAAACTAGTACAAATATTTTATAAATACTATCCGACAGTTTATTAACCAGTGGAGTAATTACACAACAAACTACCTCACATCTTTCAGGAAGAAAACCCACTAAATTTGAAAAGTAAAGACGTCACCCTCTGAATTCGGACACAAAATGTGCTTTAAATATTTGTTTGGGGGAAGGGACACACACTTCTCCTCAATTAAGAGAAACATTTATACAGTCTAGTTCTTTTCTTTTCTTTCCACCCATCATGCCACGAATTCATAGGGAATGGGCTCCAACAGTTCAGGCTCCTTTCCATTGGTTCTCACGAAGTGCGCTTCTCTGGGTGGTACCCAGAGAAAGGTACCCAAGTACCTTTCTCTTTGGCTTCCTTCTTTTTCTGATCATTTTCCTTCACCCGTTTCAGGAAGCTATCTCGGCTCTTAGGGTGCTTAATATGCTCGATACGCACATTAATTCTCTTGGCAAGAATCTTGCCCTTAACTTGTTTGTTTACAATGATGCCAACAGCATGCTGGGTAACACTGTAGACTCTCCCCGAGTTGCCATGGTAACATTTGTGGGGCATTCCTTTTTGAACAGTGCCCATTCCCTTGATATCTACAATATCACCTTTCTTGTAGATTCGCATGTTTGTGACCAAAGGAACAACTCCATGTTTTCTAAAAGGCCTAGAGAACATGTAGCGGGTGCCCCTCCTCTTTCCCTTTGTGTTGGTCATTTTGGCGAATTACTGGAAGATGGTGGTTCCAACTGAAAGTGTATGTGACTCTTGCGCCACAGATTCTGCCCCTCCAAGAAGAGGGAAGCTAAAGGGGATGGTCACAGGAGAGAACAAAGCTGGGCTGGGACCGTGTTCTTTTTCCTTTGGGGCTACCACTGGCCCCTTTTGCCCCAACGCTTGCTCATAAGTCATCCGGTTTCCTTTTCTAGTCTGAGTGACACTGTGACGTGAACTGACTTAGAACAAAGGCAGGGGCCCTGTCTTAGGTGCTGTTGTAGTCCCAGCACCAGTCACCTATTGGATGGTCAGTGACTGTTTGATGAATAAAGGAAGGCGTGCATGTGTGAACAAATGGATAAGACTACTTTTCATTCACTCCCACTCTAAGTCTTAGCCTCCTTGGCAGATGAAAAATTATGGCTACTCGTTGCTATGTGTCAGACCATCTTTCATTATTACTGATTTTTAAAAGAATTAGGACTTTAAAAGAAAAAACCCGTAGAACATTATTTAAGCACACAAGAACTCTGAATTCTATAGCCATGTGGAGCAGAGCTGCCCAGTGAACTGGAACCTCTCTGCTGACCTGTATATGGTGAGAGAGAAAAAGTCTATGTTCTTGAAATAAAGAGAGAAAAGAAGGAAGGGAGGGAGTGAGGGAGGGAAAAAAGAAGGAGAAAGAAGCAGAGAGAGATTGAGAAATAAATTTGCGTTCTGGTCCTATGGCCCTGACTGAGCCACTCGTGGCTTTGTAACCATAAGCCTCAGTTTCCCCATCTATAAAATGGGATGTTGGACTGGATGAGTTCTCAGACTTTGTGAGGACATCAGAATCACTTGGGGCATGGGGAGAGGGGCAGTGGACGCTGTTAAACATGCAGATTCCTGAGCCCCACCCCCAAAGACTTTAACTGGGGCCCTGGGAACGTGCATGTTTAACAAGCCCAGCTGCAGTTGTTTCAAGAGCTCACTTGGAGAAAACAAGACCCGATGGCCTCAGAGAGGATGTGGCTCTGACCCCTCAAGGTGGACAGTGGAACTGGGAGGTGTACCAGTATTCCTCGTCCCTTGCAGAAACAGTCAACCACTTTGGGGCATAGTTTAGCTCTGGTTTAGATGGGAATGAATCACGAGGAAGTGGTGGAGGCAAAGGGAATGGTACATTAGCATCTTAGAAACCAGCAGACGCTCTCAAGGTGGCCTTTGCCTTGGTTGTTAGGACTTGTTAAATAGGACCGGAGTTAATGCAGGTGTATTGTCTCCCTGACTTTGCCTACCGGGCGGAGATGGATCAGTACCTCCCATCAGTACCTCCCATACACTGCTCTTATTGGCAGACACAGGGAAAGAGCTCAGATCTCCCGATTCCCAGTGTAATGGTTCTCCCAATGTACCATGTTGTAGGTAACTGCATATTTAGTAAACTAAAGGACGGAGGGATTATTAACAGTAAGTTTCTAAAACTTCTTACTTAGCCAGAGCAATGATACAGTTCCATTATAGACTGAGATTCCTACTCTAATGAAGTTAATGATAAAAATTCTAAGAGCCCTGGCGGTAAAGTCCACGTAATCCAGCCCACTGCACGGCGGCTGGATGCTCGGTGGCAACCGGAAGGGAGATGGTGACATCGATGCTGTGCTGTGCTTCTCGGAGGATGCCACTCTGCCCTGCCCAGGGACTGTAAATGGCTCTCCCAGGTGTTGCTGGGTTTCTTTCCTTTCCACAATCAGCCAACGGTCCCTGGACTACAGAACTGTGGACTGAGTCAAAGGAGGAGAGGAAGACAATGTTGGGCTAAGAGGGTGGTGTGGGAATGAGAGGGGCCCGGGCACACATCCAGACTGACAGGGTGCCCTGCGTGACCTGACTTGCCGTATGACTTCTCTATGCCTGTTCCCTTATTTTTAAAATGATGATGAGGTTCGTGATGTTAATGATACCTTCCTTGCAGGATTGTTGTAAGGTTTAAATTGATTTACTTGCTCAATAAATTATTTATTATTGATTGTGTTCCAGATCCTGTTCTAGGTACTGGGGGTAGAGCAGCAACTGAGACAGGAAAAGGTCTGTCTTCATTTGGGGGGACGGACAATATGCAGATAAGTGTATAATGAAACTTCAGATGGTGATGAATGTGGTAAGAGAAATAAAGCAGGTGCAAGGCACAAAGGAGTGGGGTAGGCTATTTAGGTAAGGAATTCGAGGAAGATGTCCCTGAGGAGGTGAGACCAGAGCAGAGACCAGGAAGAAGTGAGAGAGTGAACAAGACAGTGGGTGACAGTCCTGGCTGTCAAATGCGAACAGAAGGACCCTCCAGGGTGGCCATTCCTCACAGGCCTCTGGACCCTCTGACAACTAGCAAAGAAGTGGGAAGCCACAGAAAGACAGTGTTCAACTTGACATTTCCAAAGGTCTGGGTCCCACCCTTGAGCACCACTGCAGGAAGAGGCAGAGAGAAAAAGAGAACACTTTCTTCCTGCTTCTGTTAGAGCCAGGAAAACCTTACGTTTCACGATCTGTTTACAAGCCCATCTCTCCCCTGGGATGTGGCTTCTGTAGGTAGGACTGCCTCTCACTTCTCAGGTGCCCCAAGGGGCCGTGGTGAGCCACACAGCCACTGGAATCCTGATTCTGTCAGGTACTTGCTGTGTGAATTCAGACGTGCTTCTTACCTTTCTGAGCCTCAGTTTCCTCATCTGTGAAATGGGGCATTTTTATAGCTAACCCACAGGGCTGTGGTGAGAATGAACAGGTCCTACATAATAAGTGCAAAATTATAAATTGCTCATTGTCAATGCCGGCACATAGTAAGTGCTCAATACATTTTGTGGAACGAAAGCTCTAAAGTAAGAAAATGCTGCGTGAAGAATTTCACATTAAGAATCGTGCCTTGGGGACTTCCCTGGTGGTCCAGTGGTTAAGACTCTGTGCTTCTACTGCAGGAGGCACAGGTTCGATCCCTGGTCAGGGAACTAAGATCCCGCATGCCCGTGCAGTGCAGCAAAAAAAGAAAAAAAGAAGAATTGTGCATTGCTCCCAGGAGGGACACAGCCATCATCTTGGAACACCTGTGAGACAGGCAAGTGAGCTAAACCCTGAATCTAACTCCTTGCTTCCGAGCCTCTTTTAATGTCTTGGTCTCAGATGGCAAACATGTCAAGCCATTAACTTGATAAGAACAGATATAGCACCTGACCTTGGCCTGAAGCTAAAAAGTGGCCCGTTTGCTTCGCGTCCTAGGCGTTGACTGTCTTCCAGCTCCTGCACATGGGGTCTCCCCCACCCCTCTCTGGAGCCATGTGTGGGCCCTGTGCTCCCCCCACCTCCACTGCTGGTGCTTGGTTGTAGTTGTTGCTGTGATTTGTGGAAAGTGGTCTGAGAATCAGGTGAGCCAGGTAGAAGATAAAGCAGAGATCTGAGGATTTAGCCAGATGCAAAATGTACCTTAAGTTCACGTGTTGCAAAGGTGAGACCAGCAAGAACCATCTTGGTTCACAATTACCCATGTAATTGTATAGGTTAGAAACAAGCAGCTCATGGTCCTGGCAGAGAGAGAATTTGAGGGGACAAGGGGAGAACACCTTAAGTGGCAGAACTTGTTGCTTGTGTGGGCTGGGCCTGTGGCTGGGGAGTGGGAGTGGATTTTGAGGGGCTGGCAGGAGTATCTGGTGGCCGAGGCCTAGGAAAGTGCCTCCCAGGGATCTCCTCCTTGCCTTCTCTAATTCCAAGCAAGCAACAGCATTTTATTTGCTTTCCTAAGACTCGACCCTGGCATGAAGAAATAATGGTGACCTTGAGACCCTGCGCTCACTCTGTCCGCCTTTATCTTGCTGTGCAAGCTGATGTAATGCAGATCGAATGTGTTGTCCACCTCCTGGCAACCCAGGCCCTCTCTGAGTCGGGGGGTGGGGGAAGCAGAGAGTGTTTACTGTCTTCTAAAAGATGGGGAGGTGACAGGAGGGCTGGTCCCCTCTACTTCTGCTCCTTGGGCACCTTGTCCAGGCAGTCCAGACTCAACTGAGTGACCCTGAGCAAGCTGAATTACTAATAAATCAATGTCAGGAATTGGTGTGTTTAGCTGGAGTGGGCAGCAGATCCAGGCCAAAGTGGTGTTTTACACTGGAGGTCTCTTTTAAATTTAACACTGTGTCTGTGAAATCAGAGTAAAAGTAAGGTGTCAGGATCCAAAGAGCTGGCTGACACTCCTTGGCTGTGTGGCTGTGAGCAAGTGCCTTAACCTTTCTCAGCATCCGTTTTCTTATCTGCAAAATGGGGATCATAATTCCTGCCACACCTAACACACAGGGTTCTTACGAGACTCACGTTTGGGCAAATCCACAACACATGATACCAAGTTAGAAAGTACACGGCTTCTCATGTATTTCCCTCAGACAGTGGTTGTGAGGTTCACCTGAGCTGTTAATGCAATGAGCAGCACATAGTAGGCACTCGATAAATCATTATAAATAATTCTCATTGTTGTTTGGAAGAATTCTGTATGTGCAAATGTGATCTTGCACATGAGATGAGATGAGACCACAGAGCCATATAAAATATAAATCATTATCTTCATATTTTATTGATCTGCTAGGAGGTAGGGTGAACAGATGGGCACACTGCCATCTGTCTCAGCCCAGGCAAATGTCTCCCATCCAGGTGAATTTAGAAATCCCCCTGCCATCCTCCTTGCATTTGGTGGGTCCCTAATTCAGACCTACACACAGTCTCTTCCTCAAATATCATTTCCATCACATTGTCCCTCTTGAAGCACAAGTGTCTTTTATGGGATATGACCTCAGCACCTTCCAATGTGGTGTTTGAAGAAACCTCCCTTCTCTGCGCCCAGGATCAGCACCTCTTCTCTATACCTCTGCTTATTCCTGGAGCCATCTCTGCTGGGTGGAACACCCTTGTCTCCTCTCTTTTTTCTTCAGACTCAACCCTTCTTCAACGTCCATATCAACTCCTTCCTTTAAGGAAACTTCCTCTAACTTCCCCGCCCCACAGATCACTCAGCTCGTATGGGGGGCTCAGTTTGTGTTCTGTGACTTTGCCTTTGCCTAAACATAACTTTCTAAACATTCTTTGAACCACGTGGCAGGGACCAGGTTTTCCATTTCTTTCGGATTCCTGGCCAGCGCTTAGTGGGATGTGCCGTGCAGAGGAGACCCACACTTCATTATCTACCTCCTTAGGCTCCTCTTTAGCAGCAGAAGCTCCCTGAGGAGCGGTGCTGTCCTTCAGTGAAACATCCTGTGTCAGATGCCAAAGTAGGTTCCTATACCTCCCGCCACACGCGGGTGGGGAGCCTGACCGGGACAAACCCTGCGTGACACACAGCTTCCCTACGCAGGTGTAATAGCTCTGGTTCTCCAATTTGGCAGAGACGTTGCAGCCAAAAGAAACCCATGCAAGGAGTACATCGGAGTCTTGGGTCAGCGTCTCTGCAGCAAACTAAAATTGTTCCCCTAGTTTATGTTTCTGATGTACCTGTAGACCAATGCGCAGGCTGTGTATCCCCTGCACACACATCTCCAGTTCTACTTCGTTTCTAGGCCGCCCTGAGAGTCCCAGAATCTAAGACATCTGAAAGGATGCTATGTTGTCACTGGTGGGCAGGCCCTTAGGAAGAAAGAGCAGTCCTGAGCTTGCTTCAATGTGCACATTTGCTCCCAAGTTTCTCTTCTCTCCTTTGGGTCTGTTCACTCAGCATTTGTGTGTGTGCTTGGCAACCGGGGATATAAGATAAATAAGATCCTATCTCCTCTGGAAAGTCTCACGATCTAGTGGAGCTTCCTACCCCACTGGTAGGAGGCCTCTAAGAGGGCCCCTGGGTTCCTGTTCTTCTCTCTTGCTCCCCTAAGTATTTGGGGTTAAAGACCATTTTGAGAATTTTCTTTTTTGGCCATGCCATGCGACATGCAGGATCTTAGTTCCCCGACCAGGGGTCAAACCTGTGCCCCCTGCAGTGGAAGCTCGGAGTCCTAACCACTGGACCACCAGGGAAGTCCCCAGAATATTTT
The DNA here is from genome assembly GCF_963455315.2 of Globicephala melas. Classification (NCBI taxonomy): domain Eukaryota; kingdom Metazoa; phylum Chordata; class Mammalia; order Artiodactyla; family Delphinidae; genus Globicephala; species Globicephala melas. Next base: position 28,337,029 of record NC_083329.1, on the reverse strand, counting down.
TAAAGCTATAGATTCTGCCCCCAGAAAAAAGTGCACACATAATTTGCATAAAACTCCAGTGGCTTTACAGACCTCATGATGCCATCCATAAACCCTACAGGCCCTAGGCGAGGAATACTTCTACTAGTATTCCTAGTGAGGAATCCTAGTGAGGAATACTTCTGCTTTTTTAAAAAAATCAACAAGGATGAGGAGAGGAGAAACAACCTAAAAACTGAATACAAATAGGAACAGATGAACCTAACTCTATTTCAAATAAATCATATTGCCACACTGAAAGGAGAGTAAATAAACAAACAGAAATGAACAAATATTGAATTCTAGTTAGAAGGAATTTTTCCTGTAGTGGTATGGGTTAGCAGTTCTGAAATACTTTTTGTGTGTTGTAGAACTGAGCAAATGAATAATATACTGGGGCTAATGAGAGCCACTTCTTGCTGTTAGAGAAGAGAGTTACAAACATGGAGAAAGGGAAGATTAAAATGAGTCTTGTGGTGCTGAATTGGAATGGAGGTATCTGTATGAGTTCATGACTGTGTGCATGTGTGTGTGCGTACAGATAGAGAAATAAATTAAGATATAAACTTATTATTTATATTTCTTAGTTCTGTGTACTAAAGGGCTTAGAAGAATACCCAGTAGCATTGAGCACACCTGGCACCCAGATCTTGGTTTCTAAATACCATTCTCCACTAAAAGGAACCAGGGCTCCTTGGATAAATGGCTGGTTTTAGGGCTGAGAGAGGGAAGGTGCAGATGAGCCTAGAATATCATGAGCCTAGAATACCAGAAGACAAGGAAGTGCTAAAAATGTAATGGCGATATGTCAAAAAGAACAGAGGAGTCAGAAGGGGCCCTCATTGATCAAATCTTGGACCATCTGAACATCGACATAAATAAGAATGGCACCGGAAATTCCCTGGTGGGCCAGTGGCTAGGACTTCATGCTTCCACAGCAGGGAGCACGGGTTCGATCCCTGGTTGGGAACTAAGATCCCTCAAGCTGCATGGTGTGGCCAAAAGAAAAAGCATTTTTTAAAAGTAAGAATGGTACTATTACAGTACAATATTCATAGAATAAAATAAAAACCTATGAGCTCATACTAATGTAAATAATTAAATAGAGAAGAAGGGATAGCTCTCCCTTATAGCAGAATAGCAACTAATAAATACAGAGACAATGATGAAGTTAGAATATTATCATTGTGCAACCATTAGTAGTAAGAATTGATTCAAACAAGAATTATCAATGGATCATAAAACTTGGAAGTTTGGTGAAGAATAGGATACCTACATAAACTAAAAGCACCTCCCTGCAAATTACTTATTAACTACAAAGGGAAAATTAGTAATTCTACAATGGTTTAGCCTGGTGAACACAACCATAAACATTTAATTAAAGTTAACAATACCAATAAAGACACAAACTGACCTCATATGCCTCCTGCTATATTGCTCTGAGGACTCGGAGTCATTTCCATGGTACACCTGCCAAAACAGCACAACCTGAATCTAATTGTGAGGAACCATCAAGAAAACCAAACTGAAGGGTGTTCTACAAAATAACTAGCCTGTAATATCCACACACACAAAATCAGGTTCATAAAAGTTAAAGGAAGGCTAAGGACCTAATCTGGATTAATGAAGACTAAAAAGATATGGACAGTAAATGCAATGTGTGATCCTGGATTGGATGCTGGATCAGAAAAGGAAATAGCTCTAAAATAGGACATTGTCAGAGCAGTTGGTGAAATTGAACATGAACTGTGGATCAGGATAATAATTTTGTGTCAATGTTACATTACCTGATCTTGATAAATGTGCTGTGGTTAATATAAGAGAAATTTCTTGTTCTTATGAAATATACACTGAAGTATTTATGAATAAAGGGGACATAAACGGTTCAGGAAAAAATGTATGTGTGTGAGTAGATTAAATAGATACATAGATATAGCTAGATAGATGATATATAGATAGATGAATAGATAAAATGATAAACCCCATGGGACAGAATGTTAGCAACTAGAGCATCTGGGTAAAGAATATATGGGAGTTCTTTATACTTTTTTTTGCCAACATTTCTAAAATTGTGAAATTATATACAAATTAAAAGTAGAAAAATATTTGCACTAAACTGGAACTCTCATGCATTGCTGGTAGGAGCATAAATTGATACAACTTTGGAACGAAAACTAAACATATACATTCCTAGGACCCAGCAAGTCCACTTTTATGTTTTACAGAAAAGAGTGCTTATGTCCACTAAAGGACAGGTACCAGAATGTTTATAGTAGTAAAAATGAGCAATGGAAAAAAATTAGAAGCAAGCTAAACATCCGTCAACAAGAGAATGGATAAATCCATTGTGGTGTATCCAAACTCCACAGCAATGGAAGAACCAACAGCTGACTGCAACAACACGGATGAATCTTCAAGACATCATGTTAAGCCAAAGAAACCAGACACAAAAGAGTATATATACCATTAATCTGTTTTCCTGAAGTTCAGGCACAGGCAAAACTAATCTATAGTAACAGAAGTAAGAATAGTGGTTACCTTTGGGAGATGGTACTGTGAGAGGACACGATGGAACCTTCTGGATTTTTGGAAACATTCTCAGTGTAGTAGTTACACAGGTGCATACCTATGTAAAAATTCATCAAGATATGCACTTTATGTGTATTATTTAAGCATTTTACATATGCTACTTTGAAAGGTTTTAAAAAAGAAAGAACTAAGTAAAGTCAGAAAAAGACAAATACCATATGATATCACTTATATGTGGAATCTAAAATATGACACAGGGACTTCCCTGCTGGTCCAGTGGTAAAGAATCCGCCTTCCAATGCAGGGGATGTGGGTTCGATCCCTGGTCGGGAAATTAAGATCCCACATGCCTTGGGGCAACTAAGCCTGTGTGCCACAACTACTGAGCTCCCACCCCTCAGTGAGACAGCCCGCATGCTGCAAACTACAGAGCCCACACGCCCTGGAGCCTGCACGCCACAACTAGAGAGAAGACCGCGCCACAACAAAGACCCTGCATGCTGCGACTAAGACCCGACGCAGCCAAAAAAATAAATAAATAAACAAAAACAGACACAAATGAATACATCTATGAAACAAAAACAGACTTACAGACATAGAGAACAGACTTGTGGTTGCCAAGGGGGAGCATTGGGGGAGGGAAGGACTAGGAGTTTGGGATTAGAAAAGAAAAAAGAAGAAAGAGTACTTACTCTAACTCTCACTTTCTCCACCCAGTCTATGGCTTTAGCTGTAACCTCTGTGCAGTTAACTCATTAATCCATATTGCAGATCCCCAAAATCTACTCAGGCCTCAAATACATGTTCATAACTATATTATTCCTCCCCAGAAAATTTGCCTTACTTTCCAGAAATGTGCAAGCTGTTCAAGACGACTCCTGTCTGTGACCCTAAGCACCACTGATCTCCAGGTTCAGTCCATTCAGCTCCCTGTATGTCCCTCCAGTTTGTCTCTTCCTCTCCTCACCGTCAGTGCCTTTGCTTAGGCTTAGGCTCCCATAATTTCCACTTGGGCCCCATCATCAGCCTCCTCACTGGTCTCCTTGCCTCCTTTCCTACAATCTCTGTATTAACTCCCCGAGGCTGCTGTAACAAAGTACCACAAACAGGGTGGCTTCAGAAATGTACTCTTTCACAGTTCTGGAGGCCAGAAGTCTGAAAGCTAAGGTGTCTACAAGGCCACGCTCCCTCCGAAAGCTCTGGGGAAGAATCTACCAGCCACTTCTGGGTTGCGGCCGTCCATGGCTTCCTTGGCTTGTAGCTGCACAACTCCACTCTCTGCCTCCGTCTTCACATGCCTTCTCCTCCCTGTGTCTCTGTTTCCTTTTCTTAAAAGGACACGAGCAATTTAATTTAGGGCCCTCCCTAATCCAGTGTGATCTCATCTGAATCCTAACTAATTACATCTGCAAAGACCCTATTTCCAAATAAGGTCACATTCTGAGGTTTTAGGTAGACACAAATTTTAGGGAGGACACCGTTCAACCCACTACACTCCCCCTTCATAAAGCTATTCTCTGGCTGCCAGAATAACCTTTTAAAAACCCAAAGCTGACCATGGTCCTCGCTGCATTAAATCTCTTGGTGACTTACCATTAGGCCAGATGACAAAATAAAACCCAGATTCCTTAATATTAGGGAACGAGCTCAAAAAGACTTTGGCTTCTGTCCTCAAGAAGTTTATAACCTGGGGCTTTCTTGGTGGCACAGTGGTTAAGAATCTGCCTGCCAGTGCAGGGGACACAGGTTCAATCCCTGGTCCAGGAAGATCCCACATGCCACGGAGCACCTAAGCCCGTGTGCTATGGCTACTGAGCCTGTGCTCTAGAGCCCGCGTGCCACAACTACTGAAACCCGCATGCCTAGAGCCCGTGCTCTGCTACAAGAGAAGCCACCGCAATGAGAAGCCCGCATACCGCAACGAAGAGTAGCCCCCGCTCGCAGCAACTAGAGAAAGCCCGCGTGCAGCAACAAAGACCCAACGTAGCCAAAAATAAATAAATTTTTAAAAAAAGAAGTTTATAACCTAATTGGTAGACAATCGTTAACATACCATGGAGTGAATAGTGAGTCTAACATCTAGTTATATGGGACACTAGTAATAATAGCACATGCTTACACAGTGCCTGCTGTGTGTCAGGCCTGGTTTTAGACACTCACTACCTACATTTTAGCCCCGTTAATCTTCAAAAACAGTATTATAAGATAATACAGCTATTATAAGATAGCTACTGTTGTTACTTCCAGTTCACAGATGAGGAAATGGAGGCAAGAGGGGCCAGGACCTGTCCAGAGTTACACACTCATGAGTAAAGGGTGTGCTGGGAGTTGAACCCAGTAAGAGCAACACCAGAGAGTGTGCTCTTAACCACAATATTACACAGCCCCAAGGGCATCACGCCTGATTCAAAGTGAGCATTCCGACTTCTGTGAGCATCACGACTTGTATCAGATCTCAGTTTCCCACTGCACAGTTTCCATGTTGCTATTTATTTCTCTCTATTATCCAGCGGACTTTGAGTTCTTTGGCAGCAGGAGTTGAGTCCAGTTAAGGAATTACATCATTTATTTAACAGTTTTTCAGTGCTAGCCTACTAAGTGTGCAGCACTGTTCCAGGCCCCAGTGAAGTCATGAAGAATAAGACCAGAGTAAAGAAAGCACCTGCTCTCATGAAACTGACATCCTGCTTGGGAAGGAGGCTGGTGCTGAAACAAGGAACAGTTAGAATGACCACCATGTAGTCAAATACCCTGTTTTATTTTATTTTTCATACACGTTATTACTATTTGATAACGTGTATGAAAAATAAAACAGGGTGACACGAGAGTGACTGAGGACATTGCTTTAGATTGGGTGGCCAGGGAAGACTGTTTGAGGAGGTGACATCTGAGCACAGACTCAAACGCTCAGAAGCACCCCACCATCCAAAGGTCCAGGCAAAAATGTTGTAAATAGAGGAAACAGGATGTGGGAAGAACATGGGACGGGCAAATTACCAAACTCCTTCAAGTCTCAGTATTCCCATCTGAAAAATGGGAACAATAGTGCCCGCCTCTTAGTATTGTTAGGAGGATTGTGTGAGGACTGAGTGAGCCAGAGGAAGTGAGGGGTCTGGCCAGCAGTAAGTGATGGTTTCTTCTTGTGTGTGTGCACACTTACACACTGCATCAGTCAGGGCTCTACCAGAGAAACAGAACCAGTAGGAGATGTGTGTGTGTGTGTGTGTGTGTGTGTGTGTACACACTCTTGAGCACAAGCTGAAGCTACATCCCACATGTGGAATTTCTTCTTCAAGGAAACTTCAGTTCTGCTCTTAAGGCCTTTCAACTACTTAAAGCAGCGCCTCCCCCCCAGATTATCTAGGATAATCTTTCTTACTTCAAATAAACTGATTATAGACTTTAATCATATCGTCATATCCACAAAATACCTTCACAGCAACGTCTAGATTAGTGTTTGATTGAAAACCTGGGGACTGTAGCTGTACCATGTTGACACCAAAAGCTGACCATCACATTGGCCCAGCATCTACCCCAGTGCCCCCAGCTGCTCAATACACGTTTGTGAAGTGAAGTGGCTCATTCCTAACCCTGGTACCATCATTCTCCCAGACAGACCTCAGTGTGTGACCACAACCATTCCATTGTCAGCAGGTAGTTATCAAGCACCTGTTATGAGTACTGGGGTGCAGGGGGTGATACCAAAAAGGCACAATTCTGGGCCCCAGTCTAACGAAGGAGATGAAACACAGCCAGATGAGTGCAAACAACCTATAGGTAAGTTCCCACGTGAATGTCTAAACCATCATCAAGTCCCTTTCATCTTCCAGTAATGAGATTTCTCAGGGTCCTCTTTTTCTTTTTAAAAAATTATTATTATTATTATTATTACTATTTTTTGGCCACGCCACACAGCATGTGGGATCTTAGTTCCCTGACCAGGGATCGAACCCGTGCCCCCTGCAGTGGAAGCACAGACTCTTAACCACTAGACCTGCAGGGAAGTCCCGAGGGTCCTCTTTTTCTAAATGGGGACAGTAGCCCCTCAGCTAGAGTCCCTGTCTCCAGTGTCCTACCCTCCAGGTTGTCCTATATCCGGGCTGTTGCTTGCATCATCCTCAGACATTGCTTTAGTCATGTCCCTCCCTGCTTAAGAACCACGAGAGCTCCTCATTAGCTGCCAGGTCTAAACTCCTCTGCCTCGCTTTCAGGCTCTCCAGAATATGACCCTCCCCGAGTGACATGATAGCCGTCTTAATATGTTTGAAGGGCTGTCAGAGAGAAGGATTAGTGTGATTCTTTGCTGCTCCAGCAGGCAGAAGGAGATCACAGGTGGAAATTACAGGGAGACCTATGTGCCTCAATAGAAAGAATTGTTCTTTCTTTTCAGTGTGTGAGTGTGGGCAGCGGGAGTGGTGGCGGTGAAAAAAGCTTGCGTTACGGAACCCTGATAATGCAGGGAGTATTGTGTGCGGCGCTCATAGCATTGCTCTCTGCTCACCAAGCTAAGGTAGCAGGAGGTAACAAGTATTGCACATCCAGTCTGAACAGCGATCGTGTGAGGTTTCTGATAGTTTAGACAGAATATTGTTTATCAAGCCTCCTATATCAGTGACCGAAGGCAACAGAAGGAATATTTTAGATTTTCACGAAAATATGTGTTTGTTTTGAATGCCTCATGTTCATGTTGTAGGTTTGGGTTGGAAAGACAGGCAGGGGCCAAATTATGTAAAGCCCTGCGGCCGTAAGTGAGGAATTTGGCCACAGGGGCAGAGGAGTGACATGATTCTAGAATGGAAGCAGAAGACTAAAGAATGAACTTTCTAACCAGCGAACTTTGCAGCGATGACACAGATGGCTTTGGGCAGCAGTGTGCTCCCAGACCCGGGAGTGGGTCTGTCAGGGATGCTGTAGAGTGAAGTGGGGCTCAAGGAGGGATGACTTCTAAGAACCCTCCTACCTCTGACATTCTCGCTGGCCAGCCTTACCCCTTCCATCCCTTAACTTGCACCCTGGTCTCCAGTCAGGATCTCTTCAGCTCCTGCTGGGAGGTGGCACCAAACTGTCTCCCCATTCTGAACCTTCTCTCTGTAACTACCCTGCTCTCCTTTTTGTCATTCATATTCTACCTCCCATGGCAATGCTCTTGAGAATAACTTAGTATGAAGGCACACCAAGGGACTGACTGAATAAGCCACTGTACATTTGTACAATGGAATGTTGTGTGGCCATTTACATTGAGGTGATGGAAGAAAATTTAATAATGTGGAAAGATGGGCATCATATACTGTTATGTAGAAGAAGCTGTTTACGGTGTGGTCCGATTTTTGAAAATTAACAAAAAATAATGCATAGAAAAAGTACTAGATGATGTGCACATCAAAACGTCATATTCTCTGGGTAATAGGATTGGAGGTATTTTCTTTTACTCTATGTTTTCTAAATTTTATAAAATTAGCGTGACCTTTGATTGGCTTTTACAAAAGTTTTTTTTTTTTTCATTTTACTATTCATCAAAGCCACCTCTTCCTCATTAACTCTGACCTACACTAATCTCATCTTTTCTGTCTCTCAATCTCATTGTTGGTTCCATGTAGTCTAGTATTGGGTTGGCCAAAAGGTTCCTTCGGTTTTTAAAGTAAAAATAAAAGACACATTTTTCATTTTCACCAAGAACTTTATTGAACAACATATTCACCGTTTTGTTCCCCTACCTTCCGCCATTTTTCAGGCAGCTTCATAATCCCATCTTCCCAAAACTTTTTATCTTTTTGAGCAAAGAACTGTTCCAGGGACCTTTTACAGTCTTCCAGGGAATTGAATTTTTTTCCGTTAAGAGAATTTTGTAAAGACAGAAGTAAATGGAAATCCAGAGGTGCAACGTCTGGTGAATATGGCGGATGAATCAGAACTTCCCAGCCAAGCTGCAACAGTTTTTGCCTGGTCATCAAAGAAACATGCAGTCTTGCGTTATCCTGATGGAAGATTATGTGTTTTCTGTTAACTAATTCCAGGTGCTTCTCGTCAAGTGCTGCTTTCAGTTGGTCTAATTGGGAGCAGTACTTGTTGGAATTAATCGTTTGGTTTTCCATAAAAAGCTCATAATAGAAGACTCCTGGGACTTCCCTGGTGGTGTAGTGGTTAAGAATCTGCCTGCCAATGCAGGAGACGTGGGTTCGATCCCTGGTCCGGGAAGATCCCACATGCTGCGGAGCAACTAAGCCCGTGCACCACAACTACTGAGCCTGTGCTCTAGAGCCCACGAGCCACAACTACAGAAGCCCGCGTGCCTAGAGCCTGTGCTCTGCAAGAAGAGAAGCCATCATGCTGAGAAGCCCGCTTGCTGCAATGAAGAGTAGCCCCCACTTGATGCAACTAGAGAAAGCCCACGCACAGCAACGAAGACCCAACGCAACCAAAAATAAATAAATAAAATCGATTCTTAAAAAAAAAAGACTCCCTTCCAACTCCACCATATATACAACATCACCTTCTTTGGATGAAGACCGGCCTTTGGTGTGGTTGGTGGTGGTTCATTTCGCTTGCCCCACGATCTCTTCTGTTCCACGTTATTGTACAGTATCCACTTTTCATTGCCCGTCACAATTTGTTTTAAAAACAGAATATTTTCCTTCCGTTTAAGTAGAGAATTGCACGTGGAAATACGGTCAAGAAGGTTTTTTTCACTTAACTTATGTGGAACCCAAACACCAAAGCGATTAGCATAACTAAGCTGGTGCAAATGATTTTCAACGCTTGATTCGGATATTTTGAGTATGTCGTCTGTTTCCCGTGTGATGTAACGTTGATTATCCTCAACTATGTCTCAATTTAATTGCTATCAACTTCCACTGGTCTACCCAACTCTGGAGCATCGTCCAGCAGGAAATCTCCAGCACGAAACGTCACAAACCATTTTTGACATGTTTGATCAGTCACAGCACCTTCGCAATACACTGCACAAATCTTTTTTTGCATTTCAGTTGCATTTTTACCTTTCTTGGAATAATAAAGCATAGTATGCCGAAAACGTTGCTTTCTTTCTCCCTCTTCAATATGAAAATGGCTACCCAAAAATTCACCAATTTTGATAATTTTTTTTTAAATGCACACTGATATGACAGCTGTCACAATACAGTCTAACAAAATTGTTTCGAATGAACTTAAAGACAACTAAGCACTACTGGAGTCATCTTATGGAAAAAACCAAATGAACTTTTTGGCCAACCCAATACATGACTATATACTGCTTTGTGTTAATACAAGACTGTTTCATTCACATTGGTCTTGTATGTCAGATTAAGAAAAGTTTTCTCTGGCCAAATTGTGACTTATTTTCTCACTTTCTGCTTCGGATAGCACTGTGCAGGAATTGACCCCTTGATGGTGGTTTGGAGCTGGGTCCTCCTGGTGCCACAATAACCTACCTGGCTTTCCAGGAAGACTCTGGGCTTGGAGATACCCCCAAAGCCCACAGTTCTCATGGGTGTGGTGAGCCCATGAAAGTGAGGCTTGGTTCCTGACCCAGGTACCCATTCACTGGCATCCAGACTCTCGACTCCATCACGGTGTTCTGCCTCTGTCTTCTCTAGTGATTGGGCCCAGAGACCTACAGAATCTAATGCCCTGTCCAAATTCCAAACTCATCCAGCAGCTAGAACACAGTTGGAGACTGGAAGGTCACTTTGCACTCTTTTCTCATTATTTGTTATTAAAGCATTAGAGCTGAGGGGGTCTTTAGTGACTTCCATTCTTTCTGAAAATACCCCGTGTCCTTTTCTTGAACAGTGGGCCTTATTGCCACGGTGTCTGCTGTGGTCCGGGTACCACGCCAGGCAGTAACTCTGGACAGCTCACTACAGGGCTAAGGTTTGGGGAGGCATCCCTTTGTTCTCATGCTTACTCCATGCTGGGAGGCAGCTGTTCTCTTAAACTTTACAAGCAAACCCTCTGAAATGACCTCTGCAATGACTTCATCATGCTCTTTTTACTCCACAGGTGATTCAAACTCCAGTGGCCACCGTTTGGCACTGTTAACATTTCTTCAGCGCTAAATCAGAGGGCCAGGAGAGCTTACTTAAGGCTTAGAAATGGAGACCCTGCTGTTTTCTTGACAGTTTGTTTCAAGTGCATTCAGACATGATTCTCCATAGATACTTGAAGGGCTGTCAGGTGGAAGGAGAACAAGATTTACTCTGTAACCGAACCCTGCTGATCTGCAACCCTAACCTCGCTCCAGTCAGGCACTTTTCTCTGTCTCCCTCACCACCGTCCCTGCACAGACCACCATACAGCCTTGCCTGGATGCAGACTGCAACAGCCTCCTCCCCAGGTTTGCCTGCCTGTCCAGTCTTGCTCCTATAATCCTTTCTCAGAGCCTAAGTGATGTTTCAGTTGTAAATCTCATCACACCACACCTCTGCTTAAAGCCCTGTAATGCCTCTGCACTGCCTTCAGGATAAAGTCTAAACTTCTTAGCATTGCTTTTAACACCCCAGCCCCCACTTGGCTTTCCAGCTGCATGCGTTGCCCAGGCTGTCAGCCCCACTGAACCCCTTGCACACTGAACCCCCAATGCTTCTCATTCTCTTACCTCCAGGTCTTTGCCTAGAACATCTCCCCGCCCTCCTTCACAGTTAGCTCGTTTGCCTTCCAGGTGTCACCTCAGATGTCACTTTCCTCCAAAAGCCCACCCCATCACCCACGGCCAGGCTGGGTATTCTTCTGTCCTCCAAACGGCTGTCTAGTTTTACCCTATCACATTTCTTGTCATTTTATCTTGTAATTGCCTGTTTATAAGTATCTTCCACGCTCCTTGAGGGCTGGAATGTTGTTTTTTGGATTTTTTTAAATCTTTTTTTTGGGGGGGCGGTTATTTATCACCGTGTGCCCAACACCAGCGCCTGACACAGACACTCAGTAGTTACTGAATGAATGACAGATGCAAAGATGATAGAAGTTTCAGGGGGGTAACTTCCACTCTATGTACTGAAGAACTTGCCAATAACTGGTTCAGTTACACAAAAAGGAACAGACTGACCCCCAAAGCACAGTGAAAGCCCCGTCCCTGTAAGTACCCAGAGCCCAAGTGGCCGTCGGCAGGGAGCTCCTTCAGATGGCAGGTGGAGTACATGCCCTCCGCTCATTTCCTATCTGCAGGAAGGCACAATTAGATTCACTTCTGGGGACAAAAGATCTGGGTCGCGGTCCCAGTTCTGTATTTACTGTGAGACCTTGAGCCAGTCACGGCCTCTCTGAGCTTTCCTTACCTGTAAAATAGAGAAGACACCTGCACTGCCTACTTCAGATTTTGTGAGAACCAAAGGAGATCACGTATATGAAAGTACTTTGTAAAAGCCTTAAAATGAGAGGCACTGTTATTATTTACCACAGCATCTTCCGGACTTGCAGCTGCACTAATCTTAGCTTTACGACTGCATTAGAAAACCAAGAGCCATGTGGAAAGTTTTACTGCTGCAGGCAGAGCTGAGAATTAGGGCAGAGAGATCTCCCTCTTCTGTGCCACGCCACTGCCCTAGGGAAAAGGCAATGGTGGGGGTCAAGAGCACCTGTTTAGCTGGGATCTGCCAAAGGCCCATCGTTCCTGCCATCAGGGAGACTCCTTGGAGCCTATTACTAAATAAGGGGGAGTAGGGCCCAAAGTCTTAAATCACCATGAAAACAGCAGAAACAAAAACTACAGACATACGCAATAAACCTTCCCCGTGGGCCCCTTGATTTACGCTTAGTCAAGAACAGTTGACAGCATTTCACTTCCCCTTTGGCAAGACAAACCCAATGAAACCGTTTAATTTAAAGGCTTTTATTAGGAACCAGGGGAATGAGCTGCTTATCCCTCTGTAACAGTCTAGAGCAGGTCACCAGGCCCAGGAAGGAGAGAGTGTCAGAGATGCAGTGCTGTGACTTGCTGCACTTGCTTAGGGCCCGGAAGGAAAGGCAGCAACGACGGAGGGCGGCAGGAACTGGCGTCAGCCAAAACACCAAGAGCCTGGGGGAGAGAGCCCTCTGCCTTCCTTCCCACCCCGCTCGAGGCTGGAGTGTGCCGGGAAACAGAGAACGTGGCTGGAGTGGGCAGAGCAGCAGTGCTGGCCGAACCCTGGCTCCACTGAGTGCCGCTTCACTTGGCTGCCCTCCACTCTTCTTGCCGTTTAGTGATTAGGTATTTGAAGAACTCATACACAGACCATGCGATGGCTGTGGAGGGGATCTGGTAAATTACTCTCGCCTGCACCCCTCGGAAGTAGGCAGTCACCCCGCCGACTTGATACACCGTCCTGAAGGCACTAGCCATGCCTGTGATGTGTCCTGTAATGTTTGAGTTCAAAGCCAGGGATTCCTGGGTGTTGAGCAGTGTTTTGCAAACGTCCAGTGGGGTTGTGGCAGCGGCAGCTACAGCTCCTGCACAGGCTCCGGAGAGGACATGGGAGCTGGGGTTGTACCGTCTCTGGGGGTTAAAGTGCTCCTGCAGGAATTCATAGGTCATGAAATGAATGGCTTGGAAGGGAACGTTCATGGTTAGCTGCGTGGTGTAGCTGCGGTAAAAGGCCCCGGCCCCTTCATTTTGCCACACTGCCCGTACACAGTCTGTCACCCGGTGGTACGGTGAGTTGTACATTTGCATCCTCTGCTTCACCACTGGCGGTGCCGTCAATGAGAAGAAGGGAATGGTGACAGCAATCAGCCGGTGAGCAGGAGTGTCCAGATTCGGAGTCCCAAGTCAGTAGATCAGCCAATGGATTGGAGAGAGGAAAAAGTATGAGTGAATTGTCAGTCTGATTAGTGAAGGTTGCCCTTTTTTGAGAGGAGGGGATAGGAGAGGGTGATAAAGGGCTAAAAAATAATGGACCCAATTCTAGTAGGATTTCTTTAATACCAGCCAATTAACATACAGGATATATCTACAGTTTAGACTCCAGAGGGTTTCCTTGAAATAAGTACCTACCTATTATTGTTACCATCTTACCCTTTCGTAACTCTTAAGACAAGAAGTGATTCAGTGGCAGTGAACATAATAATGAACACATAGCCCTAACAATTCCAGTCCTCAGGTACACAACACTGAACTCTTACAACATGAGGATCTCATCCTTCCACAGGAAGAGGAGAAGGGCTACCAAAAACACAATTCTTAGTCAAGAAGGGTACGGCTTTAGTTTCCAGACATCTCCTACCCCCTCAAGTAGATACATGTATAAGCTCAGGTATAATCTTCAGTTTAGCTTTGGCTCTTTCCTTGCCATGGCCTTGCCCAGACAGGTAAAGAACTGGAACTTTAAGGAACCTGGCAACTGTGCTATCCTTTCATATTTGTTTGGGTACCTCATTCTCCAACTGAAAAGCCAAGATCCAAGCAGCAGTGCAGGGACTAAGCTCTACCAATGTACCTTTCATTCCTATCTCAACCATTCTTCATTCCAACAAGATAGGCAGTATTTTCAAATGTCAGAATCCATCTTCACCTTTTTGAAGAAAAGTGAAATAATCTGCTAAATTTTTTACATCAAATCCACTATAAAGCGGACTTCCAGGAAGGCCCAGGAATAGGCCACATAGAGCCATACCTTTTTCCAGGGAAGTCCCAGGTGAATAAATCTCACTGAATATGCTTCCTGTCTAAGGGAATCCTCCTAAGCATGGACAACATGGAGGGAGTGCCCTCTAGTGGTAAGACAATGTAACACGCCAGGATTTCCCACCAAAACTGATGGGGTGCTCCCTGGCTTTCTCCTGCAAACCAAAAATAAAGGAAAAGCCCAGAGATGTAGATGCAGCTGCCCATAGAGGGAAAGGGTGAGGAATCATTACCTTCTGCTGGATTCATGGCTGCATCATGAAGTAATGTTGCCACACACCCGGCCGCGCCTGCAAAGGAAAAAACAACTGCCACATGTAAGGCCAGGAAAGGGTGACTGACTCATGGAGGACCCAGAGTGAAGGGGCATAGCTGTGATAAACCACAGCAGGGAGAGGGAATGTTAATAGCCAGTTTAAAAGATGGAACCCACTGCTTCTAAATGCCTGTTCAGAGAAATGAAGATACTTGTTCCATCTAACTTAGTAAGGCCATCAATCTACCTTCCACAGCTACGATAGGAAGGCCAGGAAGAGTCTGAGAAACAGCCCAGACTTTTTTCAACAAAGATGGCTCTGAGAATAAATGCAGTTCATGCTCCAGACAGGAAGCAGATACACTGTGGCAAAGGGATGCCAGCACATCACCTGCTTCCAGTGGCGGGAGAGCACGAGGGGCAGGTGGTTAGACCTCCACCACAGAATCTCACCTTCTATCCTGCTGCCGCATGCTGCCCAACCCCAGTCTCCAAATCCTAACATCTGTCCATCTAGACCTTTCCCTCAGGTCCTGAACTACCGTATCCCTCACCCTCTCCTCTCCACTTTCACTTTGGTTTTCTCCAGGCTGCCATCCCTTCCATTACTTCCACACAACCTCCAACCCTCTGGTTTCTTTGTACAGAAGCCCCCCGGCCCCAGCACCATTCACTTGTTGAGGGCTTGTCATGTCCTCCATGATACAAACTGCCTGTGGGCAGCTGGGATCCTGAAAAGGTGAGGCGAAGAGCTGAAGCTCCACTGATGTCTTCCTTGGGTGGCTGGGTTACCTCCAATCCTGCCCCGAGGAGCGGGATACCACCCAACTACCAAGAAACACACAACGGGGGCAGTTCAGTGTGTGTCTCCACATTACCAGGGCATCAGAAGCTGATACCAGGGAGAGAATGAGAGGAAAGGGTCAAGCTGGTACGTAAGGGAGGATATTGTAACCCTTTGTTGAGATGCCCCAAAGAAGAGGTGGGGTTGACGCAGCCCACTGTCTGAGAACATCAGGTTTGGAAGTCCCTCCCCTATAATCTGGCCTACTCCAGCCCAAAGCTTCAGCTTCAAATCATGCTGAGACTGGAAAGCACTGACAACAGCAAAGCCCAAAGAGTTGGGAAAGTGGGAGAACCAGCACAGGAAGGCTCAATACCATTGGCAATATGGCTATTGCCCCCAGGGTGGATTACATCACTCAGTGTCTTTTTTAACTTTTCATAGCAGGCAAAATAGAGGGCGTGGGCGGGCCCTGCGCCAGTTGCTGTGACGTTCAGGCCTCGCATGGGCCTCCACAGCCCCTCCGTTCTTATAATCCTCCAGAGGGCCTCCAACACGTTGCGATAGCGGGCAGCTGGATCAGGCTGTAGGCTCTGCATCCGAGTCTGAAAGTACAGAAGGGAGAAGTGCAATGTCAGTGATGCTGACTGCGCACCCAATCTCAACACTCAGGCTTGGGCACTGGGCAGACCTACGTGAAATCACGCCAATATGTAGAAGTGATACCCGGCATCCAGTGTTACTGCCTTCCAAATCTATGTGCCGTCTTTCCAAGCCTCGGCTGGACCTTTCTTTTTCTGGTCACCTATGACCCTACGGGTGGAACACCATTATTTTCCCTCAAAAAATCGCCCCCTGGTAAGCGTCCTTGAACCCAGCAAGAAATATTAAGCCTGTGTTTCAGGAGAAGTTGCTTTTGTGTCTTAATAAACTCAGGCTAAGAGTTCTTTACAAGTGGATTCTAAAGTCAACTATTTACTGTCTACAACATACTTTATTATTTCTGAAGACTGATCCTGGGCCTGCTTCCTGGCCACATACTACACTGACTAATGAGATGACAGCTCATCCTTCGATATAACCTTGATGATAATCTGGCTTCTTCAGACTATTTGGCATTGGCAGCTGGGCCTGTAAGTTAAAATTTTGGCAGAAGTAGTATTCCTAATAGATGCTGCTCTAATTTCCTGGAAAAGAAAGTTTACCCTCAAACTATGAAGGTGGAAACCAATCTATTCTCTAAAACTGAGGGAGATTCCAGATTTCTAATCTAAACTGACTGAATCCCAAAACTGGCATCAATGAATAAAATTAGTCTCAGTGAAACATAACCCTTGGAATCTCTAGAGGATTCAGTGACTGGAATGAATGTATATGGTAGATACTGAAATTTGGGAAATTAATCTTACTTGAAATACTTCCCAAATCACAGACCTTCTCTGAAGGATGAGTCTCCAATGCAGATCTCTTGTCTATTGATCTATTTCAAGGTTAGGGTGGCATGGAGACTACCAGATAGTATAAAGTCAATGTCCAGGGACTTCCCTGGTGGTCCAGTGGTAAAGAATCCGCCTTCCAATGCAGGGGACGCAGGTTTGATCCCTGGTCAAGGAACTAAGATCCCACATGCCGCAGGGCAACTGAGCCCACGCGCCTCAACTAGAGCACCCATGTGCCACAAACTAAAGAGCCCATGTGCTCTGGACCCTGCGCACCACAAGTATAGAGCCCACGTGCCCTGGAGCCCGCGCACCACAACTAGAGAGAGAAAACCCGCACGCCACAACTAGAGAGAAGCCTGCGCATGGCAACAAAGAGCTTGTGCTGCAACAAAAAGATCCCATGTGCCACAACTAAGACCCGACGCAGCCAAAATAATTAATTAATTGATTAAATACTAAAAAAAAAAAAATCAATGTCCAGTGCCTGGACCACAGTAGGCACTCAAGATTTGTTTGTTGAATGAATGAATGAATGAATCTTAGCTTTGTCTGCACCAGTTCAAAAAGGCCATTAGTGAGCCAACAGGGGCAACTAACGCCCAAGTACAGTTTAAATTCCTACTTCATTCCTGTCACTGATTCAATCTGGATTTAAAAGCTTGAACCTTCCTGTTGGCCATCTGAAATCCAAGAGTAATGCCTCTTCTCCAAAGCATGGGAAAAAACGAACTAACCAGATTAACAAATCCTGGTTAGCTGCAAGCAATCCACATTCCTCTAGTTATTTTCTCCTTCCTGCTACCAACAAAGAACTGGTAGCCTAAAAGATTACTGAAGTTCAATCAGAAATATACAATATCACTTATCACAATGTGACACATTCTTTTCTACTTCTCAATTAAAAAAAAAAAAAAAAAGGACTTCCCTGGTAGTGCAGTGGTTAAGAATCCGCCTGCCAATCAGGAGACGCGGGTTCGAGCCCTGGTCCGGGAAGATCCCACATGCTGCGGAGCAACTAAGCCCGTGCGCCACAACTACTGAGCCTGCGCTCTAGAGCCCGCACACCTAGAGCCCGTGCTCTGCAACAAGAGAAGCCACCGCAATGAGAAGCCTGCACACCACAATGAAGAGTAGCCCCTGCTCGCCGCAACTAGAGAAAGCCCGCGCACAGCAATGAAGACCCAACACAGCCAAAAATAAATAATTAAATTTAAAAAAAAACAACTAACTAATCTTGTATTGGGGGAATGTTTAGAAATTGCACTGTTCTGCTGGAGTCAATAGCATATTTGGGTAACTAGTCTTAAAGGTCTGGCCTCAGAGTCCTGGAACCGTTTACCCACAAGAGAAACCTGGACTGTGTGTAAGTTACAATGAAAATTTTACACACATGTCTAAATCTAACTCACAATTCTAACTCAATGAAAATACACCCTCATGGAGAGGACCCAGGCATAAGCCACACCAAATATACAAATATGGCTCCCCAAATTTGTGGGCCAATAAATCTCTTTCACAGAAAGATGAAAACCTCTTAAAGATGAAATCTCTAAGTAAGAATTAGTGAATAGTCTTCAACATAAAAAAAACCACTGCCCGACTTTGAAGAAAAGCCAAACGGGGCTTCCCTGGTGGCGCAGTGGTTGAGAGTCCGCCTGCCAATGCAGGGGATGCTGGTTCGTGCCCCGGTCTGGGAAGATCCCACATGCCGCAGAGCGGCTGGGCTCGTGAGCCATGGCTGCTGAGCCTGCGTGTCCGGAGCCTGTGCTCCGCAACGGGAGAGGCCACAATAGTGAGAGGCCCGTGTGCCGCAAAAAAAAAAGCCAAACAGGTAAGTAGTTTGGTGAGACAAGTCACATTTGAGTCAGAAAGGCTGAGTGGGAGACCCAACTTTGCTAGCTATGTGGTCTTGGGTATGTCACTTAACCTCTGAGCTTCAGCAATGTCATCTGTAACATGAGACTAAGAATGGCTGACTCAGATTGCTGTTGTGGAGATTCAGAGTTAAGGCAAGTAAAAGCCGTTGCTAATTTATGTGGTGCTAGAAATATAAGGCTTTTTATTGTATTCAACTATGTTTCTGAGAAATATTAGTTCATATCTCAGAATTTACAGATCACAGCAGTGTTGTCTCGTGTATAAGTCATTTTGCAAATATGCATGGGCAACTAACTGGTCTTTAACCACTAACAAATCAGAATTGATTTTGTATTTTTTGTTTTCATTTTAAAGTTCCTCTGTGTCTATGATTTATATGTCCAGCTGTTCATCTAAAGGCCATGTTTAGGAAATTGTGAAAATTGTGAAATTCTGTGCCTTGCTTGGTTCTGGAAATCTGCTTTTGGGAGCCTGTATGGAAGGCTTGGGAGTCAGACTGGGTTTAAATCATGACTCTGCCACTAACTATGTGACATTGGGCAAGTTACTTGCCTGTTTTCTTCATCTATAAAGTAATGAAAATGGTATCTACTTCATGAAGTTGCTCCAGTGATTAAATCAGTAAATATTAAGGCACATCACATAGTGCTTGACAAACATGAGCAATTGCCATTTACTGAATGCTCATTATTAGATATAAGAACATCAAATAAGCCAATGTTTCCATTTCCTAGCTGTCCGCTGGTGAATGTATATAGATAACCATTTACATCTGGAGTTTGGAAAAGATTTACTTCCCTTTGTTCTTTCCCTCCTTAACTTATTATATAAGTAGATTATTTGCTTCACGACTACAAAGCCAAAAAGCAGCACCTTGGTGACAGGTGCTTAGCCAGATGACTTTGAGAAGAGTTTTGACTGCTTTACGCTGTAGAACCTATCCCGTTAGATAAAGTCTGGTGCTTGTCTCTGAAGCCCAGAAAAGGAATACTGGGATTCACTTGGGCTCCCAAACCTCCCTATTATGACCATGAAAATCACTGGTTGACTAACTATAGCCTAGCAAGGCTATGCTGACTTCCCATGGTCCTTCCCAAGGATATTTTAAGTCGACTTGACCCTGATAAGCGGTTTGGGGGTGCACAGGCTTGCATGCCAAGAGTCACTATCAGCTTTCACTTGCAAACACTGTGGTTGACCTTTAGGCTCCAACACAGATACCTGCCTCTAGTCTTAGGGTATGTTGGGCTGCTCTTCCTCTCCACCACCTATTTATGGTGGAAGAGGAAGAATAGCTACGCAAGGACAAGTGAACTGCAAAGCCCTTTCTGAAGGAAGAGATTTGAATTTTACTTTCATGCCTGCACAACAGTGACTACTGTAAACAGTGTTTACTGACACTAAATCTTGATAGGCTCATCTACTTTTTCCCTCTAATCATTTAAATGCCAGCGTTAATGGCAAATGAAAATGATTCTTCTAAAACACGCTTTTGTGTTTTTGAAGACTCCTGAGCATTTTTTCCTCCAGATGAAATAATTATTTCTTTAATGTAGTGCTTTGAGGCATGACTGTAATGTTGTATTAGTCATCTTTTAAAAACAAAAATTCCAAAGCTTATGCAAATGAATAAGAACTGTTCTTCAAAACAGTTATCTTGAAAGGCTACAAGCGACTTATTCCAGCAATGCTGCTGCAGTTATGCAAAACATTTCTGGAACTCCTCTTTCCAAAATGTTCCCTCAGTGGGTTTATCAACCTCAGGAGTAAATCAGTCTCCTTGCTTTTTCCAGTCCTACCTTATCTTTGACCCCAATCATCATTACCCATTTTGATCTCCCACCTGAACTGCCATATTTGATTCTGAATGGTCTCAATTACTAAAACATCAACTCTGTCTTGTCACAGGACAAACACTTGCCCCATTTAAGGATATGTAGCCAAGTATTCTAGAGGCATTTCTAACAGAGTAAGTTATAAAATGTTCACAACAACATTAGCATTATGTAAATATATGGAGTAAGGAGATAGTCTCCTAAGGTAGTGGGACAACATTTAAATTGATAAGCTGAGGTAATATTTCTGAGGTAATATTTCTAAGTCAGTCACATTATTACATTGTACTTTTCAAGCCATTCAATAATTTTCATTACTCTCCTTGATCTAGTTTTCATTTGATACCCATCCTGAAAGACAGCACCCTAGACTATCTTGGACTTTACTCACAGTCCAAGTATAGTGAGGTTACTTTGCAGTTAGATCATGTTAACTTTTGGATATACAGCATTAACAACTCACAGTTGGATATACAGCATTAACGACTCACAGTCATTCAACCTAGACTCTGTTACATACATGTCTGAATCTTTTTTATTTGTACTTATACATATGACATTTCAATATTGTTAGAGCATTAGCCATCCTCTTACTTCTCTCTCATGGATTTTACTATTTCTATTCCTCACAATTGACATGCGTATTTAAAATTCTAGGGACTTCCCTGGCGGTCCAGTGGTTAAGACTTGGCCTTCCAATGCAGAGGGTGCAGGTTCAATCCCTGGTTGGCGAGCTAAGATCCCACATGCCTCGGGGCCAAAAAACCAAAACATAAAACAGGTGTGATATTGTAACAAATTCAATAAGGAATTTAAAAACGGTCTACAGCAAAAAAAAAAATCTTAAAAAAATAAAATAAAATTCTAATATCCATTTTAGCCAAGTGCATTTACCACAGTTTCAAGGGTATGAACCTTGGTAGGAGTTACCTTGCAATGTGCTAGGATACTCCTACCAACTCGGTGTCATTCACAAAGCTTAAGGAGCACTTTCTCCATTTCCTCATCCACCTTACTAATGAAAACATGAAACGGTACTGGAACCAGGAAGCAGAAGAGAAAGACTTTGCATCTTCCAAGTAGATATTCTCCTCCTGAATATGTAACTTTTTCCTAATTTGAGAAGAAAGCATACATCCAAGAGCTGTGAGGATATTGTTTAACTATATCACCCTTAACATGTAAAGGAGGAACCAGTCTGTCATTATATTTATTTCAACAGTCCCCTTGGTTGTTCCTTTGCTAATGCACAAGAATAAGAACTGTAAAGAACAATGTGTTCCCCTCGTCACCCAGCTTTCTTCAGAAACATGACTTCTTGTACCCACTCATCAGCCTGCTTGGTGTGGCTGAAATTAGTTTTACTTTCACATGAATCATGCCCTCTTGTTAATCCCATTTTATTTTCTTCACAGTAACATCTACTTTCCAGTATGTCATGCTTCCCTTCTAGACAACTTTTGCCTTTTTGTCAACTTCAAGTGGCCAAAGAAATACACTATGAGGTCCATCTCTCCTTGGAGGGCTGATGTGCTCCCTGCATATACACAATCCCAATCCCAGCTCAATTTTCATGTTCAGGAAATAGGTGGAGTATCATGCTTGCTGCACAGAGAAACCGAAACTTTTTCCTGAACATGGTCTTTCCCATATTATTTCCAGTCAGGAACTCTGAATTCTGACTGCACAATCATTTCCAATCACTCATGGGTTAAGATTTAATAAGTAAATACTTCCTCTAGCTGAGAGATCCCAGATTCTGGTTCCTGCCCCATCACTTTTAAGGGAAAACACGGCAAGGAGCTTGTAAAAGCACTGGCCAGAGAACATCTCTAGCCATTAAGATCCTATTGAGGGTGTTCAGTAAGCTTTACCTTAATCAATTTAGTAGCACTTACCTGTTCCCTTCCCATCCCACCCTATTCCTATTTAGTCCCAGTTGGGATCCAGGGTTCTGGCTGACAGATTTTCTTTCCAGAGTCCCAATTTAGATCTCACTGACGGTGAGAAATTGGTCCTGGCTTCTGAGTGGGATCAGTTCCCGGCCGGGACCTTTCTTGCATAGGTGTGTGCTTCGAATAGTGTGGTGGCAGGAGCCAGAAAGGGACTTTGGTCGGCTCCGGCTCTCGGCTGGGATCCTGGCTCCGGGCATGACCCAGGGGTCGGGTCAGCCCCAGGTGAAGTTCGGAGCAGGGCCAGGTCTCACCTTGACGCAGTCGATGGGGTACATCACGCAGTGCTCCAGGATCCCTGCCACGGCGCCCGCCACCATGTGAGTGGTGACAGTGGCTCCAGCCGGCAGCGCCTCGTAGTCCGGGCCGGAGTCAGGATCCTGCCGTACCGGGGGCCTGCAGGCCCCGGCCTCCCCGCCGCTGGCCCCCCGGCCCACGCCCCGCTGCAGCCACCCGTCCAGCAGCGCCGACTCCCCGGGGCTCCGCCCCGGCCCAGCCGCCGGCCCCCCCGCCACACCGCCAGCACCCCGCCCCTCCAACTCCATCCACCCGGGCCAGCTGCAGCGCCCACCCCCGCCGCCGTCGCCGCCGCCGCCGCCGCCGCCGCCCCCCAGCCCCGTTGCGTCTGCCTCAGGCGCGGCCCAGAGAGCCCGGGGCCTCGGGCTCCCGCTTGGCCCCGAGGACACGCCCCTCAGTCAGTCATTGGTGCAGCCGTCAATATAGCCCCGCCCCCAGATTACGTAGAAAATATAGGTCTGTGGTATTAGTGAAGTTGCCTGTCATTCCTCCGCCCCGCGGCGTTGAGACAGCTTAGATCCCACCCCTTCCCCTTTGATCTTGGAAGCTTCTTGTTTATTGGCTACTTGATTGGCCAACATGTAAGATCAACCCGCCCTCCGACTTTTCTGGAGGGCGGGAGAGACTTAAGGCTGAACTTTGATAGGCTCAACGACTCTTGATACTTTGAGCGCGGGCATTGGCCAGTTTTATGTCGGGATCCGATTGGCCACAGGAAGAGAGCGAAGCGCCCAGGGGCTATCGAGGGGGAATTTCGGGCCCTGAGTGGCGCCAGTAGAGCTGTGGGTGCTGCAGGCTGGATCGTGTCGGGGGAGGAGGGGAGGGCGGTGCCTGGCCTTCAAGGTCAAACCGCTGACGGATGCAGTTAGGCCCCTTCTAGAGCGCCCACCCCGAATCCCGGGACTCGCGGGTCGTGTGCTGGCGGGTGGCCTTGGCCCGAGAACTCTGTTCCCGCGGGATCTCGGACTGGCGTTGGGTGGAGCGGGCCGGGGCCCGGCATCCCCTGGCGAGGCCCGCCGGCATGTCGGGAAAGCTGTTGCGACATGCAGGAGGAGGTCCGTTAAACTCCGGTCAGGTCGGGAGAATTGACCCCTCCGTGCTGCGCGCGGGCGGACTCCTTAGGGCCTGATGCTCCTCAGGCCCTAGCGCCCGGCACTGGGCTTGCCCCGGAGTCGCCAAGCAAACCCCGCAGTTGTTGAGTGAACGAGTTCTCGGGGGCATGCTGTCGCTCGGCCCTCCGCCAGGCCGAGAGCTGGAGGCGGGGAAGGGAGATGTCGAAATGGGGCGGGACGATTCAGAGACGACGACAGGTGGGGAGGCTGGGCAGGAGGCAGCTGCCCAAACACAGCAGGAAAGTACGGCAAATTTGGGGAAGCTTGTCGGACGCACAGCTTGTCCCTGAGCTGACTCACTGATGAGCTCCCCTGCCCGGTGATTATGCTTTTTGTGGTAAGACTGCTCTCGATCCCAGGCGCTTCGGCTGGGGTCTCAGAGGGGCGCTTACTGATTAAAGAACAATACCAGCAGTTCCCAGCCTTGAGCACCACCTTCTGGGCGGTGACGTGCTTTGCTAGGGCCGCGGGCTCGGTTGAGGAACACAGGCTTTCCCCACTCCGTCTTCCCGGCTTCTTCAGCCTCCCTTAACTGGAGCGTGTTTGCACAAGTCTCCCCAGTGTTTCCAGATCTGTCTTTACTCCCTCTTTTACTGAGATGATGATGTAATTGTGAACTTTTAAAAATCTGTTTCTAGCTTTTCCTTAGATAAGAAAGAGGTTTTTTTTTTTCTCTCTAAAGCTTAGCCCTTTTATGGGTCTCCGTTTTTTGTTGTTTTTTTTTTTTAACTTATTCTCTTCCTATTCAGCACTGGCTATTTAACCTTTGGGTCTCGACCTTTTGGAAAATAATGAAACTACAAATCCTCTTCCCCCCACCTCCTACCCCCATGCACACACAAAATTTTGCCTATAATTTCTAAATTTGCAGTGTCCCTGACAGTGACTCGTGGACCCCCTAGGAATCCATTAACTTCAAGTTAAGAACCATAGGTTTCACAAAAAGAAACCCACTCAATCCTGCTGGAGTACTAATTCCCTTTACTGCCAAACCTACTCCAGTAATGAGCTATACCTGCCAAGTCCTTTCTCTCCTTAAGCCCTACATTTTTACTCCTTTATTCATTGGTCACAAATGACCTTTCCAAATCCAATGGTCTTTTTCTTATTCCCATTTTTCTTGACTAAGAGATAACACTTGCCCCCCATTGACCCATCCCTCACTGAAACTTTTTCCTCGCTTCAGGAGACACTCTGTTCTACCCTTTAGACTTCTGAGTCTCCTACGCTTCTCTACCCACTGAGGGGGGGACATTCCTGAAGGTTTAATGCTTCTTGTTCATCTTTAATACTTTAGAGAACTTCACTACTCCAAATCTGTTTTCCTCATTGGAGCCCTATCTATATGTCCCTAATTGCATACCTGTTAACTGAAATTTCCATGTGAATATTTAGTAAGTATTTATTGAGTACCAACTTTGCTTGGCACTGTACTTGAAGCTGGTGATACAGGATAGACAGAGTCTATGACCTCATGGAGCTTACTTTTTAATGGGGGGAGAGGGATAGACGAATAAAAATATCGGTTATCGGTTAGCTCTAGGTACTATGCTGATAACTGTAGTAAGGAGGTGTGATAACGTATGACAGGGTGGCTACACTTGTATGACCAGGAAAGGCCTTTCTGAGGAGGTGACACTATGGTTAAGTTCTGAATGACAGGCAGGAGCTCATGTTAGGCCCAGAGAAGAGCATTCCAGAAGAAACTGTAGGTACAACAATCCTAAGGTGAGAACAAGGTTGGTGTATGAAGGGACAGAAAGGTCAGTGTGGCCGGAGCACGGTGGGGGGTTGGAAAGATAGGCAGAGGGTGAATATCCACCTTAATTTCTGACTTAGCACGTCCGTTCCAAACTCAGCCTTTCCACTCCCCACTGCAACCAATTCCTCCACAATATTTCATTTCTACCCAATCAATCAGACTCTAAAGCTGGGAGTCTTCCTTGACTACCTCTTCAGACTAACTATCCTGAAATGTTTTTGTTGTTGTTGTTCATGCTCTTCTTCTCCTTCCTATAGATATTATACTCTCCCAGTGTCTGATAATTTTACATCTATATTGTGATAACCTTTGAAAGGCCACCCTACCTCTGGGATCTCCTGGCTTCACCAGTATTTTGAGTCCTCTCCTTCCAGGGACATGGTAGAATTGTTCTTCCCACCTCCTTGAAGATAGGCATGGCCATGAGATTTGTCTGACCAAGGAAGTGTGAGCGAAGCATGAGAGCCACACATTACCTTCTCTTGCCACCTGACTGGTGACATTCAGATGGTAGAGGCACCGTCAGGCTGGGGCCCAGGTGAGGATGATGAAGCAGTCACGTATTTGCCACCCTCTTCCTCCCAGATGGACTTTCAGCATGAGTAAGAAATAAATCTCTGTGGTTTTAAGATACAGATTTTAGGATTATTCCATACCATAACATAATCTAGCACAGCACTTCTCAGACTTTAATGTGATATTAATCACCTAAAGAATTTGTAAAAATGCCACATTATAATTCTGTAGATCTCGGTGGGGGTCTGAGATTCTGCATTTCTGAGATTCTGCATTTCTGACAAGCTCCCAGGTGATTCTGATGCTATGAGACCCTGGACCATACTTCAAATAATAAGGACCTTACCCATCCTATCTGATATACCCTCTCAGCACATCTACACACACTCTGTCCTACATCTCACCAGCACTTAAACCCTCCTAGAAAACAAACAAATTAGCAAGCAAAGAAACGACTTCCTTGGCGATATTCTTTTTTTTTTTTAATATTTATTTATTTGGCTGTGCCTGGTCTTAATGTGGCACGCAGGATCTTCGTTGCCGCGTGCGGGATCTAGTTCCCTGACCAGGGATCGAACCCAGGTCCCCTGCATTGGGAGCATGGAGTCTTAACCACTGGACCACCAGGGAAGTCCCTCTTGGTGGTATTCTTTTTTTTTTTTTTTTTGCGGTACGTGGACCTCTCACTGTTGTGGCCTCTCCCGTTGTGGAGCACAGGCTCCGGACGCGCAGGCTCAGTGGCCACGGCTCACGGGCCCAGCCACTCCGCGGCATGTGGGATCTTCTCGGACCGGGGCACGACCTCGCGTCCCCTGAATCGTCAGGCGGACTCTCAACCACTGCGCCACCAGGGAAGCCCAGTGATATTCGTTATAAACCCTGAAGAGCTTCCCACGCCTGCAACTCCTCAGTCAGGCACTGTAGAATCTTAATTTCTTATATGCTTAGGACAGTTGTTTTCCCCATTCTCCCTTCTATCTCCTGGCATTTTCTTTTCTGCATTAATCTATGAGACCACTAGTTCTCTCAATGTTGTCTCAGTTATTTTCTTTAGTAATAGAAATTGCAAGTTTTAGCTTGGGCCCATGGCTTCCCAGCAGAAGTCTATACTTTCCCCAGCTTCTCTTACAGCTAGCATTGTCTGTGTGACTAAGTTCTGGTGAGTGGGATGTGAGTGTAATTGATATGAAACATCTGGGTTCTGCCTTTAAAAGGAAAGATTATGTCCTCTTTGAGTACTTTCCTCATTTTCTCCCTTCTTGTCATCTAGCATACAGACCCAAAATGTCAACCATTTTTGGCCATGAGGACAAGGCCTCTACCTTAGCAGGTAGCAGAGCAAAAGGTAAAGGAAACCTGCTACCTTATGGACTACAGTAGTACCTCTGGACTATGCATGCTCTGGTACATGAGAGAACTTGTTTAGGTAGTTGCTGTTAGTCTGAATCTTTATTACAGCAGCTGATTTATATCCTAACCAGCATATGTTCTTCCCGAGAATGCATTTCTCTCTTATAAAAATCTCATCTTGAAGGTCTAAAACAGGTCCCACTACTTATTCCAGCTTACATTACCCTTTTTCCCTGAACTGCCATTGTACATGACCAGACATGAGGTATGAGTATAATATAGAATGGGATTGATTCTGGCAGCCACACTTGAAAATAAGACTGATTTCTTTACAGTCACTTAAAGAGAAATTGATTCCTAAATTATCAAGAATAGACAATAAGAGCTGTAGGAATTCAGAGAGGGGGCAATCAGCAAGGGCTGAAGGGATAAGAAGATAGAATTATTTTAGCAGTTTCAAACTGGAGAATATGTATAGGAAGACTTTCCAACAGGTATGTGGGGAACAGTTTAAGGGAATCAATTTGCTGTTCCTCATTTTCCGTATCTTTCATAAAATTCATCTTCCTAAGAAAGCTGATGAAGCAGTTCTCCTTTCCTTCCTCCCGTTTCTCACTCTGTCCTCCCACCTTATGAAAGACAAGTGTGGGCTTCCATGGTGGCGCAGTGGTTGAGAGTCCGCCTGCCGATGCAGGGGCCACGAGTTCGTGCCCCGGTCCTGGAAGATCCCACATGCCGCGGAGCGGCTGGGCCCGTGAGCCATGCCCACTGAGCCCGTGCGTCTGGAGCCTGTGCTCCGCAACGGGAGAGGCCACAGCAGTGAGAGGCCTGCGTACCACAAAAAAAAAAAAAAAGACAAGTGTGCCTTTGCCAGTCCTATATCTTGTTATAATTCATTGCCCTGGTGTGTAAAAACCTCCAGGTAGCCAGATGACCGAAAGAGCATCTTCTTTTGGAACTTTAGTTAGTTGCATCATCCTTTAAGCAATAAACTGTTTCCCTTTGCACATTTTTTTTTTCGGGTGGTGGTAGTTACTGCAATCACACCACCTTTTTAAATTTTTTTGTTTGTTTGTTTCTCCTAAAGGATCTTATTTCTAAAAGAAAAAAAGGCAAAACAAGGAAAATCACTAATTTTGATCAGGCTAAGAAACAAACATCATGTCATCTCTGGCTCATAGGCAAAAATCCCCCCAAATTACTTTAGCTTCACTAGTTCTTGTCTAGTATGAAGTTTCAGTTCATTTCGTACTCAAGTTGAAACAGACACAGGAAAAAAATATTATTTGATATGGTAAATCCATATTATTTGGGCACAAATCTCACTGCCACTCATTTTTCCCCTTCATTTATGCCTTTCTATTATATCCTTATTACCTTGACAGGAACATGTTGTAAATTATGTAAATAATCCCCCTAAACAATTATTTTTACACCATTTTGTAAACTCTACCTACTAGTCATATAAAACCTTCTCTTCTTTTTGCTGTTTATTTTCACAAACTAGATAAAACTGCACTCTTATTTTTTCTTGGCTGCATTGGGTCTTTGTTGCTGCATGCAGGCTTTCTCTAGTTGTGGCAAGCAGGGGCTACCCTTCGTTGTGGTGCACAGGCTTCTCATTGCTGTGGCTTCTCTTGTTGTGGAGCATGGGCTCTAGGCATGTGGGCCCAGTAGTTGTGGCACGTGGGATCTCCCCGGACCAGGGATCTAACCCATGTCCCCTGCATTGGCAGGCAGATTCTTAACCACTGCGCCACCAGGGAAGTCCAAAACTGCAGTCTTAAAAGCATCTACTTATGTACCTGGTAAAATAAAAGTGTTCCCAAAATATAACCTAAGATATAATGCCCTGAGCTTTTGGAAACCATTTCATTTAATTAGAATTAATATCTTCATCTCAGATGGTGACATGTTCTTTTAATTCTGTCAAATGTATAATTTTAAACTTGTTTAAATCTTGAAATGAGATTAAAAAACCTGTATATAATATTTTTATTATACCAATTTCTGCCCATCTGTAATGTCTTCTTACGGCACTTTAACATGACCTAAATAATTGAAGTAGGTCTTTATTCACAGTCAACAAGAAAAATCATGAAACACATTTTTAAGGGGTTTTCAGCTCCAAAACCAAAATGCCTTTAAGTGAAAGAGAAATAAGAACAATTAGTAGTCACTTGATAAGCCTTTTTGGGTTTATTTCCAGAGATTAAGTGATTACTCAAATGAATAACACATCCTTTTGCAAATGAGATGGTTTCTAATCCCTTAACAAATCTTAAGGATATGGAAAAATTGTGACAAAGATTTGGCAAAATGCCATTCATTTATTTGTGTAAAAAGTTCTTTGGTACCTACCTATAATAATAAAATATAGGAGTAGAATTGGTGATGATCTCTATTTCACTTTACCAAAAAATGAGTCATCTAGTGATCTAGTCATCTAATTACATTAAATGATATAATTTAAAATGTTTTTAAAGCTCCATCCATCTATTAAGAGGTACAGTCCAATAAAGTTTTACTTTTTATGTAGGTAGTGATTCATCAAAATCTAATTTATAGTTATATTGTTTTCATATCCCAGTTCAATAATTATTTCCCTGATCTCCCTGACTTGATCAGTTCCCCCATCATGTCGCAGGTCCTGTATCTTACAGAGCTTAGATAGCTGTAATTTTGCATATGTTTATAAAATTATTTCATTACTGTCTATATCACCGGTAGATGGTAAACCCCATCAGAAAGGAGTCTCTTTTTTACTTTTTTTCCCCTGTGTCATTATATTTTCAGAATAGCTTAGTACCTGAAACACTGTAAGAATTTGGTAGAATTTATTTGCATAAATAAATAAATAATGAGTGAGACACTCATGAATCTTGGGCCTGAGCTGCTATTCCTCCCCTTAGGCAGTAGCAGTGACTGACTCATCCAGTAAGTTCCAGTTCCTTCACCCCTCAACCCTCCCCAGTGTCCTGCAGTTGTCACCAGAGACACCACCCAACAGGATGCTAGCAAAGCTCATCCCTTTCCTAATCATGGCCTTGATTCTGCGAAGCTGCCTCGGAAGCAACAAGCCCAGCAGTGAATTCAGAAACCAGGACTGGAAACAGTCCTGCCATTACTTTATCAGAGTTTACTAAGGTAGTGAGACTATGAATTAGCTTCTTCCTCTCCTTTCCTTTCTTTCCTTCCTTTCTTACCAGTGGTTCTCAAGTCACCCTGAGGACTTGTTAGACATGCAAATTTCTAGACCCCATCCTAGACCTATCAACTCATATCTCTGAGAATGAGGCATGGGAATCTGCATTTTCCAAGCAGATTCTCACTGTTTGATAAATACTGCTTTGTTATCACCATACTAATTCTAAACACCCAGGTGGTGCTTGTTTCACAGGCTAAAATTATACTCATAGCAGGGGCAGTGAAGCTTAATAGTGCTAGCCAATTCAAGTGTTCTTTCAGATGATATGTGCCAGGCCCTGAACTAGGTGCTAGGGAGACAAAGATGAGTAAAACTAGACATGGTCTCTTTTCTGGTGGCGCTTAGGGTCTAGCGAAGAGCACAGGCATTAACCAGAAACTCACAAATGTAACATTACAACTGGGATGTATGCTATGAGGGGAAAACACGTGACGCACTAAAAGCATATGTTAGAGGGACTTGACTTAGTCTAGGGAGTTACGTTACACAGGGAAGGTGGCATTTGAAATAAGATCTGAAAGATAAGAGTTAATTAAGCTAAGTCAGATGGGGAGCAGCAGAAGGGGTAAGGGAAGCAGAACTTTCTGGACAAAGAGACCGTCATATTGCAAAAGTCCTGTAGTGAGAGGCTTAAGCCAGTGTTTGGGGTAGAGGAAGCATAGATTGAGATGCAGCCTGGGAGGTGAATTAGGGGCCAGACCATGAGAGGCTTTGAAAGTCGTGTTAAGGGTATCAATTTATATATCTTAAGAACAATGGGATCTCATTTTGAGTTGAAATTAGATAACATGGTCAATTTTGCGTTTTGAAAACTTCTCTCTGGCTGCTGTGGAGAAAGATTGAGGGCAGCAACCCTAGAAGTGTTGTCATTATTGTTATTTTATGGATAAGAAAATGAGCTTTAACGAAAATAACTTCCTCAAGGTCACGCAGCTAGTAAGTTGTGAAACCAGCTTTCAAACACTTATCTCCCTGACATCGGAGTATAAACTTAACCACACAGGGCTGTCTCTCCAGATCAAGGTAATAAACCCCAAAATAGAGTTAGTTACAATGATTTAAGAAAGGAAGAAACAAAGAGACTTATCTCTGACTCATTCTGACATTGCCTTGGTCATGACTGTCAGAGATCAAGGAGGGAAGCATAGGGTAGCTGAAGTTCCATGACTTAATCCAAACTTCAGTTACCTAATCTGTAAAATGGTAATAGTAATAATATGTACTTCATTGCATTGTTTCAGGATTCAATCAGAAAAAGAAGGTTAAATTCTTACTATACTATAGGTTAGTTAGAAGCCAACAAATGTTGATTATTATTACTATTATTATAATTATTATTACCTATTTTTCTTTATGACTGTCCACCCACCCACTGCAGAAATCGATGGCATCATGTTACCTAACTGCCAATCAAGAAACCAAGATGCCCATGACTAGTTACTGTCCTTTGCTTCTTTGCACAATCAACTTGTTTCTAGACTAGCACACCAAATTTGGGATATCTCACAAATAAGACTGACAATAATATCCTGACCTCAGGTCCATGGCATGTTTGACTTCAATTACTGTATGAGCTTTGTATCATAAAGAGTAGATTAAAATATTTTTAATTTCTTAAGTAAAATTGCAAAACTTTCCTTGAATATTATCAAAGACTGTAACGGTCTGTTGTCTTTGACATACAAAGAAGATAAGCTATTAGCAGGGAATGACACTTGGGTTATTTATCTAAGTAGATGTCATGTATTTTTAATGCTCTGTGGTATTGAATCCTTTATAAATATGGGATATCTTCTCAAAGCAACTAGCCAGAGTTACGGAGGCAGCAAACATTATCAACAATAAAAACATCATCATTAGCAAAAAACAGCAGATGTGGGCCTCAAAACCATGAACCTTGAAGCCCTGAATTATATGTGTAATTTTCCTGGCTGTTCTCCAGGTCCAATTCCCATTTTTACTCTTTTTATTACAGGTACATCCCTGACCGTCTTACCTGGTCCTCTGCCTTATCCAATGTGCATTTCTTCATTGCCTCCTTTTAGTCAACCAAGTCTTCCCTTTCCACCCCTTGGCCTTTACAGCTTAGTCATTACAAACTAGCATATAAAAGTCCAAGCATTTACATTAACTGCACCAAAAGGTAGTCAAATATTTTAGGAAGTGGAAAGTTATCCTCACGGTGACAAAGGGAAATTGTTTCACCTTCGGATTTAACTCCCTCTTTGAGAGTTACTTACTGGGCTTCTGTTGTATGTGTGCCCAGCACTACGCTAAAGGGCTGAGAGGGCAGAGGAGAGGCAGAGAGTGCAAAAACGGGAATGAGCTGCAGTCCTTTTCAAGAAGATTGCAACTGTTGGTGAAAAGGACATGCATGCATTTACACAACAACAGTTATAACAGCTAACTTTTATGAAGGGCTTACTGTGTGCCAGGCAAGGTATATATTATTTCTTTTAATCCTCTTTGGTTGTATATTAGTTATCTACTGCTCAGTGAACAAATTACTATAAAACACAGTGGCTTAAAACAGCAATAAACATTCACTATCAGTTTCTGCAGGTGAGGAATTTGATAGTGGCTTAGATGAGTGGTTATGGTGTAGATTATCTCATGAAGTTGCAGTCAAGATGTTGGCTGGGGCTGCAGCTATCTGAAGGCTTGACTGGGATTGGAGGATCCACTTCCACAATGGCTCGCTTACACAGCTGTCAAGTTGTTGCTGGCTGTTGGCAGGAGGCCTCATGTTCTCCTTGTGGGTTTCTCCAGAGAGCTGCTTAAGGGTCCTTATGACATAGCAGCACATTGTACCACATTCTTGGCAAATTATTTTCTGCCTTTTTGCTTATAGCCATACTAGTGGGTATATAGTAGCATCTCATTGTAGTTGTTTTTTTTGTTTGTTTGTTTGTTTTGCAGTACGCGGGCCTCTCACTGTTGTGGCCTCTCCCGTTGCGGAGCACAGGCTCTGGATGCGCAGGCTCAGTGGCCATGGCTCACGGGCCCAGCCACTCTGCGGCATGTGGGATCTTCCCGGACCGGGGCACGAACCTGCGTCCCCTGCATCGGCAGGCGGACTCCCAGCCACTGCGCCACCAGGGAAGCCCCTCATTGTAGTTTTAATTTGCATTTCCCTAGTGACTGATGATGTTGAACACCTCATTTGCTTATTTGCCATTTGTATATCTTTTTTTGATGAGGTGTGTAAATCTTTTGTCCATTTATAAATGGTTTTTTTTGTTGTTGTTTTCTTATTATTTAGTTTTGAGGATTGTTTTTATATTCTGGATACAAGTCCTTTAACAGATAGATTATTTGCAAATATTTTCTCTGCCAGTGTGTAGCCCATCTTTTCATTTTTTTCAGTGTCTCTTGAAGAACAGTTCTTAGTTTTAGTGAGTACCAATTTATTAAGTTTTTCTTTTGTAGATCATGCTTTTGCTGCTGAATATAAGAAATCTTTGCTAAGCTCAAGGTCACTAAGATTTTCATCTAGTTTTTTCTTTTACAAGTTTTATAGTTTCACCACTTACATTTAGGACTATGATCTATTTCAAGTTAATTTTCCTATGTGGTATGAGGTTTTTTGTTAGCTGTCAGTTTTTTATTTCACAATATTTCTTAGAGATCTTCTCATATCTGTACATAAAGAGCTTCTTTATTCATTTTTTGAGCCAAATTCCTGCTCTGATGGAGCTTATATTCTAGTTGCAGGAAGATAGACAATAAAACATATTGTATGTAAAATGGTGATATAGGAAGTGTGGGTGGGAAGGACAGTTATAATTAGGGTGGTTAAGTGAGTCTCACTGAGAAGTTGATATTTTAATAAAGACTGAAGGAGGTAAGGGTCTTGGTAAAGCACTGGGTAGGGAGAACAGATGCATAAAAACTCTGGCAAAGGGAACACTAATTACAAAAATCTTAAATCAAGACAGGCCTGTCATAAGGTAGAAACTGTAAGGAGGCCCCTGTGGCTGAAGTAAAGTGAGTGAAGGGAATAACAGTGAGAAGTGAAGTTAGAGAGGTAAGAGGTATGTGACTTGTAGGCTATTGTGAGGACTAGGGCTTTTCCTCTGAGATGAGAAGCTACTAGAGAGTTTGGAGGAGTGACAAGATCTGGCTTATACTTGAAAGGATCCCACTGACTGCAGTGTTCAGAATAGACTATAAGGGGCAAGGGTAGAGACAGAAAGACCAGGAAGAAGGCTACTGCAATAATTCAGTAAGAAATGGTATAGACATTTCTCCAAAGAAGATATACAGATTGCCAACAAACACATGAAAGGATGCTCAACATCACTAACCATTAGAGAAATGCAAATCAAAACTACAATGAGGTATCACCTCACACCGGTCAGAATGGCCATCGTCAAAAAATTTACAAACAATAAATGCTGGAAAGCGTGTGGAGAAAAGGGAACCCTCTTGCACTATTGGTGCGAGTGTAAATTGATACAGCCACTATGGAGAACAGTATGGAGGTTCCTTAAAAAACTAAAAATAGAACTACCATATGACCCAGCAATCCCACTACTGGGCATATACAGTGAGAAAACCATAATTAAAAAAGAGACGTGTACCACAATGTTCATTGCAGCACTATTTACAATAGCCAGGACATGGAACGAACCTAAGTGTCCATCAACAGAGAAATGGATAAAGAAGATGTGGCACATATATACGATGGAATATTATTCAGCCATAAAACGAGACAAAATTGAGTTATTTGTAGTGAGGTGGGTGGACCTAGAGTCTGTCGTACAGAGTGAAGTAAGAAAGCAAAACAAATACCGTATGCTAATGCATATTTATGGAATCTAAAAAAAAAAAATGGTAGTGATGAACCTAGGTGCAGGACAGGAATAAAGACGCAGGCGTAGAGAATGGACTTGAGGACATGGGGAGGGGGAAGGGTAAGCTGGGATGAAGTGAGAGAGTGGCGTGGACATATATACACTACCAGATGTAAAATAGATAGCTAGTGGGAAGCAGCTGCATAGCACAGGGAGATCAGCTTGGTGCTTTGTGACCGCCTGGAGGGGTGGGATAGGGAGGGTGGGAGGGAGATGCAAGAGAGAGGAGATATGGGGATATAGGTATACATAAAGCTGATTCACGTTGTTATACAGCAGAAACTAACACAACAATGTAAAGCAATTATGCTCCAATAAAGATGTTAAAAAAATAATGATAGTAGTTTAGACCAGTGTGGTAGCAATGAGGTTAGTGAGAAATGGCTGGCTTTTGGATGCATTCTTAAGGTAGCGCTAATGGGCTTTGCTCATGGTCTCGATGGAGGGTGGGGAGTGGGTATGGGAGCAAGAGAAGGGTTAGGGCAACTCCAAGATTTTGGGCCTGAGCATCTGGAAGAATGGAGTGTTTCTTACTCCTTTACTACCATAGTGTGTCATCAAACATTTTAATCTTTGCCAGATTGGTAGCTGAAAAAATGGTATCTAATGTAGTTTTTACCCTATATTTTAACTGTGAAAATTGTCAAACATACAAAAAATTGAAAGAATAGTACCCACTTCATACTGACTTAATAAAGGATATTTATTAGCTCAAATAATTGGCTATCCAGAGATACAATGGAATTCAGGTTTCATTTGACTCAGTAACTTAACCATGTCTTCAAGAATTTAGGAAGGAGGGGAAAGAGAGAGAGACAGACAGACAGACAGAGAGATAGAGAGGCTCCCTCACTACACTCCGTAAGAAAAGTGAATAAACTTTTTATTTGCCCCAGCAAATATGTCTCTTTATCTGGAATTGGACTATATGCCCACTCCTGAAAACACAGCTGTGGCCAAGGGATAGGATTTTGCTCAATACCTTAGACCTGGCTTGCATGTCCCACTCCTAGAGCCAGGGTGAAAGAATCCTCAAGTACACACGGCCTATACCTGGGGAAGGTGCCCACACTCAAAATCGGAATGGATGCCAAGAGAAAGGGATCAATATCTTCCCCATGCCTTCGTCCCAAGTACTATGGGAATTTTAAACTTTGCCATACTGCACCCCACCTCCCCAGCTGGAATCTCTGAAGAGTGGCCTTTCATTTCTCGGAATGATCTATGGCATTGACTTCCTGCGTTTGTCAAATTTTCAATCATCCTACTTGTTAATTCACTTCCTACAGTTGCTGTCATCTTTTTTGCACTGATATGCCATCATTTCTCAAGATACTCCAACACATGGCAGTAGTGTTATCAGACTTTTACTGAAGGTTTAGGGT
Organism: Globicephala melas; assembly: GCF_963455315.2. Lineage (NCBI taxonomy): Eukaryota > Metazoa > Chordata > Mammalia > Artiodactyla > Delphinidae > Globicephala > Globicephala melas. The sequence continues at coordinate 28,300,256 of NC_083329.1, read as the reverse complement.
CATGGAGAGGATTATAACATAGCGCAGAATTCAAAATTGAACCCTAGATGTCAATGCTATTACCTGAAATTTCCCTGACCACCGTGTCTTGGGGACTAGTGATTTTAAAATATGTCTGCAAATTGTTAGATACTTCTCTCTTCAAAAAGTGGAGCCTAATTGCCCTACCCTTGAATGTGGACTGAGAGTTAGTGACTCGCTTTTAACAAATAATATGTGGCATAAGTGAAGACATGGCTTCTGAGGCTAGGTCATCAAAAGAATAAAGCTTCTGGGCTTCCCTGGTGGCGCAGTGGTTGAGAGTCCACCTGCCGATGCAGGGGACACGGCTTCGTGCCCCGGTCCGGGAAGATCCCACATGCCATGGAGCGGCTGGGCCCATGAGCCACGGCCGCTGAGCCTGCGCGTCCGGAGCCTGTGCTCCGCAAGGGGAGAAGCCACAGCAGTGAGAGGCCCGCGTACCGCAAAAAAAAAAAAAAAAAAAAAAAAAAAAAGAATAAAGCTTCTACCTGGCACTCACACTCTCCCTCTCTCTCAGATCACTCTGGGAGAAGCCAGCTTCCACATCATGAAGACACTCAAGGATCCCTGGAAAAGTCCCACGTGAGAAGGCACAGAGGCCTCCCAACAATAGACAGCATCAACTTGCCAGCCATCACTTAGCAGCGCATACTTCAGTGCCAGTTAAGATGTTAGATGACTAGAACCCCAGCTGACATCTTTTTTTTTTTTTAATGTTTATTTGGTTGCACCAGACCTTAGTTGAGGCATGTGAACTCTTAGCTGCGGCATGCATGTGGGATCTAGTTCCCTGACCAGGGATCGAACCCAGGGCTCCTGCATTGGGAGCATGGAGTCTTATCCACTGTGCCACCAGGGAAATCCCCCCAGCTGACATTTTTTTTTTAATATTTATTTTTATTTTTTAAAATTCATGTATTTATTTTTTTGGTTGTGTTGGGTCTTCGTTGCTGCACGTGGGCTTTCTCTAGTTGCGGCAAGCTGGGGCTACTCTTCGTTGTGGTGTGCGGGCTTCTCATTGCAGTGGCTTTTCTTGTTATGGAGCAGGAGCTATAGAGCGCAGGCTCAGTCGTGTGGCATACAGGCTTAGCTGCCCTGAGGCATGTGGGATCTTCCTGGACCAGGGATCAAACCCACGTCCCCTGCATTGGTAGGCGGATTTTCAACCACTGTGCCACCAGGGAAGTCCCCCAGCTGACATCTTGATTGCAAACTCATGAGAGACACTGAGCCAAGCTGCTCCTAAATTCCTGACCCACGAAAACTGGGAGAGATAATAATTTGTTATGCAACTATAGACAAAGAATACAGGGACTCTCTCATGTGCTCTTCTCTCCAGTCCCAACTGTCACCATCTTGCAGAGGTCCCTCATCTTTCTTTTATCTCATTTGTTTTTTCCTTTACCAGAGCTCCCTGAACCTAGTTTCTAGAGGGAATGCTCAAAATTCCTGTATTTTATTTGGAGAGTAATTGAAGTCTTCTTGGTCTAAACCTCTCCCATCTAGACTAAGCCCAGGGGATCCCACTCTCCCTGACCAAACATACCCATTATGGTCCAAAACCTAGATATTCTGTCTTCCTACCTGGCCAGCTGGTACCAGGTCCACTCAAACAGCTGCCAGCTTTTAAAACAAGTATTCTTGCCCTAATAGAAGTATACATGAGCAAAGTGCTACAAGAGCAGAGAGGAAGCACCTAAGCTGACTGGGGGAGCTCATAGAGAGAAGGTGACATTTGAGCTGAGTTTTGAAGGATAAGTAGGAGTTCATTTGGTAGAGAAGTGAAAGAAAGTCATTTAAGCAGAAGTAATAACAAGTACAAGGGCTCAGAGGTAAGAAAAGGCATAATTCTGAGACCTGTAAATATGTCAGGGTTGTGCATGAGAATACCTGTTGAGGAGCTTGGTTGATGTTGGGGGCTAGATCATATCAGGCATTGTAAGCCACATATATCAGTTAGGAGACCAAAGCTAACAGAATCCCCTGATTCAACTGACTTAAAAATAAGAACAATAATGAATTTAGTATCTCAAATAGTAAGTCCGTAAGTAGGGCTGCTCCCATGTTGGTTACCTTCACAGCTTAATGATGTTATCAAGGACCCAGGTTTTTTCCATATTTCTATTCTGTTATTCCCAGGCTTGTCCCCTACCCCCACCCCAACCCTACCCCCGTGGTTGTAAGATGACTAAAGCAGCTCCAGGTACCCTTAAGATTACTTCTGGAGGTAGAAAAGGGGCCTTTTCTTCTCTCTCGTTATGTAAACTTTTGATTGACATACTCCTTTTAAGATGGAGAAAGCCTTTCCCAGAAATGTCTTCCCTCCTCCTCCCATTCCTCCCAACAGCTGACTTCCCTTTAGTATCATTGGCTAGAATTGCATCATATGCCCAGGCTCAGTATTTGGTAAGGGAATAGGCCACCATGATTGATGTAGACCAGTCACAGTTTACTCCCTAGGGCTGAGGTGGGAGCTAGCACTCTTGAAGCACATGGTGAAGCATAGCAGTGTGGTTACTAGAATAAAATTGGGATTCTGTTAACAAGGTGGAAGTTTTGGCTAGGCAGTCAGCAGAATCTGCCACACCATGCCAAGGAATTTGAACTATCTCCCACTGGGATGGAAAACCACAGAAGATTTTAAAACAGGAAATAGCATGATTATATTTCACTATGTCAGAATAGAGGGGTACTCAAGAGGGGCATGGGTCTGGAGGTAGGGCCACCAGTTAGAAGATTTCATCAGAACATATTAGAGAGGATTTTAGGCATTTGAATTAAGAACACCTAGTGACTAATTGGAATGGGAAAAGGAAGTAGAAGGGATAGATTCAAGAATGACTTGCATGTAAGCTAGACAGCTACATGTCAAAGAATGAAATTAGAACACTACCTAACACCATACACAAAAATAAACTCCAAATGGATTGACCTAAATGTAAGACCAGACACTCTAAAACTCTTAGAGGAAAACATAGGAAAAACACTCTTAGACATAAACCACAGCAAGATCTTTTTTGACCCATCTCCTAGAGTAATGAAAACAAAAGTAAACAAATGGGACCTAATTAAACTTAAAAGCTTTTGCACAGCAAAGGAAACCATAAACAAGATGAAAAGACAACCCTCAGAATGGGAGAAAATATTTGCAAATGAAACAACGGACAAAGGATTAATCTCCAAAATATACAAACAGCTCATGGAGCTCAATATCAAAAAAACCAAACAATCCAGTTAAAAAATGGGTAGAAGACCTAAATAGACATTTCACCAAAGAAGACATACAGATGGCCAAGAGACACATGAAAAGATGCTCAACATCACTATTAGAATCAAAACTACAATGAGGTATCACCTCACACCGGTCAGAATGGCCATTATCAAAAAATCTAGAAACAATGTTGGAAAGGGTGTGGTGATAAGGGAACCCTCCTGCACTGTTGGTGGGAATGTAAGTTGATACAGCCACTATGGAGAACAGTATGGAGGTTCCTTAAAAAACTAAAAATAGAACTACCATATGACCCAGCAATCCCACTACTGGGCATATACCCTGAGAAAACCATAATTCAAAAAGAGACATGTACCACAATGCTCATTGCAGCACTGTTTACAATAGCCAGGACATGGAACCAACCTAAATGTCCATCAACAGATGAATGAGTAAAGAAGATGTGGCATGTATGTACAATGGAATATTACTGAGCCATAAAAAGAAACGAAATTGGGGCTTCCCTGGTGGCGCAGTGGTTGAGAGTCCGCCTGCCAATGCAGGGGACACGGGTTCGTGCCCTGGTCCGGGAAGATCCCACATGCTGCGGAGCGGCTGGGCCCGTGAGCCATGGCCACTGAGCCTGCGTGTCCGGAGCCTGTGCTCCACAACGGGAGAGGCCACAACAGTGAGAGGCCCGCATACCGCAAAAAAAAAAAAAAAAAAAAAAGAAACGAAATTGAGTTATTCGTAGTGAGGTGGATGGACCTAGAGTCTGTCATACAGAGTGAAGTCAGAAAGCAAAACAAATACCGTATGCTAACGCATATTTATGGAATCTGAAAAATAAAAAATGGTACTGATGAACCTAGTGGCAGGGCAGGAATAAAGATGTAGACATAGAGAATGGACTTGAGGACACTGTGGCGGGGAGGGGGGAACTGGGGCAAAGTGAGAGTAGCATTGACATATATACACTACCAAATGTAAAATAGTTAGCTAGTGGGAAGCCGCAGCATAGCACAGGGAGATCAGCTTGGCGCTTTGCAACGACCTAGAGGGGTGGGATAGGGAGGGTGGGAGGGAGGCTCAAGAAGGAGGGGATATGGGGATATATGTATGCATATGGCTGATTTACTTTGCTGTACAACAAAAACTAACACAGTATTGTGAAGCAATTATACTCCAATAAAGATCTATTAAAAAAATTAAAAAAAAATAACTTGCAGATACCTGCTTGGGTGAATCACAGGGTATTTTGTCAAAGTTGGGAATATGCATGGAGGAGGTTTGGGTGGATAAGGTGAGAATGGAGAGACAGTGAATTTGGTCTTCGACAGTGAGGTACCTATAGGACACATGAAGAGAGATCAGTAAACTTGGAGGGGAGAGCAAAGACCACATTAAATTCCATTAGAGTTTAGGGCAGGATGGAGTGTGGAATGAAGGAGAATTGATGAGGAGAAATAAAGCGATGCAGACAATGGACACAGTGTGGGACTGGTTTGACTGATTTTGCTCAGGGTGGGTAGAGTCAAGGATGCCTTGAGAAAATTGCAAATGTAATTGTAGACAAGCCTTTAAAAAGCAGTTAAAAACCTGTTTTGAAATATGGATTTCTGTAATTTGTTTCAACATGTTGAATTACAGCAAATGAGATGGAGAAATGATCTCAACCCATTTTTTTTGGCCTCCTAACTGGAAACCTCAGAACTTAGCCCTGTAGGCTGTTAATCAGATAAGCACTGCAGGCTTTACCATGCCTGAGAGCATATGGAGTGATTGAAGGAATTATTGTCCAAACCAGATGGACAAAGAAGGTATAATGAGAAAGTGTTGGGATTAAAATGTAGGTTTCTTTTCTGTTTTATAACAGTAGTTACAAAATATAAATTAGATGTTTCAATGCACCTTCAAGTTCTAAGTTAATATAGTTCATAAACTATATGAAACAAGTACTATTTAAAACATAAATAGGAATTTTATTTCCACTCAAAAACACTCATTTAGTGGAACACTGGAGTTTGAAATATACATAGATTAGATTTAGAACTGCACAGTTGGCTGGCAACTTCAAGAATTAAAAAAAAAAACAAAGCCAAAATATTTGTTGAGCTTTTCCTATGTCTACCTTGTTCCAGGCACTGAACTGGGCTCTAGAATAAAATCACCTGGTAGGGCTTCCCTGGTGGCGCAGTGGGTGAGGGTCCGCCTGCTGATGCAGGGGACGCGGGTTCGTGCCCTGGTACAGGAGGATCCCACATGCCGCGGAGCGGCTGGGCCCGTGGGCCGTGGCCGCTGAGCCTGCGCGTCTGGAGCCTGTGCTCTGCAGCGGGAGAGGCCACAGCGGTGAGAGGCCCGCATACAGCAAAAAAAAAAAAAAAATCACCTGGTATTTTGTAATTTTTTGTGGTTAATCCTAACTTTATGCAGCTATTATACTCAATGTGGTTTCTGGGGCCTGGATAAAATATAACACTTGAAGCAGAGTAGGGACTGAGGGACAAAAAGAAAATTGAGAATTGAAGGAGAAAAGCAACCTAGGAAACCCAACAAGGTTGGGAGAGTAATGGAGGAAAAAAGAAACAGTCATGAGAGACTGAATACGCAAACTGGATAATGGCCAGACCGTATATGACAATTAAAACTCTGACCCACAGCCTCTGCAGCAATCAGCCCAGAACCCTCATGACTGGTCAATAACTGTCAGCTTCCCTAATTTTTGCCCCTGCCCTTCCAACTCAGGACCAACTGGTGAAGGTCAAATATGCTCCCCCAAAACAATCACATTAGATGCCTTGCTTCTAGTTAGCCTGCCTCCAGCTTCCCCATGCCATTCGGTGCATACATGAAATCTTCCCTTTTTGTTTTTCCACCTTAAATTTCCCCACTCCCTTGACAGCCTTTGAATCTCTGCCAGATGCCAAGTGATAGTGGTTGACTGCCCTGTTATAGCAGGCATAGAATAAATAGCCTCTTTGTTCTCATTTGGGTGGTCTTCATTTATTTCCACAGTCATTCATTCACATATTTATCATATATTAGTTGTATTTTATGTGCCAGGCAGTACCCAACATTGCTATGCAAGCAGATAGTCCTTGCCCTCAAGGATATTCTGTCTACTGGGATAGACAGATACGTAAATATAATTGTAATTCAATGTGGTAAGTGAAACAACATATAAAGGAGGTGTAGATCAAGTAAGGCTTTTAGGGGAAGTGACCCTTAAATCGAGTGGTAAGGGTTGAGGACGAGTTGACCCGGTAAAGAGGCAGGGAAGGATACTCAAGGCAGGTGGAGGGGAGGGGTGGAGGAGGCAGAGTGAGCAAAGCCCAAGAGGGCAGAAACCACAGAGGTGCGTTGCTGGAGCATGATAAGGGAGGTGCGGAGCAGCAGCAGATGCTGCATGGGCAGGTCGTGGACGGCCATGTGTGTGCCAAGTTTGTAAGGACTTGGATTTCATCCTGTCCAAGCGGCTCCCGCCTGGACATGAGAGAAGAGGCTGGTGTAAGCAAGGTACAAAAACAACATTCAGGAAACATTACCTTTTGTGTATCACTGTTAAGGTCTGGGAGGGCAGGGACACAGCCGCTCTTAATGTTTGGCTCACAGTAGACATTAAATGAATGTGGAATGAATGGATATAAGCGCTGCGGTGTAGTCGTCATTACCCCCCAACTTGTGTTTTTTTCTCATGGGACAACACAGTGGATCCGGGGCATCTGTTTGGGAGGCTGTAGGGAAGGTTTGTGGTGGGAGAACTGCCATTCTGCAGGGCAGGATTTGTGGACACAAAACCTCTGACTGGCTTTAGGCAAGGGATGCACTTGTGTCGCGAACACCCCGAGACCCACGCACCCGAGCCGCTCCGTCCTGAAAACGGCCGCAGAGAAAACAGCCAGCAGAGAACTAGCGCCCCCGAGAGGGTAGCAGCCGCAAGGTACCTGGGCGCCGCTCCGTACTGCTCACCTGTGAGCCACAGCCGGCCCCTCCAGGCGGAGCCCCGCACGACGCCCTTCCGGATTGGACGCGCTCGAAATCCCGGGGCGGGCATTAAGGCCTAGCGCTCTAGGGGACTGGCCACCCTGGCGGACCGACGTGCGGCCGACGGAGCTGGTTCGCCCGCGGCCCCAGCTGGGCGGAAGGCGGGCCCCTCTCCGCGGGTCCCCTGTCAGTCATTGGCTCCCTGCGGTTTCCTTGGGGACGTGGCGCCGCCGGCGGCCCAGGCCTCCTTCCGGCTCGGTTAGAGGCCGCGGGGAGCACCTCCGGACCTAGCAGAGCGGAGCTGAGGGAGCCGGCGGGCCGCTCGACCCGTGAGTGTGAGCTCGGGAGGGCTGCGGGGCCGGGAGGGGCGGACCGCGGGTTCCTCGAGGATGTCGCTGGCCCTCTAGAATACCCCGCTCCCAGGGAGCCTGGGTAGGGTCCACTGAGCCCCAGGAGCAAGAGCATACGGATCTGGAGTGGGAGCCCGGGGAGTGGGTGGACGCCATGAGCTTCTCGTGGTGGGGTATGGGGTCTAGTCTCGTGGGTACTGCTGGAGGTGAGCCGGAACCCCAACCAGCTCTTTCCAGGCTGCAGACTTCGGAGATGACTGGGACGAGAAGACCACCTTCTCAAGGCAAAAGGAAAAGGAGGTGACAGGCCTTGAGACCACTGAAGGGAACCCATGGCTAGGTAAGGTTGCAGACTTTATCCTCAGCTGGGAGCTCGGTGGGGGGTGGCTGGGAGATTGTTACGAGTGAGGTTTGCTCTAGGGCTGCATATGGACTTCGCAGCCTGGTCAGATGGATGCAAAGATCAAAGCTGCATTCTTTTGAAGGCAGATTCAACAATACCTTACAGCCCAGAGCCCCCGGGGTGATAGAGTGAGTGCTTGCTCAGCTCTGGTAAGTGCTAGATTGTAATGTTCTTTCAAATTTCCACTTGAGTGAGGCTAGGTGCCCCTTGGGGAGGTTAAAAAAAACCAAAAACCAAAAACAAAACAAAAAAATTTTTTTAAATGAACTTTGAAAACAGACCGAGGTCCTTCTGAATTACCATGGAAAGTGAACTTCACAGTTGAGTATGCTTATCCATACATTATAACACTCTGAAGCTTTCAGAAAAGATTAATGTGGATCTGTGGAGCAACAGGTACCAAATGAGACAGTTGTCAAATAGAGTAAGTGGAGAAAGATGCAGAACAGTAGGTATGATGTAAAAGCAAAGGAATGGAGATACACACACAGACACACACACAGATATATTACCTATATGGTATGTATTTATGCTTGTGTATACAAGAATATCCCTGGGTAACAGTGGTTGCCTCAGAGGGAAATGATGGGGTTAAGGCACAAGACTCACTTTCCACTATATATCCTTTAAACTGTTTGATTTTTTTTTATTGTGTGCATATGTTACCTATTAAAATATTTTTAAAAATCAGTTGAATAAATTTTCTGACTATCCAGTTTTTTTGACAGCATTCTTGATGGCAATGTTACAAGTGCTCTGATTCTTCAGTGTTATGAGATTGCACAGGGAGACTGGTGATCTTTTCATTAACATGAAGTTGGTTCTTTGAACTGCATCCCAAAGTGCACTCTGGAAAAAGAGCAGAGAAGCCTTTTTTTATTTATATAGTAGAAGCTCCATGAACTATATATGTCCTTTTCTAAAGTTCAAGAGTAAATGAACATTTAGACTTCTGGGGGCATAAATTTTTTGCCTTTATCAGGAAGCGCTTTAATTCAGCTTAAAAACCATTTTTTAGCACTGGATTGTAGAGACTTTTCTTACTAATGTTTGTCTCATTTCAGGATCAGTTTTTCCTACCTCTGCCCAGCCTCCTGGTACTTCACTGTGCCCACAGTGAGCCCATTTCCCCGGCAGCGGGTGGCACTCCTAGGACTCTTCTTCATATCCTGTCTCCTTTTGCTTATGTTAATCATGGACTTTAGACATTGGGGTGCTTCATTACCACGAGACAGGCAATACGAAAGGTGAGTCAGCTTTACATCGCTTCGATTGGCTTTGGTGTTGAAGTCATAAATATTTTGATAAGCTGTTTAACACATTACCACCTTTGACTCTTTTGGGGAATACCGCACTTTTATTAGTAAAACTGCATGCCACTTATTACATAAAGAAGATCTTAAGCCCCATTTCGGCAATGTTCAGTTTTGATTCAGCAATGCTGTTGCTGCATTTTAACCATGAAAGACATCTTTCTGTTCTTTTGTCTTGGTGGGCTGACTTACTGGGTGCATAAATGTTTAGGATTGTTATGTACTCTTGATGAATTGACCCTTTTATCATTATTAAATGACTCTGTTTATCTTTGATTATATCCTTTGCTCTGAAATCTACTAGTCTGGTATTAATATATCAACAGCAACTTCAGCTTTCTTGTGTCAGTGTTAGCATGATAGATGTTTTTCCATTCTTTTAGTTTTAGCCTATTTGTGTCTTTATGTTTAAAGTGAGCTTCTTGTAGGCAGAGTTTAGTTGAGTCTTTCTTTCTACCCAATCTGACAATGTCTGCCTTTTATTTGGGCCCTTCAGGCTATTTACATTTATCAATTGTTTAGATTTTAATCTGTCTTGCTATTTGTTTTCTGCTTGTCACATCTGTTCTTTGTTTGTCTTTCCTCTTTTTTTCCCTTCTTTTGAATTGAGTACATTTTTTATGATTCCATTTTAGCCCCTTTCTTGGCTTATTAGATATAACTCTGTTTTTATTTTTTCAGTGGTTGCTTTAGGGTTTAGAGTATACATCTTTAACTTATTACTTCAAGTAATATTATACCTCTTCACACACAGTGTAAGAACCTAACAACAGTGTACTTTCATTCCTCTCTTTCCCCTTGGCCTTGGTGCTATTGTTGTCATATCTTTTACTTCTACATATGTTATAAGCTCCACCATGTGTTATTATTTTTGCTTTAAGCATTCAATTATTTTTTAAAGAGGTTTTTAAAAATAAGAAAAAAAGGCTTGTATATTTACCATTTCTGGGCCTCTTCATTCCTTTGTGTAGATTTCATATTTCCATCTGGTATCATTTTCCTTTTGCCTAAAGGTCTTCCTTTAACATTTCTAGTAGTGTGAGTTTGTGGTTGGTGAATTCTTTAAACTTTTATGTGACTGGAAAAGTCTTTATTTTGTTTTCCCTTTAAAAGAAATGTTCACTGAGTATGGAACTCTAGGTTGATCGTTTTCTTCTTTCATTACTTTACAGACGATGCTTCACTGTCTTCTGGCTTGTCTTAGGAGAAGTCTGCTGCCATTTTTATCTTTGTTCTCTCTGTACATAATATGTCTTCCTCTGGCTGCTTTTAAGGTTTTCTCTTTATCACTGGTTTTAAACAATTCGATTATGATGTGCCTTGGTGTAGTTTTCTTCATGATTCTTTTTTCTTTTTAAGATTTTTTTAAAAATTATTTTTATTTTTTAAAATTTATTTTATTTTATTTTTGGTTGTGTTGGGTCTTCGTTGCTGCGCACGGGCTTTTCTCTGGTTGTGGCAAGCGGGGGCTACTCTTCATTGGGGTGCACAGGCTTCTCATTGCAGTGGCTTGTCTTGTTGTGGAGCATGGGCTCTAGGCACGTGGGCTTCAGTAGTTGTGGCATGTGGGCTCAGTAGTTGTGGCTCGCGGGCTCCAGAGTGCAGGTTTAGTAGTTGTGACACACAGACTTAGTTGCTCCATGGCATGTGGGGTCTTCCTGGACCAGTGAGTCCAGGAAGTGGTGATCTATATAGCTGGAGAGGTAGATCAGGCTGGGCCTATTAAGCCATTTTAGGGGGTTTAGACTTTATCTTAAGGGCAGAGGGAAGACTTTGAAAGGCTTTGAAGAGTGATATGATCAGAAATGCTTTTTACAGAAAGGTCATTTTGATGGCATGGTGGAGAATGAATTGGAATCCTCCAGTAGAGAGATGATGGTGGCCTAGACTTGGGTGGTAGCAATGATGATGAAGAGAAGTAAATGCATCTGAGGGATACGTGGGAGGTGGAGTGATCTGATAGTTCTTATCTACCACCAAACTCAGGTGGCCAGATTCAATAAATACTTATGCTGAATTAATTGAAACAAGTTAGCCACAGAGCTAAGGAACACACAGACTGTGCCTGTGTAATGAGCGTAACAAAATCCTCACACCCTGTAATGCTCTGGCTGAGCAGCCAGCAGCCATATAGCCTAGAGCTCCTTGTTCTTTAATGAAATGTTAATGAAATGTGCATATGGCTACAAATTACCATGTGTCCTTAAACTTCACTCATGGCTGCCTACATGAGTCATTTAGGAAGCAAACATCTGTTGAGAGCTTGCTGTGTGTGTGACTCTGTGCTAGGCGCTAGGGTACAAAGATGAATAAAACGTGGCCCCTGAACTCATGCAATTAATAATCTAGTTAGAGAGGCAGATGTGAAGGAATAATTGTTTCCTAATGAGATAATAGTTTAAGTATAACTATGTAGAATCAGGAATAAAGAATCAGGAACTGTACATAGTCAAGAATGAGGAATAAAGTTAAGAATCAGAACTTAATAAGAAGAGGCTCATGAGTAACCAAATTTGATATCACTGAGTTCATGTACTAAGCGCTTATGTACTATACTGATAAGAAAGGCTCTCACATAGAGGCTGTTTACTTTTGTTTTACATACTGTTTTTTTTTAATTTTTTTCAACTTTTTATTTTATATTGGAGTGTAGTTTGTTAACAGTGTTGTGTTAGTTTCAGGTGTACAGCAAAGCGATTCAGTTATTCATATACATATATCTATTCTTTTTCAAATTCCTGCCCCATTTAGGTTGTTACATAATATTGAGCAGAGTTTCTTGTGCTGTATAGTAGGTCCTTGTTGGTTATCCATTTTATTTTATTTATTTATTTTATTTATTTATTTTTGTCTGCGCTGGGTCTTTGTTGCTGCACGTGGACTTTCTCTAGTTGCGGGGAGCGGGGGCTACTCTTCGTTGTGCGCAGGCTTCTCATTGCGGTGGCTTCTCTTGTTGTAGAGCACGGGCTCTAGGGTGCGCAGGCTTCAGTAGTTGTGGCACACGGGCTCAGTAGTTGTGGCTCACAGGCTCTAGAGCGCAGGCTCAGTAGTTGTGGCGCATGGGCTTAGTCACTCCGCGGCATGTGGGATCCTCCCGGACCAGGGCTCGAACCCATGTCCCCCGCATTGGCAGGCGGATTCTTAACCACTATGCCACCAGGGAAGTCCCTATCCATTTTAAATATAGTACTGTGTACTTGTGCATACTGTTGTAATTAGCTTGGTTCTCTCTTGTCTCAGGACACAGCAAATAATAGCAAGTTAGAATGGTGGTAGTGGGAAGGGTGTGATGGTCATTAGATGTGGGCACACTGATGACGGTAATTAATAACGTACTGACATCTTGACAGTGAGGCAGGAGAGAGGAAATTTATTAAAAGTAGACTCAGGGGCTTCCCTGGTGGCGCAGTGGTTAAGAATCCACCTGCCAATGCGGGGGACCTGGGTTCGAGCCCTGGTCTGGGAAGATCCCACATGCCGCAGAGCAACTAAGCCCATGCGCCACAACTACTGAGCCTGAGCTCTAGAGCATGCGAGCCACAACTACTAAGCCCGCGTGCCACAACTACTGAAGACCACACATCTAGAGCCAGTGCTCCGCAACAAGACAAGCCACCACAGTGAGAAGCCTGTGCACCTCAACGAAGAGTAGGCCCTGCTCGCCACAACTAGAGAAAAGCCCGTGCTCAGCAGCGAAGACCCAACACAGCCAAAAAAAAAAAAAAAGTAGACTCAGTCACTCAGAATTTCTACAGACCATTTCTATAGTGCTAAACAGTTCTACACATTTTGTTAAAACTATTTTATTATACAGTCTAATTATTTGTGTTAACGATGACCTTAAGTCAGTGGTTTTCAACTTTATGTAACCGAATTACTTGGGGACCTTTAAAAAATGCAAATAACTGGACTTTTTCTCAAGGTGATTCTAATATGCAGTCTAAGTTGGGAACCATTGCTCTACAGTTTAGTTATATTTATCTGGGAACGAAGTATTGTGGTATAGGGGAAAGAGATTGAATTTAGAGCTAATCAGCCCGTCATTCTCTAGTTGGGTTATCTCAGACAGGTGCTCTATTCTGGGATCTCATTTCTTTAAGTATAAAGTGGAGGTAAAATGCCTGACTTGTCTTGTCATTTGGATTAAAAAAGAAAAACACCTAGCACTGCCTGGTACATCACAGATATTAGTCTTATTAGTATTATTTGGAATAATCTTGATTTTTCTGTTCTCTAATTCTGTTTTGTGCCCTGCAAATATGCAGTGAAGATAAGGGGAAGCATTATCTCCATTTAAATTTTTTTCCTTCCAGAATTTCTTTTCTGTGGCAGCTGTTACTACTTAGGCACTGGTAAGCACTAGCTGATGATAAAATGATTAAACAAATAATTAGGAATTGATGAAAACACCTAACACTCAAGTTCAACAGCTTATAAAAAATTAGGACAAGTGCTTGTGGTTGTGATTTTTATATTACATACATTGAATATAGTCATATTTTTTCCACCTTAAATTGTTCTTAATTCACATGATGAAATTATATCAATATTTTATATAGAAAAAATGTTTTAATTTGAATTTTTTCAGCCATTGGTAGAACCTAGCATATCACTTCTTTTTTTTAATTTTTAAATTTTATTTTATTTATTTTTTTATACAGCAGGTTCTTATTAGTTATCTATCCTATACATATTAGTATATCTATAGCATATCACTTCTGAGGTGATATGGCCCAGGATTTTAGAAGCCTGCATGGGGGTTTTCCCTCAGTAGTTTCAAAACTGAAGAGCTGTTGTTTTACAAACATATACCCACATTGCTTCTGGAAGGAGAAAGCAGAAGGTTTGCATCAGAACTAGAATTTAGGAAAAGGTAAATTTACAGATTGATGGGTGTCAGTAAGGATAGAATCCAGAATTTTTTTTTAAATTTATATTTCTAAAACAAACTTTATTTTTTAGAGCAGTTTTAGGTTCACAGCTAAATTGAGCAGAAGGACAGAGAGGTTTCCCATAAACCTCTTGCCTTCCCCCCGCCAACACGCACAACAAAGCTGTTTTTAAGAATAATTTTTGTTAGATGTGTTTTAATCAACTATTTATCTAGTATGTGGCATATAAGATGGGCTCCAACAACTTCATCATACTTAATTCATATTTTACACCCATTTATTCATTCATCTATTCACTTACTCAACAAACACTGTCTACACTGTGGTATCCAATAGGGTAGCCACTACCCACAGAGGCTATTTAAATATAAATTAATTTAAATTAAATAAAAAATTCAGTTCCTTATTTGTACTAGTCACATTTCGAGTGTTCACTGTGTGGCTAGTAGCTATCCTATCAGACAGTGCAGAAAGGGAATATTTCCATCATATCAGAAAGTTCTGCTGGAAAGTGCTAGTCCTGGATACTGGGTAAATTGTTAAAATTTATTAATAATTTTTAGTATAAGGGGTGCTTTTAGCATGTATTCATACATGTTGTGCAAGACAAACAGTGAACCGTTCTTACTTAAATGTTCTGTATATTCAGTACATTTCTTTTTCACCTTAATGTTTAATATTGTTCACTTTTTGGTAACCCCACTACTGTCTTTATTAGTGGGGAAATATTTGTCTGGTTGACTTATTGTCCTGAAGAACGTAGCTATTGAAAGGTGGTGCCTCATGTTCCTTTGCCATCTGGGAATAACTGAATGAGCACTACTGTGTCAGCAATCAGCTCAATACTGACCTTCCTTAGGAGTTTTAATTCTGTTTAAAGCAAGTGAAAAAGAGCCATTACTTATGGTTAGAATAAAAATGATAAACAGATATACAGGTGAAGTTAAGGGTTCTTATGTACAGTGGAAAAATTCAGAGATTTTGCTGGTGAAATTGAAGGCATTTATTTGCATTTATTCATTTACTTGTCCTTAATGGTGTTTATAATGTTTATAAGCAGAGCTTTAAATTATAAATGTTCCTGACTGCTCTGATTAATCTTGTTAGGAGATAAGTAGTAACCTTACAAGATGCTTTTCTGGGTATGTATTGCTATCATCAGTCATGCATAGCTACTTTGGCTACAATGTCATTATATTTGGTTTTGAGCCTTGAACAGAGTTGGGATATGATGACATTCATCAAAGAAGTGGTAGCTCCATGCTGATGGGGGACCACTTTAATGGACTTTTGGCATATTACTGAGTTCTTTTTGAACTCTAGAAGTGGTAATTAGTGTTGATTTTGTAAGCTAGGTAATCGTTTGGTTAGTTATAGCTCTAATGCTGTTAATGTCTTGAGGATAATGGCAACGAAAAGCAATGTCTTCCAGTTCTACCTTGGGTGATGTATATGTGGGTATCTTTCTTTTCATTGACTCAGCAGTGACCAGAGGGAAATCATGTTTCTCAAATAGAGGGGATATATGTGTGTGAGGCGGGGGTAAGTGCATGTGATGGTGAATCAGATGTTGAGGGATCCAAAGCTTTTGGAACTTTTCTCTTGGGCTTTAGGTCTTCTTTAGGGGTTGACAGTGCAGTATCAGCAAAGCAGAAGGATCCAGAAATGCAAGTAATTAACCATGATGGCTAAGGCTGGGACTGCAAATCAGAAATGAAAATATCCGAGAAAGGACCAGTGATCCATCCGCGTTAGGAGCCTAGACAGAGGAAGACCTTCAGGTGGTTGAAAAGTGTAAGAAGCCTGATTAGGTCATAAGAGGTCAGAATTCCAGAACTTTCTGCGGCCTGAAGCAACTGATCAAGGATTCAGGTGGGAAATGTAACATAAATGTCATCTGGTCCTATCTTTCTCCCTAGTATTCTAGTGTCAGCTGACTTTTTTCTGCCAATGCACACATGGCGACTTCTAAGAGAAGAGAAAGCAAAGTTGAGTTGTACCCAAATGAGAGCTGTAAAGTTGCTTATCTTGACAGGAACCAAAGAGGATGACAGGATGCTTTGGAAAGCCATTGAAATTTTCTAAGGAGACCAACTGATTTTGAATATAGCTATACAAAGACATAGATGAATTATTAACAAACTAGCAGCTTCATATTGTGAGCTCTAGGCCCAAGCCAATCAGGATTGATTGATACGTATCAGAGAAATGTGAGGAACATTGTGTCTGTATTGAGGTATGCAGATAAGGTAATTGCTCTTGAGAAGCTGAGAGTCTAAATGGAGAGGTGGAGCAAACAAATATGAAAGAACTCTTAGGGCTCATACTGAAATGTAAGCAAACTGCTTAAAGAGAATGACACTCCACATGTTAGAACAGAAGGAGGAGGCCTTTTTTAGATCATTACAAGAATCAGCTTGTTGAGGGGAGGCTTCTGGAGAACTGGGAAGCCATATCAAAGAAGGGAAAGGGGGAGGAATAGGTAGAGAAGCAAACGGATGTTAGAAAAAAGGTCGCGTTAGAGTAGTGGTTCTCAAAGTGCTTACTGACGCTTGGGAGTCTCTGAGACCCTTTCAGGGAGTGTGTGAGGCCAAAGCTATTTTGATGATAATACTAAGATGTTGTTTGCCCTTTTAAAAAATTGTGGTTAAAAACGCATAACACAATTTACCCATCTTAACCATTTTTAAGTGTATAGTTCAGTACCGTTAAGTATATTCACATGGCTATGAAGCCAATCTCCAGAACTTTTTCATCTTGCAAATCTGAAACTCTATACCCATTAGACAACAACCCCTAATTTTTCCCTGTCCCCAGCCCCTGGTAACCACTATTCCATTTTCTGTTTCTATGAATTTGCTTACTTTACCTACTTCATATAAGTGGAATTATCTAGTATTTGTCTTTTGTGACTGGCTTATTTCACTTAGCATAATGTCCTCAAGGTTCACCCATGTTGTAGCGTATGGCAGGATTTCCTTCTTTTTTTTAAGGCTGAATCATATTCCATTGTATGTATATATCACATTTTGTTTATCCATTCATCTGTCATGGACCTCCGAGTTGCTTCTACCTTTTGGCTATGGTGATACTATTTGCCTTTTTCACTGAGTTGACATTTACACTGATGATGCAAAAGCGATGGTGGGTAAAACTGCTGGTGCCTTAGCACAAATCAAGATAGAGCACCAAATTATACTAGTAGTTATGGCAGTCTTCGCTGTCACACAATTGCAGTGGGAAGAAAAGTCTAATTCCACTTAAGAATATCTTTTTAATATTCTGTGTGACAAAATGGGAAATAGGAATTAATCACTTCTGTTGCCTACTCAGGTTGTCTCAAGGAAAAGCACTTAGGCAACTGTTTGAGTTGTGAGCTGAACACAGTCATGGAATACTATTTTTCACTTGAAAGAATAACTGTCAGAAAAACTGTAGATTTCAGATGTGGGTATTTCATAGACATTTTCTTGCAAATGAATGAAGTAAAAACCTGTCACTTCAAGGAAAATAACTGTCAGTATTTATTGCCAGTGATAAAATTTGAGCTTTTAAGTGAAAATTAGAAGTTTGGGAAGTTTGTATCTGCCACTGTGAGTTTGATAGCTTCCCAATACTTAAAAGACTTTTTTGATAAAATTGGTAGTGATATTCATGAATGTGTGTGGTTTTTTGGTAGAATGAAATGTATCAACATTAAGAAGATTTGCATAGCTCAGCGAACCAGTATTTTCCAGTATACGATGTGAGAACATTACGCATGGGTAAAAGCAATTTAAAGTGAAAGATAGACCAGTGCATTTTAATGTGACAGTATGAAAAGTTCTTAGAGTTTAGATTCCACATTGCAACCAACCTTTAAGAAACTCCACTTGTCGAGTTTCAGTGTAGTACCAATGATCTAAAAAGTACTCTTCCCTTTTCCAACAACATACCTGGGTGAAGCTTGATTTTCTTCATAGACTTCAATCAAAACAACTTATCGTAACAGATTGAATACAGAAGCAAATATGAGAATCTAGTTATCTTCTATTAATCCAGACACAAAAGAGATTTGCAGAACTCTAAAACAATGCCACTCTTCTAACTTTTTTGTTTTAGAAAATAGTTGTTTTTCATAAAATATGTTCATATGTAATGAGTTTGCTATTGTGTCTAAATAAATAAATAAGTATTTTTAAATGTTCTGTTTTATTTTTTAACATGGTAAATGTAGATAGATGTACCACAAAAGCTCTTTGGGGTCCAATAATTTTTTTAAGGCTATAAAGTGGTCCTGAGCCTCCAAATTTTGAGAACCAATGTACTGGAAAAAGTTATTCATTAAGCAGGAGGGGACAGGATCCAGAATCTTGTCAAAGAGAAGTAGAAGGGGTGGTTTTCAGAGAAGGAAAGCAGATAAAGATCTGTGAAGTAGAAAGATTGCTGATGAGAAATGAAAAGTCACTTTGGGCTGGAGATGGATTATCTTGCCTATTTCTTCTCTATCTGTGGCCCACAGATGTCTGCCCAGCTTTCCTGTGATAGAAGTGAGCTGTTATGAGTTGACTGGTGGATTGTGAGCCCATTTTAGCCCAATCATTTGATTAGAATGGGAAAGTCTGTGGTGGAATGGAATCTTTAGGACTGTAAACTTTCTAGTGTGTAACAGACTTTTACCATCTGCTTCACTTCCTGCAACTCACTCTCATATCAGATCCAGAAAAAAGTTCTACCTGACCCTATCCTATGCAATAATTTACAGCATTGTATTGAAGCTCAAATATATGTTCTCCTCTTTTTAAAATAATGCATTTTGTGTTATAGAATAGGAAAGGTACTCAGCTCTACTTTTTTGATTTCAGAGCTGTTTCTACACGGTCTTCTTTTCATCAGGTTTGCTTTTCTCTCCAAAGTAAGGAACTCTGTAGTCTGTGTAGCAATGTGAAATCACCAGTAAACACAGGCTAGATTGTTCTGAGAGGTATGACACATGGCTTACTTTTCTGGATTTACTGTGAAGGGAATGTTACCTGCAATTCAAGGCCCCTCACTTGCATGGGCCCCTTTTGTATTTGTAATGTTGAATATTTTGTGTAAAAGAACCTTCCTCCCCCATTATATTAGTTTCAGGCTCCACAAAAGCTAGTTCTAAAGGGTTCTATGTAAGGGTCTTGGGGATCTGGGCATTACCGCTAAAGACAATGTTGGATGATAGGGCAGAAGGGAGTTTAGGTGTATTACTTGAAAAAATTCACAACATTACTTTCAGAATATTCATTCAATTATTAGCTCAACCTATGGTAATATTTATTCAAATTTAATAGAATCTAGAAGGCAAAATTTTAGTCTGCCTACCATGCATTATATATTAGCGTCAAGAAAGAGCTCTCCAGGCTTCCCTGGTGGCGCAGTGGTTGGGAGTCCGCCTGCCAATGCAGGGGACACGGGTTTGTGCCCCGGTCTGGGAAGATCCCACATGCCGCGGAGCGGCTGGGCCCATGAGCCATGGCCACTGAGCCTGCGCGTCCAGAGCCTGTGCTCCGCAACAGGAGAGGCCACAACAGTGAGAGGCCCACGTACCGCAAAAAAAAAGAAAAAGAAAGAAAGAGCTGTCCTTTTTCGAGTAATAAGCTAAAAGCCATTCTCATTCTCACCGGGCTGCTCTTCAGGTGAAGCCTTTGAAGAGGAGTCATCAGTGACGTTTGTACTTTTCAGACCTGTATGCTCTGAGGAAACTTTAATATTTATTAAAGCCTCATCACTCAGAAGAAGGGTTTTACCAGCTTTTAGCCTTCTTTTCTTTCTGGATATTTCAGCCCTTTTCTCCAGAGAGTCTTCTGCTATTTGTTCTCCCAATAGTTATGTAACAAGCACAGCACTGAGCTAACTGCTCAACATACATTTTGGCCTCTCTGAGAGTAGAGACTCCTAACTACCCTCATTTCACAGACGAGGGAACAGCTTGAGAGAAGTAATTTCCTGAAGGTCACAAAACATAGGAAGTGCTAGAGCTGAGACTCAAACCTTGGGGTTTTGGTGGTAACATCTTTACTTGTTCCATCTTCCTGCTGTCAGCCAGATATCATTCCGCCATGTTCTTCATGTTTATATACAGAAAGGATAGATAAATAGAGAAGAAATTGTTAGAATTGCTTTAGTTACCTAGTGTGCATAGCAAACCACCCTCAAATTTTGTGGCTTAGTATTTACTGAGGCCTAGAAGCCCTTTAATGCTTAGTAAAAGATTTGCTACCCTGGCCAGTTTCAGAACTACCCCCAAACTTAGGGGAGTCTTTTGGTTACCTAATTTCAGTATAAACCAGCTGTTGCCTCATATACATCAGTAAATATGGTCAATATTGTTTCATTCCTTTGTTAGGATGTGTAGTCCCATGTGCCTGGCACATGTAGGCACTTAATGAAGACTCACGAACAGATGAATTAAGTGGTGGTGCTATTTGCTTAACACTAGTTTCTCTTTTTGCCCGGCTTAGGTATTTGGCTCGAGTAGGAGATCTTGAAGCTACTGACACTGAAGACCCAAATCTAAATTATGGACTTGTTGTGGACTGTGGCAGCAGTGGCTCTCGGATTTTTGTTTATTTCTGGCCAAGACATAATGGGAATCCTCATGACTTGTTGGACATCAAACAGATGAGAGACCGTAACAGCCAACCAGTGGTTAAAAAAATCAAGCCAGGTACTAAATGGAATGTATTTCATTGTCAGTCTCTCTTATCTGCTACAGAAATGAGAGGACAGAAGAGAAGAGGGAGAAAGAAAGCTACCCTTTTCTTCTGGACGTTCTGGATAATGGGAGGGATTCATTGCTACCCTACTCTTACGAAATAAATGTTTAGGACCTTAAACAGAACCTTATGGGGTATCAGTCTTCTGAGTCTATGTGATCTGCTCTTTAAAGAAAGTATTTTATCTTACTTAAGGAATCTCTGCAATGGCAGACACTCCAGAACATGCCAGCGATTACCTTCGTCCTCTGCTGAGCTTTGCTGCTGCTCATGTGCCTGTGAGGAAGCACAAGGAGACCCCCCTTTACATCCTATGCACAGCAGGCATGAGGCTTCTCTCCGAGAGGTGAGATGCAGGAGAGTGGGTGGCCCAAGAGTTGAAAGTGCAGTTTCATACATTATTCTCTGTGGTTCCCTGGTCTGAAGGCAGGATGTGGGTACAGCACACAGAGTTGACAGGTGGCACTAAGAGACTTCTTGCTCAAAATAGAGCAGAGCCACTCCTACACCCCGTTATTTCACAATCAGTTGATCACACCTCCATGTCGTTTGCTTCTTTGGGATCAATATCTATTTGAGATGGTTGTAATGATTCTTAGTTTTGATTGAGGGTTGGGAGCAGTGGTGATGTAATAAATTTGGATCATGAGGCACCTAGAAGGTGAGCATAATTTCAGAAGGGTAGTAGGAGGGTCACCT
The DNA here is from genome assembly GCF_963455315.2 of Globicephala melas. Lineage (NCBI taxonomy): Eukaryota > Metazoa > Chordata > Mammalia > Artiodactyla > Delphinidae > Globicephala > Globicephala melas. The sequence goes on along the minus strand of NC_083329.1, from coordinate 28,278,652 downwards.
GGGGGACTGGGTACCTGGGGTCTAGTAGGAGGGCTCTGGTAGGAATGGGGTTTTCTCTATAACTTTGCCTGGCTCCCTGATGATAGTTGGTGCTGCTTGCAAAGCTTAGTCTCCATTGCTTTAGACCACTTTTTCAACCCCTGCTGGTTAAATCTTTTCCACTTGACCTTGGCAGTTTAGCCTGGCTTTTTGCCACCTGATCCTTCTTCCTTCACTGAAAGAGGAGGAAGACGAAGGGGCAGCAGCTATGCTTAGGTCAGACCCCTCCTTGTTTGTGATTTCTCCCTTTTGACACCTCCCTGACCCCTCCATACTTATTATGGTCTTGAGGTAGGAATGAGCTCCCTTAACTTGAGCACCCATCCTTCTGCAATGTTCACAGTCTCATAGTCATCAGGTATTTTTTATTAGCTTAAATGTTTTTCCTTGATAAATGGCAGTTCCCTTTTCCACAAAGTTTCATTTCATATACTTGGCCAACAGCAATGAAAACCTCTGCCATGTGTGTAGGGCTCCATTCTGCTTGTGCCAGACATGTATGTCAACACTTCTTCCAGTTGACTACTTTCCTTCTGCTCAGACACAGAGTTACTGGTTTACTGTTGAGAAGCAGATTATTTTATGTAGCCATTTGTCAATCTGAAAGGCCTTCTAGTTCCTTGTTTTCCCATACATCTTGATCTTTAAATTTTTTTTTTGGTTTGTTTTTACTTATTTTTAAAACTAAAGTTTAAAATGTTATTGCTAGAACCTTACATCATTAAAGGAAATCTTAAAATCAAAACAAAGAAGTTATAATTCTACTGCCCTATCAAAACTGTCTCATTTTGTCCTATTCCTTTCTCTTTGTATATCTATGTGTAACTTCTACAAAATTGTAATCATACTACACGTGAAATTTAGAATTTTTGTTTTTGACATAAGTAATGCATCATTCAAACTTTTAGAAACCATGTGAAGAGTATGGATGACATAGGTGGTGCCACATCACAGGGCTGTGAATGGACTAAGGTCTCACAAACAAGGAAGGAGGGTGGAGGGCCAGAGAAAAAGCTGACTCGGAGGTCAAAAAGGCAGAGCCAACCAGCAGGGTGATGAAATGGCCACAGTTTGTGTGTCTGGAGCAAAGGAGAGGATTGCCTCATCTCCTGGCCCTGCCCAGCCTTTCCTCTGTTTGTCAAAGAAGTTTCTATTTAAACAAAATCAACTATGTAGCTCCACCCCATTTGTCTAAGATGTTCCCTGTCATCGTGGAAGCTCTGAATATTAGTATTTATTTTATCTTAAGAATTTTTAAAGAACTTGCCTTTAACTTTTTTTTTTTTTTTTTTGCGGTACGCGGGCCTCTTACTGCTGTGGCCTCTCCCATTGCGGAGTACAGGCTCCGGACGCGCAGGCTCAGCGGCCATGGCTCACGGGCCCAGCCGCTCCGCAGCATGTGGGATCTTCCCGGACCAGGGCACAAACCCGTGTCCCCTGCATCGGCAGGCGGACTCTCAACCACTGCGCCACCAGGGAAGCCCTAACTTGTTTTTTGATCAGCTCTTTTAATAATGCCTAGATCTACCCTGGGCTTATGAAATTATTGCTACCTCTAAGGTAGCTATAGTTGTTGACGTAAGTTTAACAGTCACTGCAAGAACCTGTTTTGTATAATTAATACTTTGTTAATTTATTAGCATTTGTGAGCAATATTCAAAATGGGTTTGAATCCCCTGGACTGTATTTTGGATTTATTAGCACTAGGTTTTATTTTTTTGCCGAAGGCCTAGACTAACAGAATTCATTCCACTGCCTTTTTAGTTTGTGATGGAAATACCTTTAAAGAATTACGAAGTGATAATTTAAGAAAAAAAACTTTATTATGGGAAATTTCAAATGTATATAGAAGTAGAGAGAATGATGTAATGAATCCGCATTTACTTGCCACCCAGCTTCAACAATTGTCAGTGTTTTGCCATAAAATGTTTTTTTTAATAAAGAAACAATATTGAATTTTAGAAAATGAAAGTTCTGTCCTATCCTGTGTAATCCATGAATAGTGTTTTGTTTATTAACATAAATTGGGATCATATTGTATGTACTGTTTTGTAACCTGTTGGAACTCAAAAAATATTGGACATCTTTTCATGTCAATACATGTAGATATAAATTGACCTCATTTCTTTTAACATCTGTGTACTATTACATTGCATGACTATCCCATAAATTATTTAGCCAGTCACTACTGATATACGTGCATTTAGGTTATTTCCAGTTTTTCATTGTTATAAATAATGCTGTAGTATTTTTTCTCTCTGTATTCTTATCTGATGATTTCATTGCAATAAATGTCTTAAAATGTAGTTGCTGGGTCAAAGGTTAAGCACGTTAAAAACCTTGATACCTAGTCCCAGATTGCCCTTTAGAAAGGTTGTACCAGTAATTTATATTCCAAACAGCAGTGTGTGTTGGTACCCATTCTTCCATGTCATCACCAAAACCAGCAAGCCCTCTTCTTTGGGTAGTTTAGAACCATATCCAATAAGGAGGGCAAAATAGCACCTCTAGTTCCCCATATGAAATTTTTATCATAATAATTTCTTGTGTATAACAATGACGTTATATATTGGAAGATTATTACTTTAAATGTAATTTTCACTTTCAAGTGCTAATAACATTCTTCACCAAGTCATGCTGGCAACCAGGATAGCCAGCAGAATATTTTTGTAATGAGTAATTTAAAAAATCCAAGATAACTGCTCTTATTTTTAACCAGCATTGTCTCTAGATTTATATGATTACTTCTAGCTTTGTTTCTTTGCTTGTTTTTATCTGATAATACTAATAACATAAAACTTTAGAGGACAAAACAGCGCTGTAGATACTAAGCTTCAAGCGTCATCCCCAAATTATGACCTTTGGATTTTGATCCTGGTCTGGGTTTTCCAAATGATAAGATTTTTATAAAGAAAAAAAAAATCAACCCTTGAAATATGGAAAAGGAGGTTTAAAAGTTCATTGTTAATGTAAAGGATCATGTAAAAATTTGTGGGCCAAACAGTGCTTCTTACGTGGTGATGTGAGACACTTTTTCTGTATTGTGTGAGATCTAAGGATGAGATTGTGTTCCTCAAATTAACAGCCTCCTTTCATAGTGGTTAGGAATAACGTAATTACATCTGTTTTATAGATTATGAAACTGTGTTTCAGTTTCCTGTAGCTTATCCATACTTAGCCTGTGAGAGGCATAGAACCATAGTCTCATCTTTTAATACTATTTGAATTGTAACATTGTATAAAGGATAAGTATTACTGTTACCATATTGCCTTTTAAGAAGGAGGCTATACTTTTTTTTTAAATAGATCTTTATTGGAGTCTAATTGCTTCACAATACTGTGTTAGTTTCTGTTATACAACAAAGTGAATCAGCCATATGCATACATATATCCCCATATCTCCTTCCTCTTGCATCTCCCTCCCACCCTCCCTATCCCACCCCTCTAGGTCATCGCAAAGCACTGAGCTGATCTCCCTGTGCTATGCTGCTGCTTCCCACTAGCTAACTATTTTACATTCGGTAGTGTATATATGTCGATGCTACTCTCACTTTGCCCCAGCTTCCCCCCACCCTGCCCGCCCTGTGTCCACAAGTCCATTCGCTATGTCTATGTCTTTATTCCTGCCCTGAGGAGGCTATACTTTTGAGTAATTTTAAACCTTTGAAATCTCGAAGGGGGTACCAAACAGAAGCAGGGATCAAGTGTCTTGGGTAGGTGAACAGTGAGGTCTAACAAGGCTAAGTAGAAGGTCAAGTTGAGGTTGTTTGTGAGAAGAGAGTTTAACCATTAACTCAGGTTTTTTGTTCTTTCTTGCAGGAAGCAGTTGGCTATCTTGGCTGATCTAGTGAAAGATTTACCTCTGGAGTTTGACTTCCTCTTTTCTCAGTCTCAGGCAGAAGTGATCTCTGGGAAGCAGGAAGGTATTGGGCCATGAGGAGTAAAAGCTTGCACTTGGGGTTTGTAGTTTTGGGGTGGAGTTGAATGCATGTTCTCATGTAGCCCAAATGTGGCCTGTATGATGAATTATGTTTCAATTTCTTGAAAAACAGAAAATCTTTTGTCTTCTAGTTGCAGTTCACATAAAGGAAAAGATTCACCTTTTTCAATCTCAGTATTGCCTTTTTCAGTCCTAAAATTCCCGTTTGGTTTTACTCCATTTCTTTGCTGAGACTCTATCTTTCCATTCATTGGAAGACTGCTCTTATTTCCTGGCTGTATAGCTGCTTTATTTGATAATTCCAACACCTGTGTCATCTCAGGGTCGGCATCTTTTCCCTTGAGATTGGAAAGGTTGAGATTTTCCTAGTTCTTTGTATGACAAGTCATTTTTTTTTTTTTTTTTTTTTTTGCGGTACACGGGCCTCTCACTGTTGTGGCCTCTCCTGTTGCGGAGCACAGGCTCCGGACGTGCAGGCTCAGCGGCCATGGCTCACAGGCCCAGCCGCTCCGCGGCATGTGGGATCTTCCCGGACCGGGGCACGAACCCGTGTCCCCTGCATCGGCAGGCGGACTCTCAACCACTGCGCCACCAGCGAAGCCCTGACAAGTCATTTTATATTGTATCCTGGATATTTTGAATATTACATTGTTAGACCCTGGGTCTTGTTTCTATCATAAAGAGAATGTTAATTTTTGTCTTAGCAGACTGGTTAGGTTCAAGCCTTAAGTTCTGACCTGGCTTCTGTGGGCTGTGATTCTGCTGATTCATTTTTCAAAGCTTTGGCACGGCTATTTGGATTTGTCCCATGTGTGTGCCAGCCAGTGGCCCGTCTGAACCTGGGCACAGCCCATACAAATGTGTTAACTAGGCAGTATGTCAGTTCTCAAAAGCTTTGATATGTTGTTTAGGGTCAGATCATGCATGTGAGCCCAGGAGTTCCTACACCAGTTTATTCCCCACTCTCCACAGTCTCCCCAATACTTTCTGGTTCCCTGAGGTTCACTTTCATGGTCCTTAGGTCAGAAAGCCAGGGATGTAATTTGCCCACTCTGCCATGCATTTCCCATGACTGCATCTATATCCAAGGCTAAGTGGTAGAGGACAGAGGGAGAAAAAAAGAGCAATAGGGATTTGCCCCAGCTCTTGAGGCTGTAGCTCCTCTGGTCAGAAAGAAGGATTCACATCTCTCAGAGGTTTAGGCATCTACCCAGTCTCTACCTCTGCTGTTGCAGGATTGCCTGGGGTAGGAGAGAACAGAATTTTTAAAAAAGCAAGGAATTTCTTGCCACTCTTTCTGAACCTTTGGAGTCCCCTTTTCTGATCCTTGGACCACAAAGCAAGGTCTTGAAGTTCTTTCTGTCCACATCTGGTGTGTACTTTTGTATTTCAAGCTGATTTTGAGTCCAGGCCAGGCAGTATCTGAGGGGGAAAAGTGGGAAACTCACTGTGGTTTTGGTGGTCCTTTAAAGTCTAATCTCTGTCCCAGTGTGCCCACTATCAGAGTTCTCAGAAAGCTGCTCCAAATATTCTATCCAGAGTTTATCCTTGTAGTCAGTGGGGAGACAGGGTGGGTGTGCTTGCCCAGAACTACAACTCCAAGATTTTTATCTTTTAGCGTTTATTTTTATATATTAATTCCTATTCATTGTAAGAAATTTAGAAAATGCAAATAATTTTAAAAGGGAAAAACATCACAAGATAAAAGATTTTAAATTCATACACTGAGAGTGTGGAATAAAATATGGTTATCACTTTTTTTCCAAGAAAAGGAGGAAAAGAGCAGCCCTGGGAGAGGTATATACATGCTATAGCAGTAGAGAATTAAGCAAGGGCTTTTATATTTCTTACTTAGGGGTTTATGCATGGATTGGAATCAACTTTGTTTTGGGAAGATTCGACCATGAGGATGGTGAGTAGTATTGTCTTCTTATGACAGTTCTAAGGGCTGAAGGTTTATGTCATAACCTATCAGTAGCATGTAAGTGCTAATTTTGAGTTTTCTTTCTTTTTTTTTCCAAAACTTAAGATGCTTCATTTCCCAGTCCTAATTTGCTTTTTTTTATTTCTTTTTAACTTTTTAATATGGAAAGTTTCAGGCATTCACAAAAGTAGAGTAATTAATAAAATGAACCTCCATGAACCCATTACCTAGTCTCAACAGTTATTAACAATTTGCTGTTGTTTTGTTCCCACACTCCTTCCATACAACACAGGTTTTTTTCCCTACTGGATTTTTTTTTTTAATATCTTTATTGGAGTATAATTGCTTTACAATGTTGTGTTATTTTCTGCTGTAACCCTACTGGATTTTTAAAAGCAAACACCACACATAATCACTTTGTCTTCATGTACTTCAGTAATACCTCTAATAGGTAAGGAGTTTCAAAACAAACCAACAAAAATATCCACAGTTCCATTTTTATTTGATTTTTTTTTTAATTGTTTTGCTGCACCATGCCATGCAGCTTGTGGGATCTTAGTTCCCCAACCAGGGATTGAACCTGGGCCCTCAGCAGTGAAAGCGTGGAGTCTTAACCACTGGACAGACAGGGAATTCCCCCTCAGTTCCATTTTTAAACTTAACAAAGTTAACAATTCCTAATATCATGTATTGATAACAACCATCTCATACCCAGGTAGAGAGTTCCCCGATTGTATCAAGAATATTTATTTGTAGTTGTCTTGTTCAGATCAGAATCTGAACATAGATCACAAATTACATTTGATTGATAGGTCCCTTTTAATCTATAACAGTTAACCTTCCCCCCAAACTCTTTTTTTCCAAATCATTCAACAAACAACAACAACAACAAAAACCCAACAACCAAAAAACAACCAAAACTGGGTCACTTGATGGAATGAATTTACCACATTCTGGCTTTGGTTGACTGAATCTTTGTGGGATCTTTAACATGTTTTTCCTCCCCTCCCCGGCTTTTGTTCTGTAAACTGGAGGTTAGGTATAGAAGCTTGATTAGACTCAGATTCAGTTCTTTTGGCAAGAATAAATCATAGGTGGTGCTGTTTACTGCTGTATCACATCAGGAGTTTTGTAATATCTGGTTGTCTTACTTTTAGTCATGTTAAGACTGAACAGGTGTTCAGGGTTCAGATATTGTCAGTCTGATCTGATCTGTTATAAAAATTTTCTATCCACTTTTCACCTAATGGTTATAGCAGCCAATTGTGATCATTACTTAGATTTGTTTTCTCATTAGAGGTTGCAGAATGGTGATTTTTCTAATTCTGTCATTCTTTCTGCATTTAACAGTTAGGATTTTTATATAATGAAATTTTCTTCATTAGCCATTTGGTTATCCTGAAATATAGTTCTTATGGGAAAAACAGAATGAACCCTTGATTCTTTGCTTTTATTTATCAAGTTTTTGAATAATGAGCTGGTGTCCTAGCAACTTCTGAAGGTAACCAGTGAATTTTTTTTTCAGTATCCTTATGAATTTGCGGATTTTAATTTATTTGATGCATTGCAGTCCATCACATCACTATTCTTTTTGGTGCTCAAATTTTACCATCATTGGCCGGTAGGAGCACATTTGAGTTGGCTCTTGTGCCCTTTTAACATGATCCCGGTAGTCTTTTCTGTTTCCCTGGCATATTGGCATACGATGGTATTCTATGCTCATCTTGTGTTTTTTCTACTCTTAGACCCTAGCATCAGCCATTTTTTTTTAAGGAGCCCTTGTTTCTTTTAGTGGAAAATGATGTTTAGAGATTGTGGTCTAGACAACAGCGGTGCTCATTGCTCCTGGATTATCATCGCTTCTAGGCCTTTTCAGTGGACAGAGCTAGGAAATTGTATTTTTTTAAAAAGAAAAATAAATCATGATCTCATAGTGATAGTTCTGATTCATATTTAAGATTATAAGATTATTGTTTAATTTCTTTCATTTTATATTAAAATCAAATCCTTTTTCTCTTATGCTGAATATTTTTTCCTAAAGCTGTTTACATAAACATTTATTTAACTTTATTTCATAATATATGTTTAATTGTTTAAAAATAATAATACCAATAATGTATTACCAGTAAAACTACTGGAATGCAGTTTATTTGTTTCTTTTGTCATTAAGATATATTCTACAAGAGATACATAGTCAAAATACCATGTTTTAAGTCACTTAAAGTAATTCTTTGTATAATATATAGTTGGTACAGTTAGATTAATTTATCTCAGTTTGCTTTCAATTTTTTAAGGGATTTCTGGTTTTTTTTTTCCCTTTAAACTTAATTTTGGCTTTTAATTACTAGACCCCTTCTGTTCTCTTATTTATTTCAGAATCAGATGCCGAGGCTCCCCAGGAGTTGGCAACAGGACGCAGAAGGACAGTAGGGATACTGGATATGGGAGGAGCCTCTCTCCAAATTGCTTATGAAGTTCCTACCTCAACTTCTGTCCTTTCTCCACAACAGGTATTTTACCTTTTGGGGGAATTCAGTGGCTAGGAATGCCTGTCTTTGAGAAGGAAGGGCACTATGTTTGGACTTAGACCAAATGGCCTGGGTCCAAATGTTGGTTCAGATCATTGCTAGCTTGTGTTATCTTGGGTTGGTTACCTCTCTGAGCCTCAGTTTCCTCGTGTGTAAAAAGAGAATAATAATAGTATCTACTTCATAAAGTTGTGAGGATGAAATAATACCACGTGTATAAAGCACTTAGCAAGCTGCCCAGCACGTAATAACGTTTAATACATTTTTAGCAATTATAACTATACTACTTATCTGGAAGAGTTGCCTGAGGATTAAACATGATAATATAAATCCTGGAGTACAGTATTTATTACATACTTGTTAATTAAACGTTATTCCCTTTCCTTTACTGATGATTCCATCCTTGTGCTTCTGTTATTCCTTACCTGACTAGAATGTAAAAATGTATTTTGAGGGAGAAGTTTCATCATACAGAGGAAAAAGAAATAAAACATTTTTTAGCACCTAGTATGTGCAAGAAATAAGACATGTTACACTGCCCCCAAAAGCTTATAATCTATCAGTGGAGACAGCCTGTGATAACAGGCAGACCATGACAGTGTTGTAATTTGATCTAAACCAGGGTTTCTCGTCATTGGCACTATTGGCATTTGGGGCTGGATAAGTCTTTGTTGTGGAGGGCTGTTCTGTGCATTATGTGATGTTCAGCAGCATCCCTGGCCTCTGTCAGGTGCAGCAACGCCCGTACTTCCCCCAAACTTCCAGTTTTGACAATTAAAAGTGTCTTCAGACATTGCCAGATGCCCCTGGGGGTGCAAAATTACCTCTGGTTGAGAACCTTGGGTCTAAACAGAGAGCCACAGCAATGTGGGGACTGGCAGGGTCAACCCCATTTGCAAAGGCTTGAATAGGAGCCTTCCATGCTGCCTTCGTGGAAAGTAAGGTATTTACCTGGGCCTTGGATGATAGCAGGCTTTTGCATAGTGGAGGTTGAGGGAAGGCCATCTGCATGGAGGTGACAGTATGCACAAAGGCACAGAAAACAGCAAAGAGCCCAGAATGTCCAGGTAATGATGAATAGCCTGTTGCAGTATGGGATTTTCAAGTGTGGTAATAGGGAAGGCTGGGAAGATAAGATGAAGTTAGATCATAAGGAGTCTTGGGTGCCATGCTAGGGGATTTGGCTTTATCTGTAGACAGTGGGGAACCAGCAAAGGTTTTTGAGTAGGGCAGTCATATGGGCCTAAGTTTCATCATCTGTGAAATAATTAAACTCTGAAGGTCCCCAGCTCTGAATTTTGTGACTATATGTTAATTGTGTGACTGAGTTCCAATCTATTTTTTTTTCTTTTTTTTTTTTTTAAAGTGAGAGCTTTGCTTATCTGCGGGTGCCTGACTTACATCCTCCCCTATGTGACAGAGGATGTCACAAGCCTGCATCTGACATTAATTAATTAATTTATTTTTGCTGTGTTGGGTCTTTGTTTCTGTGCAAGGGCTTTCTCTAGTTGTGGCAAGCGGGGGCCACTCTTCATCGCGGTGCGCAGGCCTCTCACTATCGCGGCCTCTCTTGTTGCGGAGCACGGGCTCCAGACGCGCAGGCTCAGTAGTTGTGGCTCACGGGCCTAGGTGCTCCGCGGCATGTGGGATCCTCCTAGACCAGGGCTCGAACCCGTGTCCCCTGCATTAGCAGGCAGATTCTCAACCACTGCGCCACCAGGGAAGCCCCCCAATCTATTTTTTAAGAAAATAATTTTGGTGTCAGGAGAAAAAACTATAGGTTGGGGAACCTTGGGTGAGAAGTGCTAAAGAGCTAAACTAGACAGTGTAAGTGGAAATGGAAGGGAGGGGACAGATTTCAAGGGATATTTTGGAGTAAAAAAACAGTGTAACATGGTGATGTGGGTAGGGCAGGAAGGGATGGCCACATGCTGAGGGTCCAGCTCAGGTAACTGGAAGGGTGAAGAACCTAGTCACTGAGAGAGAGAGACCACGGGAGAAAGGGCAGGGTTGATGCTAAGCACACAGGTATGGTTTGGGTGAGAGTATCTTTCTGGTCTCTAGCTCTGAAGTCCTATCACCAAGCAGTTCAATTTTGGGTATGTTGAAAATGTGGGTTTGGCATTCAGAAGAGATTGTCTGTGGTGGGGTTGCAGATTTGGGGAACTAGGTTATGAGACTGTTTAGTCTATATTTGTTAGTATGTATTCAACAGGTAAAATGAAGGCATGGTTCTGATACTAAGGAATAAGTGACAGGTGGCATTGAGCCTTAAAGTCTTAAACATATGGCTTTTTGTGTGTGTGCAGACTTAGAAAGCAACACTGGTATGGAAAGTATATTTGCAAGCAACAAGTTAGATGTGTACATAGCAATATAATGGATCTTTGTGCTTAGTAAAGAAAGGAAAGAAACAGAGACATAACACAATAGCACTTTAAACATTTTAAATAATCCTAAATACCTAATTTTTTGTACCGTTCACAAAGTTGTGCAATCACCACTGTCAAATTCCAGAACATTTCATCACCTCAAAAAGAAGCCCCGGGCTTCCCTGGTGGCGCAGTGGTTGAGAGTCCACCTGCCGATGCAGGGGACACGGCTTCGTGCCCCGGTCCGGGAAGATCCCACATGCCGCGGAGCAGCTGGGCCCGTGAGCCATGGCCGCTGAGCCTGTGCGTCTGGAGCCTGTGCTCCGCAACGGGAGAGGCCACAACAGTGAGAGGCCCGCGTACCGCAAAAAAAAAAGAAGAAGCCCCATATTCATTAGCAGTTACTCACCATTCCCCTCTCCCCAGCCCTGACAACCATTAATCTTTCTGTCCCTATGGATTTGCCTATGGAACCATAAAATATGTGGCCTTTTATGTCAGGCTTCTTTCATTTAGCAAAAGTTTTCAAGGCTTATCCATGTTGTAGCAGATATCAGTACTTTATTCCCTTTTTGGCTGAATAACATTCCATTGTGTGACCATGACACATTTTGTTTATCCATTCATCAGCTGATGGACATTTACGTTGTTTCCAGTTTTTGGCTATTATGAATAGCGCTGCTATGAACACTCATGTACACATTTTTGTGTAGACATGTTTTCAGTTTTCTTGAGTATATACCTAGGAGTGGAATTGCTGGGCACAGTAGCATTTTCAGAAATTTAAAATAAATACATTCAAAACAATCCCATTTTGCAACAAAAATACAAACAAATACTACATATTAAGCACATTAGAATGATTGCCTGTGGCAAGAGCCAGAATGGCAGTGAGTAAGAGGATAAAAGGAAGTAAATAAATAAAATAAAAGTGGGGCTTTGCCATGATAGTGTGCCATGAACTGAGGAATATGACTAATTCAACCTCTGTACCTGAAGTCAAAAAAAAACAAAAACAGAGGTACAATAAAATTGGACTTTTCTAATCCTCAAATCTGTCACAGGGAATATTAAGGCATCTTAAATAGTTTTAGAAAAAGCCATAGAATAGATCTCATGATGATCTCTCAAATTCCTTAAATTTATTTTTGTCAAAGGATTTTTTTTTTCTTTTTGGGTGAAGTAGAAAAGGATAGCAAAGGGGGACACACCAGGCTTCTGCCTCAAAAAACTAGGGGGACACACCAAGCTTCTGCCTCAAAAAACTATGTGTCTCCGGATTTTTTTTTTGATTATAAAAATAGTACATTCCCATTTTGGAGAATTGGAAAATCAGAAAAGTACACGCCAGATAATGACATCATCTGTAATGATTCTACCTTCTGTCTAACTACAGAAAGTATTTTAGTCTCTAATTTGTTATTTAGTCCCTGATTTGTTCCTTTTTGTGTAGTCTTGTCATTTTATGTCTTTGTTTAAAATAATGCTGTGAGGATGAAAGAATGCTACAAGACGTTTTAAAGAGTAGTCATAGCAGATGAAATCTAGTGTATTAGCAATGTCACACCTTTCTAGAAGTCAACCAAAAGTAAAGTTCCCTTTACATCGTATTACAGGAAGAAGCTGCGAAGATCTTGCTGGCCGAGTTCAACCTGGGCTGTGATGTGCAACACACTGAACATGTGTATAGGGTTTACGTCACAACCTTTCTTGGATTCGGGGGCAACTTTGCCCGGCAGCGCTATGAAGACCTTGTGATGAATGAAACTCTTAACAAAAACAGGTATGTTTGACATGGGATCTGTGATTCTGAAATAGAATGTTGTCAGGCTGCAGATATTAGGAAAAAATGGTTACATCCTACTAGATAGATACGTCCTTGCTTCCTCCTTTCTGACCACCCCTGCCAATGGGGTAGCATCTTTTAGAGACCCTCTGTTAGTAGTCCCACTTGATCTGCTTGAGAGTGCCTTCTAATCTTTGTTATTAAGACTCAAAAATGTACAGTGGCTTATTGTGGTGACTTCTTGCTGTGCCCATCTTCAGACATGGTATCACAGGATAAGTGAGATCAATTAAGTCACCAATTTAAGTTGTGCAGTGCAATGTAGCTACTGGAAGTTCATTCTATCAATACATGGAAGTGTGCAGGACATGTTTTCTGAATTACAGTGGAGTTGCATCTTACGTGGGACTTAAGGTTCCATAGTGTGCATAAAAGATTAAAAGTATCTTAATCAAAATTAGCCTTTAAAATAGTAGTTAAAATTAGCCTTAAAATACTCTCTTTAAGTCCAGAATAGACATTTTTTCCTCTAGCATTGGACAGACCACTGATTCTTCATTGTGTACCAGATGAAGTATTTAGACCATAATGTACAAATAGTTGTGGGTTTTTTAGCATTTAAAATTATTTTTATCATTATGCACAATAAAGGAAAGCATAATAGAGAGCAGAGTTCTTTTCCACCATAAAACTATTTACCCCCATTTGTTTAGCTGGAACCAGTGGCTTGAAGAGCTACTGGTTTATCCCATTTGTAATAATTTCTCTACAGTAGTCAATTGCCTTATATTAGGAGCATGTTAAAGAAAATATTGTCTCGTAAGTCTTTTTTGTTTTTCTGAGTCTAAACTCCTAAGAGTTCAAGGTGCTTTGGGAGAATCCTGTTATCTGGATGATTGATGAATGCATTAAAACCAAGCAGTGTGTTTGTATTCTGAAAGTACTCTTAAATCCATACAAATGTTGCTTGGGTTATGGAGTTCAGATCACTCCTGCTGACACTATGGCATCTGAAGAACAATTACTATGAAAGTTTCACACCAACTTTAGCCACTGTGCTTCCTCTTCCATTTCCTTCCTTTGTTGTTTTGCTGCTCTTTTATCTCTGTATCATGTTTTTTGCTGCCTCGGAAGAGGCTGCATCATCTTCTTCTCATGCATTGGTATTTTTTTTTACCATGTATCTAAGTTACCTAGTTCAGAAGATTGATTACTCATCTTGTGTATCTACTAATCTATAGAGAAACCTGTGCTTCCTGGGATGTTAAAACTTAATGTTTCTCTCTTTTTAATAATTTTCTGAGTTTTCCTTATAGGTGGTGTCACATCTTTAAAGTAGGTTCCACTTGTTCCAAAGCATTTTGTTGTGTTGCCACATTCCCATACCCTCCTTCAGTCTCTACACTTGTGGGTGCATCTTCATCCCAGGAAGTCCACTCTTCAACATTTGTCTTAGGAACTCATGAGTAATTAACTGTAGTTGGCCAAGTTATTTGGTCTCTACTTAATTTCCATCTTTGGCCAGATCTGCATATTAATCTCTTTAGGAATGAGAATACTGTTGCTAGACAAGTACAGACTTTAATTAATCAGAGCTGTGTGATGGCCATGATGGGAATCAAAACCTGCCCCTCCCTTCCCCCTCAGAGCTGGGCATGTACTCGGTCACTTTTGCCACCTATCGCCACTGCCCCACTGCCATGGTCCCTGCCTCAGGACACTGCTCAGCCCTTCCCACTTCACCTCCTCCCAGTTGTTTTTTTAAACATTAGAATTGCGCTCAGAATGGTGAGATCTTTTCACTTTTAAGAGGCAAATGGGAATGAAGACCAGAGGGAGAACAGCAGATTCACATCTCCAATTTCACTATACATTGGGAAATATACATGTTGACTAAAAGGTTGAACAAAATCACTGCCATATTTCTTTCTTTTTCTAAATTGAATTTGCATAATTTAACTGTTCACGTGACACAACTACGTGGTAACACTCCATCCTTGTTTTTAGGGGTGTCATGTAGAAAGATAACAAGATATCTGGGAAGCATCTTAGAGGAGGCTGAGTACAGTAGTGATGTGTTTTGTTTGTTCTTGTGATTGTGACAGGTTGCTGGGCCAGAAGACAGGTCTGAGTCCTGACAATCCATTTCTCGATCCCTGCCTGCCTGTGGGACTCACAGATGTGGTGGAAAGGAACAGCCAGGTCCTTCATGTCCGAGGAAGAGGGGACTGGGTGGCTTGTGGGACCATGCTGAGCCCCCTGTTGGCTCGCTCCAGCACCAGCCAGGCCTCACTGAACGGCATCTACCAGTCACCCATTGACTTCAACAACAGCGAGTTCTACGGTTTCTCCGAGTTCTTTTACTGTACAGAGGATGTGTTACGCATCGGTGGCCGCTACCACGGGCCAACGTTTGCCAAGGCTGCTCAGGTAAATTATTAATAATAAAGTGACTCATCCTGGCAGCAGCCATTTATTGTACGCCTGACTTTGTACCAGATGCCGTGTGAAGGGCTTTGCATGCATGATCTCACTGGATTCTTGGCAGGAGCCCTGTGAGCCCTCATTTTACAGATGAGGAGGTGGACTTCGAGAAGTTAAGGAACCTGCTGTGCTATACTGCCTTCTAATTAATTAAGCTTAGGTTTCCACGGGTGTCCTATTACCCAAATTATCACCCAGGTCTAATATTGTCATGGTGGTTAATGGTTTTTCCTCCAGCTTTCCAATACTCTTAATTACTGCTTGTGGCCAAAAGTGTCATCTCCAGGTATTTTTCCCTTACTGGTTGTTCCCAGGTGTAATGTGCTTTTGGAGATGATGTCACACAGGTGGGCAAGTGCACTTTCATTTTCTTACCTTGAGTTTTAAGGATGGTATAAGGTCACTTAGAATATTAAAAAGATGTTGCAAAAAGCAATGATAGTGTATTTAAATTGCAGAAGAAGTAAACATGCACTTAGAGCACATTTAGGACTTAAGCATCTTATAGGTTTAAAACATTAGTTATTTGGACAGGTAAAAGTTTAGCTAGCTTTCTACAGTGTCTGCTTTAATTTGGATTCATCTCTTTTTAATTTTTGTATATCTGTCTCTCTTTTTTTTTTTTTTTGCGGTACGCGGGCCTCTTTCTGCTGTGGCCTCTCCCGTTGCGGAGCACGGGCTCCGGATGCACAGGCTCAGCAGCCATGGCTCACGGGCCCAGCCGCACCGTGGCACGTGGGATCCTCCTGGACCGGGGCACGAACCTGTGTCCCCTGCATTGGCAGGCGGACTCTCAACCACTGCGCCACCAGGGAAGCCCTATCTGTTTCTTTTATCAGAAAAATTTATGGGGAGATCTGTCCTCTCTTATATTTTTTATTCTTTCCCTTCTGCTTTCTTAGAATTCTCTAAGGTTCGCTTGGTATAAGGCTTCCAAAAGGAATAATATCTGCAGTGTTTGTACTATTCTGTTCTCTAAAGGCAGTCTCTAAGAAATATTGAGGAAAACCTGGTTTGTATTTGCCCTTGCCTCTAGGAATACCCTCATATTCCCTTTCCTTTCCAGCGTCCCCTAAGCGTCCATAGCCTGAATCTTTCTCTCATTTTAAAACTTCCTCAAATCCTATTCTCTTGAACATCAAAGGGCTCAAGTTATTACTTGCCCAAACTGCTAGTGGCTTAATATGTTTTCTTTCCTAGGTAAAAGATGATTGCGTTCGCCCTTTTTTTTTTTTAACTTTGACTCAACTGTTATCGTCCCAGTGACACCTTCCTTGGCCATCCTATACAAAATTGCAGGCCTCCCCAATATTACCTATTTCCCTTTCCTGCTTTATTTTTCCCATGAGCACTTACATCATCTAACCCACTCTGTGTATGTATGTGTATATGTATGTATGTATGCATGTATATTTGGTTATTGTCTGTCCCCCACCACTAGAAAGTAAGCTTCGTAAGGAACGAAATTTTTGTCTGTTTTATTCACTGCTGGATCCCCCTGGCACCTAGAATAGCACCTGGCATACAGTAGACATGCAGGAAATGTTAGTTCACTGAACAAACCAAAAGGAATGATTCCTTTGGTGAGAATTACAACACAGAGGCAGGCCAGTGATAGATCTTTTTGTTTTTAATATAAATTTATTTTATTTATTTTATTTTTGGCTGCATTGGGTCTTCATTGCTGCAAGCGGGCTTTCTCTAGTTGCGGCGAGCAGGGGCTACTCTTCGTTGCGGTGCGCGGGCTTCTCATTGCGGTGGCTTCTCTTGTTGCAGAGCACAGGCTCTAGGCACGCAGGCTTCAGTAGTTGTGGCACACGGGCTCAGTAGTTGTGGCTCACGGGCTCTAGAGCGCAGGCTCAGTAGTTGTGGTGCACGGGCTTAGTTGCTCCACGGCGTGTGGGATCTTCCCGGACCAAGGCTTGAACCTGTGTTCCCTGCATTGGCAGGCGGAGTCTTAACCACTGTGCCACCAGGGAAGTCCCAGTGATAGATCTTTGACCATTTTCTGTTCTATCTGTTTGACCTACTCATGTCAGTCCTACATAGGATAGAATGAAGCTCTGTTTGGCTTTTGATGTTGCTACTCCTGGTCCTAACCTTACCCATATCTGAAGCCTAAGAGGCTCAGGAGCCATGTCAGGCAGGCTTCGTAGTGAATGTGGAGGCAATAGGAATAAAAAGGACTATTCCCAGGTAACTCAAGTCACTCAGTGGCCTGAGCTCAGGGACTTGCCTTGCCCAGGACCTGGCACTGTGTTTGGTGAATGAATATGCCATTTCTGTTTTCCTTTGTCAACTAGTATCCCACAAGTAACTTTAGAAACGGAACAGCTATGACTGTGGCGGATTTACAGTTTGCCTCCCATTTCATGTTGCACCATTTCTCTGTGGTTGTTCCAGGATTACTGTGGCATGGCTTGGTCAGTACTCACTCAGAGATTCAAGAATGGCCTCTTTTCATCACATGCAGATGAGCATCGACTCAAGTAAGTAACTTCCTTTTCTCCCTTAGATGTGGCCTTAAAATGTATGAACGGGACTTCCTTGGTGGTGCAGTGGTTAAGAATCCGCCTGCCAATGCAGGGGACGTGGGTTCGAGCCCTGGTCCGGAAAGATCCCACATGCCACGGAGCAACTAAGCCTGTGCACCACAGCTACTGACCCTGCGCCCTAGAGCCTACGAGCCACAACTACTGAGCCCGTGCACCACAACTACTGAAGCCCACGCACCCTAGAGCCTGCGCGCCACAGCTACTGAGCCCACACGCTGCAACTACTGAAGCCCATGCACTCTAGGACCCGCCTGTCACAACTATTGAGCCCCCGTGCTACAGCTACTGAAGCCTATGTGCCTAGAGCCCGTGCTCCACAACAAGAAAAGCCACCACAGTGAGAAGCCCAAGCACCGTGACAAAGAGTAGACCCTGCTTGCCGCAACTAGAGAAAGGCTGTGCGCAGCAATGAAGATGCAACACAGCCAAAAAAATAAAATTAAATTAAATTTTTTAAAAAAGTGTATGAACAATGAATGAAAGAGAACGAGTGATAGTACAGATTGGATTTTATGTTGAAGGAGAATTTGGTTATTTCAGATTTTGATTTTCTGAAGGGTAGAGGCCAAAATAGTGAGCTTATTTTAGTGAAGCCAAGGGAAACTGGTGGTTACCAAAAAGTGTTCTCTCTAAGTGGTTTTAAATCAAAAGTGGTGGTCTTTTTATTTTTAAATTTTTATTAAAATATCAAACATGCAGAAAAGTAGAAAGAACAGTAACAGAAACCCACGTGTAACTGTCACCCAGCTTCAACACATATCAATATTTTGCCAGTTTGGTTCATCAGTCCTCCCATTTTGTAAATGTTTTAGTTAAAAAAAATTTAAACCTAAACAAAAATAGAACAGTTTAATGAACTCTTGAATGTCTGTCACCCAGCTTCTCTCCTAATAGCTGTCAGCTTCCAGCCCTCTTGTTTCATCTGTTTTCCCACCCCACAATTCAGTCATTTTGAAGCAAATCCAAAACATCATATTTGTAGATATTTCAGCATTCTCCCTGAAGATAAGAGCTGTTAGAAAAGAAAGAAAGAAAAAGAAAAGTAAAACGTACTCACAATAGTGTTGTTACATTGCATAGAGGTGTTCTTCCCTTTTGTGGTAAACGTTAACATAAAGGAGGCTCAGATTTGGCTCCACCTAGAGGTGAGGAAGGTGAAACGGGGAAAGAGAGGTCTTTTTGACATCTAGTGGGAATATGCAGAAAGCATTTGAATTCTTTTTTTTTTTTCTTCTTTTTTTAAAAAAAATTTATTTTTATTTTTGGCTGCATTGGGTCTTCGTTGCTGCGTGCGGGCTCTCTCTAGTTGCGGCGTGCGGGGGCTACTCTTCGTTGCGGTGCTCAGGCTTCTCATTGCGGTGGCTTCCCTTATTGTGGAGCACAGGCTCTAGGCGTGCGGGCTTCAGTAGTTGTGGCACACAGGCTCAGTAGTTGTGGCTTGCAGGCTCTAGAGCACAGGCTCAGTAGTTGTGGCGCACAGGCTTAGCTGCTCCGCGGCATGTGGGATCTTCCCGGACCAGGGCTCAAACCCACGTCCTCTGCGTTGGCAGGCAAATTCTTAACCACTGCACCACCAGGGAAGTCCCTCTTTTCCTTCTTTAAAAAAAATTAATTATTTTTTGTCACACAGATATCAGTGTTTTAAGTCAGCTTGGATGTACCAAGTTCTTCATGAAGGATTCCACTTTCCCTATGACTACCCAAATCTGCAGACAGCCCAACTGGTGTATGACCGAGAGGTTCAGTGGACACTGGGAGCCATTTTATATAAAACACGCTTCTTACCACTCAGGTAAAGGGGACTGACCAAGCTGGCATCTTGAGCTCAGAGAATGTTAGTTGGTGCCTCAAAATAGGTTTCTTAAGTAAACTCCCCCTCAAAAAAACAAAACAAAAAACCCACCCAAACGCCCCTTATTACTGCCACGTGAAACTACTATTACTTACCAGGCATGTTGAAACAGAAAGAAGTCTGAGAATTATTGGTCTGGAGTATGTTCTTCTTTGCAATTTCAGGAATTCAGTGGGGTTTTTTTGGCCGTGCCACGTGGCTTGTGAGATCTTAGTTCCCTGACCAGGGATTGAACCCACGGCCTCGGCAGTGAAACCGCCAAGTCCTAACCACTGGACCGCCAGGGAGTTCCCAGGAATTCAGTTTTGTTTATCTACAACAAATCAATCTTTAGAATTGAGCTCTTACTAACAACTTCTAAGATATTGACTGATGAACTAAAGTTACTCTGGAACTATCTCTATCTGACTAGAGGACTGGGATATGTTGTTCCTATACAGCAATCTTTCCTAATGGGTAGAGTCACTCTAGAGATCATGTCATTGACTTGGAAGGCTTTTTGGTGGGCCAGAATTAGAACAAAGGACCTGAGATGCTTTTAGGGGATGTCTTGCTCTTATGTACCATAAGATATTTGGGATAATTTTTAGGTGCTCTCTCCTCTGGACTATTTTAAATAAACTAAGATGAACTCTTAATCTTTGGTGCCTGTTTCTTTAAACTCAGTATAGAAGCCAGGTGGGTGAGAGAAGTGGGGAACTGGAGAGTATGTGCCCCAAACAAAAGGCTGATTACGTCATGCAAAAGTGCTGTCCCAGCATCTGCCAGCTCTCCTTTGTCGAGAAGCCAGAAACCCATATTTTATATGTGGTCTTTCTGTTTGGAGATTCACATTTTTAAAAAACACTGCAGGTCAAACAGAATGAAAATGGATCTGGTATCTGGACCATGAGAGAAGGGCTTCTGTTCTAGACAGATCACTGCACTTAGGTTTACATGTCTATTTTTTCTTCGGTTTATAATACAATTGATTAAGTGACAGCTTTCTCTAGATAAATCCTAAATCCTCAGGAAGCACAGCAACTTTTTTTTTTTTAAATTTAGATATACTCTGATTTCTTGATTAGATTCAGGGGCCACCCTACTCATTCGCACCATATTTACAAACTGTGTAGGCCAGGGTGGTATGGGGTCACTGTTAAGACTTATTTGACAGGTGACCAGTCTTGTCTTACTGTTCATTTCTTTGGCTTCTAATTTTGCCTCCAGATTCTAGAGGGGGTAGGCCTGTGAGGCTCCCTCTAGGCCGGGGAAAGGAAGGTACAGAAGGAATCACACACACCAGCCCTGGGCCTGGGGACATGCTTCAGCTTTGCTTGCTCTGTGGAGCTGGTATTATAGCATGTTTACATGGATGGAGTAAATGGGTAAAACCTCTGGGCCTTTTAAATTGGCATAAATATTTCTCTCCTAAACTAACATTTCTTTCCACCTTCTTCCTTAGGGAGCTACGGCAGGAAGGTGCCCGACAAGCCCATGGTAGCTGGTTCCGTCTCTCCTTTGTGTACAACCACTATCTTTTCTTCGCCTGTATCCTGGTGGTGCTACTGGCCATCATCCTGTACCTTCTGCGGCTACGCCGAATTCACCACCGACAAAGTCGAGCCTCAACCCCACTGGACTTACTGTGGATCGAGGAGGTGGTGCCCATGATTGGGGTACAGGTTGGGCCATGAGGCTGGACAGGTTCTAGGGGAACTCAAGTATTCAGAATTGCTGCCCATTGAATTCCACCACTTTCTGGTACTGGCCTCAGATGCTGCTTTGCCTGACTTTGTGGATATTTGGCCTTGAAATTTCTACTTTAATACCTACTTTAATTCATTCTCAATATCCAGGTCCTCTTCTCTGAGAGAAGCTGTAATTTAGTCTGTGAAGAACTAAATGAGAGATTGGTGCTAACAAAGGGAACCAACTTTAGTCCAATTGAAGCATGCTTCTACTCCTTTATCTGAGTGATTTGGTGTGCTCCTGGGATCTAGACTTTTCTCCCCTTGCTTAAAGCTTGAAGTTTGGCATTGGGCACACTGGAAGTCTGGTTGAAACCAAACTTGGAGCATCTGATTCAAAGCCGAAGACATTCTAGCAAGTGCAGCAGCCCCTTCTTTCTCTGTAACAGAGATATCACTTATGTGGAGATCCACAGCCTTTCATAGGGATCCAAGATCTTTGCAGTTCAGCGGAACAAATAAGAATTTCCAGGCAACCAAAATAACACAGCTTCTTTGCTTACTCGACAAAGAAGCCATTGTGCGTGTGGTCCAAGATCCCCGACATACTGTTGCTGATGTTAGTTCGTGATTTTAAAAGGTTAGAACCCTTTCTAAATGAATGGTCCATTGACGATTTTAACAATGTGTTATCTGATGCCTGGTAAGACCAGGATAGAAAATTTTTCCATGTCTATGTGCCTCACAGGCTGTTTGGGCATTAATTTTTCTTTTTGAACCTTAAGTGTGCTTGTAGGGTTGGAGAGACTATGATGGGAATTGGAGACCTAGATTTTTCTGGTTTCAGGTCACTGTCCTCTAGGCCTATTTTTATGAGTCCTTATGTGGGAAGATTCAAAAAAAAAGAGTTCCTGTATTTCACTGTTAAGATCAATATGTATTTTGGGTAGGGATGCATTTGGATTGTTTTTAAAGAAGGAAAGAACAGTATCAGGAGAGTGGACAAAGGCCATAAATCCAAGCTCTTATTTATTAATGTTTTTCTGAGAAACAGACGTTCTCTCAGTTTGACTCTTGGAATATTTGAAAAGAAGCAAATCCCAAACTTTGGAATAAACAGATAAATCTGTTAATAATCTACCTGGCAACTTTCAGAATATTTTTAAAGAGATTTCTCAGTCATAAACAGCATTTCCATTAATGGGGAGAGAGGAAAAGCCATAGTAATTACATTTTTATCTCCTACCTTTCAGGAGCTTTGCTTTTTCTCTGCATTTAGCCTTCAAATTGCACAAGGATTTCTTTTTCATCCCCGTGGAACCTTCTTTATACGTTAATAACCATTCCTCTATGTAGCCTTAAATGTCCTGCCCAAGAATATGCTCCCAGAGTTAAAACAGTTTTCTTTTTTGTCAGCTTTGAGTTCTAGAATTACATGAGTAGGGGAAAGGTCCTTGACTTCAAAGGGAAAAGAAAGTGGAATTCTTAAAAAATAAATTCCATACTGGGAGCAGAAAGGAATTAAGTGCTTCATAAAACCAAGAAAAATAAATCCAAATCCTCCTAGAACTATACTGGGTTGAAAATAAGTATACTGACTCTTGGTTGGTAGGTGAAAAGATCATGAGTCTTGAATTGTTTTCAAATTAGATAAAAATGGTTCCAGCAAAGAGTCTTACAGGTTCCTTTGGAAGTACTTTTTACTTTTCATTAGGGCTTATGTCACAGCTTCCTTTAATTTTTAAGATTTCTAAATTGCCTTGATTTTCTTTGACTTCTTATCTTTGTACTGTGAGTGACCCCTTGCCTTATGAATGCTGCTTATAAATAATGTCATAATATGTTTTGCTAGCCATTGCCTACTCAGGTAACTCTTTTCCCCTCACTTTGGTTTCCAAATACTATTTTTGGTTTTCTTGTGTGATCTAGTCAAAGATCTCAGAAGCTGCCTAGTTGGCTAACAGTGATCACATCTGCATGCTCAGAATGAAACTGAAGCATGGAGGAGGTGGTGATTAGTCCAGTCTAATTAGCTCAAAAGTTATTCTTCATCCTGGCTATGATAATAGCTACCATTTACAAAGCACTCATTGTGTACCAGACACATCTTTAAGAATTTTATGTATATTATTTGCTCATCATGATAACCTTTCAGATTATTGTGTTCTTTTTATAGTTGAGAAACTCAGGATACCTGTTTATCATTTTTTCCATATAAATGTATTTCTTAATTTATTTTAATTAGTCTTTGATTTTTTTTTTTTTTTTTGCGGTACGCGGGCCTCTCACTGTTGTGGCCTCTCCCTTTGCGGAGCACAGGCTCCAGACGCGCAGGCTCAGCGGCCATGGCTCAGGGCCCAGCGGCTCCGCGGCATGTGGGATCTTCCCAGACCGGGGCACGAACCTGTGTCGTATGCGTCGGCAGGCGAACTCTCAACCACTGCGCCACCAGGGAAGCCCTGAATTTTTTTAGTGTTATATTCTTTTATTATTTTAATATTATAGGATCTAGGCTTGTCTACTGCAGTGAGTAAGGCATCTTAGAGTTCCATGGTATAAAAATAAGAAGGACGAATTTTTGTCATACCCCTCAGAAAAACTGAGTATTTGCTCTTGGTTCTGGTTCCTGAGCTTCGTCCATTGCTCCCAATTAAATATTTTAAATCAAATCTCATTAGCTAGAAACAGAAGCCATTTATCCCTTGCTGAGTGCCAGTTATATATATTACTTTCTCAAAATGAAATATTCTTACTTATAGAATCAGACAGTCTATCTTCCCTTTAACCCTGTTTTTGCCCTCAGTTTTAAAAGATTTTTAAAGACTTCTATTTGCATTTCTGCATTTTGAGCGGTTCTCATGTGAAAATAATTATGATTTCATAAAATTCACATTCCACTGGCTCCTTTGAATCTTACCAAGCAGTCTTCCTTATAACAGCAGCAGTGAACCTGAACTGTTTCAGTGCTTTAATTACTGAGATAGGTCACAAATGTCAAAGTCGAGCCAGTGGCTTACAGGAGTGAGGCTTTATTATTCTTTATGTTGGCACATCCCATCACTTTCCTCTGAATTCTTATCATGAGAACATAATAAAAATATGTATAATACCCAATTATTTGGCATTACATTCACTTAAGTTGCAGTTAATTCTAAGCCAAATTATACCATCTTTCTCTCTGTACCTTAGCTCCTTGAATTGATTTTCCTTGGTCTAGGAAATTTTAGGCACTTTCCCCCAACCTTGTATTTATTCTTCTAATGTTATCCAAAGTATTCTGCCTCTGCCCTCCTCAGCCTAAGAGCTTTCTTTAACTTCAGAGGCCTTAGGCAGTGATTATTAAAATGTGGTTGAGTCTGCCAAACACTTGCTAAGCTAGTCAGTTTAGGCATTAACACTTATTATCACCTCCATATTTATATTTTTGAGATAGAATAACTTCTCACTGGTATTATCTAGGTGCCCCCCTCACCCCTATTCTCATAGTTTTGTGTTCTGCTTTTTGTCAGGGGTGAAAGACAAGTGGCTGGTGTGATTTAGGGCAAAGAACAGCAGGCTTCGAAACAGCAGATTTGGATTTTAGCCCTGGCTTTGTCATTAAGTAGCTCTGGTACCCCAGGCAAGTCACCTGTCCTCTGTGGTTCATTTCTCATCTATAAAACAAGATGGCTGGACAAGATGATCTGAGGCCAGTTCCAAAGGGAGAAAAACTGGCCTAAGGAACTAAAGGCAGAGAAGGTAGAGAAGTGATATAGTAGTTTCAAGAAGAGGATTGTGGTCTTTGGTTTAGAAGATCAGGCTGCCCAAAAGAACCAGTGGTCATTTCCTACTTTATCCATAGTCCCTGACATTAAGGTTGGTGGGAATGGACTTTCCAAAAGCAATCATCATACATCAATTTCAGAAAATGAGATTTTTTTTTATGCTACTGACAATTATTTATTGAAATCAGTGCTTAAGAAACTCTACCTGTGAACACTTTGAAATCCCAGTTCAAATCACATTAAAATATTCCATGATTCATACTTCCAACGAATTCAGATTGGTCTGTCCCAGTTTATCCCAACTGGTGAAGTTTTACAAAATAAACATCTTTAGCTTCCTAGAGTTACACTTTTACTTGTTTGACTTACTTGCTGATTTTTGTAATGTGCTTATATGATAAAAAATTCTATGAAAGTGCTAGGACTATTGGTTAGACATTACTTTTTTTTGAGTTTTATTTTATTTATTTTTTTACACAGCAGGTTCTTATTAGTTATCCATTTTATACATATTAGTGTATACATGTCAATCCCAATCTCCCAATTCATCCCCCCCACCAAATTTCCCCCCTTGGTGTCCATACGTTTGTTCTCTGCATCTGTGTCTCAATTTCTGCCCTGCAAACCAGTTCATCTGTACCATTTTTCTAGTTTCCACATATATGCGTTAATATACCATATTTGTTATTCTCTTTCTAACTTACTTCACTATGTATGACAGTCTCTAGATCCATCCATGTCTCTACAAATGACCCAGTTTTCTTCCTTTTTATGGCTGAGTAATATTCCAGTGTATATATGTGCCACATCTTCTTTATCCATTCATCTGTCGATGCGCATTTAGGTTGCGTCCATATCCTGGCTATTGTAAATAGTGCTGCAGTGAACATTGGGGTGCATGTGTCTTTTTGAATTATGGATTTCTCTGGGTATATGCCTGGTAGTGGGATTGCTGGGTCATCTGGTAATTCTATTTTTAGTTTTTTAAGAAACGTCCATACTGTTCTCCATAGTGGCTATCTCAATTTACATTCCCACCAACAGTGCAAGAGGGTTCCCTTTTCTCCACAACCTTTCCAGCATTTGTTGTTTGTAGATTTTCTAATGATGCCCATTCTAACTGGTATGAGGTGATTCCTCATTGTAGTTTTTTTTTTTCTTTTTTTTTTTTTTTGCAGTATGCGGGCCTCTCACTGTTGTGGCCTCTCCCGTTGCGGAGCGCAGGCTCAGCAGCCATGGCTCGTGGGCCTAGCTGCTCCGCGGCATGTGGGATCTTCCCAGACTGGGGCACGAACCCGTGTCCCCTGCATCGGCAGGCAGACTCTCAACCACTGTGCCACCAGGGAAGCCCCTCATTGTAGTTTTGATTTGCATTTCTCTAATAATTAGTGATGATGAGCAGCTTTTCATTTGCTTCTTGGCCATCTGTATGTCTCTTTGGAGAAATGTCTGTTTAGGTCTTCTGCCCATTTCTGGGTTGGGTTGTTTTTTTTTTTTTTTTTTTTTTTTTTTTTACTATTGAGCTGCATGAGCTGTTTATATATTTTGGAGATTAATCCTTTGTCTCTTGATTCATTTGCAAAAATATTTTCTCAGAAATAAATATTTTCTCAAAAATAAATATTTTCTCCCATTCTGAGAGTTTCTTTTCCTCTTGTTTGTAGTTTCCTTTGCTGTGCAAGAACTTCTAAGTTTCATTAGGTCCCATTTGTTTTTGTTTTTATTTCCATTACTCTAGGAGGTGGATCAAAAAAGATCTTGCTGTGATTTATGTCAAAGAGTGTTCTTCCTATGCTTTCCTCTAAGAGTTTTATAGTTTCCAGTCTTACATTTAGGTCTCTAATCCATTTTGAGTTTATTTTTATGTATGGTTTGGGGGAGTGTTTAATTTCATTCTTTTACATGCAGCTGTCCAGTTCTCCCAGCACCACTTATTGAAGAGACTGTCTTTTCTCCATTGTATATCCTTGCCTCCTTTGTCATAGATTAGTTGACCATAGGTGCGTGGGTTTACCTCTGGGCTTTCTATCCTGTTCCATTGATCTATATTTCTGTTTTTGTGCCAGTACCATACTGTCTTGATTACTCTAGCTTTGTAGTATAGTCCGAAGTCTGGGCGCCTGATTCCTCCAGCTCCGTTTTTTTCCCTCAAGACTGCCTTGGCTATTTGGGGTCTTTTGTGTGTCCATACAAATTTTAAGATTTTATGTTCTAGTTCTGTAAAAAAGGCCATTGGTAATTTAATAGGGATTGCATTGAATCTGTAGATTGGTTTGGGTAGTATAGTCATTTTCCCAATATTGATTCTTCCAATCCAAGAACACGGTATATCTCTCCATCTCTTTGTATCATCTTTAATTTCTTTCATCAGTGTCTTATAGTTTTCTGCATACAGGTCTTTTGTCTCCCTGGGTAGGTTTATTCCTAGGTATTTTATTCTTTTTGTTGCAATGGTAAATGGGAGTGTTTCCTTAATTTCTCTTTCAGATTTTTCATCACTAGTGTATAGGAATGCAAAAGATTTCTGTGCATTAATTTTGTATCCTGCAACTTTACCAAATTCATTGATTAACTCTAGTAGTTTTCTGGTGGCATCTTTAGGATTCTCTATGTATAGTATCATGTCATCTGCAAACAGTGACAGTTTTACTTCTTCTTTTCCAATTTGGATTCCTTTTATTTCTTTTTCTTCTCTGATTGCCACGGCTAGGACTTCCAAAACTATGTTGAATACTAGTGGTGAGAGTGGACATCCTTGTCTTTTTCCTGATCTTAGAGGAAATGCTTTCAGGTTTTTACCATTGAGAATTATGTTTGCTGTGGGTTTGTCATATATGGCCTTTATTATGTTGAGGTAGTTTCCCTGTATGCCTACTTTCTGTAGAGCTTTTATCATAAATGGGTGTTGAATTTTATTTTTTATTTTTTTTTTTTGCGGTACGCGGGTCTCTCACTGTTGTGGCCTCTCCCATTGCGGAGCACAGGCTCCAGACGTGCAGGCTCAGCGGCCATCGCTCACGGGCCCAGCCGCTCCGTGGCATGTGGGATCTTCCCGGATCAGGGCATGAACCCATGTCCCCTGCATCGGCAGCCAGACTCTCAACCACTGTGCCATCAGGGAAGCCCCCTGGGTGTTGAATTTTTTCAAAAGCTTTTTCTGCATCTATTGAGATGATCATATGGTTTTCATTCTTCAATTTGTTAATATGGTATATCACATAGATTAATTTGTGTATATTTAAGAATCCTTGCATGTCTGGGTTAAATCCCACTTGGTCATGGTGTATGATCCTTTTAATGTGTTGTAGGATTCTATTTGCTAGTATTTTGTTGAGGATTTCTGCATCTATATTCATCAGTGATATTGGTCTGTAATTTTCTTTTTTTGGAGTATCTTTGCCTGATTTTGGTATCGGGGTGATGGTGGCCTCATAGAATGAGTTTGGGAGTTCCTTCCTCCGAAATTTTTTGGAAGAATTTGAGAAGGATGGGTGGTAGCTCTTCTCTAAATGTTTGATAGAATTCACCTGTGAAGCCATCTGGTCCTGGACTTTTTTTTGTTGGAATATTTTTAATCACAGTTTCAATTTCATTGCCTGTGATTGGTCTATTCATATTTTGTATTTCTTCCTGGTTCAGTCTTGGAAGGTTATACCTTTCTAAGAATTTGTCCATTTCTTCCAGATTGTCCATTTTATTGGCATACGGTTGCTTGTAGTAGTCTCTTAGAATGCTTTGTATTTCTGTGGTGTCTGTTGTAACTTCTATTTCATTTCTAATTTTATTGATTTGAGTCCTCTCCCTCTTTTTCTTGATGAGTCTGGCTAATGGTTTATCAATTTTGTTTATCTTCTCAAAGAAGCAGCTTTTAGTTTTATTGATCTTTGCTATTGTTTTCTTAGTTTCTATTTCATTTATTTCTGCTCTGATCTTTATGATTTCTTTCCTTCTACTAACTTGGGGTTTTGTTCTTCTTCCTCTAGTTCTTTTAGGTATAAGGTTAGATTGTTTATTTGACATGTTTGTTGTTTCTTGAGGTAGGATTGTATTGCTATAAACTTCCCTCTTAGAACTGCTTTTGCTGTATCCCATAGGTTTTGGATCATCGTGTTTTCATTGTCATTTGTTTCTAAGTATTTTTTGATTTTCTCTTTGATTTCTTCAGTGATCTCTTTGTTATTTAGTAACGTATTGTTTGGCCTCCATGTGTTTGTGCTTTTTACGTTTTTTTCCCTATAATTGATTTCTAATCTCATAGCATTTGGTCACAAAAGATGCTTGATATGATTTCGATTTTCTTAAATTTACTGAGGCTTGATTTGTGACCCAAGATGTGATCAATCCTGGAGAATGTTCTGTGTGCACTTGAGAAGAAAGTGTAATCTGCTGTTTTTGGATGGAATGTCCTATAAATATCAATTCAATCTATCTGGTCTGTTGTATCATTTAAAGCTTTTGTTTCCTTATTAATTTTCTGTCTGGATGATCTGTCCATTGCTGTAAGTGAGGTGTTAAATTCCCCCACTATTATTGTGTTACTGTCAATTTCCTCTTTTACAGCTGTTAGCAGTTGCCTTATGTATTGAGGTGCTCCTATGTTGGGTGCATATATATCTATAATTGTTATATCTTCTTCTTGGATTGATCCCTTGATCATTATGTAGTGTCCTTCCTTGTCTCTTGTAACATTCTTTATTTTAAAATCTATTTTATCTGATATGAGTATTGCTACTCCAGCTTTCTTTTGATTTCCATTTGCATGGAATATCTTTTTCCATCCCCTCACTTTCAGTCTGTATGTGTCCCTAGGTCTGAAGTGGGTCTCTTGTAGACAGCATATATATGGGTCATGTTTTTGTATCCATTCAGCAAGCCTGTGTCTTTTGGTTGGAGCATTTAATCCATTCACGTTTAAGGTAATTATCAATATGTATGTTTCTGTTACCATTTTCTTAATTGTTTTGGGTTTGTTTTTATAGGTCCTTTTCTTCTCTTGTGTTTCCCACTTAGAGAAGTTCCTTTAGCATTTGTTGTAGAGCTGGTTTGGTGGTGCTGAATTCTCTTAGCTTTTGCTTGTCTGTAAAGCTTTTGATTTCTCCGTCGAATCTGAATGAGATCCTTGCTGGGTAGAGTAATCTTGGTTGTATGTTCTTCCCTTTCATCACTTAAAATATGTCATGCCACTCCCTTCCGGCTTGTAGAGTTTCTGCTGAGAAATCAGCTGTTAACCTTATGGGAGTTCCCTTGTATGTTATTTGTCATTTTCCCTTGCTGCTTTCAATAATTTTTTTTTGTCTTTAATTTTTACCAATTTGATTACTATGTGTCTCAGCATGTTTCTCCTTGGGTTTATCCTGTATGGGACTCTGTGCTTCCTGGACTTGGGCGGCCATTTCCTTTCCCATGTTAGGGAAGTTTTTGACTATAATCTCTTCAAATATTTTCTCTGGTCCTTTGTCTCTCTCTTCTCCTTCTGGGACCCCTATAATGCGAATGTTGTTGCGTTTAATGTTGTCCCTGAGGTCTCTTAGGCTGTCTTCATTTTTTTTCATTCTTTTTTCTTTATTCTGTTCTGGAGCAGCGAATTCCACCATTCTGTCTTCCAGGTCACTTATTCCGTTCTTCTGCCTCAGTTATTCTGCTATTGATTCCTTCTAGTGTAGTTTTCATTTCAGTTATTGTATTGTTCGTCTCTGTTTGTTTGTTCTTTAATTCTTCTAGGTCTTTGTTAAACATTTCTTGCATCTTCTCAATCTCTGCCTCCATTCTTTTTCTGAGGTCCTGGATCATCTTCACTATCATTATTCTGAATTCTTTTTCTGGAAGGTTGTCTATCTCCACTTCATTTAGTTGTTTTTCTGGGGTTTTATCTTGTTCCTTCATCTGGTACATAGCCCTCTGCCTTTTCATCTTGTCTCTCTTTCTGTGAATGTGGTTTTTGTTCCACAGGCTGCAGGATTGTAGTTCTTCTTGCTTCTGCTGTCTGCCCTCTGGTGGATTAGGCTATCTAAGTGGCTTGTACAAGTTTCCTGATGGGAGGGACTGGTGGTGGGTAGAACTGGCTGTTGCTCTGGTGGGCAGAGCTCAGTAAAACTTTAATCCAGTTGTCTGCTGATGGGTGGGGCTGGGTTCCCTCCTTGTTGGTTGTTTGGCCTAAGGTGACCCAACACTGGAGCTTACCCAGGCTCTTTGGTGGGGCTAATGGTGGACTCAGGGAGGGCTCACGCCAAGGAGTACTTCTCAGAACTTCTGCTGCCAGTGCCCTTGTCCTCACGGTGAGACACAGCCACCTCCCACCTCTGCAGGAGACTCTCCAACACTAGCAGGTAGGTCTGGTTTAGTCTTCTGTGGGGTCACTGCTCCTTCCCCTGGGTCCTGATGCACACACTACTTTGTGTGTGCCCTCTAAGAGTGGAGTCTCTGTTTCCCCCAGTCCTGTCGAGGTCCTTTAATCAAATCCCACTAGCCTTCAAAGTCTGATTCTCTAGGAATTCCTCCTTCTGTTGCTGGACCCCCAGGTTGGGAAGCCTGACGTGGGGCTCAGAACCTTCACTCCAGTGGGTGGACTTTTGTGGTATAAGTGTTCTCCAGTTTGTGAATCACCCATCCAGCAGTTACGGAATTTGATTTTATTATGATTGTGCCCCTCCTACCGTCTCATTGTGGCTTCTCCTTTGTTTTGGGGTATGGGATATCTTTTTTTGGTGAGTTCCAGTGTCCTCCTGTCGATGCTTGTTCAGCAGTTAGTTTTGTTTCTGGTGCTCTTGCAAGAGGGAGTGACAGCAGGTCTTTCTACTCCATCTTGAACCAATCTCCAGAAAATGAGATTTTTAAAGCTGAGACTTTAGAGATTTCTGGTTAACCCCTATGATTTTACGGATGATGAAATTGACACCCAGAACAGTAGTAATACAATGAAATGATCATTGACAGAATCTTCTTGCAAGACTGTGTGTTTCACACAGCTGACTGCAACTAACCATGCGCAGTCTTTATAACTGCTTCTGATACTCATTTGTGATTGCTCACATTTAGGAATAAAATATGAAAGAAATGCTTTGTTAAAAATAGTATCAGGTTTTCACTACGTCCATTCTAGCTTCATATCTTTCAATAATTTAAAATTTTAGACATCTCTTTTTTAAACAATTTGCTTAATTTTGTACAATTTTCTTAACCACAGCATCCAAGCAATTCATGTTATGGTTACAATCTAAATTATTTAAGATATAAATGTTTATTAGAGCTACCT
The DNA here is from genome assembly GCF_963455315.2 of Globicephala melas. Taxonomy (NCBI): domain Eukaryota; kingdom Metazoa; phylum Chordata; class Mammalia; order Artiodactyla; family Delphinidae; genus Globicephala; species Globicephala melas. The sequence continues at coordinate 28,246,486 of NC_083329.1, read as the reverse complement.
CATTAAGGAACTTGGTTGTAATTATTGGGCAGTTCCTAGACTCCCTTACAGAAACAGAGTGCTGTTTCTTCTTGCTGTTTTTAGACTTCTTTTCAAACAAATTCAGAACTAGCATCTAATTTCCCTTTTTGCTGTGGTATGTGATGAAACTTCAGTTGGAATTAAGAATTAAGGTAGAAGTAGCAGCAAATGTTTCAAATTCTCCCAAACTAGTCTCAGGTTATGCTAATCTCAAGTCGTGCCACTAGGGCCATATGCTCTGACAAATTTGTGAGGATTTGTTGGTATTATAAAATATATTTGTTAAAAAATGAGGACTCTTTTTTTTTTAATATCCGAATACACTTCTCTTATATTATTACATGTTTCCTTTTCCCCCTAATATTTCATTATTTCTCAGTACCATTATTAGAGGGACAGAGGAGGAATACATCCATTGACCATTTTGTTTCTCTGGAAGTCTGAGCAATAATACCGTTTTATTTGTAAAATTGAATCATTACCCATACTTTTAAAGGGCTTTCTACTTTTAAAATGTATTTAATCGTTGCTTGCCATTTTTATAAAGACCAAAATGGAAAAAAATTTCAGAATCACGGGATGATTATAGCCACGTACGCATCACTTCAGGCAAGCTGAGACTCTCCTTTTTAAGTAGTGAAGCCACTCATATGCCCTGTGGCTGCCTACCACTCCTCTCCACTCTCCACTTCTCCAGTGTAAAGTAGCCCTGATACTTTCCTAAGCAGCCCCTCCTACAGAGCACCTGCCAGAGTTTAGCCTCTAACGACTGCTGATGGTGAAGGCTCTGGCCCTAACTAGCTTCATAAAAATCTTTCTCTGCTAGCAAGGGTCCCAAACACTTTGATTTCTGGAATTTGTCATTATGCTGTGTTTGAAATTCTTATCCTACAATTCCCCTTTAGTTGCAGTCCTGAAGTATATGCCTTGTCTCCTCCATGATTTCTGCCTTGAGCATTGGATCCTGCAGTGTTGAAAGACATCTTTTTATTATGATCCACAACTAAAAACTCCCTTTTTGCTTTAAAAAACCAAAGGCTGCCTGCATGGCATCACTTTTGGGGGTTGCTAAGCTTGTATGTTTTTCTAACACTTCACATTAAATAATAGTTTTACTGAACAGTTCTTGAAATTCTGATAAATACTGTTAAATCAGTGTTGAACAAAATGTGCAATGCATATTAGAGAGGGGATGCATTCTTATGCAGGGACATGGGTATATATGTGAAATATGCCAGTATACAACCCACCATTCATGCCAGGACTGGAAGGATTGCTGAAGATAAACTGGCTATCCTACTATTACGATCATCAGTGTTGGTCTTTGCAGCCAGCATCACTTTAGGCAGTGGCTAATATTACCCCTGCCAAAATGGACAGCATTTGTCAGTCTAAGTTAAAGACAAAGCTATTCTGGGTTGATTAAGAAAGCCAGGTGTATTAATCTCCTTTGATGTTTTAAAAACAACTGACAGAATTGTTGAGAGACTTTTGAAAATATTAAGGGAAATCCATTTCATCTTCTAGGTATGATGACTTATTTTGAAAGCAGTGTCTGGGACATCAGTTTGTAATCATTTTCCATTCATTCGTGCAATATTTGGTATGTGTCTGGTGCTGGGAATAATGCAAACAAAAATAATTCCGATAATATCCATTCACCAGGAGCTCATAGATGGGCATAATACAGTTATATAACTCAATGCAACCAGATCTGTTTTTCCAAACTTATTCATCTTTAATAAAAGAAACAATGAAGTAAAACATCTGCAACTTAAACTTATTGAATTCATTCAGTGCTCCTTTTTTGGAGGGAACAGTAGCAGCATTAGCATGTGGTTCTTTGAGTTGGATCAGGCTGCCCTCTGCAGACTCTGTTATTAACTAAGAACAACCTTAATTTGGGGATCAGGAGATGATGGTATGGCAACCTGCCCCAGTGACTGCAGCTCCCCTTCTTTAGAGAATTCTATCTAGAAGAGGTGATACCCCATTAGCACACTAACGGGATCAACAAAGCAGATTAAATGAGATGATAGGGTGGGGTGGAAATTTGGAGGGAATGGGAATAAAGTGGTCAAAACTTTCTAAGGTAACTAGGCTATTAAGGCCTAGGGCAGTGGTTCACAAACTTTGCACATCAGAATCACCTGGGGAATTCGCTTATTACTGCTTTCAGAGATTGTGATTTAATTGGTCTTGACTGAGGCTGGGGATAGGATTCTGAAAGATTCTAACATGAGAGAAGTTGGGAACCAGCTCCAGGGGGCAGGACTTTTTAAGAATCAAACTGTCTAATTGTATTTTGCTAAGAACCATTTGAGAATGATACACTGTTGGTCACACTGAAACCCAGAGAATATTGGAGTTGAAAGGGAACTGAGATCATTAGTCCAGCGATTGTACAGGGGCAAATCTTAGGTCATTTATGGCTCCCAGATCTGTTTAGCCTGCATAATGTTCTAAAAGACTTGACAGCATTCACATAAAAATCTGGATGTTTAGTTTCTTTGAAAAATCAGATCTGACAACTCTGGACCTGCAGAGCAGCAAGAGGCCAGCACTCAGCAGCAGTGTAGTCCCTTATTCAGGTATGTGCTCTCCAGTTTGCCACTCAGCACCAGCCTGACCCTCGTGGGCATTTGATTTGGTCCAATTGACTCTTGCCTTCTACAAAACTAAAAACTAACTTTCTGCAACTTTCACCCACTGCTCCCAGCTCTGCAGCACAAAGGAAGCTCATTCCTTCTTCTGCATGAAGGGGCTTCAACTTCTCAAGGGCAGGATTCTTGTTTTCTCTCCGAACGTTCTCCTCCAGCTGAATATCCCTAGTTCCTTCAAGTATTCCCTGTGTGACACACGTTCTGGACTCCTCACCATCCTGGTCCCTTTGTCTGGATATATATCCTCCTTAAAAAATGTGGTACCCAGAGTGAAATGCAGCATTTGCATTGAGGTCTTCTGACCATGGCTGTGACACTTCTATTGATAAAATCTGAAACACCACTAATTTTTATCAGTGTCATCCCATGGCTGGTTCATGTCGAGCCTGTGTCCAACTGAAGTCCCTCCCCTAAGTTTTTTTTATATAAAATGATAAGCCAGTTTTCTCTACCCCAAATTTATACAAGCTATTTATAATTTAAATGAAGATGCTACATTTATGACCTGTTTAATTTCATCTTCATGGTGCCATTCTGGAACTGTTTTGAGTTGTAATTGTCTTCTATTACATCAGCAATGTTGGGTTGCTCCACTCTCAAATCTTTCTGATGCCTTCATTCAAACTGCTGATTTAAAAAATAAAGTTGAATAAGAGCCCTGTGAAATATCAATAGAGGCCAAAATCACACATTCATTAATCAACAGTTTGTTTAAATACCTGAATAGATGTCCATGTACTATACCATCAAGGCCATATTTTTCTTATCCATGAGGCTGTTGAGAAACCCTTTCAGGAACTGATTTATACTGTATTCCATTCATCTCACCTAGTAATGTAACAGCCCTATCTCAGGAGGATCTAGGTTAGTGCTTTCCCCAGTTCTGAAAATCAGAACACTAGAAGACAGCAGCTATTTCTTGCTGAAGGCTATCTGGCTACTTTAGGGTATGCCAATCTATCCCTTTGAATCTTTACGTGATGGAAGTGAAGTTGAGACCATAAAGAATTTCTACGTAGGCAGAATCCAGGACTCGGGAAGTCAAGGAGACAGAGATTATGCATGTAGAACCAACAGCTTGTCAACATTTAAGAATCCTGAGACAGAGGCTGTTAAGAAGCAAATGACAGACAATTCTTTCTCTACATTAAATCCGAATTTCAACACAAAAAGTAATGGATTTAAAAAGGAACCTTTAGCATAATCATACTTAATGACTTTCTTGATTCAGTGACTGTCCCAAAAACAGGCAAACAATTTAAATAACTTGATCAATTTGGAAACCACTTGGTATACCAAGGTCATCCTCTCAGAAAAGTTCAAGTTCTTGTGTTCTCTGATGATAATCTCTCAGAAGCACAGTTTCAGTCCTAGGAAGCTGATCCTTGAGAATTATTTTGGGACTCTTCGGAGTTCACTCATGAGCCAAAGGGCAGCACTGAGAACAGCCAGGGAGCCCGACTGGTGAGTGGCAGCCAAAGGAGTTGGCACGTACATCAGCAGAGTGCTAATGCCCAAGCCCACCTGTTACAAAGGAAAGAAAGCAGTAAGCCAAGTAGGAACCACATATGCAGAGCTGAAATGACTGGCATGGATAACCAGATACACAAATCCTCCACATTCTCCCATCAGAACATTAAAACATATATTGTTAAATTTCACAAGTAGACTTAAAACAAAGGAAATTCAAACAGATTAGATAAAGCTAAAATTCCTTTTAATTATCCTTCATCTAGCCCAGTTCTCCTCCCCAAAGCTAGCCACTGTTATCAGTTTCTACACACCTATACTTTTGTATACATGTTTATAGAAAAACAGCTTGGTGCTTTTAAAAAAATATATTGTTCTGTCACTTGCTTTTTTCCACTTAATGTATGTCTTGAGATCTTATTATTTTAAACTACAGTACAGTATTCCACAGTATGGATATACCATAGATGTTTATTTAGGCTGTTTCCAATTTTTCACTATCACAGTAATTCCACAATGAATTTCCTTGGACAGAGCAGGCATTAATAAGTCAATATGCTTGATGAAAGGATTAAACATTTAACACTTCAAAAGATATTGCCAAACGCCAACTAAAAAGATCTATACCAACTCATGCTCTCGCTAAGAATATACAAAGGTATCTATTTTCCTATACCCATGCCAACATCTGCTTACCTTTTTTTTTCATTTTTTTCCAATCTGACAGGTACAAAATGGCACACATTGCTTTAATTTGTTCCTCTCTGATCATAGGTGAGGCTAAACAGCTTTTCATATTTATTGGCCATTCATCATTCCTCTTGTGAGAATTGTGTATCAATATCCTTTACTTATTTTCTGGTTGTTAACCTTTTAGTCTACTATAAATATTGAAAATATTTTCTCCTAGTCTGTCACCTTTCTTCCTAAATTTTGTTTTGAGGACACCTTCAGAACAAAAAGAAGTGGTTTATACCTGTGTGTAAGCCAAAGCTAGCAGAGTCACTGCTGCTATCTTGGTCCTTCGAGGAAGGGGAATTCTCCGGGAGAGGAAGTAGAGTGCTGTAATGGCAGCAACTGAAGTGATTCCCTGCAGGGAGGAAAGTGTCTCATCAAGTGCCAGGAAGAAATGTCCCACCCTCCTGGTTTCTGCTCACCTTACAGGTAACTCCACCAGATCCACTGAATACCCACTAAGCACTTTCCCCTCCCAGGCAGAGGACCACCTGATTACTCCTCCTCAGCTTCTTCCACGCTCCTCTTCTGTTTGCCACTTCAATGCCAGCCAGGCATGGCTCCACCTAAAGTTTCTGCACGTACCACTTTATACACACTCAGCAATCTTATCCACCTTCCAATGTGGGTGTCCCCCACGTGTGGCCCTCGGTTTTTAAATTATTCTTTTCATCCTTATCCCTAATTTTATCTCTACTCCAATCCTGTATTTTTAAAACAGGGCTAACACCAGCACACGAGGGTTATTGTTTCCCTGGGCTGTGACTAGAGGAGGTGGTGGTGCTGCCAGCTAGGGCTAAAAATGATCTGAAGTCTCCTTTTCATTTCCACCTCTTCAGAAAGAGTCTGCAGCTGGCAGGAAGGTTTCCATCCCCCTTCCATGATGTCAAGCAGAATGTTTTTCTATCATTTTCTATACCAATTTCATTTCTTTTCCTTTTCAGAGCTGTCCACGATGACAATTTCAACCAGACCTGACTTATTCCAAAATGCTGTGTGGCAGTGGGGACTGAGCCCACACAAGGTAACTTGCCCAAGCCCCAGCATTCCATCTGGATATGAGGCCCCTGGGCCTCTCTCTGGGTGCACTACTATCATCTCACACTCAACGTACCTCAGTCTGATGACATCCTCTGTCTCTAGCTCAACACTCATTCCAATAGTCCCATTTCTGCTGGTGTGTTTTAAACATGCCACAGAAGAAACTCTGGGATCTCCTTTGATCCTTCCTTACCTTTATTCCTGCAGCCAGTCTTCTATTCCCTACAACCTCTCTCAGATTCACCAAGCTTCTCAATCCCAGTCCCACCATTAAGCCCTGAACCCCATCATTCTCACGGCATTACTACAATAGCACTACTGCTTCTCCCGGGTCTCCTTGCTGCTGATCTTTCCCTGCTCCAATTTATCGTGCCCAGACCACCAAGCTGATCTTACAGCAGGCCCTTAATAAATATTAGCTTAAATAAAATGAGTATTTATGATGCTCTTAGCTTCCTGGGGTCTTGGTTCAGCCCTGACAGCTGTGTGTTCAGCAACCACTGTCTTTGTACTCTCTTCTCTACTCGGCCTCAGTTTTGCTAAAATGACTCTCCTACGCATGTGCAGGATTGAGGGGAGTTAATCATTTGCCAGATGATAAAAGGCATATTTGAACTTTTAGAAGGTGGCAGTATCCTGAAAGTCAGAATTTGGCTAGAGGGGTGTGGGTAATTAAGACAAAAACGTCACATCAGAAAACTGGTACTAAATTTCTTCTAAAAAGAAAAGGAAATCTGATTCCCACTCTACCGTCTCAGCGTTGCCATCAGTGCTTCAGACACCGCAGAGTCTGTAAGAGGCTCCCTGTCCTTAGTAGCCAGTAACCACCAGCCAGACTTACCAGAATCCGGTGATCAAACTGCACCGTGGTGGGATTCTCGAAAACATTCCGCAGGAGAGGGGAGAAGGTAAAGAGATCCTCTGGGATCCAAGATTCTCCCATCTTGGGGAAGGAGTTGTAAACAAGCCCAGCATCCAGCCCTGCCACAAAAGCCCCTGTATTCCAAGGTAAAAAGTATTTATTAAAATGAAAGAAAGAAGAGATCAAAGATCAAATACTAGTTCTGACATAGAAAATGTTTATTATCCCAGAGTTAGACAAAAGGAATAGTCAGAGAATAGAAAGATCAATAGCACAGGTTCTCAAACAGGGAATATATATCACAATCACCATGGAAACAAAAAAAAAAACAAAAAAACCCTGCATCCTTACCTATTCCCACCCCAAGATTCTGGGATGCCTCCCCTAGAGGGGTGGACTAGAAGCTCTAGAGGAGGCATATTAGTTTAGAAAAGTTCCCTTAGTGATTGTGATGTCCTGCTTACCTCCCCAACTGAGAACTACTCATCTATTCTGGAACTAGCTAATTTACTCCTTCACTTCCTCAAGTCTCCACTCAAATGTCACCTTATCAAAGAGATCTCCCCAGTTATCCTATACTGCATAAGATAGCCCTCCCCCAGCCCACCTCTATCCCCTTATCTTGCTTTATTTTTCTTTGAAGCACCAAACATTATCTGACATGTTATGTTTTGTTGTTTATTATCTGTCTTCCTCAAGTGCTCAAAAAAATCTTATAAACTAAATCCTGGGTAAACACACAAAGAACATATCCATGAATTCAATGGATAACTGATCCATTAGTTATGATCAAAGATTCAGGTTTGTTAAGTCACATTCCTTATTTTTATAAATGGCATTTATAAAGTCAAAATTCATGTTCTTCCACCAAAAAAAGGGGAGGAGGTTTGGGTGGATCACTGGTTTGATGGTTTTATTTAGAGCTGTGCTGTCCAATCAAACTTTCTAAGATGATGGAAATGTTCTATATCTGTCATCCATCCAGTACAGTGGCTGCTAGCCACCCACGTGGCTACTGAGCACTTGAAATGTGGCTAATGTGAATGAGAAACTAAACTTTAAATTTTATTTACTTTTAAGTAACTTAAGTTTAAATAGTCACATGAGGCTACTGATAATTGTATAGGGCAGTTCCGGAGTAAGAGAGGTAGAGGTGTAATTTGAAGAATGATAAAGATCTGTGTTAGTCTCTTTGCCCCAGTAAACTCCCCATCTAAGGCCATCTTTGAGGACAGGCTTTTGTTGGACCCATCTTGGTGTAGTGTAATAATAACAATAATGTCGGGACTTCCCTGGTGGCACAGTGGTTAAGAATTCGCCTGCCAATGCAGGGGACACGGGTTCAATCCCTGCTCCAGGAAGGTCCAACATGCTGCGGAGCAACTAAGCCCGTGAGCCACAACTGCTGAAGCCCACGCGCCCTACAGCCTGCACACCGCAACTACTGAAGTCCACGCACTCTAGGGCCCATGTGCTGCAACTACTGAAGCCCGCATACCGATAGCCTATGCTCTGCAACAAGAGAAGCCACTGCAATAAGAAGCCCACGCATCGCAATGAAGAGTAGCCCCTGCTCGCTGCAACTAGAGAAAGCCCACGCACAGCAACAGAGACCCAACGCAGCCAAAAATAATAATAATAATAACAATAATGTATATATAATAACAACAGCTAACACTTACATAGCCTTTGCTACATGTGAGGTGCTAAGCACTTCACATATATTACTCAAACTATTATCATCTTCCCCAGTTTATAGATGAGGTCATGAAGCCCAGAGAGGTTACATAGCTTGTCCAAGGTCATGTAGTTCACAAGTGGTAAAGCCAGGATTTGAACCTAGACAGTCTGGACCCAGATAGATACTCAATATTTTTGTTCAACCAACTGGAAAGCAGGATTTGGGGAAGGGAGGAAGGAATAAAAAGAGGATGAAGATGGTGGTATATGACAGAGGCAGGTATGAAAAGGAAATATAAAGATACAGGAGGAAAGCATTAGGCAAGAAATCCCACCTGAATGTGGAATGAAGCTAGGCCATCTTTGATAAGAAGAGTCCTACCTGAGAGAGCCGTAAGGAACACCAGGCCTGCAGTTCCATGAGCAAATCGTCTCAACCTCAGGAGTTGACGCGTTTCAGGCAACTAAATAATAAAAGAAAATCGCACAGATAAACTGAATGCAGGAACTATGAAAGGCAGCAGAGATCTCCAAGGCCAAACCCCAGAGACAATCTGAGGTCAGATCTTCTCTGACCCCTAGACTAGGTTCAGTACTCCCAGCAGATATTCTATTTTATTCTATCTAAATTTTATTAAATTTATACATTTACTATTTGTCTTCCCTGCTATCTTGTAAGTTTTGTGAAGGCAGGAACTGCCATCTGACTTGCTTATTATAGTAATCCTAGCCCAGTAGTTGGCATATAGGTATTCAATATATATCTGTTCAGTAACTGAATGATCTGCATTGTTCACGGGAAAACACTTCACCATGGTTAAAGTGATGTGACTTAAGGTACAGAACTGGATTTTCATGCTGTGTGTAATAATTCATGTTTAGCAAATATAATCAGAATCGAAACTACATAAAATGCCTAGAGTAGATTCTTGCATTTAGTGTTTTGGGTAAAGCCAAAATTTGTTTTTATTTTTACTGTAGCCAACTTGTGATAATAATCAGTGAATCAACAAATATTTAGTAAGAACTTTATACACAGATAACCATAAAGATACAAAGGAAAGTCAGAGTGCTGCCCTCAAATGATTTACAATCTAGTATGTGAAGAGTTAGGCATCATTACTAAGATTTTGTAGGACGGTGTATCAGCACTGTCCACTGGAATTTTCTGTGATGATGGAAATGTTCTGTTATCTGTGCTGGCCAATATGTGGCTAATGAGGATCTAAAATAAGGCTAGAGCAACTGAAAATTTTTTTAAAAGTTAATTTTATTTAAAGTTTAAGTAGATAACAAGTTTGTTTATATAAAGTTAATTTTATTTAATTTTAATTAGAATTTAAATAGCCACATGTGGCTAGCAGCTACTGTGCTGGACAGCACAGTTCTACGTGGTTGACTAGCATCTCAAATCCTTTCTGTAATTAGTGCAGAATATAAATAAACAAAAAGAGAAAAACAATAATTAAAAAGTCATTGGTAACCTTTAAGAGTACCATTCGGTAGAGAGTATTTAGGAGAGTATGGGCATGTGTATAAGTGTAGAGGTGAATGTGTGGCTGGGTATATATAGGGGTGGGTGGGGAAGCCAGATGACAAGAACTGGAAAACAAGAATGGGTTGTCAGGATGTATAGCTACAGATGTACTCAATTCATTTTAGACGTCTGCCTTTGAAAGTAAGAGGAACAGGAACTACTCAGGTGTGGATTACCTACTATACCAATGTTTCAGCCCCACCTGGCTTCCCTGTGGGATGACTGCCAAGTCAACATCTCCTGTCCTTATTGGGATCCAGACCACTGGCTCCAAGTACCTACTGGATGATTCTATTTAAAAGTCCTACTATCATCCTAAACTTCACTCCATGAACAGGTTATCCAGGCCAACCATGACTTTAATACCTAAAATAATACTCATTTTAAAAATACCTAGTGTTTTCCTTTAATCAGCGTACAGAGAAAATACTTTTAAGCAAGATCACTACGGTTTACTATTTTGTTAGATTTGCTGAATGGTAGGGTCCCCACATAAAGAACAAACAACTCAACGTCACTCTTGCACACCACTAAACGTCTACAAATAGCTCTCGTTCTGGTCTTCCTCACCTCTCCATCCATCATCCCTCTGGGAGTCAGAAGTAAAGTGGTTGGGGTATCTCTTGTTGTTGGTACTCTTTCCTTTTTCTAAAATTCATCTTTTCATCTTTCTTGATAGGCAATGCTGACAAAATATTTGGCACCTATACTAATTCTCCTTTGAATAAGCTGCTCCAGCCCAAAAGAATAATTGCAGTTTTTACTTTGCCGTCCCAAAGCTATCCAGAGTCCCAAAGTTCAGTGTTTCTCTAAACTTTGGTTATATCTAGCTTCTGGTAAAACTGATAGGTGTTACTAAGGGAATGCATGCATTTTGACAAATAACTTCCCATTAGTACCAGAATTTCCATTTCTCTGACCCTGTCAGCATCTGTACAGGTGGTAAACAATACAGACTGACTTCACCTTGTGCTGAGGTAGCAGCAGCGAGAAAGAGGTCCACAAGCTGGCGCAATAAAGCACAAGGGCCGATCCCAGGTGGGCGGCAAGGCGGTACTGACTGACCCGAGGGATGTCATGGGAATCTGGTTTCTCTGCTAAGCCACTTTTCACCATATACCATCCCAACAGGCCCTGCAACCAAAAAGAGAAGAGGCAAACAAAACAAGGTTGAAGCTGTTTATTCAACTTTACTCTCTGAGAAAGTGAGTACTCCCACCTAACTCCTCCTTTCCATACCCTCCCATATCCCCAGTATCCCAGGAATTGAGACCTACCCAATTTCCACATACAGCACCAAAAATACTACACCACTGTTTAGAATAACATTTTATTGAAGTAGAAGCCAAATATAGAAAAGTACACAAAAGTGTATTTGGGCAAAAGCTTACAAATACTTGGCATAATTTAACATTATGTAAACCAGTGAAATATGAAAGTAAAAAGACAGCTGATTTTACAAAAACTAGATGCTTTGGAGAAACCTGACAAAGATAACTGCTTAAAAACAATTACTGTCATGTTAGGTGGAAAAAGACAATTCTAAAGGTTTGGGGGGAAGTCATAAAAATCTATAAGGCTTTTCAGGCAAATTGGTTTGAAAGTGTCTAAATTTCTACTCCTCTTTTAAAAAAATGGTAATGAAAGTACATGTTTAAGTTGAAAAGTTTAAGGTATGTATTATTATTCTATGATTCCCTGTTTTAACTGACTTTTTCAAGTAACCAAACAACTGTCAGTTCTAGTCATATCAGATAAGGTACCCTTTCACCCTGACTCTCCCCAGCCAATAATCATGTTAAAGAGATGGGAGAATCCCACCTTTTCTAAATATATACTCCTCAGGAAGTCTTTTTGGGTATTTCTTTCCCCCTTCAAGACTACCCTAGATGTTCTAATTATTGTGATTTCATCTGCACAGGACACTGGAAGATGAGGGAGTATACAGTGTGATTTGCCAGCCCTCACTTTCCTCCCCTTGCCATCTTCAAATTTTTGCCTCCCTGGAAGTCTATCTTAAGTAGGTTTTATTTTTCTTTTTAATTCTGAAACAAACTTTCACTTTGTTTCACCAATCCTCCCTAGTTTCTATTAGATTTTTATTAATGTCTACCTCTTTATTATCTTTTTCTATCGCCTTTATTTTGTCTCTTACATCTCCCTCCTTAATTCCTTTTCATTGGTTCGTATTCTTACCACTTTGAGTTAAATCAACCAATTAGCTTCCTCCTGATCAAATTTTGGTATTTCTTTGATGCTCTGAGACTCTCCCTTAGGGCCTGTATACCTTGACCCAAATACTCACATGTGTCTTCTCTAACACTCCCTTCCTTGGCTCTCAGGCTTCCCTAACCCCTTAACTGTGGGAGTCATTCAAAGCTCTTTTCCTTAAGAAAAGAGAGAAGTTCAACTTATATAATTTTAATCACCATTTATACTTTCAGCTCTCAGCTACATCTGTATTCTAAGATTCTTTATCCCACAGAATGTTTCTCTCTTCTGGAATTTCCCTATTTGCTTCTATAGCCATTCTAGTATAGGGATCCCACTTCCCCATAGAGCAGGCAAGTTAGAAAAAGGGAGGATACAAGAACCCAGGAAGAAAGCCGTAATGGAAAAGGAACTCTAATTCTTGTGACATAAAAACATATTTACTGAGTGCTTACTGATTCCAGGAACTACTCTAAGCACTTTCATGCATGATCTCACTTAATATTCACAGAACCTAAGTGGTAGGTTCTATTATTGTCCCCATTTACAGGTAAGGAAAGCACAGCCTACAGAGGTTAGACAACATGCCCTACTAAGTGACAGGGCTGGGCCTTGAAACCAGGCCTGTGACACTAAAATCCATGCTCTTACCCACTCTGTTACACTGTTTCAAAGATTACTTCCTTAAAGACAATGCCACCTTGGAGGCTCCTGAGAACATCTCTGGTTTCCCAAACTTGAGTAAATCTCACCTGGAAGCAAACTAAACCACAGAGGGCAAGAACACGTCCTTTCAGGCCATGCGTGAGCCAGCCCTTTCTCCAAAAGTAGGCAGCAGGCAGGATGTATGCGAGGCCTACAAGGCGACCCCACATTCGGTGTGAGTACTCCATGTACCAGATGAACTTGAATTCTGCCAGCGTCATATCATGATTCAAGCTGGGTGAAAAGGGACGTCAAAAATAAGAAAGAGAAAAAAGTTCATCTAATTTTTATTTCCTGACAGAATGCAGGAACATTCTCGGTTTTAAAGCTTGACTGGTCTGCCCTCTTCCTCATCGGCCACCTCAGAATCACTTTGGAATTGGAGGTTTAGCGTAGGGAGCTCGCTAAACATAACTGAACCAAATATCGAAAAATCGGGGAACCTAAACATTCTGAAATGTTTAAATAAGCAAAAGATTGCGTGGGCCCACTGGGAAGTTTACCCGATTTTCTATAATACTTACATTTTAAATTCTGGAAACTGCTGATATTTTTGGAATTCTGCTTCCCATTCTTCCTGGCTTGTAGGTGGCTTCATCCCCTTTATTAAATGCCAGTCTACCATTGAGAGGCCAGACTCTGTCAACCTTAAGATAGGAAAGAAATCTGAGTGTATTAAACTTGAGTGTGTATATGTGTGTGCACCACACTGGATTATTCATAAATGGTTTACAGCAGCAAGTGGATCTGAACTTGACCCCTATAAAGGTAAACACATCGTTTCATCGTTTCCTCTTTTGACAACTTGCTCTCTTCTTACTGCTTAGAATTTTGTCAGAAGCAGCTATCAGGTACAAATTTCTTTACTCCTTGTACTATTTCATTAAACTCTCCTTACTTCTTTCACTAGCATTCCTTAACAGATAAAACCAACCCTTAGATGAAAGAAATGTGTCCTAAATGCATAACCAATATTATTTTATTTTTTTAATTAATTAATTAATTTTTTGGCTGCGCTGGGTCTTCGTTGCTGCACGCAGGCTTTCTCTAGTTGCAGTGAGCGGGGGCTACTCTTGGTTGCAGTGCGCGGGCTTCCATTGCAGAGGCTTCTCTTGTTGCGGAGCACGGGCTCTAGGCGCGCGAGCTTAGTAGTTGTGGCATGCGGGCTCAGTAGTCGTGGCTTGCGGGCTCTAGAGTGCAGGCTCAGTAGTTGTGGCGCACGGGCTTAGCTGCTCCACGGCATGTGGGATCTTCCCGGACCAGGGCTCGAACCTGTGCCCCCTGCATTGGCAGGCAGATTCTTAACCACTGCACCACCAGGGAAGCCCCAACCAATATCATTTACACAGGGAGAAGAGACTGCTACAGATATAAATCGGTTTAGGTTATTGAGTGAATTTAAAGACAATACAACTCAAATTTGTTGCAGTTTCCCATAACAGCCTATATAACACATAGGTATTTTGAAATAAGGGCACAGGGAATGTGGAGAGAATTTGAGGAACACATACTTTATTAACACTATAAAGTATTTTCACCAAAAGGGGTCAGGATTCCAAAAGTAAAAAAGCTGATTTCTGGTCTGAGGCAGGAAATGTACACGACAAACCTGGAACATCTTAACAGAAAGCAAGGAATCAAAGGTTACTAGGGTCCTGTCAAAAAGACTCTGGAGCCAGTCTGAAGAGGTTCCCACTGACTAAAGATGGGACAATTTGGGCAAATCTCAGTACAACGGATTGAAACATATCAAATATATTTAAAACTAGGAGTGCCTAATACTTAAAAACTCACTTTATTGGTCACCTTTGGAGAGTGCTTAGGAACCAATTTCTTATTTTGAAAATTGGTAAATAAAAGGAAAGGAATCAAGTGTTTATCTTGCCTTCCCGAATACATTGTACCTTAGGATAACCAAACTGCTGATGAAAGTTTCTCTTTATAGTTGAGCTAATAAAATACCTATTACAATTTTGCAACTCTAGTGAAATAATGTATTTAGGCAATGATCATCAATGGCTGTTGACATCTCTAATAGACACCAGATATTTATGAATGTTCTAATAACCTATGAAGTATTTTGCCCCCTGCCCCCCAACCTGAATCTGATCAAGCAACACGTGGTTTACAGGAAATACAGGGGACAATGGAACATGTTAAACAACATAAGTATGCAATCAGCAAAATCTAGACTGTGAGAAAATCCAAAAGGACAAATGACTTGGGTTTCTTCTACAACAAAAAAACTGCAAAGCGGGTGGGAGAGGTGGAGGGAGTAGAATCCAAATCTATAAAATCTCTTTATAGATTTAAAGAGACCTAACAGGCATGCATAGGAACCAACTGAGAGGTATGGAACTTATCTGCACTTAATTCAAACAAACTGTACAAAAATTTTTGTGACAAATTTGAACTCTGATTGTAGGGGGAAATATACACAAACAATGCACAGCTAACAGGTAAGACCTGAACCAGTCTTTATGAAGGGCTTCTACTAGTAAAACCCTAAACTGTTCTAGGGCTGGGCAAGCCATCAGACCTGTTCCCTCTGTAGGCCTCAGTTTCTGCATACGTAAAATGAGGGAGCTAGATGAAATGATTTCTAAGGTCCCTTCCCCCTCCATCATCCTGCACTTTAATGATGACTCAAATAGCTGACTCACTATGAACAAACTACTCACCTAGTTACTCCACCAAGAATAACTGCTCCAGCCACTGTTCCACTGCAGACCAGGAGCCATCGGCCCACCACCCGCTCAGCAGCTTTTGAAGGTTGGGACACTGTACCCCTTCCAGGTTGCAAAGCTACTTCAGAGATGGTGCTGTATTGCCCTGGCCTCAAGGGGCGCCTGATCCCACAGCTGCAACCACACTAAGGATCAAGACAGACAAATTACAACTGGAGAAAGAGGGAAAGGCTTCACTCCACTGCTACTCACACTCAATCTCTGTCTGGTGTGGAGTACCCTGAATGGCCCCATTTCCACTGCTACTGCCCTGCTAAATCATCATCTCTTATCTGGACTACATCCACTCCCAACTGCCTCCAATCCATCCCCACACCACCTGAACCTTCTGGTCTCTGCATATTTCCCCCAGACTTAACTCTACACCTAAATATGGATTATTTTATTTCTCCTATGGGTCTTTTTTTTTTTTTTTTTTGCTGTACACGGGCCTCTCACTGTTGTGGCCTCTCCCGTTGCAGAGCACAGGCTCCGGACGCACAGGCTCAGCGGCCATGGCTCATGGGCCCAGCCGCTCCACGGCATGTGGGACCTTCCCGGACCAGGGCACGAACCCGTCTCTCCTGCATCGGCAGGCGGACTCCCAACCATGGAGCCACCAAGGAAGCCCTCTCCTGTGGGTCTTTAAATATGATTTTTCTCTGACCGGGGCACTACTGGTCCCCTGACTGATAATACCTCCTGCAGATCTCAGCTTAGATGTCACCTCCTCTAGGAAGTATTCCCAGACTCCCCCACATCTGCAACAGGTCACTCTCCCAGCACACTATACCTCTCCATCACACACTGTAATGTACCACTCAGTACAAAGAGGTTTGTCTCCATCTCCCACTAAGCTATGAGCTGTGGGACAGCAATGTCTAGTCAGTCTGGCTCTTTCCCTCTTGCACACTTCATTTCAAACACAGTCCCCTTACATAACAAGACCTTAATAAAGATTTGACAAATCAGTTACAAATGAATGAACTGTGACTTCCTCTAAGGCAGGAAACTTTTGGTATTTTATCTTTTCTTTCACAGTTCCTAACGCATATTAATCACGCAATAATTATTAGTTCAGCAAATAAACGCCCTCTCCTGACTCTATCCCTAAAAGTCCAAACACCCATGTTTTCCCTATCCTGCTTCTAATTAACTAAGTAACTTTAGACAAGTTAAGCCTCAATTTACTTTTCTCTGTAGAATGGGGTTATAGTCCCTAACCTGACTATCCGGGAGCTTTGAGCAAAAATCAAATATATGGGTAAAAATCACTGAGCTTTTACTATGTGCTAAGCCTCTATGTATATTAAATTATTTAATGCAACAACCCTTATGAAGTAGGTGCTATTATCCCCATTTTGCAGATGAATAAATTGAGGTACAGAAAGGCTACCCAACTTGGCTAATAGCCCACAGCTACTAAGTGGTAAGTCCAGATCCGAACTCAGGGGCCCTAGACATAAGTAAATGCGTCGTGAACTCCAAGGAGCTACGGAAACGTGACATGTGAGAATTATTCTCTCTGTACTGGCCCTTTCACCCCATGCCAGCTTCCGCGACTCAGTCCGCTGCTGTGCGGTACCTGTGTTCTAGGCGCCGCCCCAGGAATCAAGAGCCGGAGACACGGGCTCCCCATCACTGCCTTCAAGGGCGGAAAGAGTAATCGCTGCATACTATGAGCAGTGCAGAACTGCCACCTCCACACTCCTGCACTCCCTGGTCTCCTTTCTCCGCCACCGACTGGAGAAGCACTACCGGGTCACGCAGAACGAGCCCCTCCTTTTCAGAAGGCCGGGGCGAGCAGTGACTGCGCCTGCGCTAGCTCCTGGGCTTTCGCGGGGGCTGCTGGGGCGTGGAAGTCGGGGACGCGCTGGGGTGTGCGCAGCCGTGAGGACGCGCCTGTCTGCTTGCGCGCGCTGGAACCCGGACTCTTGAGTGGAAACCGAAGACGCACGTGGGAGGAACGCGTGGAGCATGAAGAGGCAGGGAGCCTCGTCCGGGCGGAAGCGAGCGCGGATACCGTCCGGGAAGGCGGGTGCGGAAGGGGGCGGGGAGGGGGCGGTCGGCCGACTTCGCTCCCGGGTGAGGGCTGGGCCCGGCGGTGGTTCTGGCCAGTGGATTAATCGCGATTTCCCTGGAAGTACTTTCCTCTCTCCTCTCAGCACCCGCCCCCACTTCGCCCCCGTTTGGTATATTCTGTCATTCCGGCTTTAAACGTGTGGAAACCCGGGGGCTGGTGGCGAGAGTGGCCCGGCTCTGGAGCCAGATATATAGGTTCGAATCCCGGCGCCACCACATCTCGTCGTGCGACCGTATTCAAGTTGGTTAACTTCTCTCCGCCTCGCTTTTCCCTTCTCCACTGAGGATACCAGTACGCCCTCACGGCACCGCTGTGATGGTTCAGTGTCGAGCGCTGAGCTCAGTGCCAAACCTGTGGGGACCGCTTAATAGCCTGTAGCTTCTACGGCGGGGTCGAGGATTGTCCCTAAAGCCACACCCCTCCCAAGTGGCAGAGCTTAGCTGCCCCAAGCCCGGAGTTCTTCCTAACGGGCCAGGGTGCGCTGGCATGGCAGGTGTTAGGGAATTTGGCAGGTCCGTCCTCCGTAAACTCTTGGTTCCTCCAAACTAGCAGTTCTCAAACTTTTTAATCTCAAGACCCCTTGGCCCTCTTAAAATTATTCAGACCCTCAAAGACCTTTTATTTATATAGGTTAAATCTATCGATATTGTCCACGTTAGAAATTAAAACAGGAAATTTTTAAATTTTATTTTTATTTTATCAAACAGGAATTTAAAAAAATATTTATTAACTAGAAAAAACATAATAAACCCATTACATGTTAACATTTTTTATGAAAAAATATCACCATTTTCCTGAGCAAACAAAAAATAGTGAGAATAGTGCCAATGTTTTTGTATTTTTGCAGATCTCTTTAACATCTGGCTAAATGGAATTCTCATACCTGCTTCTGCATTCAATCTGACAGGTCAAGTAGCCTCCCCAAAATTCCACTCCACTTGTGAGAGAATGAGAGTGAAAAAGGCAAAGTCTCAGTATTACTATGAAAATAATTTTCACTGTACGGACTCTGAAAGTGTGTTAGAGTGCCCTAGTTCAGAGTTAACTGGACTACCCCACTTTGAGAACTGCTGCTCCAAACAAATGTTCTCTTCTTTGATCCCTACAAATAACTTCCTTTTTTAGGACAATTGCCTTACTCTTTTTTTTTAATTTTTATTTTATATTGGAGTAGAGTAGATTAACAATGTTGTGTTAGTTTCAGGTGTACAGCAGAGTGATTCAGCTATACATTTTCATGTATCTACTCTTTTCAAATTCTTTTCCCATTTATGTTATTACAGAGTATTGAGCAGAGTTCCCTGTGCGATACAGTAGGTCCTGTTGGTTATCTGTTTTAAATATAGCAGCGTGTACATGTCAATCCCAAACTTCCAGTCTGTCCCTCCCCCCCATCCTTCTCCCCTGGTAACTGTAAGTTTGTTCTGTAAGTGTGCATCCCCACCCTCTCCTGGCCAAGGTTGAGCCACGAGATTTCGGGATCTTAGTTCCCCTACCAGGTATTGAACCCGGGCCCTGGCAGTGAAAACGCCGAGTCCTAACCACTGGACTGCCAGGGAATTCCCACCAAGGTGTTTTCTTGTGTGAGGCAAATGGTACCCCTGCAGCACTGTTCAGTTAGATTGATCTGACAGCTGGTGTGGGTGGCTATCAGGAAAACCATGGAATTAATGCAGTGCTGTTGGTTAAGGGCACAGAGTGTCACTTAGCTCTTTCTGATAGTCTTCTCCTAAATAAATGAGGCAGTTACAGTTTGATGTTAGTGGATGATAGACTTTTGTTTTTCAAGTTGAAAATTGATTTTAAAAAAAACTATAAAAGCAACATCGGGTAGAAGAATCAAGCAATATAGAAAAGTAAAAAGAAGAAAGTAAAAGTAACTTTAAATCTCACCACCTAGTAGTAACAATTATCAGTATGTGGTGAACATTCTTTTAGGCATTATTAAGTATGCATTCAGTAGTTTTAATTTTTTTAAAACAGTATGTGCTTAACTTACAGAAAAAATTCAAAACTCTGTTTTCATCACACTCTTTAGTGTAAATACATGAATTTTTATGAATTTATAAATATTCAGCCTTTAGTAAATCTTCGTGTGTCTATTGTGTACTGTGGTAGACAATGTACTTACTGTGGGTAATAATAAAGATTTCTCACATAAAGACTTTACTTAGGAAGTTTAGGTCAAGTAAGAGTGATCAGACACCTATCTACATAAATAATAATATGAGAAAATAATGTTTTAAAGAGATGAGTTAGTGCTTTAAAGAGGAACATATAGTTTATGAAGAGTTATATGAGTTCAGAAAAGGGAGATACAATTTCCTACTTTGGGAGAGAGAAAATATCATGGAAATGTGATTTGACATGAACCTTGGAAGATTTTAGCATTCAAAGATAGAGCTGGAAGCACTGTGGATTGAGGAGATGGCATAACCAAGAGCAGGGATGGGGATCAGGGGGAACTTGAGGCATATAGAGGAAATAATGTATAGTTAATTAATGACAACTAGTACTTTTTGTATACTTAGTGGGTACTATACACTTGAAATGAATTATCTCATTTTATCCTCACTACTCTGAGGTAGGTACTAAAACCTACTCTGTTTTATAGAAAACTTAGGCTAAGTAATTTGTCTAGAATCACACAAATCAGTTGTCTGGTCAGGATTTGAGATCCATCCCTGCTCTTAAATATACATACCTTATGAAGAAGTTTAAACATATTCTGCAGGTGTTGAGAAGCCATCGAAAGAATCTTGACCTGGAATGTGATGATGAGGTCTGTGTTTTAGGAAGATTAACTTGGCATTCAGTGTATATTTTTCTCAGTATAATTTCTTTTTTTTAATTTAATTTATTTTTTTATACAGCAGGTTTTTATTAGTTATGTTTTATACATATTAGTGTATACGTGTCAACCCCAGTCTCCCAATTCATCGCACCACCACCCCAACCCCCACTGCTTACCCCCTTGGTGTCCATGCGTTTGTTCTCTACATCTGTGTCTCTATTTCTGCCTTGCAAACCAGTTCACGTGTACCATTTTTCTAGGTTCCACATATATGCATTAATATATGATATTTGTTTTTCTCTTTCTGACTTACTTCACTCTGTTTGACAGTCTCTAGGTCCATTAGACATTTGGATTTTGGCAGCAAAATGTAAAATATCTGTGGTCGCGTGGTCTGGATGGATAGTATCATCATGAAATTTCATTGTTCTCTGTATATTTTAGGAGCAGCAAATGGGTTTCTTATGGAAGTGTGTGTTGATTCAGTGGAGTCAGCTGTAAATGCAGAAAGAGGAGGTAAGAGAAATTAGAAAATCATGGCAATTGGCAGTCCTTTTAAAAGTCTGAAAATGAATCCTGTGAACTGACCTTAGGAACCTTTGTGATCTCTAAGGATCCCAGTAATCCTTTTGGAAACAACCAACCAACTAGAAAACCTACTGATCGTCTAGTCCTACTTCCCCAGTAGGTTACATTTTGAGTCAGGTGTCCATAATAGTGCTTACTAACCAACTTTTTTTTTTTTTAAATTTTTATTTTTGGCTGCGTTGGGTCTTTGTTGCTGCATGCGGGCTTTCTCTAATTGCGGCGAGCAGGGGCTACTCTTCGTTGTGGTCCACGGGCTTCTCATTGCGGTGGCTTCTCTTGTTGTGGAGCACGGGCTCTAGGTGTGCGGGCTTCAGTAGTTGTGGTGCATGGACTTAGTTGCTCCACAGCATGTGGGATCTTCCCAGACCAGGGATCTAACCTGTGTCCCTTGCATTTGCAGGCAGATCTTTAACCACTGCACCACCAGGGAAGCCCTAACCAACTTTTTAAAAATTGAACTTAGCAAAGATTTAATTTTTTTCAGGCCACTGATTTTAGAGATTTGATGCTTTTTTCATTGTGAGGACTTCTATCATAATCTTTTTTTTTTTTGAACATCATATATTTTACCTTATGGTTTCTTTTGCACCCTGGACTTGCTTTAACAGGAAGCACAGGAATTCCCATCATCTCAGGATCAGAAAAATTTTTAAACTTTATTATAGAAAATTTCAAACATATACAGAAGTAGAGAGAATAGTATAATGAATCACCATGTACCCATCAGCTTTAATCATTTTCAGTACATGGCCAATCTTTCATTTATATTGGGGGTGAGCAAACGTTTTTGTTAAGAGCAAGACAGAATATATTTCTGACTTTGCTGGCCACATTTGGTCTCCGTCATATATTCTTTGTTTTTTTAAAAAATCCTTTGAAAATGTAAAAACCATTCTCAATTTGGCAATAAAAAAAGGGTGAAGTACTGATCAAGCTACAACATAGATGAATCTTGAAATATTATTCTAAGTGGAAGAAAGCAGTCAAAAAATACCACGTATTGTATGATTCGACTGTATGAAATATCCAGAATAGGCAATTTTCTTATAGACAAAGTAGATTGGTGCTTGCCAAGGACTGCGGAGCATGGGGAGAAGGGAAAGTGACTGCTGAAGGGTGTGAGGTTTCTTTTTGGGGTTATGAAAACGTTCTAAAATTGGTGACAATGGTTGCAAAATTCTGTGAGCATACTAAAAACCATTGAATTATACACTGTAAAAGGGTGAATTGTATGAAATGGGTCAGTTGTATGAAATGTATGTTTTTTAAAAATACACGAAAACAGGACTTCCCTGGTAGCACAGTGGTTAAGAATCCACCTGTCAGTGCAGGGGACATGGGTTCGAGCCCTGGTCCGGGAAGATGCCAGGTGCCGCTTAGCAACTGAGCCCATGCGCCACAACTACTGAGCCTGCGCTCTAGAGCCCACAAGCCATGACTACTGAGCCCACATGCCACAACTACTGAAGCCCGCGCGCCTAGAGCCCATGCTGCACAAAAAGAGAAGCCACCACAATGAGAAGCCCATGAACTGCAATGAAGTGTAGCCTCCGCTCGACACAACTAGAGAAAACCCGTGTGCAGCAATGAAGACCCAACATGACCATAAATTAATTAATTTAATTAATTAATTAATTAATTAATTTTTAAAAATACACGAAAACATGTTAAACTTGAATGCCATAACAAAAAGAAGCTTGTGAGCCTTTGGCCTGCAGACCATCATTTACTGACCTCTGATCTATATTCCTACCTTCCCTCTCCCATCCCCAAATTATTCTGAAGCAAATCCCAGACATTATGTCATTTCATCCACAAATATTTCAGTATCTCTAAAAAGCTTTAAAAATAATAATAATAACCTTTAAAAATAATAATAATAGGGCTTCCCTGGTGGCGCAGTGGTTGAGAGTCCGCCTGCGATGCAGGGGACATGGGTTCGTGCCCCGGTCTGGGAAGATCCCACATGCCACGGAGTGGCTGGGCCCGTGAGCCATGACCGCTGAGCCTGCGCGTCCAGAGCCTGTGCTCTGCAACGGGAGAGGCCACAACAGTGAGAGGCCCGGGTACCGCAAAAAAAAATAATAATAACCAAAATATCATTAACATCTTTTTAAAATAATATTTATTAATATCATCAAAAATACCCAGTTAGTTTTCAGCTTTCCCCAATTGGCTCACACAGTTTTGTTTTGTTTTACAGTTCTTTGAATCAAGATATAAACATTTTTTTGATATGTCTGTTTCAGTCTATGTTTCCCTTTTTTCTTTCTTTAATTCTTTCTTTTCTTTCCTTATAGTTTGTTAAAGAAACTGTGATTTTCATCTTTTATTTTAATTTTATTTATTTTATTTTTTAAATTTATGTATTTATTTATTTATTTTTGGCTGCATTGGGTCTTCATGACTGCACACGGGCTTTTCCCTAGTTGCAGTGAGCAGGGGCTACTCTTCGTTGCGGTGTGCAGGCTTCTCATTGCGGTGGCTTCTCTTGTTGCAGAGCACGGGCTCTAGGCATGCAGGCTTCAGTATTGTGGCACATGGGCTTGGTAGTTGTGGCTCGTGGGCTCTAGAGCGCAGGCTTAGTAGTTGTGGTGCACAGGCTTAGTTGCTCCGTGGCATGTGGGATCTTCCCGGACCAGGGCTCAAACCCGTGTCCCCTGCACTGGCAGGAGGATTCCCAACCACTGCGCCACAAGGGAAGTCCCGAGATGGCTTTTTTTTTTTTTTTTTTTTTTTTTTGCGGTACGCGGGCCTCTCACTGTTGTGACCTCTCCCGTTGTGGAGCACAGGCTCTGGACGCTCAGGCTCAGCGGCCATGGCTCACGGGCCCAGCCGCTCCGCGGCATGTGGGATCTTCCCGGACCGGGGCACGAACCCGTGTCCCCTGCATCGGCAGGCGGACTCTCAACCACTGCACCACCAGGGAAGCCCCCGAGATTGCTATTTTTTTAATCAATGAAGAGT
Organism: Globicephala melas; assembly: GCF_963455315.2. Taxonomy (NCBI): domain Eukaryota; kingdom Metazoa; phylum Chordata; class Mammalia; order Artiodactyla; family Delphinidae; genus Globicephala; species Globicephala melas. Next base: position 28,222,403 of record NC_083329.1, on the reverse strand, counting down.
CAGTGTTCCACTGTGGTCAATCCAGAAACTTCTTTATTCTAAATCACTTCCTTGTACGTAGAGAAGCAACCCTATAATACAAAATTTTAAGAGACCTAGCTTAACTTGAATTAACTCTTAAATTTGACTATCAGTAGCAATGTGGGTTGCAGAATATAGCTGGGTTTAAAAATAGAGTTTTACTCTAGTTTTATAATTTGATTTCTCTCAGTTTCTAAGACTCTGTTCTACACTTAGGAAAAAAATGTTAAGTTTGCTGTTTAATAAGAGTTTATTTTGGACAATAACTTTTGAACAATGCTTTTGAAAATTTTTCTTAATTTTTTTAATTAAAAAAATTATTATGGGCTTCCTTGGTGGTGCAGTGGTTGAGAGTCCGCCTGCCGATGCAGGGGACACGGGTTCGTGCCCCGGTCCGGGAAGATCCCACATGACGCGGAGCAGCTGGGCCCGTGAGCCATGGCCGCTGAGCCTGCGCATCCGGAGGCTGTGCTCCGCAATGGGAGAGGCCACAACAGTGAGAGGCCCGCGTAACACAAAACAACAACAACAACAACAAAATTATTATGCTTAGCAATGCTTTTCTTATTACAGGTGCTGATCGCATTGAATTATGTTCTGGCTTAGTGGAAGGAGGAACCACACCCAGCATGGGTAAGTGTCCATTTTTCAGATTTTCTCATAGAGCCTGGAGACAATTGATAATCTGTTTCATTGGGATATTTTACTGAAGTTACTAACATGTTAACTATGCCATGGATATTGTATCAGTTAGAAATGTTTATGGTTGCAAATAAACTTGTCTATCACAGATGTGATCAAATAGATTTTTTTTTCCCTTATGTATCATAAAGTTGAGATTAAGTTACTGTTAATATTGGTTCATATGCTCTACAGTAATGTCAAGGACCGTGTTTTTTTTATCTTTCCATTCTGGCATCCTTGGTACACTGATTTTTGTCTTCATTTCACCCCTCTTAGTCTTTGTGCTGTTGTCATACATTTTTCTTTTACATATGTTAAAAAACCCACACTGCATTGTTATTATTTTTGTTTAAAGAGCCAGTTATCTTTTAAAGAGGTTGAAATAATAAGAAGACATCATATTTACCCATGTGTAATTAACCATTTCTGATGCTCTTCCTTTGTATAGATCTATATTTTCATCTGGTTTCATTTTCCTTCTGCCTGAAGTAATTCTTCTAACATTTTTTGTAGTACAATGTGCTGGTGATGAATTCTTTCAGCTTTTGTGTATCTGAAAACACCTTTCCCCATTTTTGAAAGATATTTTTGCTGGGTGTAGAATTCTAGGTTGACAGTTTTATTCTGCCAGGACTTTAAAGATGCTTCTCCACTGTCTTCTTGCTTGTATTGTTTCTGACAGGAAATCTGTCATCCAAACCTTTGTTCTTTTCTGTGTAATTTTTCTTTCTCTTTGTTACTTTTAAGATTTTGTTCTTTATTCTTGGTTTTGAACAATTTGAGTATGATGTACCTGAGTGTAGTTTTTTTCATGTTTCTTGGACATGTGCATTTGTACTTTTCATCACATTTGCAAATTTTTCAGCATTTAATGTCCTCCACTCCCTCCTTCAAAGACTTCAACTAACTTACTTAAGCCTGCTTAAAATTGTTCCACAGCTCACTGATGAACTACTCTTAAAAAAACTTTTTCTCTGTTTCATTTTCTATAGATCCTATTCCTTTGTTTTCAAGTTTATTGATCTTTTCTCTGCAATGTCTAATTGCTGTTAATCCCACCTAGTGTATTTTTCATCTCACACACTGTAGTTTTCATCCCTAGATATTTGAGATTGTTGTTAAATCTCTCATGTCACTTTTTAGCTTTTTTGAACACGTAGAATAAAGTTACAATAGCTATTTTAATGACTTGGCTGCTAATTCTAACATCTGTATCAGTTCTAGGTTGGTTTTGTTTGATTGATTTTCGCCTAATGATGCATCTTGTTTCCCTGCCTGATAATTTTTCATTGTATGTAAGACATTATGAATTTTGCTTTGCTGGGTACTGGATACTTTTATATTCCTATAAATATTCTTGAGCAGTTAGGTAACAGTTTGTTCATTTTGGATTGGGTTTTTAAAATTTGTTAAGTGGGTCTGGAATAGTGTTATTCCCCACTACTGAGGCAAGACCTTCTGTGTACTCTACCCAGTGCCCCATGAATCTTGAAATTTTCCTGTGTGTGGCTGGTGGGAACAGGCATTATTCCTGTCCTGGTATGAATGACAGGCACTATTTCTTCTAATTCTTTTCAGTGGGTCTTTCTCTGGCTTTGTGTAGTTTCCTTGCGTGCATACGCCGATCGGTACTCAGCTGAATATTAGCGGGAAGGGGGTGTGTGGTTCTGTGCAGATCTCCAGGGTTCTTTTTCTCTCCTCCCTGCTATTCTCTGCTGTGAACTCTAGCCACTTGGTCTTCCTGGACTCTCAGCTTTGTCTCCTCAACTCAGAGAATTCTCTGGCCTCTGCCTGGGTTCCGTCTCCCTATGCTGTGGCCTGGAAAACTCTCAAGGTAGTAATCTGGGTCATTCAGAGAGCTCACCTCATTTGTTTCCCATCTCTCAGGCAACATTATCCTTTGTTGCAAACCATTGTTTCATATGTTTTGTCTGTTTTTTGGTTTTATGGGTGGAAGGGTAAATCCAGTTCCTGTTACTCTGTCTTGGTCAAAAGCCCAAGTCCCTATATGAAATTTTGACTCCAATATTTTACTCCGAGATGGATGATAGCGTTATTTAGTATAAAAGGTTTATATATGCAATGGCTTTTTGGACTCCCCTCTCTAAAATAAAGGAGGGCATTCCCTGGCCACTTTGTGAAATACCTAGAACATACCTGTTATTTGAGTGCAGTCTGTTTTTTGCAACAGCAGTCATGTATGATTCATTACTTGGTGATGGGCACATTGCTATCCCATGCAGAATCGGGGTTCTTGTAGCAAGGAAAAAGACGTAAATTCACATTGGGTAAACACTAATGGTGCTTGCCACAGATCTTATACCATTGAGTGTTTCTGAACTAGCCACGAATTGTGTCAAATTTGGGTACTTTATTCATAGATCTCCTCATAAAATCACAAATAAGTTCAACTTTGCTCCCTTTTGCATATCTCTTATTAAAAAAAAGGCTTTGCTAAATATCTTTTTCCATTAAGGAATCATAAACTTTAGAACTATGTAACCATCTCTATAGTAGGTTTTAAATAGAGCTGTAATCATTATGAAGGAGAAACCGGATCTTAGGGAATACACTGGCAGAACATAGAGCCTGGTAGTTATTACACTTTCAAATGTCACATTCCAGTAAAAGAATTTAGTTGAGTCAACTGACAAGTGCTTTTAAAATGTGGTAACTTCCTTCTATTTTCTAAATTGCTTTTTTATTTACCCTTGATTTTCTTATTACGTAACTTCTACTATATGTACGTTTTTCTTCTCAGTGTCTCCTTTTTCCTTTAGATCCATCTTTCTATGGTTTATTCCATCAACTCTTCCATTTCTTGTAGAAGTGATACACTAGAGCAAATGTAAAAGACCAGTACAGTAATATTTTATTGACTTCCTTGAGCTTTTAGCTCACATTTGAATTTTAATTAGTCTGCTCTATTCTTATAGGTGTCCTTCAAGTAGTGAAGCAGTATGTCCAGATACCAGTTTTTGTGATGATTCGGCCGCGTGGAGGTGATTTTTTATATTCAGACCGTGAAGTTGAGGTGATGAAGGCTGACATTCGTCTTGCCAAACTTTATGGTGCTGATGGTTTGGTATTTGGGGCACTGACTGAAGATGGACACATTGACAAAGAACTGTGCATGTCCCTTATTGGTAAGAATTTGTATCTGAGACCAAAAAGCGTCTAATGATGATTGCATTGAATACTCCCAATATAGAAAAACGCAATCACAAAACTGACTTTTCATTCACACTTGCAGGCACTTATACTAACCTATTTTAAACACTAGCTATTTAGGTGTTTTGGGTAGAGACTATGTGTGACATAGCCCTCCTGACTCTCTCAGTTACTATAGATTGGATTCTGCTACTGTTCCTATAGGGTTTAAGGGAAATTTACCTTGATTCCTTTAATCACAGCACTGAAAAGTTGAAAAGCTATTACAGTTGGTGAGGATGGGGAGATGTAGAGAGGACAGAAGCAAACTACTTATATTACTAGGCCAGAGTATTTCTTGAAGATTTTCAGAAGGGTCGTAATAGATGTAATGCTACCCTTATAGTTGCCAAATCATATAGTTTTTATTTGGTGCCTCTAAGGAGTGGATGACTTTTTTTTTTTTTTAACTGAAAATCAGAGATTAATGGAAACATAGGACTTTTGGATTTGGAAGGTTGCCATTTTTTTATTATTTTAGTTCAGTGTCTTCACTTAAGAGAAGAAAGTATTAAAAAGTTCATTCTAACATGGAGAATTCTGTAAATAGTAATCAGTGATGATCTCTTCATTCATGTTGTCATGTGATTTTCTTTATATAGCTATTTGCCGTCCTCTGCCAGTCACTTTCCACCGAGGTGAGTCATTTCCATTTTAGAAGTTCTGTTGAACGGTGTCAGTTTTCTCATTTCACCAAATGCCACAACCTTTTTTCTGGAACACAATTGTATAGTGTCGTTACAGTGTTACCAATTGGTTTTTTTATACTGGTCATGGGACTAACAGTTGTAAATTTAGAGATGGACAATTTCTAGAAAATATGAAGGCTTAGTTATGAAAAGTTGTTAAAAGCAGAAGGTGGTGGTGGTAGCATATAATAGAGGGAGAGAGTAAGCATTGCCTACAAGTGCGTGTGCTTGTCACAGCTTTCCAAGCAAGAATCCTGAGATTCATTTTTATTAGTTTGCCTCAGGTCATGTGCAGTCTCAAAAAGGATAAATCACTATGGCCAATGAAAGGAAATGTGCTGCTTGGCTTAAGCCAGATAAGATCATTCTGGAGCTAGGAGTGAGGTCAGCTTTCACAGATGAATATAAGATTCGTGGGCAGAGAGGGGGAGGGTATCTGATGAAGAATTGGATACTATTAGGAAGAGGAGAGAAGAAATAGGTGCTGGATAATCAATGAACAGATGTTCACTATAGTGCACAAAATTATTGTACATTATTGATAGCTTGTCTGCATCAGAATGATTTCTAAAAAGTATCTGATAATTTTATATGAAAATACTTCTTATCTCTAAATCAGGCAGTTACAATTTCCATACATTTTTGCCTAGCATTGGTAAAATGGAGGAACAAGTGTGAATTTTGCCTTCAGAGGCACTGCCATTGCACATGAAAAGAAAGAAGTCTTCAATTTTTTTTATTTGATGATATGCATGAGAAATTATTGAATATTTTTTGTCCTTTTGAGTAAGCATCCAAAGATTAGGATGAGAGTGGACACTAGGATTTGCATCCATTTGTAGAAATTAGGTATATAGCATTTGTAATCCTTGTTTCTTTATGAAATGAGTAACACCAGAAAACTTTCTTGACTTGCTGTTTAGCAATGCTTCTCATAAACTAGCAATAACTAAAAGATGTTAGATCGCTTAAAAGTCAGAACTTTGAAGCTAGCCAAAAGAAAAAAGAAAAGTTTTAAAATATGAGGTAATTTAAATTAGTAAACATTTATCTGAAAAATATATAGTTTAAAATTTGATATGGTAAATAATTCAAAATAAACCCACCATATAGAATATATTTTTCTGTTCTTAAACTAAGAAAATCATTTCAAAGTTTTTGTCTTTTCCTTCAATAAATTTAGCAAAAATATTTCCATGTTTTTATATTGTTATATTGTCCTGTGCTCCACATTTTTTTCACCATGTATTTAATATTATGACAGTATAATCACTGAGAAGGTACTGCCACCAAAAAAGGAAAATCCTCTGTGTTACATTTAGCTGCCTACATACACTAAAGGGTGAAAGGAAGGGGTCTACCGCCTAATCCACCATAGATTAGCACTTACGTATCATGTAGCAGTGCTGAGAACCAAAGCAGAAGTAGTTTTCTTTGGGGTTCCTATTGCCAGTTTCCTCACTGAGGAGGAGAGAAGTCTCTTAGAAAGTAGGATGGAACTGAAACCTCATATAGTCTGTTGTAAACAACTTTCCTTATACTATGAGTCTTGAGTACATGGGATAAATGGATTAGAATAAAATATTAGTCAATAATGAGAATGTGAACCAAGGCTTTTTCTAGAACTGGTGAGTGTAATGTTTTCATTCTGTTTGTCCAGTTTGTTTGAACCCTTAGAGCAGACTCCCAAATTTGAGTCACTTGCCTGTTACGTTTACAATTTTACCATATCCAAGGGCTGCTTGTGCAAATGTATTTAATAATTTTCTTAAAATCTTAAGTAAATTTATTTTAAAGAGAAACTTTATAACTAATGAAAAATGGAAACTTTTCACTTCTAATCTGCATTTAAGTAAATGCATCTGTTCAAATGCATACCATCTAAAATGATCCTGCATACCATTGGTGGCATGCTGACTGTGGTATGCTGGTAAACTGGTTCTCAGGAAAAAAGAGTCCTGATTTGTAGCATTTGTTGATTTCTGTGGTTTTGTACTTTCACCTTGACTAATTTCAGCTGCCAATGGATTGACAATCATGCTTGCAAAATTCCTGAATATTTAACAACTGACTCTTGCAAGCCAGGACAAGCTAGGTCCAGCATACCACTGTGTGTATACTACATTTTGGAAAGCACTGTATTAGAGATATCTGTTCAAAATTCAAGTCAGTTTTATTTATTTCAGCCTTTGACATGGTTCATGATCCAATGGCAGCTCTAGAGACCCTCTTAACTTTGGGATTTGAAAGAGTATTAACCAGTGGATGCGACATTTCAGCACTAGAAGGACTACCCCTAATAAAGCGACTCATAGATCAGGTACACACAATTTCCTTCCTTTCTTCCTAAGACGCTGTTGTGGTTACTTCTGATATTCTGCTGTTCAACGAGGTTGTGAAACTACATATTACTGACTTTGTGGTTACTCCATAGCAAGCAGGAAATAACATATTTTATAATTTTTATTTCTTTCACATGAGCATTTTTAGTAGCCAAGGCTCTTAAGATCAAATTATAGACAATACCTAAATAACTGATCTAATTTGGATAACCACAGCAAATTTTACCTTTCTTCTGCCATCAGCGTTGCATAGTTTAAGCCATATCTTCTTACTGGCAACCTATGTATACTCAGGGGTTCCCACATAAAATTTGAGAAAATTATCATTTCGAGGTGAATTCTAAAACTAAAACTGGGACTTCCCTTGTGGTCCAGTGATTAAGACTCCACGCTTCCACTGCAGGGGGCACGGGTTCGATCCCTGGTGGGGGAACTAAGATCCTGCATGCCAGATGGCACAGCCAAAAAAAACCTAAAACTGTATCCTTCTCATTTCTCCCAAACTACCAAGATAGGAGGAAATACATTTTTCTCTTATATGATGTCCTCTTGTGAGTTCACATCATTTGTAGAACAGCCAGAAGATGGCTTTGTAATTGTAGTATGTCTGTGTTTTTCTGACACCCGTCCAGAGGCATTCTAAGTGAGTGAGTATGGACTTTGAGATGAGAATGTTCTGGATTTGAGACAGTTTTGACACTTGCTGTATAATGTTGAGTAGATTACTAGCGTTTAAGCCTCTGTTTCCTCATGTGAAATTGAGATAAGTTTAATATCTCCTATATAGGGTTGCTCTGAGGATTGGTAGAGATCAGGTAGGATTGGTAGAGATAAGAGATAATATAAGAGATAAGAAAGGCTCTTGGTAAGAGCCTTAGCAGAGTGCTTGATATATATTAGATTTTAATACATGTTAGTGTCTATAATTATTATTACTGCTATTATTAATAATATTATTTAGTGTTTTTGTGTAGACATCTGCTTATGTTTACTTTTCTATAACCATGAAAATAATTTTCAGAAATTTCACCTGAGGATCAGATAAATTTTTCTAGACTGGAACTTACTGGTTTTATAAATATTTATTAAGTATATATTAAGGTGCAGGACATTTGCCCTATGTTGGTGACCAAGGGGTGCCTGCGCACGCACGCGTGTGTGTGTCTGTAGTCATTGCCCTTACAAACTAGTGCACAACAGGCACTTTTAATAGAGTACTATATAAAAAAAAAAAGTGCTGTGGGAGCACATTGGAGAGGAATTAACCCCAGATTTGAGGGATTGGGATTAACAGTAGTTAGCTTCCCAGAAGAAAAGAAATCCACACTGCAATGTCTTACTCATTTGAAGGATGATTAGGAGCCATCAATGTAAAAGGGAATAGGGAGAGGGAGAGTCGGGGGGATGCTCCATGTGGACAAAACAGTATATGCAAAGGCCTAGAAACAAAAGTGAGCATCATTTATTAAGATATTGAAGAATGACTATAATGTTGAATGTGAAGAGAAGAATACTGTCCAGAGCCTTGAAAACTATTTAAGAGTTTGTATTTTATCCTTGGTGCACTGGGGAAGCCTGAAGGGTTTTAAAATAGAAGAATTGATGAGTCAGCTTTCCATTTTAAAATGGTTACTCAGTATGGAGTAGAGAATAATTGTTGTAGTCATATATTGCATTTCATAATATTTGTGTGTGTGTGTGTGTGTGTGTGAGAGAGAGAGAGAGAGAGAGATTTGTAGTTTAATCACTGGTTGGCAGGAAGAGCTGGGTTAAATATGCTTATACACTAACTTTACTTTTTTTAAGTAAAAGTTATATGTATATATAACAGGTGTACAACATTGATGTTTTGATATACATATACAGAATGAAATGGTTACAGTCAAGATCATGTTCATCTGTTCATATAGTTAACTTGTGTGGCGTGTGTGTGTGGTGAAAGTACCTGAAATCTACTCTCTTAGCAAAATTTTAGTATTCAGTACAGTTTTATTGACTGTAGTCATCATGCTATACATTTGATCTATAGACGTACTCATCCTACATAGCAACTTTGTATCCTTTTACCAACATCTCCCCATTTCCTTCACCTCCTTACCCCTGGTAACCACCATTCTATTCTCTGCTTCTCTGTGTTTTACTTTTTTAGATCCCACATAGAAGTGAGATCATGCTAACTTTACTTTTTGAAGCAGTTACTTAGTAGTATAATATACTGGTTAAAGCATAGGATTTGGGATTAGAAAGGTCTATGTTTAAATCCTGGTTTTGCTACTTATTAACAGTGACCTTGGGCAGTTTATCTAACCATCCTAAACTTCAGTTTCCTTACCTACAAAGTTAGCATAATAATAGTGCCTACCTCTTAGAATAGTTGTGGATTACTTCAGCACAAGGTCCGACACTTAGTAACTGCTCTGTATTGGTAAATCACTTTGATAGCCTCAGGTAAGCATATACTTCTAAATAATCTTTTATGGAAGGCCAAAAAAAAGTGATAGAATTCATCTCTTTAAGCATTTGTCCATGTTTTAGAAAGCTTTCAGTTGGAAGAAACAGTTACAGTAAGTATGACTTTTTTGCTCCTAAACTCATTTCAGCGTTCTAGATAGTAAATATTTAGTTTTGTGGGTATTTTGCTGTAGTCTGTTTGAGGATACTAAACAGCCTTGTTTCACTTATTTCTCTAACAATTATTAAATTTTGTGAAATAGCCCCCTCTCCCTTTTACTCTCTATTTCATTTCCTTGCTTTTTTATTCATTGTATGTTTAAATATTTATATTTTATAAATATACCTATCTGTTGTCTGTTTTCGTTGAACGTGAAAGCCCCATGAGAATAGGAACTTTCTCTTGCTCATGATGTCAGAGAGGAAAAACTTTTTCTTTACCCTCTTTTTAAAAAGAAAAGTGAACCCTCCTAGGTTCAGTATTAGAGATCCTGCAAATTAAACTGACAAAAGATAGATTTGCAAGAAAACAAGATTGTAATCACGTGTGTATGTATGTATGGGAGTTCACAAAGAAATGTGACTCAAAGAGGTGCTTAGAATTGGGGGCTTATATACCATCTTCTAATAGGTAAAGGAGGGGGAAGAGAGCACTTAGGGACTTAGAAGTGGAAGGAGAAAGGGCCCTTATGGGAAAACAAATGACTTTTTGGAAAGATTATTGTATCCTTAGAAGAATAGATGGGAGATAGGATAGTTTTATGATATTGTCTGCCTGGGTGTGCTGATGAGCTGCTTCCAGAGAGGGGATTTATGACGGTTGAGTTCTTTTTCAGTTCTTTTGGGAGGTTCTGCTTTTAGGCAGATAAGGAATTTCAGCCTTTAGCTCAAAATAATTTTTATGCCACAGTGACATATTTTGGACCCCTTCAGTCACAGTGTTCTTCATACCTACAACAGAGTCTGGTACACGGTAGGCACTTAATAAATATTTGTTGGATGGATGGAGGAGTGAGTAAAGTGACATTTGATAAACACTTTCATGATAGAGCAATTTGATCAGGGTATTATTCTGCAAGTTAGTGAGCTTGTTATAACATTATATGTTATTTTTATTCTGTCATTATTACCTACTGCCACTAGAGTTTCTACTGAGTATGCATTTGTAAAAAGGTGATTTCCTTTTGACTTTCAGTGATACTGGGTATATCACCAAAATTTATTTAGGAAATGGGATGAAAATTAGAATAAAAGTAAGGAAATTTCAATACCTATTATCAGAAATTAAATCAATTCATGTAGTTCAGTTTTATTACTTAATATCCAATAAAATGGACCTATGGTTTTATTTAATTAGTATAATAAGCTAGGGAATTTAGTTGAGGACACATGATTTGAACAGATTTTTTTTCTAGTAATTTACGATTATGCTATTCTCTTTCTTTTCTGCTGAAATCTTACTTAAATTCAACTACTTCCATTCCATCGCATGCCAAGAACTCAGAATTAGTGTTATTTTTCAGTAGTGGCTTTTTTTTTTTTTTTTTTGGGGGGGGGTACATAGACCTCTCACTGTTGTGGCCTTTCCCGTTGCGGAGCACAGGCTCCGGACGCACAGGCTCAACGGCCATGGCTCATGGGCATAGCCGCTCATGGCATGTGGGATCTTCCCGGACCAGGGCACGAACCCGTGTCCCCTGCATTGGCAGGCGGACTCTCAACCACTGCACCACCAGGGAAGCCCTCTTTTTTTCTTTTTTAAAAATTTTATTTTATTTATTATTTTTGGCTGTGTTGGGTCTTCGTTGCTGCGTGCACACTTTCTCTAGCTGCGTTCGTTGCGGTGCAGGGTCTTCTCTTGTTGCGGAGCACAGGCTCTAGGCGTGCAGGCTTCAGTAGTTGTGGCACATGGGCTCGGTACTTGTGGCTTGTGGGCTCTAGAGCACAGGCTCAGTAGTTGTGGTTTATGGCCTTATTTGCTCCGCGGCATGTGGGATCCTCCCAGACCAGGACTTAAACCCGTGTCCCCTGCATTGGCTGGTGGATTCTTAACCACTGCGCCACCAGGGAAGCCCCCAGTAATGGGTTTTCTTAAGATGGTGTGATTATTTAGTATTTATATTTTATTCTCCTATTCTTTGTGTTTATAACAGTACAAGTCTTTAAAGCAATACAATAAAATAACCTTTCTGGGTAGAAAGAGTTACTACTCTGAACATTTTACTTACCCAAGATCCCAAAGAAATAGAAAGATCTATTGAAAATTAGACACTAGTAGTAACTTAATAAATTTAATATAATTATGTTTCTGTTTTGCTGCCTTATTATCCCATGTAAGAGAAGGATATTAAAATTGTTTATTTTTTTCTTTTTTCAGGCAAAAGGCAGGATTGTGGTAATGCCAGGTATTTATTTATCTATCCGTTTACTAGTGTAACACTATAGTGAGGAAGAGCAAAAGAGGCAGGGCAGTATGGGGGGTAGTATTAGTACATGGTGTTCAGAAAGAATATATAATTTGATTAAAATGTTTAAGATTGGGGGATCTGTGCTGCAATTTAAAACTACATGAGGAACACTCTAGTAGGGTTTCGCTCAGAGAAGAGCAAATAAGGATTGGGGTTTCTCCGTGTTTGCTTTCCCATAGTATACAATTTTGTGAATGTAGATGTTCATTTCTGGTGAGGCACACCAAGTTTGATGCTGCTACACTGCATTAGGACCAAATGTCCTAGTTGTTGATAAGGTATAAGCAAACATAGGTAACGCCCCTGGATAATGTAATACTCAGTTTCTGAAAATCTTTGATCACAAAATTCTTCCTTGTAGTCAGAACAGTTGGATCACATACTTCTAATGATAACTCTAAGATCAATGAAGTACATAATGGCTCATTAGAAGTCAACAGTTTTTTAAGAATTAGATAAGATGACCTAGATCCAGAATAGATTAATATAAAGACAATCTTAATTTTTTCTTATTAAATTTCTCAAACGTATAAAAAAGAAAACAGCATTATGAATACTCATGTACTCAATTTCTATATTTAACATTTTATCACATTTGTTTCATCTTTTTTTTATCCTGAGGTATTTTAAAATTAAATTAAAGGCATTATAACATTTTCTCTTTTACGTCTCTAAAAAAATAAGGGCATTTTACTCTAACCGCAATATCATTATCACATCTATCAAAATAAACACTAAATCCCTAATACCATTTAATACTCAGCCAATACTCTCCTTTCTCTAATTGTACCCAGAATGTTTTTTATAGCTGATATGTTCAAACCAGGATCCAATCAAGGAACAAGTATTGCACTTGGTTTTTATCTTTCTTAATATCTTTTAATATAGAAGTTTTCCTTTTCTTCTTCTGCTTTAAAAAAAAATGACATTTAAAAAGTTTGAACTACTTACCCAGTAAAATGTCCTAGTTTCTGGATTTATCAGATTGTTTCCTTTTGATATTGTTTAGCATGTATTTCCTAGACTAGCCTCTGTATTTTCCTATAAACTGCTTGTTTAGATTCTGGTTAAATATTTTTGGTAGGAATACTTCATGGATAATTCTGAATACTTCATATTTCATCACATCAGAAGGCATACAATGTCTGGTTGTCTTAATACCAGTGATGCCAAGACTGACCAGAGGTCAAAATGGTGATAGTGAGATATAGGCCAACTTTTAAAAAGAGGCCAAACAGACAGATAGTGTCAGAAATTTAGGAAAGCTTTGACTTGTAGCAAGTTCCTGAAACATGAGCAAAAAGAAAGCATATGTTATTTGTTAAGTTGAGACCCTTAGTAGATTAATCAGGGAATGTTAAAGAAACTTAATTGAGTCTGATGCATTTCCATTTAAGACTAAATATATTTATACTTGACAACTAATACCCAGACTTAAAGACAGTTGTTAACGTAAGATTGCCTTTGCTTTATATGTAATTATTAAGTTATGTGCTATGTGCAAGGCACTACTTGGGATACAGATTTACACAAGAAACTACTTCCTCAAGAGGCTTACAGTCTTAGGTGAAAAGATGTTATATCCAAAAATATTTGTGATTATTTAACAAACCTCACCAAGAAAATGCTAATTATATGACAGGTTCTGTGGTAGGTGTAAAAACACAGAAATGTATATGAAGTAATCCTTCTACTTGAGGAGCTCACCAAATAGATCTATAAACAAATTATAACGATTTCATGTAAGTAATTACCAGCAAGTAAAAATTCCTGGGTAAGTCAACCTGAATGCCTAATGAGTGTCCATCATTGGGAAATATAAAGATAACTAGAACATAGTAGCTCCCCTCTAGGGACTTTCATAATGAAGCTTACAATATAATTTAGGCTCCAGTTTCCTTATCTTTATAAAGAGAGGATATTGAACTAGCTGTTCTTTCAAGTCCCACCTGTTAGTCTATGTTTGGAAAATGTATTACTTATGTTCTGATAACTGAGCAACGTGTGTTTCAGTGGCCAGATATTTTGTTATTTATTAGAAGGAAATAATGTATTTGTCTTTTAATCCTTACAAGTTTGTGAAGTAGGCAATACTATCCCTCTTTGGTGAAAAAATTGAGGCTCAGTGGATTTAAGTAATTTATCTAAGATCACATAGCTGTGAAGGGCCACAGTGGTAAAGCCAGGATTCCAGTCTAAATCTGACTTCTCAGTCTGTTCTTTCTGCTTCTTAGGGCTCAGTGATATTACTGTACCACCAAGAAAAAGAGTTAATGAGTCTGAAAGAGTGTGTAAGTCAAGTTATTTTAGTAGCTTGAATAGCTTGAGATAAAAAGTACATATTTTAACGGTCATTTAAAAATATGTATTGAATATGTCCTATATATTAGGAGAGAATGATATCAAGATGAATAAGCTGATTTTATATTTATAATCTGGTATCAGTTCAGAATATTATTCTTTATATACAGACATTTAAGAGATTGTTCATTAAAACAAATGAGTCATAAAATACTTGATTGTGCAGTTTTAATAAAGTAGAATCAAATTCTTCTGTAAAATGAAACAAAAAGTTGATATTATAATAAATAAGCTGTATAACACCTTGCATTATTCCCGTTGCCAGTGAGATCTGTGTGTTCATCAAATCCTGGGCCAGAGAAAGAACCTTGGAGGTTTTCTCTTTGAGATACATTTCTGAGGCTTTGCTTTTGTGACTTCTTCCTCAAGTCTATCTTACCTTTCATTTCAATTTGATTTTGCTTTAATTGAGGGGAAGCAGGGCTAGAGCACTCAGTGATTTTCCTTGCCCTGGAGTAATCTTTATAGATTTAAAATCGGTAACATATAGCATTGTTACATAAACCAGTGGGCATGTAAACTTCTGTCATAAAGGTGCTTTGACCTTATCTTTTGTTCTTCAGAGTCTGTAGTCTTGCCTTTTCATCATTTTTTTTCTAAATTCATTCTAGCTGAGTAAAGAGAGAATAATTCTCAAATCAATGAGAAATTTCAGTATGGAGGTTCCAGGTAGAGTTGGCAGTCATATTATTCATTAAATCTTATATGAAAATATATTCTATTTAATATATTACTTATTCTTTCCAACAGGGGGTGGCATAACAGACAGAAATCTACAAAGGATCCTTGAGGGTTCAGGTGCTACAGAATTCCACTGTTCCGCTCGGTTGGCTAGAGATTCAGGAATGAAGTTTCGGTAAAAATATATTCTTTGACTCCTGCAAAAATGAATGCAGTTAATCTTTACTTCCCCAAACAGGAAAACCTTAGTTGATGGCATGATTAATGAATGGAATGTTGTGATTAGTATGTAAGTATTACAGTCATTTTTGAAGTTTTTTAACTGCAGAGTGGTTCTTTTCCTGCCTTAAATAAGCAGGCTCTTCTGAACACAGGCTAACCTTCAAAGCCTTAAGGCATTGCTGAACTTAGACCAGTTAATAATAAATTCTAATTCAGCAGCTAAGCTTCAAATGAATCAGATATGTATGTGTGGCCATTCACCTGTGATTTCCTTTAGCAAAGTTAATAACTATGGTGTAAGGATTGAAGAGCCGTAGTCATTTTTATCTTTCCTACTGTTAATACTTAAGTCTTTCCTCACCTTTGCTCTCTATTTTCAGTTATTTTATTTTTATTTTTCAATTTCTTTAAATTTTATTGTTTTTGGCCACGCCGCACAGCTTGTGGGGTCTTAGTTCCCCCAACCAGGGATTGAACCTGCACCCTTGGCAGTGAAAGTATGGAGTCCTAACCACTGGACTGCCAGGGAATTCCCTATTTTCAGTTATTTGGAAATTATATCACTATTAAGGAATTTAAGCTATTATGTGTTCTTTTTATTATACTTGAGAGGACTCCTATATTTAATAGTTAATTGTTGATTATTTCTAAGTTGGAAAAAAATGAAATGTAAAAGAAGCAAGAGCCTTAGAATTTACAACTCCAGATATAAAATCAAGTATACTATCTGATAGATTTAGATACTAGATGTTTCAAGTAATTAATAAAAATTATAAAATATAGTAGTTCAGGGTCCTTGACCTAACT
Organism: Globicephala melas; assembly: GCF_963455315.2. Classification (NCBI taxonomy): domain Eukaryota; kingdom Metazoa; phylum Chordata; class Mammalia; order Artiodactyla; family Delphinidae; genus Globicephala; species Globicephala melas. The sequence continues at coordinate 28,206,467 of NC_083329.1, read as the reverse complement.
TTGTTCTTGAGCCTTGAAATTGCCTGTAAAATGAAGTGCCAGTAGGAGGGCTCATTTAACAACTTATGTAATTATCTGTTCCTTTATTACTTCTATTGCAGAAATTCCTCTGTTGCTATGGGAGCCTCTCTTTCTAGATCAGAATATTCTCTAAAGGTAACAGATGTGACCCTAGTAAGGACTTTGAATGCTATTGCAAAGAATATTCTGGTTTAGCCAGACCTCTCTGAGAGAGATGGATATCACTGGACAAAGGTAGAAGAATAGTCTACAGTTCTCTATGACACAGCTTTAACCTTCTCTGGCCAGGACAGTCACAGTCTTTGTTTTAAGTCTTACATTACCATGGAGAATGTTTCCAAGAAGAAAAAGAACTTGAAACAGATTACAGTCATTTCCTTTGCTTAATCTTGTCGACCATCTCCATCATCATGGTTAAATCTGGCCTACACTTCTTCCACAAATGGAGGCTTAGTCTGTTTTCAGTGGAATTAACTGATGAACTGGGAAAATTCAACTGCAAAGTATGAACATTCAACTCAGATGTGACTTCATGGTCAACTCAGTAGCAGTATTTTGCCTTTTCATTTGTAAAATAAAAATTGCCATTCTATTATGGTAGTAGAGTCTCTTACTCATCTGTAGCCAAGTATTAAAGGGAGGATTTTTTTTTAAATTTTATTTTCTCTTTTTATTATGTACCTTTTGGATCCTGGGCAGGATACTAAGGATATAGAGTAAATGGTATAGCATAAAAATTCCTAGACTTGGGAAGTAGGATGCAAAAGTTCCCAGACTTAGAAAGGCAGAAGTGATCTCTGTTGTTCATCAGGTTACTTCTACCTCTGCTCCCAGATAGAGAAATGGCTTAACTATGAGGTTCATCTGACAATGTACAAAGATCTATAGAGAACTGGAGGAGGTTAGGAAGGTTATCAGAATAGCTGTTTCTTTCAGCTGAGGCCACAGATATGGAGACTGGATTCTAGTGATGAAAATTGCTTTTCCTATGGGCAGGTCCCAAATGGTGAGGTTCATTTCTAGTTTTTTCTGTCACTTCCATATTTATTATCTCATTTTACACAGACACCGCTCTGGTAATAGAACTGATGCTTCTGTATTAGGAAAGTATCTGAATCATAATACGAAGAGCTTGCCCTTGGTCATAAGGCTAGTTAGTGGAGCCTCTATAAATAGCATGCACAAACTTGGGTACCAATGAATGTGTATACCAAAAGTCTTCCCTTTCTTTTAATGTGCCCCTTCCCTCACTTTTATTTATTTATTTTTAAAAGATTTATTTATTATTTATTTATTTATTTTGGCTGCGTCAGGTCTTAGCTGTGGCACGTGGGATCTTGTTGAGGCATGTGGGATCTTTTGGTGTGGTGCGCAGGCTCTTCGGTGTGGTGCACAGGCACCTCTCTAGTTGTGGCGTGCAGGTTTTCTCTTCTCTAGTTGTGGCGCGCGGGTTCCAGAGCGTGTGGGCTCCATAGTTTGTGGCATGCAGGCTCTCTAATTGAGGTACGTGAGCTCAGTAGTTGTGGCACGCGGGCTTGGTTGCCCTGCAGCGTGTGTGATCTTAGTTCCCCGACCAGGGATCGATCCTGCGTCCCCTGCATTGTAAGGTGGATTCCTTACCACTGGACCACCAGGCAAGTCCCCCTTCCCTCACTTTTAAATCTTAACTTCTTTCCTCACTTTCTCAGGTACGATTTCAACATAGAATATTTGCCAAGGAATTTATGAGAAATGAGAGGCAAACTATTTAAAAACTAATAATAACCTCAGTGGTTTCTGTTAATATTGGTTTCTGTTAATATTGGTTTCTGTTAATAGTTTTAATATTGGCTTTGGAATATAGAAAGAGACATGTAAGTATCATGTACACATGCACGCACATCATGTTTAGTATTTTGGCCTAACCCTCCCCCATGCTTGGACTTCACTGTATGATCTTCCAGAGATAAGAGCAGGCTATGTTATTATCTCTATTTTATTTAGACAGATTAGCTAGGGATCTGAGAGGTGCTATGAATTGCTCAAAATTTAATAACAAATGAATGTTGTTTACAAGACTTGAATGCTAGGCTACTAACCTCTAAGTCTTATGCTTAAGGATGCTTCTGGTATCTGGATGTAGTACAGAGAGCAATACTCCTGGGCAAATCAGACACACCTGGAATCATATCCTCACTTCCAGTTTAAGTTCACTTAATTTTTTGAACTTTAATTCCTTTATCTTTAAATCAGGACTAATAACTAAACTATGGCTTCTGTTTTAAGGATATATTAAAACACCAAGTACATAGTATGTACCCATTAAAGTTCTTTTCTTCTAGGTTAGTTTCCTAGTATCAGTCTTTGATAGTTTAAAAGTCCTCCCAGGAAGCTAGGCATTGAGTACTGAAACCGATAGTTTGTGCCCTCCACTATGTGACTATAAAAGCATAAGGTAACCCCTTACCTTGAGTTTTTTTCTACACATAGTCCTGTTTTAAAATATTTACTCATTATTTCATGTATATATGTCTTCTCATCAATATTATAAGTATTTTGAGACTAGGGAACCATGTCTTCATATTTTTATATATTTCTCATTACAACCATCAATTGTGTACTCATACTGTTGATTTACTTTGCTAGTGGAAAAAAAGCACTGGATTGAGAATCAGGATTACTGACTTCGGGAACTATGCTAGATATCTTCAGTTTGCCCCATCGAGATCCACTTTTCACTTTGTTCTGTAAACTGAGTCCAGCAACATAAAAAAGATTACAGTAAGTCCCCTACATATACGAGTTGTAGGTCCAGTTTGTTCATAATTCCAGCAAAGTTAGCCTAGGTACCCAACTAACACAATCGGCTATATAGTACTATACTGTAATAGGTTTATAACATTTTTCATACAAATAATACATAAAAAAACAAATATACAAAATAAAGAGAACGTTTTAAATCTTACAGTACAGTACCTTGAAAAGTACAGTTGTACAGTACAACAGCTGGCATACAGGGGCTGGCATCGAGTGAACACCAGGCAAGAAGAGTTACTGACTGGAGGAAGGAGAGGAGGTGGGAGATGGAAGAGCTGAAAGATCATCAGCAATAGGAGACAAAGGGCAAGCTGCAAATTCACTCACACGTGACATTGATGGCACAGGTTCTGGTTCCTTGCTGGATTCAATTTTATCTACCCTCCTGAAAAAACAATCCAGTTATGTCTGGGTAGTAGCTCTTTTTTTCTCATCATACCAGTACCAGCTACATCACCACTGCTTTTATGCTTGCTTCCAGACATCCTGGGCTTGAAATAAAGATACTGTACTACTATACTGTAAACAGAACTGTACTGTACAGTAAAGTACACAAAAGCACAACCACTTGTAGAGGATGCACGCATGTGACAATGTACACCAGACAGGTAAACTAATTTACGTGATTAGACATGCGAATGCATGTTCACATCTTTGAAAGTTTGCAACTTGAAGGTTTATATATAGGGGACTTACTGTGTACTCTATGACCAAATAGGATTTATACCAGGAATGCAAGGCTGGTTCAATATCCAAAATCAATCAATGTAATGCACCATATTGATAGAATAAAGCACAAAAGTCACATGGTCATCTCAACACTTAAAAAGCATTTGACAAAATCTAACACCCTTTCATAATAAAAACACTCAGCAAACTTGGAATAGAAAGGAACTTCCTCAACCTGAAAAAGATCATCTGTAAGAAAACAGAATATATAGCTAACATCAAACTTAATATTTTCTCCCTAAGATCAGGAACAAGACAGGGTGTCCACCCTTACCACTTCTACTTAACATTGTGCTAGAGGTCCTAGCCAGGGCAATTAAGCAAGAAAAAGAAATAAAAAGCATCCAGATTAAAAAGGAAGAAGTAAAACGTCTTCTATTTATAGGTGACACAATCTTATATATGGAAAATACTTTTGTGTGGAAAAGAATCCACACAAAAATTTTTTAAAGTTGAGCAAGGTTGCAGGATATAAAAATCAATACACAAAATCAGTTGTATTGCTACACTAGCAACTAACAATCCTAAAATGCAATTAAGAAAATAGTTCCATTTATGATAGCATCAAAAATGACAAAATGCTTAGGAAAAAATTTAATCAAGTGCGAGACCGTACATTGAAAGCTACAAAGCTTTTTTTTTTTTTTTTTAAGTTTTTTGGCCGCACCCAATGGCATGTGGGATCCTAGTTCCCTGAACAGGGATCATACCTACACCTCCTGCATTGGAAGGCACAGTCTTAACCACTGAACCACCAGGGAAGTCCCTACAAAGCATTTTTTAAAGAAATTTTTAAAGATCTAACAATAAATAAATAGATGGAATGACATCCCATGATCATAGATTGGAAGACTTGATATTGTTAAGATAGCAATATTCTTCCATTGGTCTACGGATTCAAGGCAATCCCTATTAACATCCCAACGGCCTTTGTGGCAGAAATTAACAAGCTGATCCTAAAATTCATCTGGAAATGCAAGGAACCCAAAATAGCCAAACAATCTTAAAAAGGAACAAAGTTGGAGGACTTACACTTCCTGATTTCAAAACTTACTACAAAGCTACAATAATTGAGACAATGTGTTACTGGCATAAAGATGAATATATAGCTCAATGCAGTAGAATTGAGAGTCCAGAAATAAACCCTTTTACTATAGGCAATTGATTCTTGACCAGGGTGGCAAGATAATTCCCTGGGGAAAGAATAGTCTTTTTAACAAATGGTGCTGGACCACTGGATATACACTTGCAAAGGAATGAAGTGGGACCTTACATCATGTACAAAAGTTAATTCAAATGCATCATAGACCTAAGTAAAAGAGCTAAAACATAAAATTCTTAGAAGAAAACTAATAAATCTTTGTGAGCTTGGGTTAGGCAAAGCCTTAGATACGACAAGAAAAGCACAAGTCACGAAAGAAAAAATAATGCTTCAAAGGGTAACATCAAGAAAGTGAAAAGACAGCCTACAGAATGGGAGAAAATATTTGCAAATCATATATCTGATTAGGGGCTTGTATCCAGAATGTATAAAAATACTTAGAATTCAACAATAAAAAGACAACCCAGTTTTAAAAATGGATAAGGATTTGTGTAGACATTTCTCCAAAGAAGGTGTACAGTTGGCCAACAAGCACATGAAAAGATGCTCAAAATCATTAGTCATTAGGGAAATGCAAATGAAAATCCCACTGAGCTGCCACTTCCCACCCACTAGAATGACTATACCCACCAAAAGACTGACCATTATCAAATGCTGGCAAGGATGTGTAGCAAGTAGAACTTTTGTGTGCTGCTGGTGGGATTGTAAAGTGGTGGAGCTGCTTTGTAAAATAGTCTGAGAGTTTCTCAAATGCTAAACATAGAGTTGCTATATGGCCCAGCAATTCCATTCTTAGGTTAATATAATATATAGTATAATATAATATAATATTATATATATATATATCTCCAAGAGAATTGAAAATATGTCCACGCAAAAATTTGTACATGAATATTCCCAGCAACATTACTCATCTTTCCGAATTAGAGAATAACCATTTTGCAACCCCTAATGAAATAAATCAGTCAGAGACTATTAATGCTGAAACCATTAGGTAAAAGGTTGATTGGGGACTGAATATCCAAATGGTGCCAAAGTATCACCCTATGGGTTATTTGCTAGTCATGAACATAGAAACTTGACATTATAATGGAGCTATATGGTTGTTACCATCTTAACCCAGTAATCAAATTTAACATTACCAGCAATGGAAGAGTATACTGCTGAAAGACAGGATTTGAGGGGGGAAGAGGTCAGCCAGTGTGTATAACCTGTGTTAGGAAATTGCAATTGGGAAGTCACCCAGGTGCCTCAAAGAAGAGCTAAGGGTTGGACCACCTGGAAAGTGGCTGTAACAAAGTGTGATGGTTAGCTATTGATCAAACAAGAGTGAACTATAAACAGCACCAGCTCAATACGGTGACTAACCATCCCAATTTTCTTGGAACTTTTTCAATTTTACCATTGAAAGTCCCATATCCTAGGAAATTCCTCTGTGCCAGGCAAACTGGGCAAGTTTGGTCATCCTACCAGATCAGTAAAATTACCTTTGCCTCTTTTCCCCGGGTCCTCACCTCCCTGCCCCAATCCTGGAATTTGTAGGGGAGAGATTGAATAACAAGGAAAAATGATAAAAAGAATGACACTTCCCTCCCCAGCAGTAGCTGGTCCCTGAGCCAAGAAAGGGGAAGGACTTTAAATTGGGTGTGAGTTTCTTTTGTGGGTGGTAAAAATGTTTTAAAATTGATTGTAGTGATGGTTGCACAACTCTGTGAATATGCTAAAAACCACTGAATTGTACACTTTAAGTGGGTGAATTGTATGTAATTTATATGTTAATAAAGCTGCTTTTTAAAAGTAAATGTGAGAGAGTTTTAAATTAGATTAAATTAGCTTGGACCTTTTAAACCTGAGATGTGGTCAAGGGCAGAGAAGGAGTTTTGATACAGCATGGTTGAAGACAATGGTAGAAGCAAAATATCATTTCTTACTCGTTTTGTATTTAGTTTACATCTTTCAGTAAGATGGCTACACTGGTTGAATGGATTTCTGTTCCCTGCAACTGAGAGTTGTGACTAAGACACCTGAAGAATATTCATTCCATCTGTTCCTGTATAGATGCTAAATTTTATCCTTGGATAAAATCACAAAGAGCTCTGTGTTTGGATTGCATTGCTCTAGTCCCTCATAGAATTAAAAAAAAAGAAAATCAAACCACATCGGCATTATGCCACTGGTCTATATTGGAAATGTAATAGAAGACAGTTGTATAAAATACAACTGTGTTGTTGAGGCCCTAGAGGACATTTTTTCTTAAGTGTTAGTCTGGGGAGTAGCTGGGCTTCTGAACAATTGGTTTGTTTATATCTTATGTATATGGAATTACGTTGTTATCAAGACATTTTATTTGCCTATCTTTTCCTTTCTGAAGCTGCCACTGAAAGATAATGCTTTCCTGATAGGATTGTCAATCATATAGCTCTCCCTGCTCATGGGAGAGGGCACGTTTACCCAGGCTAACCAGTTAGAGTGCCTCATTCCTTTGTCCATATTGTTTAGTCTAGAGATGGGAACACAACACAAAGAGGGCCAAACAGAATCCAACCAAGGATTTTTTTCTGGTGTTCTCTTTTCACTAGAATCACTGGCTGTAAGATCTGTGAAACCATAGAGCTTTTGAGGCCATCTTTGCCAGCAAGTGAAAAGAGGCCACTTGAGAATGAAACCAACACACAAGTAAATGTCCTGAGAACGTTGTTTGAGTTTCTGGACCCATCTGTGCCTAAAGCTAGTTCCATTCACAGAGTGTTCTATTAAATGAGCCAATAAATTTCCTTTTTGTATTTATGCCTGTTTGATTTGGGTCTTTGACACTTGCAACCAGAAGAGGCCTGACTGATACAGCTACTGATTCAGAGTTCCTCTTTCGACTGATGGAAGCTCAGAGTCAAACTTGTATCCCACAGGTAAACAGGATCATATTGAATAAATTTTGTGTAGTGGGCTTGTCCCTTGTTTTATCTTTTTCTATCCTTTTTTTCCTTTACTCATTTTATCTTGTTATATTTTGTATATTTTTGTAAGTTGCTTAAAATCCTTTTTATAATAAGACACTAAATAGTAGACATTGTTTCCCATATTATCCTGAATCTGAATTGGAAAAAAAACTAAGAGTTTATTCCTAGTGGACATCATTGATTTCCTACCGAAACTTTCTCTCTCATTTCTTCTCCCAGTTCTGATTTTGTTGTAGCAATCACTCTGCATGTAGCCCATGTAATTTAGGAAAGGCTTACCTCACCCACAGCTTCAGGTATGGGCCTGAGTAATCTAGGGATAACCTTATTTTCCTTGTCAGGAATTGATTCAGAAATTTGGGCCATTGGGATGCCAGGAGAAGGTTGCTAGTGGCTTCTAGTTCTAGGACACTTGCTGAAAAATGACACTGTCTCTCTTTTCCTATATGTTATGTGTGAATATGACTCTTGAAACTTGCAGCTGTCCCACTACCTGTTTGAGAATAAAACTGATGCCAAAAGAGAGCAAAGCCAAAAGAATGAGAGGGAAATGGAGCACAACCACTGGAATAAATCAACCCTGAGAACTGCATCATCTCTGGGCTTTTGGTTAAGTGAACCAATAAATATTTTCATTCGAGCCACAGTAAGTTGGGTGTACCCTTTATAAGGGTTCTAATATAATTGGAGAATGAATTTTTGGCAATTTTTTTTGGATTCGACCAAAAGCAAAGACAACAAAAGCAAAAATAAGTGGGACTACATCAAACTAAAATCTCTGTACAGCAAAGAAAAGCATCAACAAAATGAAAAGGCAACCTATGGAATGGGAGAAAATATTGGCAAATCATATATCTGATAAAGGGTTAAAATCCAAAATACATAAAGAGCCCATGCAACTCAATAGAAAAAACAATTTGATTTAAAAATGGGCAGAAGAATTGATCCAAATAGACATTTCTTCAAAGAAGAAAAAGCAAAGTTCAATAGGTACCTGAAAAGGTGCTCAACATCACTAATCATCAGGGAAATGCAAATCAGAACCATAATGAGATATCACCTCATACCTGTTAGAATGGCTATTACCAGAAAGGCAAATTATTGTTGGTGGGGATGTGGAGAAAAGGAAACCCTCTTGCACTGTTGGTGGGAATGTAAATTGGTGCAGCCACTATGGAAAACAGTATGGAGGTGCCTCAAAAAATTTAAAATAGAACTACCATATGATCCAGCAATTCCACTTCTCGGTATTTATCTGAAGGAGATGAAACCACTATCAAAAAGATATCCATGTTCATTGTAGTATTATTTACAAGAGCCAATACATGGAAACAACTTAAGTGCCCATCAATGAATGAATGGATAAAGAAATTGTAAGATGCTGTACACCTAAAACTAACACAACATTGTAAACCAACTATACTCCAATAAAAATTTAAAAAAATAAAGAAATCATAAGGTACATACACACATACATACACACATACATACACATAGACATCATGAAATATTCAGTCATAAAAAAATAGAAAGAAATCCTGCCATTTGCAACAATATGGTGGGATGGATGGACCTTGAGGGAATTATGCTAAGTGAAATAAGTCAGAGAAAGACAAATAGTGTATGATCTCACGTGGAATCTAAAACAAAAAAGCAAACTCATAGACAACAGATTGGTGGTTGCTAGAGGTGGAGGTGGAAAAAATGGGTAAAGGTGGTTAAAAGAAAAAAAATTGGAGAGTGAGTTTCCCTCCAGCAGTTGCTATGAATGTTTCATAGCAACCTTCTTGCGTAGGGTTAAGAACTTTCCAAATCTGTATACAGTTTGAAAATTGCAAGGGAAGTCCTATCTTTAGAAAAACAATCTTACTGGTAACCACTGGCTTGACTGAGCTCAAAGTCCTCTAAACCTCTTTATAGCTTAATTAAAACAGAGCTTGTGACTTCCCTGGTGGCGCAATGGTTAAGAATCCGCCTGCCAATGCAGGGGACACGGGTTCGATCCCTGGTCCAGGAAGATCCCACATTCCTTGGAGCAACTAAGCCCGCATACCACAACTACTGAGCCCGCGTGCTGCAACTACTGAAGCCCACGTGCCTAGAGCCCGTGCTCTGCAACAAGAGAAGCCACAACAAGGAGAAGCCTGCGCACCACAATGAAGAGTAGCCCCCGCTCGCCACAACTAGAGAAAGCCCGTGCGCAGCAACGAAGACACAAAGCAGCCAAAAATAAATAAAATTAAATATTAAAAAAAAAAGAGTTCAATGAAGTTCAGACTCCTATCTTAGAGAATACACTTTATACTTCAAAATTGCTCTGAAGTCAATTACAGTTTATGTGTTTGAAGATAGGAAGGACACCCATAAATAATTCATCCTATTTGGAGATCTTTCAACCCATTCACAGGGGTCCACTCACAAGATGCCAAAGAGATGGCCCTTCCCTTTATAGATCAAAGAGGAACCCAGGTCAAAAGTAATGATTATGAGAATAGCACATTTTATTTATATAGCTCATATCCGTATGCCTACATACAGATATGAGCTATATACTTTCACTACAACCTCCATAGTGAAAGAATTTAAAGTTGAAATTATATGATTGAAATTACAGATTTTTCCTTTAAATAAAATATGGGGCTCTTCAAACTCCTTTTGCAAATACCACTTGGTAATCTCTCTCATATATGTCCCCAAAATAAGTTAAAAAACTAAGTGCTATTAAAATCACTCCCCAGATTTCTACATATATGTGTGAACAAACATGAACATACAGAGAAATGCATTTTTTACAGTCTTGGCATTAGGCTTAAAGATATTGTCCAGCAAATTTTCACTAATTTGGCTATTTTCATGTTCTTAATTCACAAAACTGTCTATAATAATAATAATAGTACTAGTCCAATCATAAATTATAAGAATGCATTTGGTATTATGAATTTAAATAACTTCCTAGTAAAAAGGCCAGTGTATGTTAAGGTAGTGCTATCCCTTACCGTGATAAGAATGAACTCAGCTCTGTCTTAACAGGTTGTTTTGGTACTGTTTTGGGGGAATCAGTATCCACAGAATTCAACACCTTATGTATACTTTCTTTTAGCTTATCTTCTTCATTCCTCCAGTTCTTCTGAAAGCAGCCACCATTAACAATTTCTTTTGTATCCTTCCAGAAATTTTTATAATTTACTCGTATTTAATTGCTGGTAAAGCTATGTGGTTTTCCATGTGATAATTACTATTTATATTGCCCCTCCATGTTATTTTTATCAGATATATTTCCTGTTTGGTTGCTTTCGTATTAGTACAGGTTTCCCTCAGTATCTAGGGGGGATTAGTTCCAAGACCTCTCTGGTCTGGATACCAAAATCTGCAGATGCTCAAGTCCCATGTATCTAGTGTAGTATTTTCCTGTAACCTACCCACATCCTCCTGTATACTTTAAATCATCTCTAGATTATCTATAATACCTAATACAATGTAAATACAAATAGTTATAAATACAATCTAAATGCTATGTAAATAGCTGCCAGTGAATGGCAAATTCAAGTTTTGCTTTTTGGAACCTTCTGGAATTTTTTTTCTCAAATATTTTTGATCCGTGATTGGTTGAATCTGTGAATGTGGAACCCAAGGATACAGAGGCCTGGCTGACTGTATTTGTTTTATAAAAGTCTCTTGAACATTAAAAAAAAAAATTGTGTAGGCACTTTCTGTTTTCTGATATCACTTTTTTTTTTTTCCAGGACTCAGAAGAGTATTAGTCTCTCCAGTGCACATCTTTTTATGCTAGCCCATTTTATTCTCTTGTTTTATGACCTATCAAAAATATATTTTATGGGCCTCCCTGGTGGTACAGTGGTTAAGAATCCACGTGCCAATGCAGGGGACACGGATTCAAGCCCTGGTCCGGGAAGATCCCACATGCACGGAGCACCTAAGCCCGTGTACCACAACTACTGAGCCTGCATGCCGCAACTACTGAAGCCTGTGCGCTGGGAGCTGTGCTCCACAACAAGAGAAACCACCACAGTGAGAAGCCCGTGCACCGCAATGAAGAGTAGTCCCCGCTCGCCGCAACTAGAGAAAGCCTGTGCGCAGCAACAAAGACCCAACGCAGCCCAAAATAAAACAAACAAATAAATAAACAAATTTATGGAAAAAAAAGATTCCATGTCTTCCTTGAAGACATTTAAAATTTATTAATTAATTAATTTATTTAATGGGATGATGTGAAGTAAAGACCTAAATTAATTACTTTTTTTTTGGCCCCTCCACGCAGCTTGTACGATCTTCGTTCCCCAACCAGGGATTGAACCCAGGCCAGCGCAGTGAAAGCACCAAGTCCTAACCACTGGACCACCAGAGAATTCTCAATTACTTCTTTTTTATTCTAATATGCTTCTGTCTAAAAAACAACAAACTGCTCATCCAATTCTCTCTAGTTTGTCGACAGTTAAAAGCTTATTCTTTGACTCTACCAGGAACATTATTCTGTAGTGTCAATAACTTTTACTATTTTTTAAAGTACATGTTCTTTTTAAAAACTACATCTTTTAGTAGTTGACTCTTTTTCTGGTAGGCTTTAAATCTAGTTCAATGAGTTTATTAATTATTTAAATCTATGCTTTGCAATTTGTTTATTCTTCCAGAAGAATTTCAATATATTTCAGGTTTTAATATTAAAAAAATGTTTACCATAAGTAAAAATATTTTAAAAATTACTTGTACATCCCTTTTGGTCTCTGGTTATTCTAAATTTTTTTGTTTGTTTTAGCCACACAAAAATGTACAGATCATCTTGGGAGAGTTTGGAAGTAATTATTTGATTAATTCATACTATAGTTTTTAGTTTATGCTATAGGAGATGAATGTTAGACCCAATTAAAAAATACAAAGGGAAAAAATATTTTTACTGTTACCACTGGATATCTATTTTAAGATATTGCACAAGAAAGAAAAGCTTTCTTAAGTTCATATGTAATCATTAACTAAAAGTATGCAACTCTGGTTATCTTGAACATTGAACTTTTGTAGATTCTTCAAAGTAACCTAAATGCAACCACTTGTTAATCAACATTTGCTTACTAAGTAGAAGTGATAGAGCATATTTTTCCCTGAGTCACTATGATCACATGTTCCCTTCTACTGAATTACCTCTATGCAATCAATTATTTACAGAAGACACACATTGAGCCATTAAGCAGAGATTTTTGGAAACCATTAAGAAGAGATCTGGGAGAAATCATTTTACCCAAGACCATCAGAGCTAAAGCCAGAATCCAGCCTGGTTTCCTGACTCCTTAACATGCTGCAGTCTTTCTTAGTACAGTCTTTAAATATCAATTATTACACTTTAAAAGAGAGAATTCACAGCACACCTCGTCTGATAGAATAGGAGCTTTCCTGAAAATGTGCATGTATTTGACATATTCAGATTACATCTGCAGGGCAGTAGGAGAGCTTGTGATTTAAAGAAATCCTGTGGTGTATCCTTGGGTAAAGGGAATCATCACACTATTTTTGTCTTTGTGTAAAATTTTATATACATTAAATCGTAAAATCTTGGAGATCTTCTAGTTGGACTTTCTCCCCAGAGCATATTTTCTCCAGTCTTTTCTACCTTGTAAAGGTGTGGGAGGACATCTGTTGATGTTTTTGCTGTACCAATATGGAGGATTATTCTTTGTAAGTTGTGGAATGTAGGACAATTTTCTTAACCTTTCTGAACCTCAGTTTCTTAATTGGTAAAATTGGAGTAAAAATACCTATCTCATAGGATTATTGTGAGGATTAAATTGCATAAAAATTTTAGAGTGCCTAACATAGAAATGTATTTGTTATTTAAGAAACCCATGTGAGGTTGACATATAAGATGTCCATTAAATGTGAGTTCTCTTAATGCCTGTAGATCATTGATAAAAATGTTGAAGGTGCTGAAGCCACTGCAGACCCTTTTGGAATGCCAGTAGAGATCTTCCTCCGGTTATATCATTTATATCATTCTGTTAATTTATTTGAATATACAGTGGTTCAAGCAATTAAAGGTCCATGTAAATATGCACTCATCCAGTCCATAGAAAACATGATGTATCTTGTCAGGTGCCTTGCTGAGTTCAAGATACGCTACACCTGCTGCCCAAAAAGGAAATTAAATTATGTCAAAGAGTGTCCTGCCTATGTTTTCCTCTAGGAGTTTTATAGTATCTGGTCTTACATTTAGGTCTTTAATCCATTTGGGGTTTATTTTTGTGCATGGTGTTAGAGAATGTTCTAATTTCATTCTTTTTATGTAGCTGTCCAGTTTTCCCAGCACATATTGAAGAGACCGTTTTTTCTCCATTGTATATTCTTGCCTCCTTTGTTGTAGGTTAATTGACCATAGTTGCATACGTGTATTACTGGGCTATCTTGTTCTGTTGATCTATGTTTCTGTTTTTGTGCCAGTACCATACTGTTTTGATTACTGTAGCTTTGTAATATAGCATGAAGTCAGGGTGCCTGACTAACTAACAGTGTCTTTTGCAGAGCAGAAACTTTTAACTTCAATAAAGTCCAGCTTAATAATTTTTGCTTTCTTTCTTGGGTCATGTCTTTGGTGTTGTATCTAAAAAGTCATTGCCAAACCCAAGGTCATCTAGATTTTCTCCTCTGTTGTCTTCTAGGACTTTTATGGTTTTGTGTTTTATACATTTAGGTCTTTGATCAATTTTGAGTTAATTTTTGGGAATGGTGTAAGGTATGTATCTAGATTTTTTTTTTTTTTGGCATGTGGATTTCCAGTTGTTCCAACATCACTTATTGAAAATACTATATTTTCTCCATTGTATTGCCTTTGTTCCTTTGTCAAAGATCAGTTTACTATATTTATAAGGATCTATTACTGGGCTTGCTTTCTGTTTCATTGATCTATTTGTCAGTTTTTTTTCCATCATATTCCTGAAGTCAGATAGTGTTAGTCCTCCAACTTGGTTTTTCTCCTTCAATATTGTGTTGGCTATTCTGTGTCTTTTGCCTTTCCATATAAACTTTAGAATCAGTTTGTTGATACCCACAAAATAAATTGTTGGGATTTTGATTGGGATTACATTAAATCTACAAATCAAATTACAAAGAACTGACATCTTGACAATAGTGAGTTTTCCTAACCATGAACATGAAATATTTCTTCTTTGAATTTTTTCATCAGGGTTTTGTAGTTTTCCTCATATAGACCTGGTACATATTTTGTTAGATTTATTCCAAGGTATTTCTTTTTTGGGGTGCTAATATAAATGGTATTGTGTTTTTAATTTCAAAATTGACTTGTACATTGCTGGTATATAAGAAAGTGATTGACTTTTGTATGTTAATTTTGTATTCTGCTACATTGCTATAATCACTTATGAGTTCCAGGAGCTCTTTTTCAATTCTTCTGGATTTTTTACATAGACAATCATGTCATCTGAGAACAAAGACAGTTTTATAACTTCCTTCCCAATCAGTGTATCTTTTCTTTCCTTTTCTTGTTTTTATCCTTAGCTATGAATTCTTCAGTGTTGAAAAGATGTAGTGAGAGGGACATCCTTGCCTTGTTCCTGATCTTAGTGGGAAAGCTTCTAATTTCTCATCATAAGTGTAATGTTAACTATAGGTCTTTTGTAGATATTCTTTATCAAGTGAGGAAATTCCCCTCTATTCCTAGTTTCTGAAAGTTTTTATCATTAGTGCATATTGGGTTTTTTCAAATACTTTCTCTACATCTATCTATTGATATGATCATGTGATTTTTTTCTTCTTTAGCCTGATGTGATGGGTGACATTAATTGCTTCTTTTCTAAGAACTTTTTTTAACTGTACAGGCCAAACACAACACTTATAAAGGCTGAATTCAGCCCACGGACCTCCAATTTGCAACCACTATTTCAAATATTTATTTATTTGGCTGCGCCAGGTCTTAGTTACAGCATGTGAGATCTTTAGTTGCAGGATGTGGGCTCCTTTAGTTGCAGCATGTGGGCTCTTAGTTGTGGCATGTGAGATCCAGTTCCCTGACCAGGGATCGAACCCAGGTCCCCTGCATTGCGAGCGCGGAGTCTTAACCACTGGGCCACCAGGGAAGTCCTGACATTAATTGATTTTTGAATGTTGAACCAGCCTTGCATACCTGGGATAAATCCCACTTGTTTCTGGTGTGTAATTCTTTTTATACATTGTTTGATTTGACTTGCTAATATTTTGTTGAGAATGTCTGTATCTATGTTCCTGAGAGATATTAGTCTGTAGTTTTCTTGTAATCTCTTTGTCTGGTTTTGGTATTTGGGAAATGTTGACTTCATAGAATGAGTTAGGAAATATTCCCTCTGCTTGTATGTTATGAAAGAGACTATAGAGAATTGGTATATTTTCTTCTTTAAATGTTTGGTAGAACCCATCTGGGCCTGGCGATTTCTGTTTTGGAAGGTGACAAGTTATTGGTTCAATTTCTTTAATAGATACAGTCCTATTTAGATTGTCTCTTCCTTCCTGCATGTTTTGGCCCACTGTGTCTTTCAAAGAGTGGTCCATTTCATCTAGGTTATCAAATTGGTGGGCATAGCATTGTTCATAGAATTCCTTTATTATCCTTTTAAAGTCCATGAGATCTGTAGTGATGTCCTCGCTATTTATTTTGTTGATGTTGTTGTTAAATATTTATTTATCTGTCTGGCTGTGCCAGGTCTTAGTTGCAGCACACAGGATCTTTTAGTCGCGGCATGCAGGATCTTTTAGTTGTTTCATGTGGGATCTAGTTCCCTGACCAGGGATCGAACCCAGGCCCCTCCCACACTGGGAGCGCAGAGTCTTAACCACTGGGCCACCAGGGAAGTGCCTCTATTCATTTTTGATATTAGTAATTTGTGTCCTCTCATTCTTCTTTATTAGTTTGGCCAGAGGCTTACCAATTTTTAAAAAATCTTTACAAAGAACTAGCTTTTGGTTTCATTGATTTTCTATTTTGGTTTCCTGTTTTCAATTTTATTGATTTCTGCTTTAATTTTTATTATTTCTTTTCTCCTGCTTACTTTGGCTTTAATTTGTTCTTCTTTTTTCTATTTTTCTAAGGGGGAAACTTAAGATGATTGATTTTAGGTTTCTTCCTTTCTCATACATGCATTCAATGCTATCAATTTCTCTCTAAGGACTGTTTTTGCTACATCCTACAAACTTTGATAATTTGTGTTTTCATTTTCATTCCATTCAAAATATTTTAAAATTTCTCTTGAGATTTCTTCTTTGACCCATGTGTAATTTAGTATAGTGTTGTTTAATCTACAAATATTTTGGCATTTTCTAGCTACCTTTCTGTAATTGATTTCTAGTTTAATTCCATTGTGGTCTGAGAGCAGTATTGTATGATTCCTATTTTTTTGAAATTTATTGAAGTGTGTTTTATGGCCCAGAATGTGGTATATCTTGGTGAATGTTCCTGTGAGCTTGAAAAGAATGTGTATCCTGCTGTTGTTGGATGAAGTAGTCTATAAATGTCCATTATATGTAGTGATTGATGGGATTGTTGAGTTCAACTATGTCCTTACTGATTTTCTGCCTGCTGGATCTGTCTATTTCTGATAGAGGGGTGTTGAAGTCTACAACTATAACAGTAGATTCATCTGTTTCTCCTTGCAGTTCCATCAGTTTTTGTCTCATGTATTTTTTTTTTTTTTTTTTTTTTTGCGGTACGCAGGCCTCTCACTGTTGTGGCCTCTCCCGTTGCGGAGCACAGGCTGCGGACGCGCGGGCCCAGCAGCCATGGTTCACGGGCCCAGCCACTCTGTGGCATGTGGGATCTTCCCGAATCGGGGCATGAACCCGTGTCCCCTGCATTGGCAGGCGGACTCCCAACCACTGCGCCACCAGGGAAGCCTCTGTCTCATGTATTTTGATGCTCTGTTAGGTGCATAGACATTAAGGATTGTTATGTCTTTGTGAAGAATTGACCCCTTTATCATTATGTAATGTCTCTCTTTATCCCACATAACTTTCCTTCTTCTGAAGTTGTTCTGAAATTAATATAGCTGTTCTCACTTTCTTTTGATTAGTGTTAGCATGGCACATCTTTTTCCATCCATTTACTTTTAATCTATATGTGTCTTTATATTTAAAGTGTGTTTCTTATAGACATAGTTGGGTCTTGTTTTTTACTGACTCTGACAATCTCTATTTTAATTTGTATATTTAGACCACTAATACTTAAAGTGATTACTGATATAGTTGGATTAATATCTACCATATTTATTATTGTTTTATACTTGTTGCCCTTGTTCTTTGTTCTTATTTTTGTCTTCTACTCTTTTTGTCTTTTTTTTTTTTGGCCATGCTGTGCAGCTGGTGGGATCTTAGTTCCCTGACCAGGGATCAAACCCTTCCCCTCTGCAGTGCAAATGCAGAGTCCTTACCACTGGACCAAAGAATCAGAGATTCTTTCCTCAGCTGTGTCCAGTCTACTAATAAGCCTATTACATGCATTCTTTATTTCTACTCATTTCTATTACAGTGCTTTTGACTCTAGCATTTCATTTTGATTCTTTCTTAGAATTTCTGTCTCTTTGCTTACATGGCCCATCTGCTCTTGCATGCTGTCTACTTCATCTCTTAGAGCCCCTAACATATTAATCATAGCTGTTTAAAATTCCTAGTCTGATAATCCCAACATCCCTGCCATATTTGAGGCTTGCTCCGTCTCTTCAAACTGTGTTTTTTGCCTTTTAGTATGCCCTGTAATTTTTTCTTGACAGCTGGACATGACATTCTGGGTAAAAAGAACAGCTGAAAATAGGCCTTTAGTAATGTGGTGGTAAGGAGTGGAGGGAGAGGAAATGTTTTATGTTCAGTGATTAGATCTCAGCCTTTTTAGTGAGACTGTGCCTCTGGACTGTGAACTTCACAAGTGCTTCTCAGCTCCCTCCCTTAGGTGGGACAAGAAGGCTAGAGTGGGCTGGAGTTGGGTATTTCTCTTCCCCCCAGGTTGGTTAGGCTTAACCCAGCAGATTAAGCTCTGGTTAAATAGTTTCTTCTGAGGGCAGACTTTAAGAAGAAGAGAATGCTCTGGTATATTTCAAATGGTTAATTTTCCCCTCCCCCACCAGAAGCATTAGGAGATTTTTCTCTGACATTCACTGTGAGAAGCTCCTCAAGGTAAAACTCACAAAAGTGTGCGGGGTTCCCCTATAACTGAGTCCCCGTGGATCTTTTTGATATTTCAGACTTGACTGAGACTCAGTCATCCAGTGGAGATTTGTGAACAAGATCTAGAAGCAAATGAATGCCATCCTAGAGGGATTCACAGAACTGCCTCCTACTGATTTGATTAAAAACGCTGATGAAAGTGAGCTTTGCAGATGAAAGGAGTTGCTGATGTGCAGCCTTGGCAACGTGGACGTGAACGACTGGAGGCAACATTTATATACAAGAAGGACTACTGCCCAGACCACCCTGTCATTCAGTGGTTCTGGAAGGCTGTGCTGCTGATGAACACTGAGAAGCATATCCAGTTTTGCTGCAGTTTGTCACAGAAACATCCTGAGTACCCAGGAATGGATTTGGTTCCAGTGGTCCCCAGCTGTTTACAATATAGCAATGGAGAAGTCCTGGAAAACTTCCCAGAGCTCACACATGCTTTAATCGCCTTGACTTATCTCCAGCTGAAACCTTTGAAGATTTATGAGAGAAACTTGTGGTTGTGGAAGATACACAAGGATTTGAAGGTGTGAATTAAGTGCCCCCTGCCTTGGGATGGTTGTTTGTGGAGCAAGTCCTGCTTGCGCTTTTGTATTTGCCTAACAGACTTGGCAGAGGCAATGGCAGAATAGCAGTTGCAGGGAGTGGCTCCTGGAGCAGAGCCTTTGCTCATGCACTTGTGTAACAGAAAGTGGGGTCCAGCTGCTCACAGCTCAAAAGCCAATAAAGAGGCAAGGTTGGTGGAAAGGAAAGTTTGCTTTATTTTGGTTGCTGGCAACCGGGGCAGGGGGTGGGGGGCAGGGGGTAGACGCCTGTCCAAAGGCCAACTCCCCCCCACTGACAATCAGTGGGCAAGAACCTTTATAGACAGAGGGAGGGGGCTACATGCAGAAGCAGCACAGTCAGCTCTGACAGTCATGTTGAAATTGGCCATCAGTGGTCTGATCAGTGTCATCTTGATTGTTTTAAGTACAGTTAGTCTTTAGTTCCAGGGTCGGTTTGTTCCCATTTCTTCGAGGCCAGTTCTCGGAACTGTGGCAGCTTAAGTCATGGCTACAGTCTAGTCATCATGTAGTTAACTTCTTCCACCTGGTAGGGGTTTCAGTATCTACAAGACAGCTCACAGGATATGGCTCAGAATTATTATCTATAGCCCTTGAGAGGGACTAAAAGTCCTTGACTATGCTTAATGACTAAATTATTATTATTTGGTCTCCCTTGACTGTTTCTGTATTTTCTCACTTCTCTGATTAAGCTTATTTTTTGGCTAAAGTTTTTTCACAGACAAAAGGCAGGCTGAGAACATGGGGGACAAGGACCATAGGGTCCTTCTCTGTTTCACTTACCCAAGTTCAGATGTGGGAACCTAGTCCCAGGTCTTGCATTTTCCACCACAAATTATCAACTGGATGATATCAACTGGCTACACTAATAACATTTCAGGAGAATTTATTCTATTTATGTCGTGCCTCTGTAGGCGAAGCCCTTAATAAATATTTTGCATGCTTAAAAAAAACCCAAAAACCTCTCAGTGACCCTGACTCTCTGACACTGAGCTTCTATCAATTAGTCAATTATAGTTCAGCTTTTCCTACCTTGGCACTGGTTCCACAGAAATTTTAGTTCATGGATATTTGTTCCGGTAAATAGTGATTCTCCGTATTTGCCTGTCTCTCTGATTTGGGGGACAGCAATTTGCCCTGTGACCTCACTTCTCTTATCCATCTGAGAAAAATTTTTGACTTTTCAGTTTGTTTAGCTTTATACTTGTTAGAATAGAATGGTAACTTTCACGCCCCTTCATGCCAGAACCACGCACTTCTTTTTTCATTTAATATTATATATATATTCCACCTGTGTCAGTACGTATTCCATAATCTAAGCATTTGTTTTAATGAAATTTAGATCCTCAACTTTCTTTTTTTTGGCTACACAAAATGTTTAAGCACAAACAAGTACAAATCCTGCTTCTTTTTTTTTTTTTTGAAAATATATATTTATTTATTTGGCTGCACCAGGTCTTAGTTGTGGCGCATGGGATCTTGGTTGCCGCATGTGGGATCTTTAGTTGTGGCATGCAGGATCTAGTTCCCTGACCAGGGGGTCGAACCCGGGCCCCCTGCATTGGGAGTGCAGAGTCTTAACCATTGGACCACCAGGGAAGTCCCCTGCTTGTTTTAAAACATGGTTATAATCTCTATTAGTCACCTTTGGTTCCTCTTACTTGCAAGAGACATCATGGGGGTTTCATTTTATTTTTAGAATACCACGCATCAGGTCCTCTCTTAAATCTCCATGAACATTACCAAGCATAGCTAATTTGCTCTCACAACTTACTTGCTAGACAAATGCAGTCAATAAATCCTCCTCCATTTGCTTGAGAAATGGAGGTCTAACATCATTGTCAGAGAATAACAGGTATTTTGTTAGAATTGCAATACTGGTGTTGCTTTTCAATCAATTTTTTAAAAGAGTAGAACTTGCTTAGAGTTTGGCAATTTATAAATCTTGATTTATATAACGGGTCCTCATTTAAATTTTTTAATTGCCTTAATTTTAATAACATAGTTTCTTCTCACTCTCTTGAGCCTATTTAAAGAGTCCTGAAGGGACATGAATTGGAATTGTGTTAATTTAGAAGCTTTAGTATGCTAATCAAAGAAAGCTGATTCTTGTATGCTAGAGACTTTCTAAGGCCCCTTAGATATTGTCCTTTATTAAAGTCAGAAGTTCTATAGAAGTTTATGCATATTTTTATCATCCCTGGTAAAGGAATTCCATTTTGCAGATATTGACAACTAATGGGTAAACGTGAAAAAAGCTAATGGTTCAGAGGAAGGAAGACGGCTCTGAGCCTTAGAATCACACACTGGTGTATAATATACACAGTGTATTCTAACTCTGATCAGAAGCACATGATAATAACAACTTCTCAAACATAGTTTTAAATGCCAGTAAATGTAACCCAGCAGGACCCTGTGGGACCTTCCTAGGACAGACCCCTCCCCCATATCCTCTGCTTTAGCTCCTCTCTGAAGTACCCAGATAATAGTCTTTATGCACATTTCCTGAGCTTTTTTTTACAGATGCTAAAACCACCACCAAATGGAAGAAATTAACTACTTGATGATCATGAGCACGTAGCCCCCAGACCTACTGGTGCCTAAGGATCGATAATGTTAACCCCTCTGACACCGCCCTGTTACCTCACAATCAACCAATCAGAGAATTGTGCATGCGCTGATTGCATACCCTGGGAAGCCCCTCCCTCACCTAGCCTTTAAAAATGCTTTTTGAAGCCCATCGAGGAGTTCTGGTGTTTTGAGCACCAGCGCTCCTGGGCTCCTTGCTGACGCGCTGCAATAAACGCTGCACCTTCCTTCACCACAACCCAGTGTCAGTAGATGGGCTCTCCTGCGCGCGGGCCAGTAGACCCAAGTTTGGTTCGGTAACAGAAATACCAGAATTATGACAGACAAGCAAGGTTAACAAATGAAGATTTCCTGTTGTCTGCCACCTGCCACGGAATGGGTTCCTGTTGAATGCCACCTGACAGAAATTGCCACTGATGAATGGTCAGACAGCCAAAATCCCACATTACTGACACCAGAGGGGAAGAATAATCTGATAAACGCAAATCTGAAAAGCGACTTGGCTGGTGAGAGCCAAAAAGCTCAGTCATTATCTACACCACTCACCAGAAGACCCAGGAAAGGTGAGCTGTGGGCCTATGGGTTCAACATTGGAATGAGGTTTACCTTCAGGCTGTATACTTCTCTTGGCTCTGATGATAGAACTCAGGTGGGAAAGTTGGTAAACCTCTCTGGGTTGATTACCTCCATTGCTGCTTCCTGCTTTCTGTTTTCTTGGGAGATCTCATTCAGCCCCGCTGCTGCTGCCCTCCTTGCCCATTCCAAGCATGGTTGGGGTGGTCTTACTCTCTGTGAAGGTGGAATTGCATTGGAGGGGTTTCTCTCAGCTCTTCTGCCTCTGCCCTAACTTTCCGTCGGTGAAAGCTTAGAATGCCTCGGTGTTTACTCTCAGCTCTCCTAACTGCCTTCTCCAATTTTGTTGTACTGTTCTCAGCACTTGGTAAGACAAGTGTGGCAAAGAATTGGGGACAGTGCAGTCTTGAAACCGCACAACTCAGATGGGACTTGAACCCAGCCGAAACCCAGATTGGGATTGAACCCATGGGCTGAAACTCGAATCCACTGTCTTTTTATTAATTCTGTAATTTTTTTGGCTGCACTGGGTCTTTGTTTTTTGTGGGTTTTTTTTTCGGTACGCGGGCCTCTCACCGTTGTGGCCTCTCCCGTTGCGGAGCACAGGCTCCGGACGCGCAGGCTCAGCGGCCATGGCTCACGGGCCCAGCTGCTCCGCGGCATGTGGGATCTTCCCGGACCGGGGCACGAACCCGTGTCCCCTGCATCGGCAGGTGGACTCTCAACCACTGCGCCACCAGGGAAGCCCTGAGAAAAATTTTTGACTTTTCAGTTTGTTTAGCTTTATACTTGTTAAAATGGAATGGTAACTTTCACGCTCCTTCATGCCAGAACCACGCACTTCTTTTTTCATTTAATATATATATATTCCACCTGGGTCAGTACGTATTCCATAATCTAAGCATTTGTTTTAATGAAATTTAGATCCTCAACTTTCTTTTTTTTTTGGCTACACAAAATGTTTAAGCACAAACAAGTACAAATCCTGCTTTTTTTTTTTTTTTGGAAATTTATATTTATTTATTTGGCTGCACCGGGTCTTAGTTGTGGCGCATGGGATCTTGGTTGCCGCATGTGGGATCTTTAGTTGTGGCATGCAGGATCTAGTTCCCTGACCAGGGGGTCGAACCCGGGCCCCCTGCATTGGGAGTGCAGAGTCTTAACCACTGGACCACCAGGGAAGTCCCCTGCTTGTTTTAAAACATGGTTATAATCTCTATTAGTCACCTTTGGTTCCTCTTACTTGCAAGAGACATCATGGGGGTTTCATTTTATTTTTAGAATACCACGCATCAGGTCCTCTCTTAAATCTCCATGAACATTACCAAGCATAGCTAATTTGCTCTCACAACTTACTTGCTAGACAAATGCAGTCAATAAATCCTCCTCCATTTGCTTGAGAAATGGAGGTCTAACATCATTGTCAGAGAATAACAGGTATTTTGTTAGAATTGCAATACTGGTGTTGCTTTTCAATCAATTTTTTAAAAGAGTAGAACTTGCTTAGAGTTTGGCAATTTATAAATCTTGATTTATATAACGGGTCTTCATTTAAATTTTTAACTTGCCTAAATTTTAATAACATAGTTTCTTCTCACTCTCTTGAGCCTATTTAAAGAGTCCTGAAGGGACATGAATTGGAATTGTGTTAATTTAGAAGCTTTAGTATGCTAATCAAAGAAAGCTGATTCCTGTATGCTAGAGACTTTCTAAG
The DNA here is from genome assembly GCF_963455315.2 of Globicephala melas. Classification (NCBI taxonomy): domain Eukaryota; kingdom Metazoa; phylum Chordata; class Mammalia; order Artiodactyla; family Delphinidae; genus Globicephala; species Globicephala melas. The sequence goes on along the minus strand of NC_083329.1, from coordinate 28,182,227 downwards.
GCCCCTTAGATATTGTCCTTTATTAAAGTCAGAAGTTCTATAGAAGTTTATGCATATTTTTATCATCCCTGGTAAAGGAATTCCATTTTGCAGATATTGACAACTAATGGGTAAACGTGAAAAAAGCTAATGGTTCAGAGGAAGGAAGACGGCTCTGAGCCTTAGAATCACACACTGGTGTATAATATACACAGTGTATTCTAACTCTGATCAGAAGCACATGATAATAACAACTTCTCAAACATACAGTTTTAAATGCCAGTAAATGTAACCCAGCAGGACCCTGTGGGACCTTCCTAGGACAGACCCCTCCCCCATATCCTCTGCTTTAGCTCCTCTCTGAAGTACCCAGATAATAGTCTTTATGCACATTTCCTGAGCTTTTTTTTACAGATGCTAAAACCACCACCAAATGGAAGAAAGTAACTACTTGATGATCATGAGCACGTAGCCCCCAGACCTACTGGTGCCTAAGGATCGATAATGTTAACCCCTCTGACACCGCCCTGTTACCTCACAATCAACCAATCAGAGAATTGTGCATGCGCTGATTGCATACCCTGGGAAGCCCCTCCCTCACCTAGCCTTTAAAAATGCTTTTTGAAGCCCATCGAGGAGTTCTGGTGTTTTGAGCACCAGCGCTCCTGGGCTCCTTGCTGACGCGCTGCAATAAACGCTGCACCTTCCTTCACCACAACCCAGTGTCAGTAGATGGGCTCTCCTGCGCGCGGGCCAGTAGACCCAAGTTTGGTTCGGTAACAGAAATACCAGAATTATGACAGACAAGCAAGGTTAACAAATGAAGATTTCCTGTTGTCTGCCACCTGCCACGGAATGGGTTCCTGTTGAATGCCACCTGACAGAAATTGCCACTGATGAATGGTCAGACAGCCAAAATCCCACATTACTGACACCAGAGGGGAAGAATAATCTGATAAATGCAAATCTGAAAAGCGACTTGGCTGGTGAGAGCCAAAAGCTCAGTCATTATCTACACCACTCACCAGAAGACCCAGGAAAGGTGAGCTGTGGGCCTATGGGTTCAACATTGGAATGAGGTTTACCTTCAGGCTGTATACTTCTCTTGGCTCTGATGATAGAACTCAGGTGGGAAAGTCTTGGTAAACCTCTCTGGGTTGATTACCTCCATTGCTGCTTCCTGCTTTCTGTTTTCTTGGGAGATCTCATTCAGCCCCGCTGCTGCTGCCCTCCTTGCCCATTCCAAGCATGATTGGGGTGGTCTTACTCTCTGTGAAGGTGGAATTGCATTGGAGGGGTTTCTCTCAGCTCTTCTGCCTCTGCCCTAACTTTCCGTCGGTGAAAGCTTAGAACGCCTCGGTGTTTACTCTCAGCTCTCCTAACTGCCTTCTCCAATTTTGTTGTACTGTTCTCAGCACTTGGTAAGACCAGTGTGGCAAAGAATTGGGGACAGTGCAGTCTTGAAACCGCACGACTCAGATGGGACTTGAACCCAGCCGAAACCCAGATTGGGATTGAACCCATGGGCTGAAACTCGAATTCACTGTCTTTCTATTAATTCTGTATTTTTTTTGGATCTTTGTTTTTTTTTTTTTTTTTTTGCGGTACGCGGGCCTCTCACTGTTGTGGCCTCTCCCGTTGCGTAGCACAGGCTCCGGACGCGCAGGCTCAGCGGCCATGGCTCACGGGCCCAGCCGCTCCGCGGCATGTGGGATCTTCCCGGACCGGGGCACGAACCCGTGTCCCCTGCATCGGCAGGCAGACTCTCAACCACTGCGCCACCAGGGCAGCCCTGCACTGGGTCTTTGTTGCCGCACACGGGCTTTCGGTAGTTCTGGAGAGTGGAGGCTGCTCTTCATTGCGGCGGGTGGGCTTCTCATTGCGGTGGCTCCTCTTGTTGCCCAGCGCGGGCTCCTGGCGGGCGGGCTTCAGTAGTTGTGACACGTGACACGCAGGCTCAGTAGTTGTGGCTCATGGCTTTAGTTGCTCCACGGCATGTGGGATTTTCCTGGACCAGGGATCGAACCCTTGTCCCCTGCATTGGCAGGCAGATTCTTAACCACTGTGTCTCCAGGGAAGTCCCTGAATCCACTCTTTTAATTAAGGTTGCACACCTGGTCTCAGGGCTTAATGAAGCTCAGGTTCTTTGTTTCTCAGCACAGAGGAATTCAGTGAGAGGCAGAGTAATAGGTAAGAAGTGGGTTTATTTAGAGAGATACACATTTCATAGACAGAATGCAGTCCATCTCAAAAGGTGAGAGGCCCCGAAATATGGGGTGGTTAGTTTTTCTGGACTGGGTAATTTCACAGATTAATGGGTGGGAGGATTATTCCAACTGTTTGGGGGAAGGGGCAGGGATTTCCAGGAATTGGGCCACTGCCCACTTTTAGCCTTTTATGGTCAGCCTTGGAACTGTCATGGTGCCTATGGCCCTGTCATTTAGCATGCTGCTGTATTACAATGAGCATATAACGAGGCTCAAGGTCTACTGGAAGTTGAATCTTCCGCCATCTTGCACCTAATCGGTTCTAACCAGTTTATTGTCACATCCACAACGGTTATGTCATTCTTAAAGGGTTGTGCCCTGCGCCCTTCTCTCCTGTTTCATTCTGACTGTTTCTCTGGCTCCTCTAGAGTATACTCTGTCAGCCCCACACATGGCCTGGAAAAGTTTGTTAGAAGATAGTGATTTCTGCTGAACCCCCTTTATGGTAGACTACTCCCTGCTCCATTTCAGGCAGAGATGAAAGCTGCTGTGGCTCTCTTCTGTCTTATAAAGGTCTTGTCGTTTCTGGAGTTTAGTTGGCAAACTTTTCTTTAAAGGGTCAAATAGTAAATATTTGGGGCTGAGTGACCCAAGGGGCAAAATTGAGCAGTTCTTACTGAAAGGCTGTTCATATTGAATAGTCTTTTTCACATTTTATAATTAAAAATGTAAAAACCAATCTTAGCTCCGAGACCAGACAGAAATAGGAGTCAGATAAATTTGGCTCATGGGCCAAATCAACCTCTTGTTTGGTTCATTTAGATTTCTTTGTATCCTCACTGGTGGATTTTTTTTTTTTTTTTTTTTTTTTTTTTTTTTTGCGGTACACGGGCCTCTCACTGCTGTGGCCTCTCCCGTTGCGGAGCACAGGCTCCGGACGTGCAGGCTCAGCGGCCATGGCTCACAGGCCCAGCCGCTCCGCGGCATGTGGGATCTTCCCGGACCGAGGCACAAACCCGTGTCCCCTGCATCGGCAGGCGGACTCTCAACCACTGCGCCACCAGGGGAGCCCTAATTTTTAAAAATCTATAATATCATCTTTCCAGCTTGTTTCTGTTTGTACGGTCAGAGGTCTGTTCCAAAGCCACTATAATAATGTCATGCCTTTATCTGATCCTGGATCTGATCTCATTTCAAGGCCTAAATCATTTTCTGCTGTAATAAACACACAGAGAAGTATGGAAGTCCATCCTTTTTTCTTTTTTGAGTCTTTTATTTATATATTTTTAACATCTTTATTGGAGTATAATTGCTTTACAATGGTGTTAGTTTCTGCTTTATAACAAAGTGAATCAGCTATACATATATCCCCATTTCTCCTCCCTCTTGAGCCTCCCTCTCACCCTCCCTATCCCACCCCCCTAGGTGGTCAGAAAGCACTGAGCTGATCTCCCTGTGCTATGCGGCTGCTTCCCACTAGCTATCTATTTTACATTTGGTAGTGTATATATGTCCATGCCACTCTCTCACTTCGTCCCAGCTTACCCTTCCCCCCCCCATGTCCTCAAGTCCATTCTCTACGTCTGCGTCTTTATTCCTGTCCTGACCCTAGGTTCTTCATGACCTTTTTTTTTTTAGATTCCATAAATATGTGTTAGTATGTGGTATTTGTTTTTCTCTTTCTGACTTGCTTCACTCTGTATGAGAGACTCTAGGTCCATCCACCTCACTACAAATAACTCAATTTTGTTTCTTTTTATGGCTGAGTAATATTCCATTGTATATATGTGCCACATTTTCTTTATCCATTCATCTGTTGATGGATACTTAGGTTGCTTCCATGTCCTGGCTATTGTAAATAGAGCTGCAATGAACATTGTGGTACATGACTCTTTTTGAATTAGTGTTCTCAGGGTACATGCCCAGCAGTGGGATTGCTGGGTCATATGGTAGTTCTATTTTTAGTTTTTTAAGGAATCTCCATACTGATCTCCGTAGTGGCTGTATCAATTTACATTCCCACCAACAGTGCAAGAGGGTTCCCTTTTCTCCACAACCTCTCCAGCATTTATTGTTTGTAGATTTTTTGATGATGGCCATTCTGACTGGTGTGAGGTGATATCTCATTGCAGTTTTGATTTGCATTTCTCTAGTGATTAATGATGTTGAGCATTCTTTCATGTGTTTGTTGGCAATCTGTATATCTTCTTTGGAGAAATGTCTATTTAGGTCTTTTACCCATTTTTGGATTGGGTTGTTTTTTTGATATTGAGCTGCATGAGTTGCTTGTAAGTTTTGGAGATTAATCCTTTGTCCGTTCCTTCATTTGCAAATATTTTCTTGCATTCTGAGGGTTGTCTTTTGGTCTTGTTTATGGTTTCCTTTGCTGGGCAAAAGTTTTTAAGTTTGGTTAGGTTCCATTTTTTTATTTTTGTTTTTCCATTTTTCTAGGAGGTGGGTCAAAAAGGATCTTGCTGTGATTTATGTCATAGAGTGTTCTTCCTATGTTTTCCTCTAAGAGTTTTACAGTGTCTGGCCTTACATTTAGGTCTTTAATCCACTTTGAGTTTATTTTTGTGTATAGTATTAGGAAGTGTTCTAATTTCATTCTTTTACATGTAGCTGTCCAGTTTCCCCAGCACCACTTATTGAAGAAGCTGTCTTTTCTCCATTGTATATTCTTGCCTCCTTTATCAAAAATAGGGTGACCATATGTGTGTGTGTTTATCTCTGGGCCTTCTATCCTGTTCCATTGATCTGTATTTCTGTTTTTGTGACAGTACCATACTGTCATGATTACTGTAACTTTGTAATATATTCTGAAGTCTGGGAGCCTGATTTCCTCCAGCTCCGTTTTTCTTTCTCAAGATTGTTTTGTGCATTTTGGGTCTTTTTTGTTTCCATACAAATTGTGAAATTTTTTCTTCTAATTCTGTGAAAAATGCCATTGGTAGTTTGATAGGGATTACATTGAATCTGTAGATTGCTTTGGGTAGTATAGTCATTTTCACAATGTTGATTCTTCCAATCTAAGAACATCGTATATCTCTCCATTTGTTTGTATCATCTTTAATTTCTTTCATCAGTGTCTTATAGTTTTCTGCATGCAGGTCTTTTGTCTCCTTAAGTAGGTTTATTCCTAGCTATTTTATTCTTTTGCAATGGTAAATGGGAGTGTTTCCTTAATTTCTCTTTCAGATTTTTCATCATTAGTGTATAGGAATGCAGGAGATTTCTGTGCATTAATTTTGTGTCCTGCTACTTTACCAAATTCATTGATTAGCTCTAATAGTTTTCTGGTATCATCTTTAGGATTCTTTATGTATAGTATCTTGTAATCTGCATACAGTGAGAGCTTTACTTCTTTTCCGATTTGGATTCCTTTTACTTCTTTTTCTTCTGTGATTGATATGGCTAAAACTTCCAAAACTATGTTGAATAATAGTGGTGAGAGTGGACAACGTTGTCTTGTTCCTGATCTTAGAGGAAATGGTTTCAGTTTTTCACCATTGAGAATGATGTTCCCTCTGGGTTTGACATATATGGCCTTTATTATGTTGAGATAAGTTCCCTCTATGCCTACTTTCTGCAGGGTTTTTATCATAAATGGGTGTTGAATTTTGTCAAAAGCTTTTTCTGCATCTATTGAGATGATCATATGGTTTTTCTCCTTCAGTTTGTTAATATGGTTTATCACATTGATTGATTTGCGTATGTTAAAGAATCCTTGCATTCCTGGAATAAACCCCACTTGATCATGGTGTATGATCCTTTTAATGTGCTGTTGGATTCTGTTTGCTAGTATTTTGTTGAGGATTTTCGCATCTATGTTCATCAGTGATATCAGCCTGTAGTTTTCTTTCTTTGTGACATCTTTGTCTGGTTTTGGTATCAGGGTGATGGTGGTCTCGTAGAATGAGTTCGGGAGTGTTCCTCCCTCTGCTATATTTTGGAAGAGTTTGAGAAAGATAGGTGTTAGCTCTTCTCTAAATGTTTGATAGAATTCACCTGTGAAACTATCTGTCCTGGGCTTCTGTTTGTTGGAAGAGTTTTAATCACAGTTTCAATTTCAGTGCTTGTGATTGGTCTGTTTAAATTTTCTGTTTCTTCCTGGTTCAGTCTCAGAAGGTTGTGCTTTTCTAAGGTTTTGTCCATTTCTTCCAGGTTGCCCATTTTATTGGCATATTGTTACTTGTAGTAATCTCTCATGATCCTTTGTATCTCTGCAGTGTCATTTGTTCTTTTTCATTTCTAATTCTATTGATTTGAGTCTTCTCCCTTTTTTTCTTGATGAGTCTGGCTAATGGTTTGTTAATTTTGTTTATCTTCTCAAAGAACCAGCTTTTAGTTTTATTGATCTTTGCTATCGTTTCCTTCATTTTTTTTCATTTATTTCTGATCTGATCTTTATGATTTCTTTCCTTCTGCTAACTTTGGGGTTTTTTCTTCTTCTTTCCCTAATTGCTCTAGGTATAAGGTTAGGTTGTTTATTTGAGGTGTTTCTTGAGGTAGGATTGTATTACTATAAACTTCCCTCTTAGAAATGCTTTTGCTGCATCACATAGGTTTTGGGTTGTTGTGTTTTCATTGTCATTTGTTTCTAGGTAATTTTTTATTTCCTCTTCGATTTCTTCAGTGATCTCTTGATTGTTTAGTAGTGTATTGTTTAGCCTCCATGTGTTTGTGTTTTTTACAGATTTTTTTCCTGTAATTGATATCTAGTCTCATAGCACTGTGGTTGGAAAAGATACTTGATATGGTTTCATTTTTCTTAAATTTACCAAGGTTTGATTTGTGACCCAAGATATGATCTATCCTGGAGAATGTTCTATGAGCACTTGAGAAGAAAGTGTATTCTATTGTTTTTGGATGGAAAGTCCTATAAATATCAATTAAGTCCATCTTTTTTAATGTATCATTTAAAGCTTGTGTTTCCTTATTTATTTTCATTTTGGATGATCTGTCCATTGGTGAAAGTGGGGTGTTAAAGTCCCCTACTATGATTGTGTTTCTGTCAATTTCCCCTCTTATGGCTGTTAGCATTTGCCTTATGTATTGAGGTGCTCCTATGTTGTGTGTATAAATATTTACAATTGTTATATCTTCTTCTTAGATTGACCCCTTGGTCATTATGCAGTGTCCTTCTTTGTCTTGTGTAATAGTCTTTATTTTAAAGTCTATTTTGTCTGATATGAGAATTGCTATTCTAGCTTTCTTTTGATTTCCATTTGCATGGAATATCTTTTTCCATCCCCTCACTTTCAGTCTTTATGTGTCCCTAGGTCTGAAGTGGGCCTCTTGAAGACAGCATATATACGGGTCTTGTTTTTGTATCCATTCAGCCAGTCTATGTCTTTTGGCTGGAGCATTTAATCCATTTACATTTAAGGTAGTTATTGGTATGTATGTTCCTATTACTATTTTCTTAATTATTTTGAGTTTGTTATTGTAGGTCTTTTCCTTCTCTTGTGTTTCCTGCCTAGAGAAGTTCCTTTAGCATTTGTTGTAAAGCTGCTTTGGTGGTGCTGAATTCTGTTAGCTTGTGCTTGTCTACAAAGGTTTTAATTTCTCTGTTAAATCTGATTGCAATCCTTGCTGGGTAGAGTAATCTTGGTTGTAGGTTTTTCCCTTTCATCCCTTTAAATTTGTCCTGCCACTCCCTTCTGGCTTGCAGAGTTTCTGCTGAAAGATCAGCTGTTAACCTTGTGGGGAGTCCCTTGTATGTTATTTGTTGTTTTTCCCTTGGTGCTTTTAATATTTTTTCTTTGTATTTAATTTTTGATAGTTTGATTAATATGTGTCTTAATCTCTGTAGGTAGTCGTATATACCCACAGAGCAAAGTGGGTTTTTTTGTGTTGACAACCAAAATGGCTCTGTGTGATCCTCCACATGATGGTGTTTACACTTTAAGATGTTGGCAAGCATGTCTGGCTGCTATTATTTTAGGGTGTCCTGATTTTAGAAGAACATATGCTTTATTAGGGGAAGTGGGTAATGGGGAGTGGTTATCTAAGGGGTATAGAGTTTCAGTTTAGAAACACCTAGAAATGGTTAGGATGGTAAATTTTACATTATGCATTTTTTTACCACAATACAAAAATTTGCTTTAAAAGTATTATTACATAAATAATACCTGATAATTATGGAAACATCAGTAAATACAGACAAGCAAAAAGGAAAATAAAATCACTGACAATCCTAACTGCTGAGTTTTCTTATTGCATAAATACATAAATGCACAAATTATGTGTAGGTTCATATTTGGATTTGCTGCTTAATAACCTGACTTTTTCAAACAAAGTTTACACTATTTTTAACCATGTTTTAAGTTCTATATTCTTAATTGAAAATGAGAAGTAGGATGTTTCACATTTCCGTAAACTCTAAGGCCTCAAGACAGAAGTGCAGTGGCACGTTTTAGGGGTACATGCCCCTCCATTGATGCTTCTCTGTTTAGGTCATGTGTCCTCAGGGGAAAGAAAGGCTCCCCCACTCCTGATTTGTCAGCCAGCTGTACTGACATCTTTCAGTGGTTCCTTTTAAGTATGAACCCATCTACAGAGGCTTCTGGTACTTTGGGAACTGGTGTGTCTACCTGTCCCTGGGGCTCTTCAGTCACATGTCTATCCAGTGGGGTAATGTAAATATGTGTCTCAGCAAGGTTAACGATTAAATTGTTGGGATGAAAGGTCGAAGGCCTGCCTTTGGAACATCAGAACATCAGAATGGGAGATATATGTTGCTACTTGCCTTCCACCTTCTCTGAGGAAAAGAGTAAATAGGAAACACAGTCATACAAGAGTCTTCATTCCAGAAGTGATCTAGGAATCATGCTGGAGAAGTTCTGCAACTCTACTTTTTGGGTAAGAAATTACACTTGTCCTCACTGTTGACTCTCCTCAACTCGGAACAAGTAGTAGATTAGCCTAGAGTGACCACTAATAAGAACTAGAAAAGTTAGATGTGCAGTTGGTCTAAAGTTCAGGGTTTCTTTTCTTTTTTTTTTTAAGATAAGTCATAATATCTCCCTAGGATATTCTATGTGGGGGAGATAATATATTTCTGCTCTAAAATACGTTTATCGTATCCCACACTCTTTTCTTGGACCAGGTAGCTGCAAAATTGCCTTCTCTAAAGAGAAATACGGGAAAGGCTTCCAATTTCATCAGTGTTAGGAGGGGGAATTGTTTGTGGAGTATGAGGACAAAGAGAAGGCCTGTGATTGAGTCTTGCTGAGAAATGTTGATGTTGAAATAATACTGATATGTTCTAGAGGAACCAGCAATTAGTGGTGTGACTGGAAGTTGAGGCTAGGGATGCAAATTTGGGCATCCTGAGCACTGAAACAGTTTTTGAACCATTAAAGCAGAGAATGCAAAACAACGAGCATCGGTACCAAATGGTTTAGTGGAATAGAAATTTAGGGATTTTGAGGAAGTGTGGTCTGCAGACTCCTAGGATCAGAATCATCTGGAGTGCTTGTTAAACTGGTTTAACTATCTTAGGTAATTCTTCTGAATTCTAAAGTTAAATAATTTTATGGGGAGAGGAGAAGAGCAGGAATGAGATAACAGAGCACGTGTACAGCACTTCCCATCCTATAAAGAACCTGGACCCCAAGGCCCTCGAGGCCAGGACATGTATACCACAGGAAGGTGGGGCTTAACATGCCCCAGGATCTCACCAGGCCATCTCGAGAGAATTCTTTCTGAGAATCATCTGACCGATCATCTTGGTCAGGGCACCTCAGTCTTTAAAGAGTCTCTGCAAACAGCTGAACAAAGCAAAAAATATTTGTAAGAAGAGAATAATCTACCCTCACATGACTCAGATGTAAGAACTGGCACCCCACCTTCACCTCACAAGATACTTCTATTTATTGCAGAGTGCAAAGACCAGTAGAAAACTTGCTGGGAATAAACCTTCCCTCCAATGTGCCATTGCTGCTCCTGTACCTAAGGCCTCTTTACGATCCAACTTAAGCCCCTAGGGCTATAGGAGTTTAATTGCCAAAGTATGACTAAGCATTCTGCTACCTGCAGGTTAGGTTTGAGTGTCTGCCAGTGAGTTCAATCAATGCTAAAAACTAGAATAAGTTTTTTTGTGTGTGTGTGTGTGTGGTACGTGGGCCTCTCACTGTTGTGGCCTCTCCCATTGCGGAGCACAGGCTCTGGACGCTCAGGCTCAGCGGCCATGGATCACGGGACCAGCCGCTCCGTGGCCTGTGGGATCTTCCTGGACCGGGGCATGAACCCGTGTCCCCTGCCTCAGCAGGCGGACTCTCAACCACTGCGCCACCAGGGAAGCCCTAGAATAGGAAGTTTTTATATCCCAGGACTGTTCTCCCCTTTAGGTTGAGGAATGGTTCTTCTTCTTCCCACAACTTGGCAAATGTGGTGAAATTAAATCATAATAGATGGTGGAGAAATTCACTTAGAATCACAGAAGAAAGATTTTTAGAGGGTGGATTGGTCAGAAAAGTCACTAAATGACATTTAATGGTGAATTTATATCAATGGAGTTGGATAGGAAAATACAGCTAGTTAAAGGGTCAGGCTAAATATGGATATAGAACTGGGTTAAAATTGTTTGGAAGCAAGGGTAGGGGGATGGGTGTGACCTGGGGGCTGGTATTCTCTTTTTTAAAATGCATGCATCCAACAATCATTCCATTTTGGTCCCCCAGAATTCCTCATTCCTGGATAGCCCGGAGGTGGACCTGCCACTTTGTTTTGAGCAAACTGTTCTGGTGTGGATTCCCTTGGGCTTCCTTTGGCTCCTGGCCCCTTGGCAGTTTCTCTATGTGTATAGATCCAGGACCAAGAAATCTTCTATAACCAAACTCTACCTTACTAAGCAGGTATGGGAACCCCACTATTTTCTAATTAATTTTGTGGTACACAATAGAGACATTTTCTTGGTGGTTCAGGTGTCTTCTTCCCTGTCTTTAACCAGCTTTTCCAGGTAGAGCCATGCTCTGGATGTCCCTGTCTCCATCTGTCCTACGCCTCATTGGCCCCCTGCCGTACTTCTTAGTTAAGTTATTTTGATTTTTGCATAAGAATAATGACTCGTAAATCCTATGGATGTTGGACTCTGGAAACACCAATGATGAGTAATCAGTTAGTTGAATAGTTGTGGTCTTTTCAGCATTTGAGAAGCAAATGCTGGATTATCTATCTTTAAGCTGTTCTAATTAATCAGGAGACTATAATTCAGTTGGCATCTACCATGAAGTAAAAATGAACTATTTAATGTGTCCTCTGCTCCATTCAGCCAATCCAAACATTGCTCTTCTCCCCAGGCTTGGATCTGAAATAGGGCTTCCATTTTCCCAAAGTCAACCCTGAGTGTGGATGCTCGCTCAAAGTAGAGGAAAGGTGTGTGCTCACGGTGACATGCCTGAGTAGGGAAATAATGGAAAGAACAGGGGCTGCAGGAGGAATGAGGGTAGGAGCCTCTCAGCCAGCTGCACTGATTAATGCAGAGAAGGTCTTGTGAGAACCGAAAGATCCTCAACTGAGATTGTAAAACTACCTCTTAAAATCTATCATCTGCTTCTTTTCACTAGGTTTTTTTCTATCTGTCCTGATTATTAAACAGGGCTTATTAGAGAGGCAAATTAGATTCGGTGTTCTATAAGCATACAGGCCAATGACCTCAGGTTACTGCAGTCTAAAAAGAAGGAAGGAAGAAATTTGGCCAAAGGAAGTTGGATTTGCATTGACACTCTGAGGTGGGGTGGTGGTGTGTTTTGTCTACTCTGGATAGAAGAACAGTCTGCGAGAGCTTGGAGCAGGGCTATTGTCTCCCTCGCTGACCTGAGTGCCCAGCACAGGGCTTACCACTTGGTACACATTTGTTGAATGTTGGTATTAAATGCACTCTAGGAATAGGGATTGAGTCAAGAGTGTGTTAGACTGAACATTGAACAGCATGCTTCAGTACCCTTAGGGATGAGAGAGAGCTTTTGGTTAGTCAAGTTAGAGGGCTTCTATCATTTTCTGGAGCTTCCAAGAAAAGGTTGAGTAATGAGTAAATCAGTATCCCATTTTTATCATAGCTATTAATTAACTTTTAATAAACAACTTTATTGAGAAATAATTCACATAGCATACAATTTCACCCATTTAAATACAATTCTTTTTTTTAAGTATTTTCATGATATGTGTAACCATCACCACAGTCACTTTTAGAACATTTTTTTCCCTCAAAAAGAAATCCTTTATCAACCCCTATCTCCCCATCTCCCCTAGCCCTAAGCAACCACTAGTATACTCTTTGTCGCTATAGTTTCCCTATTCTAAACATTTCATACGAATGGAATCATATAATACATGACCTTTTATTATTGGCTTCTTTTACGTAGCTTAAGGTTTTCAAGGTTCATGCATGTTGTTTAAGGCTCATTCATAATATTCCAGTGTATGGATATATCCTGTTTTGTTTAACTTTTATAAACACAAATCTCTATAGATAAAACTGTAGATAAAAAGAAATGTATTAGCTTTTTTTTTTCCCTGTAGCTAATAATCCACTCACCCTTGCTCATAGTTTCAGGAGCTTCATTTATAATTTATACTTTTTTTTGTCCTCCTCCCTGAGAGTGATAGGCACAGAGTAGCATCCTTTTACAAATTTCAGAATAATTGGTTTCTCCTCTGAAACAGGAGTATAATTCCTCAGAAAGTAAAAATTCACTTCTTCTATGAGAACCTTCTTCTTGGATCACTCCTCAACTTCATTTCTTCACTTCCTGTTCTACCTGCCTTTGGGCTGTTTGTTCCTCTCTGATTCTCTTGAACTGTCATTGCTGTTTGGTCATTAGTGCAGTGTTTACCTCATCTGGACTAAGTCAATTTCCTTGCCTAAGCTAGTGAGAGACTCTACTAGGTTGTTTAAAGGTACACCCTTACCCGAAGGACCCTGTGCATAGTAGGTAATTGAATGAATTGAATTAAAAAATGAATGAATGGAGGAGCTCATTTAGTCCCAGGGTAACAAAAGAGGAGTATTGTTCTGGAGGTTGTGGATCTGCTGAGGTCAGATGTGCAGCAAAAGTGGACTTACTGTTGAGCTAGTGAGACATGGGAATCATCTTCAAGTATCTGTAGAAGTCTAACATAGAAGACTGCCTAGCTTATTCTGAAAAGTTTCAGAGAGCAAAATCAAGGGAAGTCAGCGTAGCTTGTTCCAGGGGAGCTGCCTTTAGCCAAACATACAGAAGAACTTTCTTTCTTTCCTTTTTTATTTTTTTGTGGATGACTTACCCTTTTTATCCCTTACTCTTACATAAACTTAAAAAAGACAGAAAATCAAAGATAAGTAAATTATTTTCAGCTGTACCAAAGTTTAAGAACTGAAATTTGAGACAGCTTTATCAGTTGACTTTTCTTTGAGAGGGTTTTAAATAAGTTCAGTTGTGAAGACCATCACAAAGGTGGAAGAACTTTCTTACAGCAATAACTGATAGTAGAATGGTCTGCTGGGGGATGTAGTTCCTGAAAATATTGAAACTGAAGTTAGACGTTTGTCTGCCAGGGAAGTGATGGAAATAGACACCCTCTGTAATGGGTCAAAGGTTCAACCAGAGTGCTTTCATAAAGCACTGGGAAGAGGAGGACTGTGCAGAGGTGGAAAGATATTAAATACGGCCAAACCACTTTACTTTCCTTTTTTTTTTTTTTTTTTTTTGGCTGCACCGCATGATTTGCAGGATTTTAGTTCCCGGACCAGGGATTGAAGCCACGCCCTCGGCAGTGAAAGCACCGGGCCCTTGGACTGCCAGGGAATTCCTTTTTCTTTTTTAATATTTATTTATTTATGGCTGCATCGGGTCTTAGTTGCAGCATGTGGGATCTTTTTTTTTCTTTTTAAATATTTATTTTTGGCTGTATTGGGTCTTCCTTGCTGTGTGCGGGCTTTCTCTAGTTGCGGTGAACGGGGGCTACTCTTCATTGCAGTGCACCGGCTTTTCATTGCGGTGGCTTCTTTTGTTGCGGAGCTCGGGCTCTAGGCACGCGGGCTTCAGTGGTTGTGTCACGCAGGCTTCAGTAGTTGTGGCTCACGGGATCTAGAGTGCAGGCTCAGTAGTTGTGGCACACGGGCTTAGTTGCTCCATGGCATGTGGGACCCTCCTGGACCGGGGCTCAAACCCACGTCCTCTGCATTGGCAGGTGGATTCTTTTTTTTTTTGCGTTACGCGGGCCTCTCACTGTTGTGGCCTCTCCCGTTGCGGAGCACAGGCTCCGGACGCGCAGGCTCAGCGGCCATGGCTCACGGGCCCAGCCGCTCCGCGGCATGTGGGATCCTCCCGGACCGGGGCACGAACCCGCGTCCCCTGCATCGGCAGGCGGACTCTCAACCACTGCGCCACCAGGGAAGCCCGGCAGGTGGATTCTTAACCAGTGTGCCACCAGAGAATCCCGGCATGCAGGATTTTTCATTGTGGCCCATGGGCTCCAGAGTGTCTGGGCTCTGTAGTTGAGGCACGCAGGCTCTGTAGTTGTGGATCATGGGCTCAGTAGTTGTGGCACGTGGGCTTAGTTGCTCCTCAGTACCTGGCATCTTAGTTCCCCAACCAGGAATCGAACCCACATCCCCTGCATTGGAAGGTGAATTCTTAACCACTGCACCACCAGGGAAGTCCCCATACTTTCTTTTTTAATACCAATGATATTGTGTCTCTTTAGGAAGTTGAGTTCAGTAAACTCCACGTGTACTTGAAATTCCTCCAGTGATTCAGAGATCAAGGGCAAAGACTTTTTGCGGACTTTGGTAATCATTAAACAACCACAATATTTCCCTGACTGTGATTAAGAAAAGCCTATAGTATGTTTCTGATTATAAAAAGAATGCATTATTGTAGAAAGTTTATTTGATTGTTGTAGAAAGTTTGTCAGCTCTAGGGAAATAGGAAATCGTTGATAATTGTATCACTCTGACATACTCCTGTTAACATTTTGAGATGTTTCCTTTTACTCTCTTTAAAAAACTAAACAAACAAACAAACAAAATGAAAAGAAAAAGACTCTTTCTCAACCCTCTACCTTCTAGTCCTGTTCTCCAGAGGCTGCCATTTAAAATTGTTTTGATGGTTACGTCCATATCTATAAATAATGTGTTTATACCTGTATTTCTTGATCCATCAACTTCAAAAAATATCTATTTCTGTCCTCTATGAAAGACAAAGAATTTAGCTCATTGACCCAACTCCCTAGCTTCCTTTTTGTCTCTTCCTCTTTCTCTCAGTCTTAATTTTGTGTGATTATGTTCTGTTCTTCTGTAGGTTACCTTTATACCTAAAAGTAATCTGCCATCAATTTTATTGTATTTATTTGGCCGCGCCACACAGCTCGCAGCACCTTAGTTCCCCGACCAGGGATTGTACCTGAGGCCACGACAGTGAAAGCCCTGAATTCTAACCACTGGATCGTCAGAGAACTCCCCTCCCCCTCCTTTTTTTTTCCCCATCAATTTTAGGCTCTAGTTCTTCCTTTCTTTTTCCTTATTTCACATATAACATTGTATAAGTTGAAGGTGTACAGTGTGTTGATTATATACGTTTATATATTGCAATATGATTACCACCATACTGTTAGCTAACACTTCTATCATGTCACATAATTATCTTCTTTGTGTGTGTGTGAGAACATTTAAGATCTAGTCTCTTAGCAACTTTGAAGTATGTGATACAGTATTTTGACTATAATCACAAGCGCATGACAAACTTGCAGTTAGAAGATAAATAAGTTCTGGAGATCAAATGAGATTTTTTTTTCAGTTTATAGTCTTTTTTAAAACTGAGACATAATTGACATATTATATTAGTTTCAGCTGTTACAGCATAAGAATTTGAAATGATCACTACAATAAGTCTAGTTAACATCCATCACCATACATAGTTACATAATTTTTGTTCTTGTAATGAGAACTTGCAATGTCTACTTTCTTTTTTTTATAAATTTATTTATTTTTATTTTTGGCTACCTTGGGTCTTCATTGCTGCAGGCGAGCTTTCTCTAGTTGCAGCGAGCGGGGGCAGCTCTTTGTTGCGGTATGGGGACTTCTCATTGTGGTGGCTTCTCTTGTTGCAAAGCACGGGCTCTAGGCATGCGGGCTTCAGTAGTTGTGGCTCGTGGGCTTAGTTGCTCCGCGGCATGTGGGATCTTCGCGGATCAGGACTGGAACCCGTGTCCCCTGTATTGGCAAGTGGATTCTTAACCTTGCGCCACCAGGGAAGCCCTCAATACCTACTTTCTTAACAGTACTGTATTGTGTATTTGAAAGTTCTAAACTATAGTCACCATGCTGTACATTATATCCTCATCTCAGTGCCCCTTTGTGTAAGACAAGAGGTTTAGCGCTCCCAATAAAATTTTCAGAACGAGCAATAGTAAATAAAGTCTCTAGGTTCTTGCTTTCTGAAAATGTTGATCTGACTATGGAATGCTAGGTTCAAAAAAATTGTTTTTGAAGTTTGAAGTTGTTGCTATGTTGTTCCCCCAAGTCCTGTGCTACCAAGTTAGAATTCTTCTCATTCCTTGTTATCCTCTAGAAGCTTTATCCTCTTTATTCTTGATGTCCTGAAATTTCATAAGAGTGTCTACATGGGTCTTTTTTCATTCAATGGGTTCTATACTTTTAACCGAAAGACTCATGTCTTATCTCTGAGAAATTTTTATATTATTCTTTTCATTTCCTTTCCTCTAATTTAAAAATTCCCTATCTCTAGAACTTCTTGTTAGATAGATGTTGGACTCGCTGAATTGACCCTCCTTCTCAACTCTTTAGAATTTCTTTTTCTCTTTTCCCCTCTGTTCTGGGAGATTTTCCTAATTTTTTCTTTTAATCATCCTAAAGAGCCTTTATTTTAGCAATAATGGGATTGATTCCTAAGAATTCTCTGCTAAATAATAGCACTTATCCTATTAGTTAAAGGTTCTTTCTTTGCTGGTTTTAATTATAAAGGGCCCAATATCTCTTCCTGAGCCATCCTGGATGAATGAGGCTTATGGAATGAGTAGGCATAGATGGATGGGAGTAGGGTGGGGTGAGGGTAGGGGAGCTGATACTAAAGATCTTCATCTTGAGGGATAAGGTACTGGTGGACCTCCTCAGTGGAGGTAATAATTCTCCCTCCTGATGGGTGTGCGGTAGTCCTTTAGAACAAAAAGATGTGTATCATGTCTTATGAGCTCATAGTACAAATATTTGACAGACTTGGAGTCATCTTAGGGTCACAGAGTTGCAGTCATTAACTTCAGAGTTTATATGGCGAGAAGGCTGGGAGTAATGACCAAGGAAAGGGAATAGTGCCGTCCCAATTGGGTTGGAGGAATTCCCCCTTTAAATCTATTTTATTAGTTATCTATTGCTATGGAACAAATTAGTCCAAAATTTAGCGGCTTAAAAATAAACTTTTTTTTTTTTTAAATCTCAGTTTCTATGGGTCAGATATTTGGGAGCAGCTTACCTGACTTCAGGGTCTGTCATGAGGCTGCTGTTATTAATATTCAGGCTCTGCCTAAGGTCACCTGAAGGCTTGACTGGGGCTAGAAGATCTGCTTCTAAATTGACACACCCACATGGCTTTTGGCAGGAGGTCTCAGTTCCTCACCAAGTGGACCTCTCCATAGAGCTACTTGAGTGTCCTCACGATGAGGCTGGAAGTTGACCTTGCTGTGAGTGATCTGAGAGAGAGAACAAAGAGGAAGCCACATTGTTTTCTATGACCTAATCTTGGAAGTCGCACACTGTCACTTCTGCCATATTCTATTTATTACAAGTGAGTCAGAGCTCAGCCCATACTCAAGGGAAGGGGAACTAAGCTATCTTTTGAAGGGAGGAGTATTGGAGAATTTGTGGACGTATTTTAAAACCATGACAATCAACGTTCCTTAACAACACTTAGCATACTTTGAACTTTATTCCATTACTTGAACTATATATATCATTGATTCCATAATTATTGAGTGTTATCTGAATCATTGCCTACCATTTTTATTGAAGTATAGTTGATGTGCAATGTTATATAAGTTACAGATGTACATATAGTGATTCACAATTTTAAAGGTGAATACTCCATTTATAGTTATTATAAAATATTAGCTATATGCCCCATGTTGTACAATATATCCTTGTAGCTTATTATATACTTAATAGTTTGTTCCTCTTAATCCCCTACCCTTATATTGCCCCTCCCCTCTTCCCTCTCCCCACTGGTAACCAACTAGTCTGTTCTCTGTGAGTCTGCTTCTTTTTTGATAACAAAAAGAATATAATATAAATTCTCTAGCTTGTTATATTTTTTAGATTCCACATATAAGTGATATCTTACAGTATACGTCCTTCTATGACTTATTTCACTAAGCATAATGCCCTCCAGGTCTATCCATGTTGCTGCAAATGGCAAAATTTCATTCTTTATTATGGCTGAGTAGTATTCCATTGTGCGCATGTGTGTGCATGTGTGTGTGTGTGTGTGTATCACATCTTTATCCATTCATCTGTTGATGGACATTTAGGTTGCTTCCATATCTTGTGCTACCTACTATTTTTACCATACATTACTGGGAACCATTCTATTCTTAAGAATGATATCTTCCTAACAGTGTTTTTTTTGCCTTCTCAGGTGCTTGTTGGGTTTCTTCTTATTCTGGCAGTCATAGATCTGGCCCTTGCACTCACAGAAGACACTGGACAAGCCACAGTCCCTGCCGTTAGATATACCAATCCAAGCCTCTACCTGGGCACATGGGTGAGGCCCATCATCACTCCTATCCTGTTTATCTTCTCTCTACTCATAGCCATCCAGCTGAAATTTGCTCCTATGGAATGAAATAAAGTCCAATTCCATCTACCTTTTTCAAGGGACCTATGATGAAGCAAAGCTTGGTTGTAATAGGGTGAAACCAATTTTAGCTTTTCATTTGCTTTTAAACACTACTTTTAATGCCTTCTTCCTAAGGTAAGTATTAGCTTTAATGATTAACATGTAACTTATGCCCTCATATCTTGCCATCTAAGGATCACAGATGAAATCCAAGTTTCTTGATGTAAAAGAATTTTCTACATGCTGTAAACATTGTTTTTAAGTTGATTGGTGACTCTAATCAATGGATCACTGAGTCTAGACTTGTTTTTGTAAATTTGATGACAGAAAATTATGTCTCTCCTACAGGCAGGGTTTTTTGTGGGGGGAGGGAAAGCTGTACAGTGTTTAAAAAAACAATTGAATTCGTTACCATCATTTTATTTTATTTATTTATTTTTTATTTTTGGCCGTGTCAAGCGGCTTGTGGGATCCTAGTTCCCCAACCAGGGATCAAACCCAGGCCCCCAGCAGTGAAAGTGCCAAGTCCTAACCACTGGACCGCCAGGGAATTCCCATTACCATCATTTTTGTTTTTTTGTTTTTGTTTTTCGTTTTTGTTTTTGTGGTACGCAGGCCTCTCACTGTCATGGCCTCTCCTGTTGCGGAGCACAGGCTCCGGACGCGCAGGCCCAGCGGCCATGGCTCAAGGGCTCAGCCGCTCCGCGGCATGTGGGATCTTCCCGGACCGGGGCACGAACCCGTGTCCCCTGCATTGGCAGGCGGACTCTCAACCACTGCGCCACCAGGGAAGCCCCGTTTCCATCATTTTGAAAGAGGAAGATACAACATAATTATTTTGATTCCTAAACTTTCTTGAAAAATCAGAATGCCTGGCAACTTTGGGCCGACATTCCCACAGGGCAGCAGTCAGCTAGGACTGAGTAGCAGTTGGTTGCATTAGACCAGGTATGTGCTCAATACTGTCCTTCGCCCTCACTTCACTCAGTAACATGCTCTGCTTGGCCCCCGTAAGGACTTCGTTTTGTCACTGTTGTTATAAAACAGAGAAGAGTCTAGAGAGCAGTGCGCTGGAGCCAGCTCACGGAGCTGACTGTGCCTCTCTTCCCAATCCTGAGTTTGGTGACATCATGTTGGAGATTGAAATCCACCACGGTGGGAGTATTTATACCATGGAAATTCACACATGCCACAAATCATGGCTTAGTTTTCAGAATGCCAGTTTACTAGCACAGCACTGGGTCTGGGAAAACAACATTTAATTAATTGTAACTAAGTGAATAATGCGAGGCAAAGTTTTTTGTTGTTGCTAATTGCTTAGTCTAATATTATTAGAAAATATTGTGATACAGACGCCTTGCACCTATTCAGCAGAATCTGCCTCCCCAACCTGATTACTGTAGTGCCTGAAATTATTTTCTTGGGCCTCAGAAAGATTTTTCTGGCTCCCAAACTTATTCCATTTAGATGCAGGTGGTGACCCTCTGCGTTCTTCTCTGACCCCCTGCCCAAGTGTGGTGAATAGAGATGGGATAGGGAAGGGAGCTCCAGAGAGAGCACTGGGGTCCTGAAAGAAAAAGTCGGATGGTATCACGGAGGAAATGTACTATTTGGCGTCCGATTAGTTACAACAATCTCCCCCTTCAGCCCCCGTTTCTTCCCCTGTTCTCTGACATCCTTCTTGCCTCTTGTCCTTGGTGTTAGTGACAATATTTTTCAAAACATGATGTGAATTTCTCGCTAGATCCTGGTTTTGCTGATCCAACACAGCAGGCGATGGTGTGTACAGAAGGACTCTTGGTTCCTGTCCGTGTTCTGGATTCTCTCAATACTCTGTGGCACTTTCCAGTTTCAGACTCTGATCCGGACACTCTTAAGGGTAAGGAGGAAAGAGATGGTGATAGGAGGTACTGCTGGGCAACTTCTAAGTTGGAGTAAATGACATAAGGTAAATTGAGTTGCAGGGTAGGACTGTATTTAGGGGATTTGATAATAGACTTTAATCACAAGCCTTGATACATAGGGGCTGTTTAGACTTAATTCAGATAAAAGGCTCATTTTCTTTGTCCCCTCCCATAGGGCAGCAACCCTAACCTGGCCTATTCCTGCGTGTTCCTCATCTGCTATGCACTCCAGATCCTGGTCCTGATCCTTTCAGCATTTTCAGAAAAAAATGACTCATCAAAAGTGAGACTCTAAATATGACCCCTTCATATATTATTTAATTGGATGGTATCTTGACAGATGTAACTTGGAGATGTCTAGGTCTCATGAAGGTCCCACAAGCCCAGAATATAGTAGTATAGTCCATTTTGTGACGTAAGGAAACAAAGTGACTAGAATTTGGAAACACTGACTTCTTTTTTTTTTTTTTTTTGCGGTACGCGGGCCTCTCACTGCTGTGGCCTCTCCCGTTGCGGAGCACAGGCTCCAGACGCGCAGGCTCAGCGGCCTTGGCTCACGGACCCAGCCGCTCCGCAGCATGTGGGATCTTCCCGGACGGGGGCACAAACCTGTGTCCCCTGCATCCGCAGACAGACTCTCAACCACCGCGCCACCAGGGAAGCCCGGAAACACTGACTTTTATATTGACCCACCAAGCTTCAGCATAGACAGTTAATTCCTACATCTGTGCCAAAAAGTCTGGTTATCATTCTACTGGTGACCTTAGCGTCTCCAAACAAACACGTTGACCAGCCTACTTCAGTATCATATCTAGTTTCTAGCACAACATCATATTTAGAAAACTCAGCTTCTGATTTTAGAGTTCCATAGAATTCCTGTTTCTAATTGATTTCCTGTCTGATTTTTTGTGTGTCTTGCAGCATCCTTCAACCACAGCTTCATTTCTGAGTAGCATCACCTTTAGTTGGTATGACAGGTAGGAAATACCTGGAGTGTGGCTTGTCTATATCCCTCCCCCCTCACTCTCCTGAAAGTGATGGAAATCTTAATTTTAAAAGTGCCTGCCATGGCTTCCATTTCTCCTCTACTTAGCGTCAGAGAATGTTAAAACATACAGATCAGTTTACTGCAGTCCCTTCACTGGGCGGATGGGGAAGCTGAGGAGAGGAAGGAGGGGGTTTGCTCTTGGTAGCCTGAGGAGTTGCATGAAAAAAAAAAGGATAGGAGGAAAAGGAGGCAGTAGGACAGGAAAAGGGAAATTTGGGGTCAAGGAGTGTGGCACAGACTCGGGTAAGGGATGAAATAGCTGTTCTGGGCTTCCAGAGGATCTGCAGCAGCCGTCCTTGGCCTTTGTAGTTCCACGGACCCCTTTGGCAGCCTGGTAACACCCATGAATCCCTTCTCAGATGATGTTTTAAATGTGTACAATAAAAGACATGGGATTATAAAGGGAAACAAATATATTGAAATGTAGTTACCAAATTTGTGATATAGTAATACATGTGCTTCTTTATTAATGCATTAAATATCAAGACCTAATGCTGGCTGGGTTTAATAGTTTCAAAGCAGTGATGAGTGTAAATGAGCCATGAAAACATCTGTGACTTTTGTTACCTGGTAACAAGTACTCTGTTTTGGAACTGTGGTGGGTTGACTACATTCATATTAGAAGGAAAGGCTAAATTTCAGTTAGAAGCTAATAAAAGTAAAGATGTAATTTATTTTCCATCCATGTTCTCAAATCCCAGGTTGAGGAGCCCTGATCTAGAGAGAGAGTATTAGAGGCACCCCCAGGTCTGCTCAGTTCCTTAAGGGCATCGTGGAGGCTCCTCAGGGAGATGCCAGGGCAGCAGAGAGGCAGCCAGTGTTTGAGAAGGAAGGAACAGGATCGGGGGAGGTGATGCGCTTTTGGCTCTCAATTCAGTAGGACTCCTTCCCCTTCTCTTGTTTTCTCCCACCTTCCATCACCCCCACCCACTCCCTTTTCTGCTCTCCCCACTCCTGTTTCGAGTTCCAAGAGCTAGGAGCTGGGATAGTAGAGCAAGGGAGAAGCCCCATTCTTCTGTCCCTCCATCCTGGGACTGGATGGTTTTGACAGAGGCAGCGAGGAGACAGCCTCTGGTCCCACTTGCAGGGCCTCAGCCTGTGGGTCGCTCTTGTTCCAGCATTGTTCTGAAAGGCTTCAAGAAACCTCTGACGCTTGAAGATATCTGGGATATTGATGAAGAGACTAAAACAAAGACACTAGTCAGCAGGTTTGAAAAGTACATGGCAGGAGAGCTGCAGAAGGCCCGGCAGGCATTCCAGAAACGGCAGCAGAAGAACTCCCAGTGGAACCCTGGAGCCAGGCTGCATGGTTTGGACAAGAAGCAGAGTCAAAGCCAAGATGTCCTTGTCCTGGTAACTTTCCCACGAGTGTCTGTTCGAATGTGCTGTATGTTTTTGGCAAGAGGACACCAATGTCCTGGTGAATCCTTTCATTCTGACAGCACTTTATACTTTACAGTGCATTTTATATTATTAGTAATATTCACAATACTAATAGTACCTTAGTGATGGATACATGAGAGTATAATGTAGTACTGATCTCTCTCATTTGGGGTATATTTGAAATTTTCCACAATAAAATGTTTTTTTAAATAGAAAAATAAAAGAATACCTTAGCATTACTAGAATCTGCACATTGGTGGGATTTAGCATTAGCAGCTAATTTATTTTTTTATTCACTTGAAAATATTTATTGAGTACCACTGTGTGTCAGAGACCATTCTGGGCACAGGTATAAGGATCAGCCTGAAAGAGTATTAAGAAAACATGTTAATGTGTCTGGCGTGAAGTGCTTCCTTAGAGTAACAGGAGAGGCTTCTCAGAGGAGATGACATTTGGGTAAAGATCCAAGCGATGAAAAGAGCCCATGAGAAGGAAGCGTATTTCACTCAGAGGGCGCAGGATGGGGGAAGCCGAGAGGGGAACATGGTCGGCTTGTTTGAAGGAGAGAAAGAGGATGCGGGAGCATGGAGAGAGAGGCTGAGTGAGGGGTGAGGTGAGCTCGGGGGAAAGGGGCAGGGATTAAGTGGTGTAGACCCTCATGGGCCATGGTGAGGAGCCTGGATTTTATTTTAACTCTGATGGAAAGCCAGTGGAAAGTTTTGAGCAGAGGCGTAATGCAGTCAATTTACATTGTTAAAAGCCCACTGAAGCAGCTGCCAGGAGAACGGATGGTTGGGAGGCAAAAGTGGAAGATGGGAAGCAGGTTGAGGCAGGTGTTCAGGCAAGAGACAAATCAGATGGGACCTCAGTGAGAGGAATTACAAGAGGATGTCACTGAGGCTGAGAGGCTGGAATTGGGGGCCTGGTGGGGACTCCTGAGACAGGAAAAGGAAGAGGCGGGAGAGTGGGTGGTGATATCCCATGTAGTAGATTCCCGGGGTCGCTGAAACAAAGCACCACGAACCGCGTGGCTTAAAACAACAGAAATGTCTCACAACTCAGGAGACCAGAGGTCTGAAATCAAAGCATCAGCTGGGCCATCCTCCCTCTAAAACCTGTAGGGAAGAAACCTTCCTTGCCTCTCCCACCTTCTGGGTTTTACCAGCCGTCCTTGGTGTTCCTTGGCTTGTGGATGTTTTCACTCCACTCTCTGCCTCTGTCATCATGTGTCCTCTTCCCCCATGTCTGTGTCTCTTCTTACAAGGACACCAGTCATATTGGAGTAGGACCCATTCCATGACACACTCTAATGACCTCATCTTGATTACATCTGCAAAGGCCCTATTTCCAAACAAGGGCACGTTCTAAGGCACCGGGGGTTAGGACTTGAACATACCTTTTGGGGGGATTCTATTCGACCCATAACATCCCACAATGACCATGAGCAAGAAGAGAATGAAAAGGCTTTTAAGCATCCGAAATATATATATATAAAATCACGCCCATGCCCTTCCCTCCCACGATGCCCCACAGTCCCCCAGTCAGAGGCTGTTCTTTGCTTTTACATGGTATTCTCACCAGGTTTGTTGCCTGTTTTCCTAATCCAAAATAGATCCGAAGTATCAGGAGGGAGAGGGGGGGAACAGTGATAGCATTTAAAAGGGTGAATGGGATCAGGCAGTGGAGAGAAGACTGAAACCTGTACAAAGAGGGCAGCAGGGCTCAGGGGCTAACACTTGGGAACTGTTCAGTAAAGACAAAGTCTTTCACCACGCAGCTCTGCAAGCACTGATGTTGTCTGGTTTTGTACCCAGGAAGAAACTAAAAAGAATAAAAAGAAGTCTGAGACCACTAAAGACTTCCCCAAGTCCTGGTTGGTGAAAGCCCTCTTCAAAACTTTCTACGTCATCCTCCTGAAATCATTCCTGCTGAAGCTGGTGTATGACATCCTCATGTTCCTGAATCCTCAGCTGCTGAAGTGAGTCCCCAGGCCCTGGCTTGTCCTTGCAGGGCCTCCTCTGCCACTCTGCTTTTTGCCCCTTGTATATGCAGGCAGGAGACTATTATTGAGTTTCCGTTTTTTTAAATGCTCATAATTTTCTTCAACCTTACAGCATTGTGTTCATGAAAAGCACAAGGCATTTTTCAAGATCTAAAATGATCTGAAAAATCATTTTGATCCTTTAGCCTCCCTGTTTTCCATGTCCTTCTCCTCGTAGGAAGCCAGTTGCTTCTTAGGGGTGCTTTCTTCTTAAACAGAACTGCTGTAAGCTGAGTCATGTCCAAAACGTGGGCCTCATACCCCAGGAGAGGCTTGTACATAGTCTCTGTAACCTCATTGCTCCACAGTCACGCATTCAGTGGGAGGTTCGGGTTAATCATGACAGGACTTCAGTCTGCCAGGATCTATGGAATGAACTATCCTCCAGGGGAAACCCTTCTAACTCACGCTGGATACAAGTCCTAATTCCTTTCCAGGAATCAATCAACTTGCTACATAACATCCTCTTTTACCAGAGGGTAGGGAAAGAGAGCATCAAAGAAAGCATTGCAGTGGCAGCTTTGTGGAGCACACGTTATCCCGTCTCACGGTCATGGGTCGTCAACCCTTAGCCCTTGCTGCCTATCTCCAAAAAAGGCAAGAGTGCTGGCATGGCTGTGGAGCTCAGTCTTCCAAGAGCATTGAACAATTCTGGTCACTTTTGTTACCAACCGGGTAGGATAGCGTAGCTGGCTGTGCACAAGGAGGGTGAAGAGCCCTCGGAGGCTTGACAGCGCCACTTACTTGGTTTTGCTCTGGCAGATTGCTGATCTCCTTTGCAAATGACCATGACATATATCTGTGGACTGGGTATCTCTACTCAATCCTCTTCTTCGCCGTGGCCCTCATCCAGTCTCTCTGCCTTCAGTATTACTTTAAACTGTGCTTTATGCTGGGCATGAAAGTACGGACCACCATCATGGCTTCTGTATATAAGAAGGTAAGTGGAATATGCCAGGCATCACCAAAGAAAATCCCCTTTGTAAACGTGAGCATTTCTTCCCAGATTGAGGAAAAATTTGACGGAAATGATAACTGATCTCAACACTGGATTTTGGCTAAACACACAGCCTTCTTTAGATATTTCTTTGGAGATGAAAATGAAAAGTGTGTATACAGACATAGAGCGTCTGTGTGTGGGGGGTGGGGTGCACTCCAGGGAAAAGCCGGCAAGCTGTTCTCTGCCCGGGATCTGCCTTCCAGCTTTGAAGGCTTGCATACCGTCCCTCTCTTCCTTCCTCTCTCCACAAGGTGACAACACCTTGGGACAGAATGTAAAGTAAGAAAAGAAGCTGGCCAAGGGCAGACTCTTCAAATCACCAACATTTAAACCAAATACTACATGAAACTTGGCTCATAAGACCTGGTGTGTCCATCTCAAATCACAATTTTGCCATAGACCAGAACGCTCTGTGAACCAGGACTCCATCTCCTCAGACTGACTTTTGCCTAGCAACTTCTTTTTCTCAGTCTTGAGTAACGACCAACACGTCCTCTGCCTGATTCCTTTCTTGGATTTGTAAATACCTTCAATATTTGGATTTGTAAATACCTTCAATATTTGGATTTGTAAATAACTTCCCAAGTTCTGCAGACTTGGGAGCTATTCCATTTCCTTAAGATGATTTTCCCCATCTTCCCTCTGACACGTTGCTTTTAATGTTTAACTTTCTCAGAGCAACTTTATTTCCCTCCGTCCTAGACACCAAGGTGAATTCTCATTTTTTCCCTTAAGAAATGAAAGTAGAGTCAAGTATATCTCAATTTAAAAAATAAATAAAAAGAAATGAAAATAGTGACTACAAGCCTGAGGAGAAAATTCATCCATTAGGAGATGATGATACTTTTTATAGGTCAGAACATCAGTCGGTTGCCTTTTCTTTCTCTTTTTCATCCACCACTGGAGTGTTCCATCATAGTGATTTCTCTGTTACAGTTCCTGATTTTATCCTTTGCTTTCCTCTCTTAAGACTCCAGTGTGTCTTTTGTCTTTCCTGAGTAGATGCTGACTCGTCGAGAGACCCAGAGAGGTGATCCAAATGTCTTTAGATCAGAAGTCTGGTCAAGTTCTCTGAACTCCCAGATACCCTCACACTGGAATTTGTCTTCTCCAAAATTAAAATTTTAATCCCCTTATTCCTTCTGGAGATACTGTATTTCTGCTGGTTTGCAGGATATAAGGTCACTAACCAGGCTGTCTCAGACATTTCTATGAACGTACACTTTTACAATTGTGATGATTCATTTCCACTACTTTGATTCTTAATATTGATATGTTCCAAGTTTTGCAACTGTTACAATCCATAAGGATAGAGCCCTTAATGAGACCTTCATTCAAATAAATATTGCTCCTAAAATAGAATTTTTTTTTAAAGATTTTGTTTGATGTGGACCATTTTTAAAGTCTTTATTGAATTTGTTACAGTATTGCTTCTGTTTTATGTTTTGTTTTTTTGGCCCCAAGGCATGTGGGATCTTAGCTCCCTGACCAGGGATCGAACCTGCACCCCGGGCAATGGAAGGCGAAGTCTTAACCACTGGACCACCAGGGCAGTCCCTAAAATAGAATTTAAAATTGACTAATTTTATATGTTTAGATTATGCTTCATTTATGAAATGTTATGAAACATTTTTTACGTCCATTATCAATTCTTAGCCCTGGGAAGTAACTGCATTACCCCTAGTTTACAGAGAAGTAGGGCTTAGATCATTTCAATGCCTAGAATCACATAGACAGGACCTGCCTCTAGACAAGGGCTATTGGGACTAAATTAATGACTTTACCACTTTACAAAGATTTATTGAAAAAAGAAAAGTATAGTGATTACCTTGAAGGGTAATTAGATATTACTTTTTGTTTTTGTTTTTCAATACCAAAGGGGAGGCATAGCAGTGAAATGATGTCTCTAGAACCTTGGTAGCCTAACATTTTAGGAAATTTCCTTCTTTTTACTGTACAACCAAGAATCCTGATATATTCTAAAGACTTTATTGATGGAGTAAGGTGACAGTAGAGCTTCTAGGAGGAGGATGAAGGTGATCTCTAGGGCCACTCATAGCCCATATACTGCCTTGTGGGAATTAGAAGAAGGCTTTCATTCCTCTGGAAAGATGTAGCCCACACCAGAGGGTGGCTTGGTGAGCGTAGTACAAGCTGGTTTCATGCAGCCACCACCCACCCCCCAGCCCCTTGTCTGGGAGAATTTGTACAAGGCACTGCTGTAAGTGACAGACTGTGGGTGTCAGCCTTCTGATCTCTCTAACAAGAGAACAAGAGGCTCATGCTGCAAGATTCAGGCATCTAGATATTGCCCTCAAATTCCTGACAATAAGTCATTTTGCTTCCAGTGTGTGAACCCCGCAGCTTTCCTCACCATTCTAAGATCTCTGTCCTCCTTGGGAATGGTTGCAACCTCCTCACAGTATGGCTCCAAATAACATTGCCACATTAAAGTCTGCAAGGCAAGAATGAATACATGCTTCTTCCTTTCATCCCTCCGTTCCTTCCATCCTTCAGTATTTGGTTTCCCTACTGTGTGCATGTGAAAGCGGTAGTGAATTGGACAGATGTAGCCCTTGTCCTTACAGAGTTTACAACTGGTGGAGAAATAGAAAAACAAAATTACGCAGTGAAGTGTGGTGAGTGTCATGGCAGAGGTAAGCACGGGTTGTTAGGGGAATACACAGGAGAAATATCTCACCTAAACTTGGGAGTCAGGGAAGTCTTCTGAGAAGAAGTTCCATCTAAGTTGACACTAAGAGATAAATAGGACTTTTCTGAGCAAAAAAAGTGTGTGGAGGAACAGATGTTGGGGAAGGTAGGAATAGCAGGAAAGAGTGGCCAAGAATGAGAGAACACTGTGTGTAAGATTTAGTGGCAAGGACTTCCCTGGTGGCGCAGTGGTTGAGAGTCTGCCTGCCGATGCAGGGGACATGGGTTCGTGTCCCAGTCCAGGAAGATCCCACATGTCGTGGAGCAGCTGGGCCCGTGAGCCATGGCCACTGAGCCTGCGCGTCCGGAGCCTGTGCTCCGCAACGGGAGAGGCCACAGCAGTGAGAGGCCTGCGTACCTCAAAAAAAAAAAAAAAAAAGATTTAGTGGCAAGAAGATCCCAGCCCTTTGGAAAAGTTGTGTCCATATGGAGCCCATCCTTCTACTGTCTTTCACTTCCTTCCTGAATTTCCCTCTCACTCCCCAGTATCCTTGGCCTTGTCCAGGTGTCCCAATTCCAATCTTTGTTTTTAGGCGCTGACTCTATCCAACCAGGCCAGGAAGCAGTACAGCATTGGAGAAACAGTGAACCTGATGTCTGTGGATGCCCAGAAGCTCATGGACGTGACCAACTTCATCCACCTGCTGTGGTCAAACGTTCTACAGATTTCCTTGTCCATCTACTTCCTGTGGGCAGAGTTGGGACCCTCAGTCTTAGCAGGTGTTGGGGTGATGGTGCTCCTAATCCCAATTAATGGGGTAATTGCCACCAAGAGTAGGGCTATTCAGGTAAAGAAACAGTCACTGGGGACATGTTTATGTTCTTCAAAGTCTAAAGTCTTTTATTTCCTCTATTCTGACTTGTGATTGGAGTTTGAGCAACGCAAAGCTGGTAGAAGACTTGCCACTGTCTCAGATGAGCTTGGCTTTATCTTCCCTTTTCATCTTCTCAACACTCTTAGGGTTTATATACTCTGTCTTGATTCATGTTCCTCATTGGAAAGAGAAGAGCTGCCCAGGGACCCTGCATGTAACTCTTACACCCTGCTCCACTGGGCTGTTCTTAGCACAGTGATTATTGGCCCTGTTTCTCCATCATAGTAATGCAAACCAGCCACACAGAGCAGTCACATGAGCAACCCAAACTTTAGGCCTAAATCCTGGCAATCAACCCTGCTACCACCAGGTAGCAGGGCTCCACGTGGACAGTTGTTAGCTATGCCGGAAATCATATTTTGGATGGGTGAACTCAGTGGCGTATGTCATTTAGTCCATTTGTTTTGCATTCATTTAGTTGCAAATATTTTAAAAATATTTTTTGTATATCCTATTTTGGGGGGAACACAGCAGCAAATTAGACAAGGCTCTTGCTCTTGTGGAACTTACGTTCTACTTGGGGTGGAGATTCAGGCCATAAACAAGTAAAAGCAAAGAAGGAAAATGTCAGTTATGATAAGTACTATGCAGAGAATTCAACAGGGTGATATGCTAGTGAGTGGGTGGGTGGCAGTGTTAGGTTATGGGATCAGGAATGACCTCTGTGAGGAGGGGACATTGAGCTGAGCTCTGGACAACACCAACCTGAATGTAAAGGAGGAAGCCATGGAAAAAACAACCTAGGAGGAGGGCACAGTCGGGCCAAGGCTGTTCAGGTTCAGAAAGAAGGTGGGTGTGGCAGGGGTGGGGAGGCAAGGAGGAGAGTGGGAGAGACAGCCCATCACTGGGCACCTCAAGTTCTCACCAAGTGACAGCCACAAGCACCACTGAGATTTAGTATCTGCAGCAAATCTGGACCCTCTCACATGGAAGTGTGTTCTGTGTTTGTTTCACTTTTTCCTGGCAGGTTAAAAATATGAAGTATAAAGACAACCGTTTAAAGATCATGAATGAGGTTCTCAGTGGGATCAAGGTAAGAAGCTGAGTGTAGGTGACTCTCTGGGCACAATGACGGCAACATTGGGTTCTTGGGCTTAACAAACTTGCTAGAGGTTGTGGACTTCTGCTTCTGGGCCTGTGATGTGTCCCATGACTTCTGATTCATTAGCCCGGAAGTCTCCTGTTTCTTGTCCTGGTACTCCTCTCAGGACCTCTTTTGATCATGATTTCTATTTAATTATGTTAAATGGCTTGTTTCGTTTTTGTATTTTACTGTAGAGATTGTCAAATGTGCACAAAAGTAAAGAGAATGGTTTAATGAAGCCCCATGGATTTATCACCGAGCTCCAGCAATTATCAGCATGACCTAACTTGTTTCATCTATATCCCCACTCTCCACTTCATGCCCTGCTAGATTATTTAAAATCAAATCTCAGATATTTTGTCATTTCATTTGTAAATACTGGGTATGTATTTCTAAAATAAGGACTTCATTTTTTAACATAACCACAATACCAATAGCATACCTGAAAAAAAAAAAACAGTCCTTTGATACCATTAAATTTCCCCAATTACCTCATACATGTCTTTTTAATTTAATTTTATTTTACCGTTGGTTAGTTTGAATAAGGATCCAAAAACTGCCCACACATGGCATTTAGTTGAGAGTGCTTTTGATCTACAGTAGTCATTTGGTCATTTTAGAGAAAACAAGTTGTCTTGTTCCAATGTTTCTTGTAAATTGGTGGTTAGATCTAGAGGCTTGAGTATATTTTGGCCTGTTTGTTTCTTGTGTTTGTTTGTTTGGGGTGGGGTTGAGGGGCAAGGATACTTTCAGAGAGTGCTTGCTTCCTAACTTAGCGATGATGAGTGTTTATGGGGTCCAGGCGTTGTCAGCCTGACTCATCCTTTATTGTGTTTCCTGCTGTTCTTTCACCCAGAGTAGTGATTTGTGGCCCCGGCAGCACATTTCAATCCCCTGGGAAGTTTGTAAACCCACTGAGACTTGGGGCCTACTTCAAACCATTTTTTTGGACTCTCTGGGGGTGTGTGTATATATATATATATGTTTTTTTTTGAAAGCTCCCTAAGTGATTCTAATATGCAGCCAAAATTGAAAACCACTGTCATAAAGGTTTTAGCAGCCACTGATGATCATTGCCTTATTCTGTTATTTCATTAGTAGTTGCAAAAGGGTGATGTTTTAATTCCATTATTCCTTTGCCATTGCTTAGGTGGAATTGTGTAATGAAGAATGATCTTTAATCAGCTAGTTGGTTACCCTAAAATAAAGTTTGTACAGGATAGGCAGGATAAATACAGGCTTCTTTCCTCTATTTACTAGATTTCAAAATAATGCATTTTCATCCTTCAAAGGTGACCAATAAATTCTTTTTTAATATATACGTTGTTTTTGAATTCATGGACTTTAATATTACCCTAAACCTCTTGAAAATGAAACAGAGGCCCCTTTGAACATCCTGCTATTTCTCCACACAGAGCTCTATATGCCTTCTTGCCAATGTGGCAAAATGAAAACATAGACCTGGTTTCGGGTCTCAGCTCTACCACTCGCTAGGATGGTGACTTTGGGCAAGTTACTTAGTCTCTCTCAACCTGTTTCCTTATTGTTAAAATGGATGCAGTAATTCTGTTAGAGTAGGTGGCTACCTCTTCCTGGTTTGCCCAGAACTTTCTGGGTTTAGCACTGAAAGCCCCATATCCTGGGCAACCTTTAATCCCAGGCAAAGTGGGACAGTTGGTCACACTTAGAACTAAGTAAGATAATGTATATAAAACGTTGTATACCTAGTAAGTTGTCAACAAATACAAGTTACCTTTCTGTAATCACACTTTATAATCTGAATTTCTACTTCCCCAATTTTGGGGAGCATATCCTGAAACATGGGTGGATGGTATGCACCTGATGTCCTTTTGGGGCACCAGTGTAAGCTGTGCTGTTTTCTATCCTATTAGATCCTGAAATATTTTGCCTGGGAACCTTCATTCCAAAACCAAGTCCACGACCTTCGTAAGAAAGAGCTCAGGAACCTGCTGACGTTTGGGCAGTTGCAGTCTGTGATGATATTTCTCTTATACTTAACTCCGGTGCTGGTGAGTGACAGGAGTCAGTGGGCTGGGTCAGCTTCCTGGAGAAGAAGGTCTGTTTAGATAGACTGCCTGCACCTGTAGGCCTGACCCTGAAATCCAGGGGCTCATCAAGTCCTCATGCTGCTATTCCTACCTCATGTCCCCAAATCTAGCTTCACCCTTGTGCACAATTTGGTGGTCTTGCCGCCCAGAGCAAGTTTCCAGGGGGTTCAGCATGAATGTGGTATCCAGGCATGGTCTGCGTGGGAAGGCTTCTCATCTTCTTGGGGAGGCCGCGTGGGTCTGTAGCGGAAGGAACACTGATAACAGGAGCCAGGAGACTCGAGCTCTGGTCCCAGCAATGCCATTAGTTGACTTTATGACCTCAGGCAAGACATTTCCTCCTCTTCTGGGCTCAGGTTTCTCATCTGTAACATGGGAGGGTTGAGATAATCCCTAAGACTCCTTCAACTGTGATACAGCACTGTGTTCCTGAGACTTAGAACAAGGCTGCTTGATCCCTGTTAGGAATAAATCACTGATGGCTTTGCTTTTCCAGGTGTCTGTGATCACGTTTTCCGTTTACGTCCTGGTGGATAGCAGTAATATTCTGGATGCAGAAAAGGCCTTCACCTCCATCACCCTCTTCAATATCCTGCGCTTTCCCATGAGCATGCTTCCCATGATAGTCTCCACCATGCTCCAGGTAGGTAGGAACTCTCACTGCTAACTGATTAGCTCGGGTTAAAAGCCTTAGAGTCCAGAATGACTGGTCTGTCATATCTCATTTCTAGCTTCTGCTGGTGAACCTTCAATTAGAGAGATTTTTTTGGTCTCTGGAGACCAACAGTTTGATTTAGTAAAATCACAAGCTCATTGAGCCCCAGTTTTCCTGACTATAAACTGAGGATAATCATCCCAGTCTCATCCATCTCCTTGTGAGGTATTTATGGAGCATTAGGGAAACATGGCACAAAAGGAGAGAAAAGGCTTCTCTTTGGATGAAGCCACATACATGGTGGTAAAACCAAATGCAACCTGGGAGCCTCAAGGTGTCAGAAAATGGGCCGTAGGGAGTGTTTGGGTCCTGAAAACTGAGCACAGTCACTGAGATAGACCAGGTACCAGACCTCAGGAGGACGTTCACAGGGCAGGTGGCAGACTGGTGAGGCAGCCAGGATGACAAAGTGTGGCGACCTGCATTCATCCTGGAGGTGGCTGGCTTCAGACAGCTCAGGCCATAGGAAGGACTGGGGTTTAGGAAAAGACCTCTCCTGGTACTGGAGGGTGTTAAGGAAGGCTGATAGATTTGGCTGATAAATAACATGCTCTTTTTAGATTCAGATAGTTTATCGCATAGAGAGCAAAAGCAGGATCAGCAGTGGTGACAGCTCCCTGCATGACAAAGGGGCCTGATGACCATGGCATGTGGGCAGTGAGGCACCGTATGGGTCATGGACTCAGTTAAAGAAGAACATGCCAGGGGCCCAGTTACCAGAACCAGACAGAAGTTTTGTCTTAGAAGAAGGCAGAAGACAGTTTCTGGAACTAGGTCCAAAGAGAGCAGTAGAACTGACCTCCCCCCACACCACAGTGAGTTTTCTGAGGGGCTGAAATAGAGCATCTTAATTTCCCTCTGTTCAGAGTGGGCTGGCCCCCAGGGCTGAGGTGTGGCTGAATCACGCTGGGGAGGGGGGCTGAGGGTAGGGGGCCAGAGGTTCCAGGTGTGGCAAATAGCAAATCATGGGCAAGAAGCTTGGCAGGTTGACTATCTGCTTCCACATCCAAGGCTGATGACGAAGTCAAACTCCTCTACTTGTGCTTGTCACTGAGGTTTTTTTATCCTTTATGTCCTTCTCTAGGCCAGTGTTTCCGTAGAACGGCTAGAGAAATATTTGGGAGGGGATGACTTGGACACATCTGCCATTCGACATGACTGCAATTTTGGTAAGTGAATTTGGAAGTTGCATCCCATATATATTCACAGTGCTGGCACCAGTACTTTGCAGCAAGAAACTGATGGAAAGGGAAAGCTAGGGGACTTACCTTGCACCTATATTTGCACAGTATCCATACCATTATTACTTAAATTATGCTTTCATTTAGAGCAGATTGCTTAGCCAGATTGCCAAGCTAAGCAGGGGCAGCTATTCTGAGGATAAGCAGGGAATCCTGCAAAGGATCTAGAAAACAAGTCAGAATGGAGCCAAGCGTGTGGAATTGGGAAGACAGGCTGGAGTGAAGGAACACACAAGTTCTAAAGGTTTAAGGACTGGGGGGCATCATAGCCAGAAGGAGCAGTGGGTCTGGAATCCAGGGCAGGGAATGGCTGAGTTTATATTCAGAAGTGGGATTTATACGAGACTAGGCAACAGAGGGCCTGGGAATGTACCCAGGCTGTCTGTAGATCAAGAATCTGGGCTACCAACAGGCTTGGGACTCCTAAGTAAAAAAACGACATCATATGCAGGCAACTCTTGGTATCATCCCAGGACCTTTCATTTGCCTCTTGTCAGCTCAGGAGTCAGCACCTGACAGAGGCAATCTTGGGCTCTGCTGGAGGAAGCAGTGAGGGACACCTGAAGGCTAAGAAAGGGCAGACAGACATGTGGGGACCTACATCTGACTTAAAGAGGGGACTTTTTCTCAACAGACAAAGCTGTGCAGTTTTCTGAGGCATCCTTTACCTGGGACCACAATTCGGAAGTCACAATCCAAGAGTGAGTTGTCTCCTTTTCCTCTTGCTGTTTTTTAGGATTCTCCTTGCCAGTCTTGTTATTGAAAAATTCCATGTAATATAATACATGGGGAAACGAGCTATGTGCATGTGTTCAGTTAGAGACTAGTGCAGGCTAAACTCTTGGAGGGATGAACTGACAGCAAAGATCCTGAGCCCCTGTCCCTGTAACTACATCTGCTACCCTGCTTTCCTACTGTGGGACAGTGCGTGTCCAGCTGAGAGCCTATGAAGACATTTACTCTCCAGACTGGATGGAGGTAGTGCAGGGTTGGCAGGTAGCCTAGGTCTCTGGGTATGGTAGTGGATACACACAAGAACCTGAACTCAATTTAAGTTCATTTATTCACTTAAGAATAGTAATCAAGAAAAATCTGCCTTCTTTGCCCAGGGTGGTTGTTGGGAGCTGCCTCTATAATCAACTTCAGATCTGGAATTTTTCATCTACATAACCCATTCTCACATTCCCCTGCCTTAAGCCAACCCTTTCTTGCCACATTGCTGCATGTAATGTGTTCCTTAAGCACTGTATGTACTGGTACGGCCAACTCAGCCACTGAGCACAGCACTACAGAGCACACCGGGAGCCCAAGCAGGCCAGATATTTTCTTCACAACTGAGTATACCTGATCATCTCCCTGCTACACCCAGAACTTTCCACATTTCTCTCCTATTCCTAGATCCTTTAACATGGACTCTGGAGCTTGCCCCAGCATGTGTCAGGCAAGAAGCCCCACCTCTGAACCTTCCCAACCTGAAAGCCTCACTTTGCAGAGAGTAGAGTGGACATAGCTCCCACTTTGCTAGTAGGATAAGTCTGGAAGGAGTCCAGCTCAAGGGGCAGGTTCAGAAAGCCTGTGAACAAGTTCCCCATGTTCCTAATGTTCTAGGGACTCAAATAATAGGGCCAGAACAGAGTTTCCAGGAGCCTGGCCCAGTGTGGGCCCCTCCCCAGTCAGACTCAGCCAGATCTCCGGGGGAGGGGAACAGGGAATCTGTGCTTTCAGCAAGTGTTTTATTGAATGGTTATTCTCATTGAATGGCCAACTTCGGGATACATTAATCTGGTCCAACCCCGTTAGTTTAGAAACGAGAGTCCAGGAGAAGTGGTCCTCCAAGATCACACAGCTCGGCAGTGGCAGAGTTGGGACTTGAACCAATAGGGTCTTGTTCAGTGGTACCACGTTGGTTCTAAAATAATTTTTCCAGTGGAAACTCACATTTGGCACAAACAATTTATATATGAGGACTTACTCTCGAAACTCTTAGAGCAGAAAAAAAATCATTAGAGAAATACTTTGGAGTATTGTATATGCAAGACAAATTTTCCAATCTTGAGGGAAAATCTCCTAATAATCGGACTTCCTATGGAGCGTCTGAGAAGTGGCTTGAACTTCTCCTGAATAACACCCCTCCACACGCCCTTCTCTTTCAAGTGCACTTCTGTCTTTCAGCGTGAACCTAGACATTATGCCAGGCCAACTGGTGGCTGTGGTGGGCACTGTGGGCTCTGGGAAATCCTCCTTGATGTCAGCCATGCTGGGAGAAATGGAAAATGTCCACGGGCACATCACGGTCAAGGTGAGAAGGAATGCCAAGGAGAAGACTTCTGACACTCAAATGTGGTCTCTTGGCGCTGCCTTCTCATTGGGAGAATGAACTAGAATCTGATAACTACTCCTGTCATGTTGCTGTAGGTGAGGTCGTGGAGAAATGGTAGATTCTTTGCCCCACCCCACATATATAATCATACTCTGGGGTAGATTCTAAAAACCTGCATTTTTAATGAGCTCCCCAGGTGATTCTCATATGCATACTAAAGTTTGAAAACTTGAACAGAGATGTCTTCTATCAAAGTATAGGTAATTCTATATCTGTGTTTCTGAAAACCTCACGTTCTGCGAAACCGTACAATAAAAATAATAGGGCCTGGGGTAAAGAGTTGCAACAGATCATTAAAAACATATGTAACTTTGTAAACAGGGTAGCAACAAAAACAACAACAGCGATAACAATTAAAACAGTAGCACTGGGCTTCCCTGGTGGCGCAGTGGTTGAGAGTCCGCCTGCCGATGCAGGCGACGCGGGTTCGTGCCCCGGTCCGGGAAGATCCCACATGCCGCGGAGCGGCTGGGTCCGTGAGCCATGGCCGCTGAAAAAAAAAACAACAGTAGCACTGTAAAATCTCCACTGACAATTACACCCAGCTTCACAATTAGTTCTGGGCCTCTCACCTCTTCCTTTGAGAGCTGGGTATTTTTTTATTATTATTATTATTTTCTTGCGGTACGCGGGCCTCTCACTGTCGTGGCCTCTCCCGTTGCGGAGCACAGGCTCAGCGGCCATGGCTCACGGACCCAGCCGCTCCGCGGCATATGGGATCTTCCCGGACCGGGGCACGAACCCGTGTCCCCTGCATCGGCAGGCGGACTCTCAACCACTGCGCCACCAGGGAAGCCCGAGAGCTGGGTGTTTGAGGGCACTTGCTTCCGTACAAAAACATGACATAGAGTATAGATGTCGTCAATTATAATTTTTTTAAATAGAGAAGAAATGTTTTCATGGCATCTCCATCAGTACTCTCAGCTTCCCCAGAGAGCTAAATTTAGGGGAAATTACAGGTATTTAGAATCATTTAACCAGCCACTACTCGCACCAAAAAGAGGCACGTCTATAGATTTTTAGCTTTTCTTAAGATCTTCATATATTGCTAAGCCTTTCTTCTTAATTATAAGAAAGCTTGCCCCTAATTGCTTTACACTGACATGCCTGGAAAAATTTTAAGAACCAACACTTCTTCCACATTATACTGACATTATTCCCTGATTTACTGATTACTAATGAGATAATTTGCATTAAATAAACATGCAGTATAGCTGAGCAGACTCTACAGATTTAACTCTGCCTCCTAACTCCTTTCAAGAAGCTTTTTCTTGCTAACTCATAACTGGGTTTGTCCTCAAACACAGGTGTTTATCAGGCTCCATCTCTCATTTGACACGATCTGTTTTGTGCATCAGTCTGGTACCCAAATTTCAATCTCTTAGTTCTTGCTTCCTAAGATGTTGTCTACACCATTCCCCCATCAGTGTTGGCCCTCTGTTGGTCCTAGTAAACTCTTTGGGGTCTGACTAAAAGCCTGTTCTAGAAGCAGCACGTGCAGTCATCCTCCATTTTTTGGATCATGGCTAGAGAGTGATAGTCCAAAAATGGAGACTTCAAATGATGCATAGGATATTGAATCTTTCTCCCTGGATGGTGCAATAAATACATGCACCTTTGTAAATATCAATTGCTCAGTCAGCCTGACATTTTTTAAAAATCTACATTCCATTTGTTCCTCCCAACTCCTGCCACCCCCTCCTTCAACACTGCATTTCCAGAGGAACAAAACTGTCATATGGTCTGACCCTTCCCATCCTAGGGCACTGTAGCCTATGTCCCGCAGCAGTCCTGGATCCAGAACGGCACCATAAAGGACAACATCCTTTTTGGGTCAGAGTTGGATGAAAAGAAATACCAGCAAGTTCTGGAGGCCTGTGCCCTCTTCCCCGACTTGGAAGTGCTGCCTGGGGGAGATCTGGCTGAGATTGGAGAGAAGGTACTTGGGACACCAAGGGGCCTTGAAGGGTGAAGAAATAATGAAGGAAAAGAGTAAGGGTGATGAAGAAGTACATGACAGTAAAATAGTTGATCAATTTTGATGGTCAAGCCTGGAACAAACACCAGAAAACATGAGTTTGCACAATATTTTGTGCAAATAACTCAGAAATTTAAAATTTTGTACCTAGAAGCAAATATAGGAACTGTGTAACCTAAAGGAGAGATGATGAGGCTAGGACCTGAGAGGTTAACTAAGAAGCAGCTGACCCAAATTTGACCTCACAGGTGGAGGGCCAGAGGCAGACCAGAGCCTAGTTGTCCTGACTCTACTTCTGTATACCAGTGAGGACCAGAGTACGGTTCTAATAATCTGCTTTGAACACATAGAAATTTAGAGTATATTATTTTCTCATGTTGTCAAATGCCTTTCTTAAAAATTAATTTTTAATGACTGTTTTGAATTATATGAATATAGTATAATTTGTTTAGAAATTCCTGATTACTACATATTTGGGATGTTTTTATACTCTTTCCCCATTACTAAACATAAATATAGCAGTTTTTGGGGGAAAGATCTTGAGATGTTAGAAGACTAGTGAAGATATAGCTCTAGAATGATTTTGTTCATTAATTCAGCATATTTTTATTGAGTACCTACTATGTGCCACACACTATTTTAAGTGCTGGAGTTACATCCACAAACAGAGGAAATCTACCCTGATATAGCTCTACATTCTCATGGGGAAGAAGCAACAACAACAACAAAATAAGTAAATTATATGATATAAAATGGTAAGTTGGCCATGCTTTTAATTATTGGGCCTAAAGTTATTTATTTGAATCAAAGATATTTATTTGTATAAAGGAACTTGTGTTACTGAACTGAACTTGGGTCTGGCTGCCCACCACACAGCACAGCCAATCTACTGACGTTGCGTTGTGGTGAATGAAAGTACAGTGTTTATTGCAGGGCCCAGCAAGGAGAATCGTCAGCTCATGCTCAAAAGACCCAAACTCCTCAATAGCTTTCAGGGAATGTTTTTTTAATTATTATTTTAAAATATTTTAAAATTATTATTTTTAAATATTTTAAATATTTATGTATTTATTGGCTGTGTTGGGTGTTAGTTGTGGCATGTGTGATCTTTTGTTGTGGCGCATGGGCTCTTCACCTCGTTGTGGTGCGTGTGCAGGCTTCTCTCTAGTTGCGGCATATGGGATCCAGAGCATATGAGCTCTGTAATTGTGGCACATGGGCTCTTTAGCTGTGGCACATGGGCTTAATTTTCCCGCAGCATGTGGGATCTTAGTTCCCCAAACAAGAATCGAACTGGTGTCCCCTGCATTGCAATAGAAGCTTTTTTTTTCTTTTAACATCTTTATTGCAGTATAATTGCTTTACAATGGTGTGTTACTTTCTGCTTTATAACAAAGAGAATCAGCTATACATACACATCTATCCCCATATCTCCTCCCTCATGCATCTCCCTCCCACCCTCCCTATCCCAGCCTTCTAGGTGGTCACAAAGCACTGAGCTGATGTGGCTGTTTCCCACTAGCTATCTATTTTACATTTGGTAGTGTATATATGTCCATACCACTCTCTAACTTCGTCCCAGCTTACTTTCGCCCTCCCCGTGTCCTCAAGTTCATTCTCTATGTCTGCGTCTTTATTCCTATCCTGCCCCTATGTTCTTCAGAACCACTTGTTTTAGATTCCATATATATGTGTTACCATACGGTATTTGTTTTTCTCTTTCTGACTTACTTCACTCACTATGACAGTCTCTAGGTCCATCCACCTCACTACAAATAACTCAATTTCGTTATTTTATGGCTGAGTAATATTCCATTGTATATATGTGCCACATCTTTATCGATTCATCTGTCGATGGACACTTAGGTCGCTTCCATGTCGTGGATATTGTAAATAGAGCTGCAATGAATATTGTGGTACATGACTCTTTTTGAATTATGGTTTTCTCAGGGTATATGCCCAGTAGTGGGATTGCTGGGTCATATGGTAGTTCTATTTTTATTTATTTATTTTTTAACATCTTTATTGGGGTATAATTGCTTTACAATGTTGTGTTAGTTTTTGCTTTATAACAAAGTGAATCAGTTATACATATGTTCCCATATCTCTTCCCTCTTGTGTCTCCCTCCCTCCCACCCTCCCTATCCCACCCCTCCAGGCGGTCACAAAGCACCGAGCTGATAACCCTGTGCCATGTGGCTGCTTCCCACTAGCTATCTACCTTACATTTGTTAGTGTATATATGTCCATGCCTCTCTCTCGCCCTGTCACAGTTCACCCTTCTCCCTCCCCATATCCTCAAGTCCGTTCTCTAGTAGGTCTGGGTCTTTATTCCTGTCTTATCCCTAGGTTCTTCATGACATTTTTTTCTTAAATTCCATATATATGTGTTAGCATATGGTATTTGTCTTTCTCTTTCTGACTTACTTCACTCTGTATGACAGACTCTAGGTCTTTCCACCTCATTACAAATAGCTCAATTTCGTTTCTTTTTATGGCTGAGTAATATTCCATTGTATATATGTGCCACGTCTTCTTTATCCATTCATCCGATGATGGGCACTTAGGTTGTTTCCATCTCCAGGCTATTGTAAATAGAGCTGCAATGAACATTTTGGTACATGACTCTTTTTGAATTATGGCTTTCTCAGCGTATATGCCCAGTAGTGGGATTGCTGGGTCATATGGTAGTTCTATTTGTAGTTTTTTAAGGAACCTCCATACTGTTCTCCATAGTGGCTGAACCAATTCACATTCCCACCAGCAGTGCAAGAGTGTTCCCTTTTCTCCACACCCTCTCCAGCATTTATTGTTTCTAAATTTTTTGATGATGGCCATTCTGACTGGTGTGAGATGATATCTCATTGTAGTTTTGATTTGCATTTCTCTAATGATTAATGATGTTGAGCGTTCTTTCATGTGTTTGTTGGCAGTCTGTATATCTTCTTTGGAGAAATGTCTATCTAGGTCTTCTGCCCATTTTTGGATTGGGTTGTTTGTTTTTTTGTTATTGAGCTGCATGAGCTGCTTGTAAATTTTGGAGATTAGTCCTTTGTCAGTTGCTTCATTTGCAAATATTTTCTCGCATCCTGAGGGTTGTCTTTTGGTCTTGTTTATGGTTTCCCTTGCTGTGCAAAAGCTTTCAAGTTTCACTAGGTCCCATTTGTTTATTTTTGTTTTTATTTCCATTTCTCTAGGAGGTGGGTCAAAAAGGCTCTTGCTGTGATTTATGTCATAGAGTGTTCTGCCTATGTTTTCCTCTAAGAGTTTGATAGCTTCTGGCCTTACATTTAGGTCATAAATCCATTTTGAGTTTATTTTTATGTATGGTGTTAGGGAGTGTTCTAATTTCATTCTTTTACATGTACCTGTCCAGTTTTGCCAGCACCACTTATTGAAGAGGCTGTCCTTTCTCCACTGTACATTCCTGCCTCCTTTATCAAAGATAAGGTGACCATATGTGTGTGGGTGTATCTCTGGGCTTTCTATTTTGTTCCATTGATGTATATTTCTGTTTTTGTGCCAGTACCATACTGTCTTGATTACTGTAGCTTTGTAGTATAGTCTGAAGTCAGGGAGCCTGATTCCTCCGGCTCCATTTTTCATTCTCAAGATTGCTTTGGCTATTCGGGGTCTTTTGTGTTTCCATACAAATTGTGAAATTTTTTGTTCTAGTTCTGTGAAAAATGCCAGTGGTAGTTTGATAGGGATTGCATTGAATCTGTAGATTGCTTTGGGTAATAGAGTCATTTTCACAATGTTGATTCTTCCAATCTAAGAACATGGTATATCTCTCCATCTATTTGTATCATCTTTAATTTCTTTCATCAGTGTCTTATAATTTTCTGCATACAGGTCTTTTGTCTCCTTAGGTAGGTTTATTCCTAGATATTTTATTCTTTTTATTGCAATGGTAAATGGGAGTGTTTTCTTAATTTCACTTTCAGATTTTTCATCATTAGTGTATAGGAACGCGTGAGATTTCTGTGCATTAATTTTGTATCCTGCTATTTTACCAAATTCAGTGATTAGCTCTAGTAGTTTTCTGGTAGCATCTTTAGGATTCTCTATGTATAGTATCATGTTATCTGCAAACAGTGACAGCTTTACTTCTTCTTTTCCGATTTGGATTCCTTTTATTTCTTTTTCTTCTCTGATTGCTGTGGCTAAAACTTCCAAAACTATGTTGAATATTAGTGGTGAGAGTGGACAGCCTTGTCTTGTTCCTGATCTTAGTGGAAATGCTTTCAGTTTTTCACCATTGAGGACGATGTTGGCTGTGGGTTGTCATATATGGCCTTTATTATGTTGAGGAAAGTTCCCTCTATGCCTACTTTCTGCAGGGTTTTTATCATAAATGGGTGTTGAATTTTGTCAAAAGCTTTCTCTGCATCTATTGAGATGATCATATGGTTTTTCTGCTTCAATTTGTTAATATGGTGTATCACGTTGGTTGATTTGCGTATATTGAAGAATCCTTGCATTCCTGGAATAAACCCCACTTGATCATGGCGTATGATCCTTTTAATGTGCTGTTGGATTCTGTTTGCTAGTATTTTGTTGAGGATTTTCGCATCTATGTTCATCAGTGATATCAGCCTGTAGTTTTCTTTCTTTGTGACATCTTTGTCTGGTTTTGGTATCAGGGTGATGGTGGCCTTGTAGAATGAGTTTGGGAGTGTTCCTCCCTCTGTTATATTTTGGAAGAGTTTGAGAAGGATAGGTGTTAGCTCTTCTCTAAAAGTTTGAAAGAATTCGCCTGTGAAGCCATCTGGTCCTGGGCTTTTGTTTATTGGAAGATTTTTAATCACAGTTTCAATTTCAGTGCTTGTGATCAGTCTGTTCATATTTTCTATTTCTTCCTGATTCAGTCTTGGTGGGTTGTGCCTTTCTAAGAATTTGTCCATATTATTGGCATAGAGTTGATTGTAGTAATCTCTCATGATCTTTTGTATTTCTGCAGTGTCAGTTGTTACTTCTCCTTTTTCATTTCTAATTCTATTGATTTGAGTCTTCTCCCTTTTTTTCTTGATGAGTCTGGCTAATGGTTTATCAATT
The DNA here is from genome assembly GCF_963455315.2 of Globicephala melas. Classification (NCBI taxonomy): domain Eukaryota; kingdom Metazoa; phylum Chordata; class Mammalia; order Artiodactyla; family Delphinidae; genus Globicephala; species Globicephala melas. Next base: position 28,137,718 of record NC_083329.1, on the reverse strand, counting down.
TTGTTTATCTTCTCGAAGAACCAGCTTTTAGTTTTATTGATCTTTGCTATCGTTTCCTTCATTTCTTTTTCATTTATTTCTGATCTGATCTTTATGATTTCTTTCCTTCTGCTAACTTTGGGGTTCTTTTGTTGTTCTTTCTCTAATTGCTTTAGGTGCAAGGTTAGGTTGTTTACTCGAGAGTTTCCTGTTTCTTAAGGTAGGATTGTATTGGTATAAACTTCCCTCTTAGAACTGCTTTTGCTGCATCCCATAGGTTTTGGGTCGTTGTGTCTCCATTGTCATTTGTTTCTAGGTATTTTTTGATTTCCTCTTTGATTTCTTCAGTGATCACTCGTTATTAAGTAGTGTATTGTTTAGTCTCCATGTGTTTGTATTTTTTACAGATCTTTTCCTGAAATTGATATCTAGTCTCATAGCGTTGTGGTCGGAAAGGATACTTGGTACAATTTCAATTTTCTTAAATTTACCAAGGCTTGATTTGTGACCCAAGATATGATCTATCCTGGAGAATGTTCCATGAGCACTTGAGAAAAATATGTATTCTGTTGTTTTTGGATGGAATGTTCTATAAATATCAATTAAGTCCATCTTGTTTAATGTATCTTTTAAAGCTTGTGTTTCCTTATTTATTTCATTTTGGATGATCTGTCCATTGGTGAAAGTGGGGTGTTAAAGTCTCCTACTATGAATGTGTTACTGTCGATTTCCCCTTTTATGGCTGTTAGTATTTGCCTTATGTATTGAGGTGCTCCTATGTTGGGTGCATAAATATTTACAATTGTTATATCATCTTCTTGGATCGATCCCTTGATCATTATGTAGTGTCCCTCTTTGTCTCTTGTAATAGTCTTTATTTTAAAGTCTATTTGTCTGATATGAGAATTGCTACTCCAGCTTTCTTTTGATTTCCATTTGCATGGAATATCTTTTTCCATCCCCTCACTTTCAGTCTGTATGTGTCCCTAGGTCTGCAGTGGGTCTCTTGTAGACAGCATATATATGGGTCTTGTTTTTGTATCCATTCAGCCAGTCTGTGTCTTTTAGTGGGAGCATTTAATCCATTTACATTTAAGGTAATTATTGATATGTATATTCCTATTCCCATTTTCTTAATTATTTTGGGTTTGGTATTGTAGGTCTTTTCCTTCTCTTGTGTTTCCTGCCTAGAGAAGTTCCTTTAGCATTTGTTGTAAAGCTGCTTTGGTGGTGCTGAACTCTCTCCACTTTTGCTTGTCTGTAAAGGTTTTAATTTCTCCATCAAATCTGAATGAGATCCTTGCTGGGTAGAGTAATCTTGGTTGTAGGTTTTTCTCCTTCATCACTTTAAATATGTCCTGCCACTCCCTTATGGCTTGCAGAGTTTCTGCTGAAAGATCAGCTGTTAACCTTATCGGGATTCCCTTGTGTGTTATTTGTTGTTTTTCTCTTGCTGCTTTTAATATATTTTCTTTGTATTTAATTTTTTTGTTGTTGTATTACACTGGCAAGGAGTTGGTTTTTTGTTGTGTTGTTTTTTGTTTTGTTTTTTAATGTGGTTCATTGGTTTGTTTATTTATTTATTTTTGGCTGTGTTGGGTCTTCGTTTCTGTGCGAGGGCTTTCTCCAGTTGCAGGAAGCGGGGGCCACTCTTCATCGCAGTGTGCGGGCCTCTCACTATCTTGGCCTTTCTTGTTGCGGAGCACAGGCTCCAGATGCGCAGGCTCAGTAGTTGTGGCTCACAGGCCTAGTTGCTCCGCAGCATGTGGGATCCTCCCAGACCAGGGCTCAAACCCGTGTCTCCTGCATCGGCAGGCAGATTCTCAACCACTGCACCACCAGGGAAGCCCTGTATTTAATTTTTGATAGTTTGATTAATATGTGTCTTGGCGTGTTTCTGCTTGCATTTATCCTGTATAGGACTCTCTGTGCTTCCTGTACTTGATTAACTATTTCCTTTCCCATATTAGGGAAGTTTTCAACTATAATCTCTTCAAATATTTTCTCAGTCCCCTTCTTTTTCTCTTCTTCTTCTGGGACCCCTATTATTTGAATGTTGGTGCATTTAATGTTGTCCCAGAGGTCTCTGAGACTGTCCTCAGTTCTTTTCATTCTTTTTTCTTTATTCTGCTCTGCAGTAGTTATTTCCACTATTTTATCTTCCTAGTCACTTATCCGTTCTTCTGCCTCAGTTATTCTACTATTGATCCCTTCTAGAGTATTCTTTTTGTTTTTGTTTTTGTTTTTTGCGGTACGCAGGCTTCTCACTGTTGTGGCCTCTCCCATTGCAGAGCACAGGCTCCAGATGCGCAGGCTCAGCGGCCATGGCTCACGGGCCCAGCTGCTCTGCCACATGTGGGATCCTCCCGGACCAGGGCACGAACCCGTGCCCCGTGCATTGGCAGGCGGACTCTCAACCACTGCACCACCAGGGAAGCCCCCTTCTAGAGTATTTTTAATTTCATTTATTGTGTTGTTCATCGTTGCTTGTTTCCTCTTTAGTTCTTCTAGGTCCTTGTTAAATGTTTCTTGCATTTTCTCTATTCTATTTCCAAGATTTTGGATCATCTTTACTCTCATTATTCTGAACTCTTTTTCAGGTAGACTGCCTATTTCCTCTTCATTTGTTAGGTCTGGTGGGTTTTTATATTGCTCCTTCATCTGCTGTGTGTATTTCTGTCTTCTCATTTTGCTTATCTTACTCTGTTTGGGGTCTCCTTTTTGCAGGCTGCAGGTTCATAGTTCCCATTGTTTTTGGTGTCTGTCCCCGGTGGCTAAAGTTGGTTCAGTGGGCTGTGTAGGCTTCCTGGTGGAGGGGACTAGTGCCTGTGTTCTGGTGGATGAGGCTGGATCTTGTCTTTCTGGTGGGCAGGTCCATGTCTGGTGGTGTGTTTTGTGGTGTCTGTGGCCTTATTATGATTTTAGGCAGCCTCTCTGCTAATGGGTGGGGTTGTGTTCCTGTCTTGCTAGTTGTTTGGCATAGGGTGTCCAGCACTGTAGCTTGCTGGTCGTTGAGTGAAGCTGGGTGTTGGTGTTGAGATGGAGATCTCTGGGAGATTTTTGCCATTTGATATTACGTGGAGCTGGGAGGTCTCTTGTGGACCAGTGTCCTGAAGTTGGCTCTCCCACGTCAGAGGCACAGCACTGACTCCTGGCTGCAGCACCAAGAGCCTTTCATCCATACGGCTCAGAGCTCAAAGACTTTGAAAGACAGCTTTGGCCTCCTGGGATCACCTCCTGCTAAGCTTTGTAAGTTCCATGTTAATCAGTTTGGTTTATCCATCTGTATCTGAGGCACAGGTTCATTGCTGCTGTTCAGGAAGGTGGATGGAAACAAGAAGAGTTCATCCAAGACTTCAGATCTGTGAAGTAAGCATGTTCTTCTTGGTGAGCTGGGATTTGACTTCAGGATATCTGACTCCAATTCCAGTACTCACGGACTAAAGGATGCCACCTCTCCTTGACATCGGAGACTTTAGGGAAATAGCTTTCTGACGTTGCATTCCAAGGTTTGGCTCCTGTAAAGAGGCATCCCCTGGAATCGCTCTTATTTCTGTTACAAAAAGGGACAGCCCAATGAAAGCGATGCACAGGGCAAGGTCTGAGGAAAGGGCGCAGAAGTTCTGTGTTCTCTCTGAGCAAGCCACTCTCCCCCAGCCTCCAAGTCTTCATCTGTTTGTAGATTTTTTGATGATGGCCATTCTGACTAGTGTGAGGTGATATCTCATTGCAGTTTTGATTTGCATTTCTCTCATAATTAATGATGTTGAGCATTCTTTTATGTGTTTGTTGGCAATCTGTATATCTTCTTTGGAGAAATGTCTATCTAGGTCTTCTGCCCATTTTTGGATTGGGTTGTTTGTTTTTTTGATATCGAGCTGCATGAGCTGCTTGTAAATATTGGAGATCAATCCTTTGTCAGTTGCTTCGTTTGCAAATATTTTCTCCCATTCTGAGGGTTGTCTTTTCGTCTTGTTTATGGTTTCCTTTGTTGTGCAAAAGCTTTTAAGTTTCATTAGGACCCATTTGTTTATTTTTGTTTTTATTTCCATTTCTCTAGGAGGTGGGTCAAAAAGGATCTTGTTGTGATTTATGTCATAGAGTGTTCTGCCTGTTTTCCTCTAAGAGTTTTATAGTGTCTGGCCTTACATTTAGGTCTTTCATCCATTTTGAGTTTATTTTTGTGTATGGTGTTAGGAGGTGTTCTAATTTCATTCTTTTACATGTAGCTGTCCAGTTTTCCCAGCATCACTTATTGAAGAAGCTATCTTTTCTCCATTGTATATTCTTGCCTCCTTTATCAAAAATAAGATGACCATATGTGCGTGGGTTTATCTCTGGGCTTTCTATCCTGTTCCATTGATCTATATTTCTGTTTTTGTGTCGGTACCATACTGTCTTGATTACTGTAGATTTGTAGTATAGTTTGAAGTCAGGAAGCCTGATTTCTCTGGCTCCGTTTTTCCTTCTCAAGATTGCTTTGGCTCTTTGGGGTCTTTTGAGTTTCTGTACAAATTGTGAAATTTTTTCTTCTAATTCTGTGAAAAATGCCATTGGTAGTTTGGTAGGGATTGCATTGAATCTGTAGATTGCTTGGTGTAGTATAGTCATTTTCACAATGTTGATTCTTCCAATCCAAGAACACAGTATATCTCTCCATCTGCTTATATCATCTTTAATTTCTTTCATCAGTGTCTTATAGTTTTCTTCATGCAGGTCTTTTGTCTCCTTAAGTAGGTTTATTCCTAGCTATTTTATTCTTTTTATTGCAATGGTAAATGGGAGTGTTTCCTTAATTTCTCTTTCCTATTTTTCATCATTAGTTTATAGGAATGCAAGATATTTCTGTGTAATAATTTTGTATCCTGCTACTTTATGAAATTCATTGATTAGCTCTAGTAGTTTTCTGGTATCATCTTTAGGAGTCTTTATGTATAGTATCATGTCATCTGCAAGCAGTGACAGCTTCACTTCTTTTCTGATTTGGATTCCTTTTATTTCTTTTTCTTCTCTGATTGCTGTGGCTAAAACTTCCAAAACTATGTTGAATATTAGTGGTGAGAGTGGACAGCCTTGTCTTGTTTCTGATCTTAGAGGAAATGGTTTCAGCTTTTCACCATTGAGAATGATGTTGGCTGTAGGTTTGTTATATATGGCCTGTATTATGTTGATGTAAGTTCCCTCTATGCCTACTTTCTGAAGGGTTTTTATCATAAATGGGTGTTGAATTTAGTCGAAAGCTTTTTCTACATCTATTGAGATGATCATATGATTTTTCTCCTTCAGTTTGTTAATATGGTTTGCCACATTGATTGATTTACATATATTGAAGTATTCTTGCATTCCTTGGATAAACCCCACTTGATCATGGTGTATGATCCTTTTAATGTGCTGCTGGATTCTGTTTGATAGTATTTTGTTGAGGATTTTCGCATCTGTGTTCATCAATGACATCAGCCTGTAGTTTTCTTTCTTTGTGACATCTTTGTCTGGTTTTGGTATCAGGGTGATGGTGGCCTCGTAGAATGAGTTTGGGAGTATTCTTCCCTCTGCTATATTTTGGAAGAGTTTGAGAAGGATAGGTGTTAACTCCTTTCTAAATGTTTGATAGAATTTGCCTGTTAATCCATCTGGTCCTGGACTTCTGTTTGTTGGAAGATTTTTAATTACAGTTTCAATTTCAGTGCTTGTGATCGGTCTGTTTATATTTTCTATTTCTTCCTGGTTCAGTCTCAGGAAGTTGTGCTTTTCTAAGAATTTGTCCATTTCCAGGTTGCCCATTTTATTGGCATATAGTTACTTATAGCAGTTTCTCATGATCCTTTGTATTTCTGCAGTGTCAGTTGTTACTTCTCCTTTTTCATTTCTGATTCTATTGATTTGAGTCTTCTCCCTTTTTTTCTTGATGAGTCTGGCTAATGGTTTATCAATTTTGTTTATCTTCTCAAAAAACCAGCTTTTAGTTCTATTGATCTTTGCTATTATTTCCTTCATTTCTTTTTATTTCTGATCTGATCTTTGATTTCTTTCCTTCTGCTAACTTTGAGGGTTTTTTTGTTCTTCTTTCCCTAATTGCTTTAGGTATAAGGTTAGGTTGTTTATTTGAGATGTTTCTTGTTTCTTGAGGTAGGATTGCATTGCTATAAACTTCCCTCTTAGAACTGCTCTTGCTGCATCCCATAGGTTTTGAGTCATCGTGTTTTCATTGTCATTTGTTTCTAGGTATTTTTTGATTTCCTCTTTGATTTCTTCAGTGATCTCTTGGTTATTTAGTAGTGTATTGTTTAGCCTCCATGTGTTTGTATTTCTACAGATTTTTTCCTGTAATTGATATCTAGTCTCATAGCATTGTGGTCAGAAAAGATACCTGATACGATTTCAATTTTCTTAAATTTACCAAGGCTTGATTTGTGACCCAAGATATGATCTATCCTGGAGAATGTTCCATGAGCACTTGAGAAGAAAGTGTATTCTGTTGTTTTTGGATGGAAAGTCCTATAAATATCAATTAAGTCCATCTTGTTTAATGTATCTTTTAAAGCTTGTGTTTCCTTATTTCTTTTCATGTTGGATGATCTGTCCATTGATGAAAGTGGGGTGTTAAAGTCCCCTACTATGAATGTGTTACTGTCTATTTCCCCTTTTACGGCTGTTAGCAGTTGCCTTATGTATTGAGGTCCTCCTATGTTGGGTACATAAATATTTACAATTGTTATATCTTCTTCTTGGATCGATTCCGTGATCATTATGTAGTGTCCTTCTTTGTCTCTTGTAATAGTCTTTATTTTAAAGTCTATTTGTCTGATATGAGAATTGCTACTCCAGCTCTCTTTTGATTTCCATTTGCATGGAATATCTTTTTCCATCCCCTCACTTTTTTTTTTTTGAATATCTTTATTGGAGTATAGTTGCTCTACAATGGTATGGTAGTTTCTGCTTTATAACAAAGTGAATCAGCTATACATATACATATATGCCCATATCTCCTCCCTCTTGTGTCTCCCTCCCACCCTCCCTATCCCACCCCTCTAGGTGGTCACAAAGCACCAAGCTGATCTCCCTGTGCTATGTGGCTGCTTTCCACTAGCTATCAATTTTACATTTGGTAGTGTGTATATGTCCATGCCACTCTCTCACTTTGTCACAGCTTACCCTTCTCTCTCCCTGTGTCCTCAAGTCCATTCTCTACGTCTGCATCTTTATTTGTGTCCTGCCCCTTGGTTCTTCAAAACCATTTTTTTTAGATTCCATATTTATGTGTTAGCATATGGTATTTGTTTTTCTCTTTCTGACTTGCTTCACTCTGTATGAGAGACTCTAGGTCCATCCACCTCACTACAAATAACTCAATTTCGTTTCTTTTTATGGCTGAGTAATATTCCATTGTATATGTGTGCCACATCTTTTTTTATTTTTGTTTTATTTGTTTATTTAACAGTTTTATTTGGGTATAATTGCTTTACAGTGGTGTGTTAGTTTCTGCTTTATAACAAAGTGAATCAATTTTAGATATACATATATTCCCATATCTCTTCTCTCTTGCATCTCCCTCCCTCCCACCCTCCCTATCCCACCCCTCCAGGTGGTCACAAAGCACCAAGCTGATCTCCCTGTGCTATGTGGCTGCTTTCCACTAGCTATCAGTTTTACATTTGGTAGTGTATAGATGTCCATGCCACTCTCTCACTTTGTCACAGCTTACCCTTCCCCCTCCCCGTGTCCTCAAGTCCATTCTCTATGTCTGCATCTTTATTTGTGTTCTGTCCCTAGGTTCTTCAGAACCATTGTTTTTAGATTTCATATATATGTGTTAGCATATGGTATTTGTTTTTCTTTTTCTGACTTACTTCACTCTGTATGAGAGACTCTAGGTCCATCCACCTCAATACAAATAACTCAATTTTGTTTCTTTTTATGGCTGAGTAATATTCCATTGTATATATGTACCACATCTTCTTTATCCATTCGTCTGTCGATGGACACTTAGATTGCTTCCATGTCCTGGTTATTGTAAATAGTGCTGCAATGAACATTGTCGTCCCCTCACTTTCAGTCTGTATGTGTCCCTAGGTCTGAAGTGGGTCTCTTGTAGACAGCATATATATGGGTCTTGTTTTTGTATCCATTCAGCCAGTCTCTGACTTTTGATTGGAGCATTTAATCCATTTACATTTAAGGTAGTTATCGATATGCATGTCCCTATTACCATTTACTTAATTGTTTTGGGTTTGTTATTGTAGGTCTTTTCCTTCTCTTGTGTTTCCTGCATAGATAAGTTCCTTTAGCATTTGTTGTAAAGCTGGTTTGGTGGTGCTAAATTCTCTTAGCTTTTGCTTGTCTGTAAATGTTTTAATTTCTCGGTCGAATCTGAATGTTATCCTTGCCAGGTAGAGTAATCTTGGTTGTAGGTTTTTTCCCCTTCATCACTTTAAATATGTCCTGCCACTCCCTTTTGGCTTGCAGAGTTTCTGCTGAAAGATTAGCTGTTAACCTTATGGAGATTCCCTTGTATGTTATTTGTTGTTTTTCCCTTGCTGCTTTTAATATTTTTTCTTTGTATTTAAGTTTGATAGTTTGATTAATATGTGTCTTGGCATGTTTCTCCTTGGATTTATCTTGTATGGGACTCTCTGCACTTCCTGGACTTGATTGACTATTTCCTTTCCCATATTAGGAAAATTTTCAAGTATAATCTCTTCAAATATTTTCTCGGTCCCTTTTTTTTCTTCTTCTGAGACCCCTATAATTCGAATGTTGGTGTGTTTAATGTTGGCAAGACAGATTCTTAACCACTGGACCACCAGGGAATTCCCCAGGAATGGTTTTAAAAGGCAACATTTGGGGTGAGGGTTGCAGCTTGTAGACTTCCTTCTGATTGGTTGGTGGTAAAGTGGCAGGGTGATGTTTCAGGAATCTTAATCATCAACCTTCTGGTTCCAAACAGTCTGGGGCTAAGTGCTTGTGGTCAACATGTAGTAACCATCCTCCACCTGGGTTAGAATCTTAGTTTCTGTAGAATAGTTCAATAATATGCATCTAAGTGTTACATATACCCGTTGAAGAGGAGGTAGGACTCTGTTTTATAGTTGAACTATTGTTTCTTGACTGCTTTTCCTTTGTTTCTGCATTCCCTCACTTCCCTAGTTAGTAACGGCTTGAGTCTGCTCCTTGGAACTCAGGGAAGGCCTAGGAGACTAAAGTTTTTTTCTACAAATAAGAAAGGGGGGACACAGGGGTTTTTGTACACAGGAGGGCCCTCCAGTGTCCTGCTTGGTTTCAATCCCCCCTTTCCTTTTATACTCACTTGAGGGGAACAGGTATGGGAGAAGAAAGGTCATGAAGTTTTGGATAGAGATGTTAATCATAGATTCAGCAGAGGAATCTATGCAGAGGAATTTTAGTGGGACTCAGTTTCAGTACTTAATAGAAATTATTTTCTTCTTCAGGGTATAAATCTCAGTGGGGGTCAGAAGCAGCGGATCAGCCTGGCCAGAGCTACCTATCAAAATTCAGACATCTATATTCTGGATGACCCCCTATCTGCTGTGGATGCTCATGTGGGAAAACATATTTTTAATAAGGTCTTGGGTCCCAATGGCCTGTTGAAAGGCAAGGTGAGAAATTATTTAAAGTGATGAAGACATGAGGAGGGGAACACATCTCCTAGGACTGCTGGGTACTGAAGCAGATTTCCTTATTTACCTTCCCCCTGGGCTGCTGGGGAGATACAGTGTCAGACTGGTCCCCCAGGAGATGATTTGGTGAGGGCTCCCATCTTGAGATCATAGCTTATGTGGGAACTGGCTAATTTGAGTCTTATTCTCTGGCTCCAACATTGAGCCTTTTAGGATGATTAATTATGATAAAAAGTCCTTTGAGATCTGTGGTATAATAAGAACTATATTTGGTCTTTTTCACTAGGTCCTGGCACAGAGCTCCTAACCCTTAGAATTTCCTGAGTGATACTAAGAATGTCTTTTGTTATTCACAATGAGCCCCTTTAGATCACACCTGAGTTTATGCTAATGAGTGACTTATGGAGGGGCCCCTAGATAGCCTCTGGACAAGGCTGTTCCTCAGAAAGACCAAGTGATGGGAGGATTGGAACTTTCAGCCCCACATACCAATTTCTGGGGAGAGGAGGATGGGCTGGAGATTGTGTTATAAAAATTCTTGAATAAGGAGATTCAGAGAGCTTCTAGATTGCTGAGAACATTAAGGTGCTGGGAAGGTGGCACACCTGGTGAGAGATGGAAATTCTGCACAAGCACCCCACCCCCGAAACCTTACCCTATGCATCTCTTCCATTTCACTGTTCCTGAGTTGTATCCTTTGTAATAAACTGGTAAACAGTAAGTAAAGTATTTTCCTGGCGTCTATGAGCCATTCTGGCAAATTATCAGACCTGAGGAGGGGGCCATGGAAATCCTCAATTTACAGCTAGTTGGTCAGAAGTATGGGTGGGATCCAAGACTTTCGGCTAGCATTAGAAGTCAGGGCAGTCTTGTGGGCTCTGGGTAGCTGTGGGTTTCTGGGTAGCTGGTGTCAGAATTGAACTGTTGGACACTCAGAATCGGTTGGTGTCAGAAAACATGCCAGAGGACCCAACAATTTACCTTGCTGGGACACAGGTCATCCTGCAAGTATTAGAGCTCTACTCTAAGAAGGCACTTTCCTGGAACTCTTGCAGGATGTTGGAGCACTATGCCTGGAAAGGATGACTCAATCTGAATATAGAAATAAGCCTATATGTTTTGGGTATTCATTATGTCGCAGGCCTGTGCCAAGCACTTTGATTGCATTGTCTCATTTGATTCTTGCAATGCCCCTGTGAGACAGTACAGATAAAGTGGCCAGAGCAAGTCACTGGAGCTGGTCATAGGCTTTCCTTACCATAGGCAAGTTAGCACAGTAGGCTGAATGCGAGAGGGGCTGACAGAGCCCAGCGCCCCTTGAGGGTTTGAGTATGCTTCTCACCAGTAGCAAGTCTAGTGTGAGGGCTGTCAGCACTCCATCTGTGTTTGGCCTTTTCCCTTCAAGGTTTTTTGAATGCTGCCAGTCAGAGGGTGGCAGGGTTGACTGGGCTGCTGTCCCACTGAGGCCTTTTGCCTCTCTCTTGGGTCAGTGAGTCCACAGGAACTCACTCTCCCTCCTATGCCTGGTCCTGACTTCTGTCCATAAGGCTAATTGGCTCCATTCATTCATGAACTGAATACCCACCCTGGGCCTGGTTCATTGCAAAGACTGGGCACACTGATGAAAAGGTCTCATCCCTGCTCTCAAGTAACTTACAATCGAATTGGCAGACAAACCAAAAAGCAAGCAATAATGTTATAATACAAGAATCATTTTTAATGGCAGAATATACAAACTACCATGGAAACACTGGAGGAATACCCAATTCTTGCCTGGGGATTCAGGAAAGGCTACCGAAAGAGCTGGCTTTGAGCTGAGACTCAAAGGATGAGCATCTCCCAAGTCTTCCTGATAAGAGCAACCTAGTGTCTGTGGGGCTGTGAAGTAGAGAGCAGAGGCAGTGGGCTTGGGCTGTCTCTCTAGAGGCCCATCTCAACCCCATAGACCCTATCTGAGTCTCATTACTGATCTGTGAGTTTTTATCTTTCTTTGAGTGGAATCCCTGTTTCAGTAGTCAATGTAGTCCATAAATAGACAAGAATACAAGGGATGCCAAGTCTTCCACGCCAGGGAGGGCCTGGGCCAAAGACACAATTTCTTGCCCTATAATGATTCTAACATACTAAACTAATCTGGGCAGTTCTTGTTAGATCAGTTACCTGTTTAGTGAGGGGGGCAGTTAGTTTTGCATGCCTCAATTATACTGATAGCCCTTGATCTCAAGTGACGTCCCTAAGCCCAACTCTTGGCTACCAGGAAGCTGGAGGAAAACGTGTGTGGGGCAAACCTCATTGTCACTACAGGAAAATAACTGTGAATATATCCATGATGACAGGAGTCTCATCTTACACATGGGGTCAGGTTTTAGGATGAGGTGCTGGGAAGTAAAGAGGAAGTAAGAGATCAAGTGGTCAGGGCCACATTTTGAAGGAAAGCCCCACAGTGACTCTGTTTTTCCTTTTCCTTAGTAAGCTAAGGAACATGGTGGACACGGGGCAGTCAGCACAACTTACTGTTATTTTTACAGACTCGACTCTTGGTGACACACAGCATTCACTTTCTTCCCCAAGTGGATGAGATTGTGGTTTTGGGGAATGGCATCATCGTGGAGAAGGGATCCTACAGCACTCTGTTGGCCAAGAAAGGATTGTTTGCTAAGAATCTGAAGACATTCATAAAACAGACGGGTCCTAAAGACGAGCCCACAGGTACGTAAAGAGGATTGGAACAGGATAGAACTTGGGTAGGGAAGGGGTAGAAGTAGTAAACCACCACTATTTACCTCCTGAACTATTCAGTATCCAGTGAACTAAATTTGGAAATAAATTATCCAGAGATCCAATATCTGTCCCTTCTGTGTTTTGTGTCTCTGTAAAGAAACACAAACATAGAAACTTTACATCTCAGCCAAACTGGGGGATAATCCTGCTCATCTGGTCTCTGACATGCAATCAAAGGGCACTCTTTAGAGGATGACTGGAGATTTGGGGTGATTAGCCCTTGTGGAAGAGACACCAGTGGCACAAGGGGCCCCTTTTAGGGAATGCCCTGCTTCTATTGACTCAAGTCACATATTCCACCCCATCTACCCAAATTCATGAGAACCACTTCCTGGACAGCTTTGTAATACCTGGTCCTAATAATGTACTGCTAAATTGTTGATACGCCCTAACAAAGGGATTTGACGAATACACCAAAAGCCACTGGGTGTTCTGAACCAGAAAAAAAATCATGGCAGTTGCATAGTCTCACAGTGTGCCACAGGAATAGCCCCTACCCAATACCACTACCACTGGGGTCGCTGATCAGCCCCAGTCAGTAATGGAGCCCTGGTCTCTGGGGTCCTTCTCAAGAACCTGCCAGCAGTAGTCCTGTGCATGGTTCTGGGTATCTGCTTCAGGTAGCAATTATCAGCAGGAGGTCAGGACTGAGAAAGCAAGATCTGGAGGGTACAGGGGCATTCCGAAAGTCAATCAGAAGAGGCAGTAACTACACAACCTGCAAGTGGGATCACAGTCAGGCCTTGAGGTCAGGACATGTGATGGTTTAAAACCACAAGAGTCGGAAAGAAAAGCCTAAACCAAGAAGTCTGTAAGCATTGGTGGGACAGGGCGGGAACAAAGAATACGATGGTGTGGGCTATAGGGACTGGGACCCAGCCCAGGAAAGTGGGGCAGGGATTCCAGCAGAAAGGAAGGGGTCAGAGCTTTCTATCAGTCTTTATGTGCTCCAGGACAGGCCTGGAGAAAACAAAAAGTACCTGCTTGGGGACTGAAGATCTCCAGCAAAGGGTAGTGTCTGATGCTGGATACCCCTGAGTTACTGCTCAGTCAGCCACATCACCACAACCTGGACAGTTTTCTCCTAATTCTAAACTTCTTCTGATTTGATCTTCTGAGTTTCTAAGTTCTGTTTATAAACCCCCATGGGTAGACAGCCCCTTTGAAAAATCCTATCTTTTGTGTACAAAAGACAGTTTGCAAAACAGCTCATTAAACCCTTGCTCTGGGAAACATAGATAGGGCATTTCTGAGAAGTTGTATAAGCCCCACTGCCTGGCATGCTGTTGTGTCGGCTCTGGGGCTCAAGGTACAGACTACAAGATGGTAGAATAAAGGGAAGGTCAGGAGGGCAAAGGTTACCTGTATCAACATTGGCTCTGTGTATTTCTTAATTAGCTGCCATAACAAAACACTACAAATTGGGTGTCTTAAACAACAGAAATGTATTGTCTCACAGTTCTAGAGGCTAGAAGTCCAAAATCAAGGTGTCAGTAAGATTGGTTCCTTCTGAAGGCAGTAGGGAAGGATCTATTCCAGGTCTTTCTCCTAGCTTCTGGTGGTTTGCTGGCATTCGTTGGCATCCTTCATATCAATCTCTGCCTTCATCTTCACATGGTGTTATACCTTATGTGCATTAGTGTCCAAATTTCCCCTTTTTACAAGGACATCAGACATATTGGATCAGGGGCCCATGCTAATGGGCCTAATAGAAATGTTTTCTATTTGGTGAGAACTTTTCTTTAGATCCTTAGACATGGTTTCCTGTTGTTCTTTGAATATATTTATCATAGCTGATTTAAGTCTTTGGTAAGTCCAACATCTGTGCTTCCTTGAGTACAGTTTCTTTTGACTGCTTTTTTCCTGTGTACAGTCCCATACTTTCCTGATTCCTTGTATGTCTCATAATTTTTGTTGAAAACTGATCTTTTTCTTTTGAACATCTTTATTGGAGTATAATTGCTTTACAATGGTGTGTTAGTTTCTGCTTTATAACAAAGTGAATCAGCTATACATATACATATATCCCCGTATGTCCTCTCTTGTCACTCCCTCCCACTCTCCCTATCCCACCCCTCTAGGTGGTCACAAAGCACTGAGCTGATCTCCCTGTGCTATGTGGCTGCTTCTCACTAGCTATCTATTTTACATTTGGTAGTATATATAAGTCCATGCCACTCTCTCACTTCATCCCATCTTACCCTTCCCCCTCCCTGTGTCCTCAAGTCCATTCTCTACGTCTGTGTCTGTATTCCTGTCCTGCCCCTAGGTTCTTCACAGCCATTTTTTTCTTTTTTCTTTTAGATTCCATATATATGTGTTAGCATACGGTATTTATTTTTCTCTTTCTGACTTACTTCACTCTGTATGACAGACTCTAGGTCCATCCACCTCACTACAAATAACTCAATTTCGTTTCTTTTTATGGCTGAGTAATATTCCATTGTATATATGTGCCACATCTTCTTTATCCATTCATCTGTCGATGGACACTTAGGTTGCTTCCAAGTCCTGACTATTGTAAATAGAGCTGCAATGAACACTGTGGTACATGTCTCTTTTTGAATTATGGTTTTCTCAGGGTATATGCTCAGTAGTGGGATTGCTGTGTCATATGGTAGTTCTATTTTTAGTTTTTTAAGGAAACTCCATACTGTTCTCCATAGTGGTTGTATCAATTTACCTTCCCACCAACAGTGCAAGAGGGGTTCCCTTTTCTCCACACCCTCTCCAGCATTTATTGTTTGTAGATTTTTTGATGATGGCCATTCTGACTGGTGTGAGGTGATACCTCATTGTGATTTTGATTTGTATTTCTCTAATGATTAGAGATGTTGAGCATCCTTTCATGTGTTTGTTGGCAATCTGTATATCTTCTTTGGAGAAATGTCTATCTAGGTCTTCTGCCCATTTTTGGTTTGGGTTTTTTTTTTGATATTGAACTGCATGAGCTGCTTGTAAATGTTGGAAATTAATCTTCTGTCAGTTGCTTCGTTTGCAAATATTTTCTCCCATTCTGAGGGTTGTCTTTTCGTCTTGTTTATGGTTTCCTTTGTTGTTTAAAAACTTTTAAGTTTCATTAGGTCCCATTTGTTTATTTTTGTTTTTATTTCCATTTCTGTAGGAGGTGGGTCAAAAAGGATCTTGCTGTGATTTATGTCATAGAGTGTTTTGCCTATGTTTTCCTCTAAGAGTTTTATAGTGTCTGCCCTTACATTTAGGTCTTTAATCCATTTTGAGTTTTTGTGTGTGGTGGTAGAGAGTGTTCTAATTTCATTCTTTTATGCGTAGCTGTCCAGTTTTCTCAGCACCACTTATTGAAGAGGTTGTCTTTTCTCCATTGTATATTCTTCCCTCCTTTATCAAAAATAAGGTGACCATATGTGCATGGGTTTATCTCTGGGCTTTCTATCAGGTTCCATTGATCTATATTTCTGTTTTTGTGCCGGTACCATACTGTCTTGATTACTGAAAACCGGTCATTTTAAATAGCATAACAATTCTGGAAATATGATCTCTCTCCCCTCCATCCTCAACCAGGGTTTGCTTTTGTTGTTCCTCCTGTTTAGTTTCCTGAACTGATTCTCTTAAGTCTTTCTTTGTCTCATGTGGCCATAGAAGTCCCTGCTTGGTTGGCTTAGTGGTCAGATAACAATTGGATAGAGATTTCCTCAAGTGCCTGAACTGATACGTCACTCAGCCTTTGCTGAGGGGCTCTGTGGGGATGGGGGGTGGGGGTGGACATGTCTGTTTAACATGCCAGCAGGCAGTTTATAGTTCTGCCTCAGCCTTTTTTCCCTGCTTGCACAGAGTCTGAAGGTAAGCCAGAGGTAAGAGAATAGGACATTCTCAAGTCTTTCTTGGGTTGGCATGTGTGCAACCCTACACATGTGTATGACATTCTCGATTGCCAGGAATATATTGAAGATATCAAAGCTCCCTATGGATATCTTATTCCCCAGGGTTTTTTTCCTCTTAAGTTCTTGGTCAGTTTCTCCTTTGCTCCAACTGTTATCACTGCCTCAGGCAGCTGTGATGTTAAACAACTACTGCTGCTTGTTAGAGCCAACTCCAAGTCAGGTTCTATAAAGACAAGCTCTGTGAATGGAGTTTTCCAGGGAACTGCCAGACAGGTCAAATAATGACACTTCTCCAGAAGTAAGGTTTTGAGCATGTTCTGAACCCAGTCTGTTCCTTCCAGCAGCTGCTAGGCTGGTGATTTTCATGGTTACAATGAATGTGTGGCTGTTGGTTTTCTAGGCTACAGCAGATCTAAGGAGAGGGGAATAGGAATAGGGTAAATTAAACTATTACAAAACTTACTTTTCTTTCTGAGATTTAGCCATTTTTCTTAAATAAATGCTCCCTGGATTGTGGCAAGCCTTTGGTTAATTTCAAAGTTACGGAAAATTTGATTTTGACATTTTTTGGCTAGTATGCTCACTGCTTTTACAGAGGTACCAATTTCTGGAGGTCATAACTCTACCATTTTCACAGACCAAGCTGTTTTACCTTTTATTATCAGGATATGTTTTTTAAAACGCTTTAAATTAATAAAATTTCTCAAATTATTTGAATTTCAAGCAGAACATTTTAAATTTACACTCACCTTTTTAGACATTTCTGGGGATTATGACTCTTCTGTTTGTCTACTGTAATCCTTAAAAGTTCTTTCCTGCTCCAAAGGAACTTACAAGCTTCTGGGAATATTCTTCTCCTTTTTGACCGTTTCTCTTCCAGTGGAATATTAACTCACCTCTCCTTTATCCTGGTATTTTTCAATGAGATGTCCTAATAAACAGTATTTCTGGAGTAAAAGATTCCAACCTGTGTGTACATCTGGGATCTCTTATTAAGACCAAGAAGATCAGAAAAGACTTTTCTTCTTGTTCATAGGGCTATGATAGCTCTATGCAGCAATCTCCCTAACCTTTGATGTGTCTCCTAGTCAATGAGGACAGTGAAGAAGATGACTATGGGCTGATGCCCAGTGTGGAGGAAATCCCTGAAGATGTGGCCTCCTTGTCCATGAAAAGAGAGAACAGTCTTCATCGAACATTTAGTTGCAGGTTGGTCATATATTCAGCTGGCATCCCCCATCACTTCCATAGTTCCACCTGATCATTCTCTTTTTCTCTGTGGACTTTTTCTGAGTGTCCACATGGACGCTCCCAGCTCTTCTTTTGTTTCTGTGCATGTGGAGGAGGGTTGGGGTGGTGTTTCCCCCATGACCATCTGCTCTGAAATGCACTTTGATGTGAGCAGAGCTACTGTGACACCTGCTTGCAAGAAGACCCTTGGCATGCATCTACATGCTCAGGAAAGCTTCCCCTCTCAATCTCTCAGTTCTAGGTCCAGTAGCAGGCGTCTGAAGCCCTTAAAAGACTTGAAAACTCGGAATGTGAATATCCTGAAGGAGGAGGAAGAACCAGTGAAAGGGCAAAAACTAATTAAGAAGGAATTCATACAAACTGGAAAGGTAAACACCACAGTAAAAAGTACCATTAGAGGTGATATAAGGCTTGGGATTTGAACATTTTTAAGTTTGATGACTTGAATACATATCTACAGAGGGATATGTCTTGTGTGCTTTGCCAGTCTTTAAATTTATCATTGAAATGTTAGCAGAGGCTCTGGGCTTTTTATCAAATTGTATTTCCATGAAGAATGACATGTTCCCTGTGAATATCCTCATACTACACTTCATGAGGGTTTGATTCCATTCTGATATGTGGTAAAAACAAAAATGCTTTGAGATGCAATTCTGGGAGCCAGAGAACACCAATATATCAAGCTCATAGCACACAATTCAAATTAATAAAACTTAAAACCAAGTTCTTAAATTTAAGATCTTAACTTAAACATTAATAAAACAAATTCCAAGGTCTGTGGTATAGCCTTATCTGTCCCGCTTTGTTTTTATATCTTTTCCTCTTAATTGCATCTAGAAGCTCATTAATAATCTGATGGTTATTTACCCTGCATTATATTTCAGCATTGATTATTATCATCCTGGCCCAGTACAGAAATGTGATCACAGACTACCAAATTTTGCCACCGGCTCTCCACTTTCCAAAGGACTGTACTCCCCCTATGATTGGTATTCTAGGTAATTCCTCACCAAAAGCCGCTAGGAACTCTACTAATGTTGAGGTGGGGGCTTTGCAGGTGAAGTTCTCCATCTACCTGAAATACCTACAAGCAATAGGATGGTGTTCGATATTCTTCATTATCTTTGGGTTTGTGCTCCATTCCGTGTCTTTTATTGGATCGAACCTCTGGCTCAGTGCTTGGACCCGTGACTCTAAAACCTTCAATAGCACCAACTATCCAGCCTCTCAGAGGGACCTGAGAGTTGGTGTCTATGGAGCTCTGGGATTAGCACAAGGTATGTGTGACGGCTACGGCAGCCATCTCTGAGACGCTCTGTCAGGTCCATGTCCTTTGCCTGGACTCATGACAAATTTGCCATTATGTCCTGCACAAGTCTTCAGGGATCCCTGTGCATGGTGCTGACTAAACTGGTTCCATTTCCAGGTATATTTGTGCTCATAGCAAATCTCTGGAGTGTCTATGGTTCCGTCCACGCAGCAAGCATTCTTCACAAGCAGCTGCTGAACAATATCCTTCGAGTACCCATGAGTTTTTTTGACACAACACCCACTGGCCGGATAGTGAACAGGTTTGCTGGCGTAAGTATCTCAAAGGTTGTAAGACGTGTTTATATGCTGAGGATCTTTTTATTTCTGACAGGGAAAGAATTCTCATGTGTCCCTAGGCAACACTGGGCAGTTCCAGTTTTTTGGTCCACTCAGCATGCAGATATTTCTTGAACACCTTGTGTGAGGTCCTAAGGATCCGGGGGTTACAGGGATGAACAACTCTTTCCCTTTAAGTAGCTCACCATCTAGTGAGGGGGACGGCCAAGGAAGTAAAGGATTATGATAGGATATAGGAAAACCAGTAACAACCATGTGTACAGTGGCATTCTTGGAGTACAAAAGAGTGACAGAGAAAAGAGATACCAGCTCAACCTGGGTGATTGAGGGTGGGAAATGTCAGAAAAGGAGGGACTTAACTCATAGAAGTTAGCCAGGGAGATGGTGGGGGTAGGGGATGGGTGAGTGGCAGAAGCAGGATGTGAAGGATTGTTCTGCAGAGGGAAAAACACAAGTAAAAGCACTATCACTAGTGTGACAGTGAATAAAAGAGATAGCAGGACAATGCTTTGCTTGGTTGCTGCCTCCATCCCTGAATCTCCCATCTTTGATACTTTAAAAATAAGTAAACAAGGTCTGGATTGTGGAATCCTATGATTTTAATGGGGTTCTCAATCGACTGAAGATTCTGGGACCCTTAGCATTCATTCATTCAACATATATTGAGTACCTTCTATGAGCCAAGGACTGTACTAGGCATTGGGATGCTCAGTAAATGCTAAGATCATATAGATGGCTCTCTTCCATGGGCCAGACCAAAGTCGTTGATTCTTAGTGAACATAAGGGGGAAATTTCAAGAACAGAGGAAACCAGACAATTCTGAATAATATTCAACTATCACCAACAGAATTTTCAGTCTTCTGTTTGTAGAAGAGGGTGCACATTTTTAAAAAAATGTCTGAGGAGCTCTGAGCCCTTATTTGTTTGGTCTTGGAGCAGACACAGAAAGTCTAGCTCCCAGCCCACAGGCAGGTTCTGGGGACATGGTGACTGCTTCAAAAGTGGGCAGGCCCCCACTTGTCACCTTCCTGTGGAACGAAGATGGTGGGCATGATGTCACTGGAGACAACTTAAATGGGCTTTCTGCTCTTAAATAGAACCTAAAAAAGTACACAATTTTGGATGGGGAGATTTCTCACAGGAATTTTGCAAATGTTGCACACTCTTTTCCACTGTTGTTATATATATATATATAATTTTCCGGAAAAAACACAGAGATCTTACTGTGAGTTACTTAGGCAACAGTCATATTTTGCTAACTGCTTCTGCATGAAAAAGGAAACTGTCATTAATTATACAGTATGTTTTGCGGAGGAGGTGGCTCAGACCATAAAGGAGAATTATACCTAGGGTCCTCTGGAGCTGATGACTGAGCCCTTAAGAGGAGATCAAGGAGGGGGTGGAGGAAGGAAAGATGGAGAATCTGTGCCAGGTAAGGGTCAAAATTAATCTGCATAGAACTAATAGCTGGTGAGGATTTCTTTTTTTCTTTCAACCCTGGACATATAGTTATTTGCATTCTGATGTGACTGAGCAAATTTGCTGCTGGAACCGAGATGTAAAATGTCATAGGAATTCATTAGCACACCATCTCTCCTTCTTATGTGTCCCTAGGATATCTCCACGGTGGATGACACCCTCCCCATGTCTTTGCGCAGCTGGATTTTGTGCTTCCTGGGCATCATCAGCACCCTGGTCATGATCTGCCTGGCCACTCCAGTCTTCATCATCGTCATCATCCCTCTTGGCATCATTTATGTGTCTGTTCAGGTAGGTTTGGAAATGGCTAGGTTTCCTTCCTTCTCTACTCATAAAAGCCCAAGCTCCTTCCTGAGACTCTTCTCTTGTGTTTATTGCTAGTCACTCTCCCCTCTCCAGCATCTTCGTCATTGAGCCAGATAATAACATACCAAGGAGCCCGTAGGCCACTTTCTGAAGCTGAAGTGTCAGCACTGATGGGTGGGTGGAAGTTCACGGTCAATCTCACCTTAACTTCTGCCCCACACCCCACAAGTGTAAGTGGGGCATATTTATGTTTGGATCCAAGACTACTTTGAGGTTGGCTCTGGACAAAGTCTTGAGGCTCTGTAAGACCCTTCACAACGGTAAGGTAATGCGTTGCTTCTAGAAGAGTTGTGCTAAGGCTGCTTCCTTGGTTGGCTTAGGATTATCTGCTTGGAGATGTCCCTCAGCAGGAGCCCGGTCTCTTTTCACCTCAGGGCAGTTCTCCTTTCACTGGGGTGTCTGTGGGTGGCTTAGGCTCAATTCCAGTGTGTTCTTGAGGACACAGCTTAAAAGCCAAGCCTCACAGAAAAACCAGAGCAAGTGTAAGGGGCTCCATGACCATGATAAAAACTGAGGAGGGGAGGGAAGCTGTGGAGAGAATTCTTGTTCCACCATTTACCTTTGGGATGAATTGATCACCTTGAGAAAACAATTCTGAAGCCCTTCAGTCAAGGGCAGACTTGTGGCCTGTGGTAAGTTGACACCACCTGGTGTTTGTGTTGAGTTCCTCAGGAACATCGTCGCCTTTGTCAGTAACAAACCAACAAATAAGAAGCAGGATCTGGGCTTCCCTGGTGGCGCAGTGGTTGAGAGTCTGCCTGCTGATGCAGGGGACACAGGTTCGTGCCCCGGTCCGGGAGGATCCCACGTGCCGTGCAGCGGCTGGGCCCGTGAGCTGTGGCCACTGGGCCTGTGCGTCTGGAGCCTGTGCCCCGCAGTGGGGGAGGCCACAGCAGAGAGAGGCCCGCGTAAAAAAAAAAAAAGAAGCAGGATCTTTGAGGAAATTTCCAGGTATAACATTTTGAATTTTGACTCAAATGCCCAGTTCTTCCCTAGTTTCAACAAATCCTCTTGGAATCTAGTAGCACCACTAACCCACCCCACTGAACCTCCTCCTTCGGCCTGCGCTATTACATCCAGTTCCAGTTCTTAGACCCTCAGCATTCCACACACCTCCAAACGATCTTTACCTTCACACACTGTCAAAGCACAATTTTGGTCACTTACCTGATTATTTAATTTTTATCAAAACCTTGGCATACCTTTCTTGGACCATTTACTGCCCATCTCCACTTTCCACACCCCTCGGTTCCCAGCAGCATTTATAAAATCTTTTAGAGACTGTTTTTCTAACCACTACAAAACTGTCATTTAGACAATATGTGCAGATTCTTGGGACCATACGGATTAGGCTGACAAAACTCCTTATGTGGTTTGAAAATTCCAACCTCTAGGGCTGAGTGAGGTGTGGTGTCCGCGCTTTCGTGCTCCTCTGTTCCCTCCAACCCCAGATCTTCCCAGCATCCTCTTCCTCTGAGCCTCTCTCATTTCTCCTCTAGTCAGAGATGAGACCAGAGCCGCTTCTCTGTTCAGATGTGAGCTGTGGCCTCAACGTAAAGAATACTGGGTCACGGCCATGAAGGAAGAGGTACAGTGTATGTGATATGATTGTATGACTGAGTCTTCACTTTTTTTGGGTCCAGATATTTTATGTGGCTACTTCCCGCCAGCTGAGACGACTGGACTCTGTCACCAGGTCCCCAATCTACTCTCACTTTAGTGAGACTGTGTCAGGTTTGTCTGTTATCCGTGCTTTTGAGCACCAGGAGCGATTTCTAAAGCACAATGAGATGGTGACGGACACCAACCAGAAATGTGTCTTTTCCTGGATTACCTCCAACAGGTGAGGCTGCCCCTGGATATCACCCAAATATGTGCTTCGGGGTTCTGCACTTTTGACATTAGCTGTGGGAGGGCAGGCATGGCCAGTGTTGTGAAATTCACTCTTGCCAAACACGCCTGTCATGTGAGTAGAGAGGAGAAAGCATGAGCTTTGGAGTCAGAGACTGGGGGTCCCTCTGTCTGCTCTGCCACTTACCAAGCGGGGTGAATTGTCTTGACCCCTCTCAGGAAAATCTCATTTTCTTTGTTTGTACGACGGCTGGAACACAACCTACCTCATAGGCTTATTGAGGGAGTCACATGACATCTGTGAGCATTTGATAACCCAGGTACTGTTCACGTGCTGGGTGAACTGGATATTCTCTGTTTGCTTCCCTGAGAATGGATGTGAGATTCTCCATAGGCAGGACACTCTTTGTAGGGTGGTGAAAGAAGCAGAGGTTGGAGGGAGGAAAGCTGGGAAATTTTAGGCAAAATCAATGATGACAGAAATGAAAAGCTCACATCCTGTGAGATGAATCCAAAAAGGGTGAGCAGTCTTGATTTCTCCAGCTTCATTAGACCCTGGCAAGAAGTCATGTGTCCTTGGAGGAGGAAGGTCTTTTTCAGGAAGTGGAAACTCTTGAGTGGCTTCTACACTGTCTTGTGGTGTGAAGGGCAGGCT
This sequence comes from Globicephala melas, assembly GCF_963455315.2. Taxonomy (NCBI): domain Eukaryota; kingdom Metazoa; phylum Chordata; class Mammalia; order Artiodactyla; family Delphinidae; genus Globicephala; species Globicephala melas. The sequence continues at coordinate 28,114,252 of NC_083329.1, read as the reverse complement.
AATGATGCTTAGTATTATCTGGAACATGGAGAGGTCAGAAATTTGATTGTAAAGATTTTTTATATCTTGGATACTTTCCAAGAAGGAAACAGGCATAAGAGTCAATTTTCTGTTGGACCCCCCCATTGTAAAATATGTATATTTATTTGTACATGTGCTAGAATTATTCAAATTTAGTTAAATACATTTTACTGGGAAAGTCAGTTTTCATAAATTATATCAATCTACACACTATTCAGTTCTCTACAAAGCCCAACATACCTCCCTGTCATCAGCTCACACCTAATTTCCCTCCACCTCCAGCTTCTTCTCTACCTTTTTAAAAATCACGAAATCAGACAGGGTACATTGAACCTTCCTGTGGTGATTTCTTTCTAACCTTACATTTGGATTCTTTATGCCATTGTTTCCCATGCCTAATCAAAAGAACTCACTTGGAACATTTGTTAAAATGCAGATTCCTAAAACCCATTCCCTGAATCTCCTGGGGAAGAGTCCAGGAATTTTTTGCATGAATTGTGTAATTTTAATAATTGCCACCAGATGATTCTTAAGATTTGGCAAGTTTGGGAGACATTGGACTATAGGATTCCCTTAGTTTAGCAAACTCTTCTAGTATCTTTTAAAATGCAATTTATTTTCTAAAATCCAATTTAAAAGACTTTAGGAACACATGGCATAGTCAAATTGAGACACCTCCTAAGAATGCAGCCCTACCAACTCAAACCCTCTGAGAACGTTCTAGGAACACCTAGGTTGCTGGGTAAGGTAAGGAAGTGGACACCTCTCAGTGACACCTCTTTCTCTGGTTCTGTTGCCCTCCAGGTGGCTTGCAATTCGTCTGGAGCTGATTGGGAACTTGATCGTCTTCTTTTCATCCTTGATGATGGTTATTTATAGAGATACCCTAAGTGGGGACACTGTGGGCTTTGTTCTGTCCAATGCACTCAGTGTGAGTCTGAAGGTTGGGAGTTTGGCTGAATTAATGCATTATTCTTAAATGGAGCCTCGGGTATACCGTGGAGTCTGTGCTCTTGATTCCTTTCTAGATCCAGAGGGACCAGGGGAGACTGAGGTTCAAACCCTAGCTCCATCTCTTACTAATTGTGTAACCCATGGACAGGCTCCTTTCCCTTTCTAAGTAGGTACCAGTGCCATCTGGGTAACTGGACATAAATTGTGTTGCCCTGGGTAGTTAAGGAAGCAATCTCAGATGATTATCTAATAGTTTCCTGTCTCTTTGCTTGATTATAATCAAAAGAGAAAATAAATGAGTTTCTATTATAATGCAGCAGTAACCAGAAACTCTTCTGAACAAATAACTTCTATGTTTATTTTGTTAAATCACAGAATAATTGGAGTTAATTTTAATAAAGAATATAGAGTCTAATAGAACTATATAATGCATCCCCTGTTTGACTAAGGGATAGCTATCAGACGTTATTTCCTACCACTCAGCCACTTTGCTACCACTGGCACTATGGTAAATGTTTAATGAATGATACTCATTTAATGAGTCATTTGGCCATCTTTTGTGGACTCTTTCTGAACTAATATACTGGGGATCTGCACAGTTACCAGCAGGCTCTATATGGTGCTATTTTCAGTTGGCGTTAATAAGGCCCAAGGTGATCATGGCGGGACACCCAAAAGGACTCTGTCATTTACCAGAATCACAGGGTTCCTTGTGCCACTGCCCTTTCATCTCCTCATTTCTAGGCTTATTAACCTAGGACAGATGGGGCAAAGAGTTGGAGAACTATTATACTGAACCAAAATAAAAACATTCAAATATCAACAATTCATATGGTCCAGGCTTCACCAAGTGGTTACTTGTAGTCCCCAGCCTCCTGTGCTCTCCCTCTCTCTAACCACCATGTGCTCTACAAAGATTCCCTGTGTGTATGTGCCAGGACTACATTGTTGCCTGAAAAAAGCTTGCATGTGAGCAGCTTGCCTGAGTAACCCATGGATTCCCTGGACTCTGGCCCAGATCATGACAATCATCTTCCTAGTGGTTAGATGTTACCTCTGTAATGGCAGGAAGGCACCTGGAGTTCATTGGGGTAACAGAGGACAGGGGTCCATGTGGATGTCCCACCTTGAGGGCTGGGTTCTCAATGGAGCTGTTGTTGAGAGTAGAGGTGGCAGCTATTTGGAAGGCCTTCTCCTACCCTGTGTCTTTCCTTATGCTTTCCCCATTGGTAGAATGCCACCCCTAACCCCTAAGGGCTTACAGGCAGGAGACCCACGGCCAGCCTCTCCAGCCTCAGCTTTGGCCCTAGGCCACTCCAAGCTAGTAGTGCCTTTCCTGTGAGCACCACACAGTTGAGCACTTAATTGTCCTCCCACCATTCAATGCACCAGCCTCATTTCCTCCCCCAAGAAGGTGTGGATTGTCTCTTATACTTCTCCTTGCTCTCTTGTAGAGCCCGGCATAGTGCTGGGTGCAGAGTAGGCACTAGATTGACCTTGTGGTTTAACTGGTTGGGTTGGTTTCTGAGCCTGAGATGATCCTTAGTCTTCCAGTTTTTCTGTAGATCACACAAACCCTGAACTGGCTAGTGAGGATGACGTCAGAAATAGAGACCAACATTGTGGCTGTTGAGCGAATAAATGAGTACATAAACGTGGAAAATGAGGTAAGGAGGAATCAGAGGAAGCCAGGGACAAGGCCAAAAAAAAAAAAAAAAGCCACCGCTTTGAGAATGCATCTTCACCTTATCTAGAGATTTCACATGGGGTCATAAAGGTTCTCTGGAAGTTTCCCTTGCTTTAACTGAAAGAACCTAATTTCTTGAAACCTAAAATAGGTAATGGTTTGGGAGAAGTCAGGTCTTGGGATGCACCAAGTTAAATGGTGGCTTCATTCTGGAGATGCACAGAACAGCCTCGTGGGATAGGGTTTCTTTAATTGAATAAGGTAGGACCCTTCTGGAAGTACCAGTCTAGTTCAGTCTATTCAATGCAGATGCTCACGGGTGGCTGGCACACTGCTACCCTGTTCTGTGACATGAGTCCTGTGGGGACTGTTGAGTGAGTTGTCACTGTGTAAAGCACTTTTCCTCCTGTCACCTTGCCAGGCACCATGGGTGACTGATAAGAGGCCTCCAGAAGGTTGGCCCAGCAAAGGGGAGATCCAGTTTAGCAACTACCAAGTACGGTATCGGCCTGAGCTGGATCTGGTACTGAAGGGGATCACTTGTGACATTAAGAGCACGGAGAAGGTAGGTGGAGCTGAAGAAAGGCCTGGGTGAGTCCTTGTGAACATAGAGGTGGAGAGCAGTGGACTCTGGGCTTTCATTAATCTGGTGGAAGTGAGAGGGTTGGGGCGCTTCCTCTGCCCTGGGGAGGTGTAGGGACACAGCGCCACCACCAGAGGGCAGGATATCCACACAGGATCAAACAGACTTAAGCCTGTAAGGGCTCTCTTGCTCAGCCCTCCCCTATCTCCCTGTCTGCTGACTGGGCTCATTTCCTGTAAGCGCCAAGGCTTGTAGAGGGGAAGTCAGGAGGAAGCACCGGCCTGGGGAAGGAATTGGTGGGAACAGCTGTGTGCAGGTTTGTCCCTGCAGAGAGAATGGCCTAGTTCTCCCTCTGGTCTGCAAAGTCCTGGTATGGTTTTCTTGTTCTCTGAGGACTTGGGGTCTGATGCAGGGCCAAAAATATGTCTGGGTACTGATGCTCAGGTCCAGGTCAGGGTCTGCTTCTCAGACCTGATGGCAGACCCAATCCTTCCCTTCTCCTCACTTTTAACAAGGATTTTTAAAAAATCTATAATTTCCAAGAATAACTGCAACAGATGTGTACATTTCCAGCAGTCAATGTAGTTCTCACCAAGCAACAAGTTAGGAGGTAGGATGGGAAAGCCATCCTTTACTGACATCCAGGTACATTTTCCCCCACCAAAACCAAAATCAGTTTAACATCTTAGAGATGAAGTAGCCAGTCACTGTCTTTTTCCACCTGTGATTATGAATGTCCCTGGCTAAATTGTTGCCCTCAATAATTACATGGTGAACTAACATGCCAAGGAACTGTATTTACAGATTGGCGTGGTGGGCAGGACAGGAGCTGGGAAATCATCCCTGACAAACAGCCTTTTCAGAATCCTAGAGGCTGCAGGAGGCCAGATCACCATTGATGGGGTAGATATTGCTTCCATTGGGCTCCACGACCTCCGAGAGAAACTGACCATCATCCCCCAGGTAAGCTGTAGGACGTACTCTGTCACATGCAGCTTGTTCTACAGGAAACATGTGCATCTTCTTCTTGATGTGTGTTCATCTGGTGGCGTCATTTCTGCTGTCTGCCTGGGATACCTAAGCTAGTTCCCTAAGACACATTGCTTCCAGAACTTACAAAAATAAATCTTACATTTTTTTGGTAATATGCTTGTGTGACTGTCAGTATCTAACCAGTAGGTGGCAGCAATACAGCAGGAGTCAAATGGAGCAGATGATTATTTAGCATTTCTATAGCCCATCAAGGTTCGCAGGACCTTTGCAATCAGCATTAGCAGTTTTGCTGCTGAAGCTTGAAACTATTAAGCTTTGTACTCCCCATTTGATATGGTTAAAAGACAGGGGAGGGAATTTGTGGCAATGTTTTGCCAATAAGCGGAATGGTTAGCGCATCAGCAAGAAAGTCTTCCCTGCAGCTTCCTCTCCAGACCCTTCCAAACAAGGACTGCCCTGGAGGCTCTCGGGGTATGTGGGTCCTCATCAGAACCTGTCCTCTGCTTGCTGCAGCCAAGTCTCTGGGGTGGCTTTGGTCTGTCTGGTGTTTGCTCCCTTTGTTACACTTTCACCAGCCTCTTCAAGAGCGTAAGAAATTCTTCTCTTGTAACTATATGACCCCTTCCCCTGCCTGCCCCTGATCCCTCCACCTCCAAACCATGAGTTTTCATTTGGGGATGTGGGATGTTCCTCTCATCTTTTTAAGGGATGCTAAGGCAAATTTGGAAATCCATAAATAAACTTCAGAATGAAAAACCAAACAAAACCAAGGACTCCTCTTAATGCTGTGTTTAGCTCCCCGTGTTTAGCTCCAAGCCTGCAGTGGGGAAATCTTGGAGAAGCTGGACCACTAACTAACCAGCTTTCCATCTCAGACCAGTCCTGCTCACTTTCTTGGCCACAAGGAATTACTGGTTCCTTTTCTTTTATAAAAAAAATTTTAAATATATATATATGTGTATATGTATACATATGTATATATATGTGTATATATATTAAAAGCCAGATGTTTATTAAAAATTTTTTTAAATTTTATTTTTGGCTGCATTGCTGCACGGGGGCTTTCTCTAATTGTGGTGAGCAGGACTACTCTTCGTTGCGGTGTGTGGGCTTCTCACTGCGGTGGCTTCTCTTGTTGCGGAGCACGGGCTCTAGGCGCGTGGGCTACGGTAGTTGGTGGCTCGCGGGCTCAGTAGTTGTGGCTCACGGGGTCTAGAGCGCAGGCTCAGTAGTTGTGGCACACGGGCTTAGTTGCTCCGCAGCATGTGGGATCTTCCCGGACCAGGGCTCGAACCCGTGTCCCCTGCATTGGCATGCAGATTCTTAACCACTGCACCACCAGGGAAGTCCCTACTTGTTCCTTTTCTGACATTAGCCCCAGTAACTCCCTTGTCCCTTGACTTGCAGGATCCCATCCTGTTCTCTGGGAGCCTGAGGATGAATCTAGACCCTTTCAACAACTACTCAGATGAGGAGATTTGGAAGGCCTTGGAGCTTGCTCACCTCAAATCTTTCGTGGACGGCCTGCAAGCTGGGTTGTCCTACGAAGTGACAGAGGGCGGTGACAACCTGAGGTAATGTTTCATAACCCACTTCCCCCACAGGCTGTGTAGGAAGCGAGGGGACCACTACTTTTGTTACTCATGCATGGTGGTGCCTGGCATCAAAGAATTTTCACTCTCCAGGTCTAATTCCTAATGCGTAAAACGAACTTGATGTGAAGATTAAAATAGATGTGAATGTGCTTGGAAACTCTTGAAAACCTTTGTCAGTAAACATACCCTCACAGGACATTACAAACATGAGCTTGCTGATCCCACCGTTGTGCGGGTTTTCAGCTGCAGTCTGCAATCAGGCTGAAAACAATCCCCATGCCTGGTCCAGCCCCAGAGAGTCTGATGTAATTGGTACGTGGCATTGCTGGAGATGGGAGTTCTAAAGGATCCCAGGGGTTGTTACAGGCACCTCAGTTTGAGAAGCCCTGATCTAAGGAGCACGTGGATGATGGAGATGTGCTGTCCGCAGGGTCCTTGGAACACCATAAACCAGCACAAAGACTCTTTTGGCTTCACAGTTCTTGTTACCTTTTCAAAGTGTTTCCTCATATGTTGACACTTCACATTTTCTGTCAGTTAACAAGTTGGCCTGGCATTTTCCCTACAACAACCTCTTTTCTCCCTCCACACACTGATGGTCAGCTCTCAGTCAAAGCTGGTGGCTCAGGGGCCGGCCTTGCTGCAGCGCTGGTGCCTTCAGAGTGGTGGGCAGGGCATGCAACATTAGCAGTTGGAGCTCAGAAGGGAAGGCTCAGTAGCTCAATTAATGGACCCGCTGCTCTGGCTTCACCTGGGAGCTTGTTATAAATGCAGAATCTCAGGCTCTATCCTACTATTCAGAATCCGCCCTTTAGCAAGAGTCCCAGATAATTTGTGTGCAAGTTACAGCATGAGATGCACTGCCTAGAAGGTTGAGTCTTAAGTAGGCTGCACGCTAGAATCACTCGGGAAACTTAAAGTCCCAGTGCCCAGGCTGTACCCCAGACCGGTTGAATCAGGGTCCCAGGTGATTTCAGTGTGTAGCCCCAGGGAACACTTGTGAGCCTTGGTAGAGAACACCAGCATGTTTGTTTTCCCTCAGTGACAGATCTAGGAACTAGCAGGACTGAAGTAGGTCTTCAGGCCTATTAAAAAGGCCATTCAAACATTCAGTCAACATATATTGAGCACCTACTGGAAATACAGAGGAAAATGCCACAGACCCATCCATGCCCTCCTAGCACTTACAGTGTGATGGAGAAGACACACCTCGTGTGAGTAAATTCTGTGCAGTAAATGCTGCAGGTGTGCAGGGCCATGTGAGCAGGATGTGATAGGGGCCTGAGGACAGAATCACACCATCCTCTGTGAATGCTGGGAGAAACTTACCTGGCATTACCAGCGCCTTGATTTCAGACCTGGTGGGCTGCTGAAACCTAAAATTCCCTGATCAGAGACTGGAGATCAGTCAGCTTCGGGAGAGTCAGCAGCTGAAAGCCAAATTGATACCTTAGCAACAGCCTGTTACTATGAAGTCCAACTGAACGAGCTGGGAGTTGGGAAGCGTTAAGTAAATAGTTTTTCAGTGTCTCTGTTCTGACGTTACAGAGAAAAACTGGAAGTTCATCTTGGGTGACTTCTCATCTCCTGCGTAAATTTTCTTACTGAGAATTACAGAACTTTAGCCACCCCCTGTTTAATACGTTCCCTAATGGCCACAGCAGGAAAGAGCAATTCCAAATTCACGAATATTTCCTCCACATCACTTCCCAAATGTTCTTTATGTAAGTAAGAAGTCCAGCCTTCATTACTGGCTTTTAGCAATTTAAAGTGATTTGCATTTTACAGGCATATTCGAATTCCACAAACATTGCATCTCCCACCAAGACATCATGATCATTAGATAGCAACGGTTTCTAATCAAGGGAGAAGGCCCTGAACAAATAATTAGCCTTGAGACTAGAATTACACATTAAAATAACAAATGAATTTGCTAAGGCCACTAAGAAATGCCACTGGGGCATTCTCATGCGGTTTCACCCTATACTAATGGTGTCAGGTCAAATACTGCTGAAGTCGGGTACTGAGACATCACTGTAGCTAAATGCAAAGCACTATTCCAGGGTTAGTGTTTTCCAAACTTGTTAAACATGAAAATCTCCTGGGGTGTATTCAAAATACAGGTTCCTAGGCTCCTCCCCATTCTGACTGAGAGCAGGGCCCAGAAATAGGAATTTTTAAATTAAGTACCTGCGGTGGGTCTTCCAATTAATTGAGAAAGTTTGGCAAACATTGCCCTTGGTAACAATAAACAGCTAGTGGAAGAGGCTAAGGCATTCCAGGGGAATTTGGAAGTGTGGGTTTTGGAAGTCTGATCTGGAACATGAAATCTGCCCCTCCAACCGCCAACCCAGGTTATTCCTTGGTCCTTAGGGGCTAATGCTTTGTTTCTTCCACTGGCTGCAGCATAGGGCAAAGGCAGCTACTGTGCCTGGCCAGGGCTCTGCTTCAGAAATCCAAGATTCTGATCATGGACGAGGCCACTGCTGCGGTGGATCTAGAGACAGATCGCCTCATCCAGACAACCATCCAAACTGAGTTCTCCCACTGCACGACCATCACCATTGCCCACAGGCTGCACACCATCATGGACAGTGACAAGTGAGTCGGGGGACAGAGCTTGATAGCCACGGCTTAACCCGTTGTCAACAGCGATAGCCTCAGCCGTGAGGTCTCTTTACAGGTTTAACTACCGTCATTTTATTGATGAAAAAATGGAGGCTGAGAGATTGCAAGTAATTTGCCCAAAATTATACATCAAGCTAATGAAGGCCAACAGGGTTAAGGGAACTGTCTTCAAGGTAAAATGGGAAACTGTAACTATTAACTGAGTATGGGGGGTGGAGGAGGCCCAAGCCAGGAGTGATATATATTGCTCCATTGACCTTCCCAACTAAGCTGGGTCTCAGCTGCTCTGCCTGTAAACAAGCTTTCTGTTCCTTCTAACTCTGACAATCTGACAATTCAAAATGGGGGGGGGGGGGTCAGTAATCTTAAAACTGAAGAGAATAGGCTCCCTTTTTTGACCAAGGGGAAGGCTCCCTTTTTAAATCAACGTATCCTTAATGTGTATCCTTAAAAAAAAGGAAAAAACTTACGTAAATAGTGTAAGAGTATAATCAGTATAAGTCTATTTTGTTCAGTATTCCACAAGGAATCCATGTTGATGCAGATAGCCGCAGTTCAGTCATTCTCGCTGCGTTGTAGCCTAGTATGAATAAACATCCTGTTACCGTATTGGTCACCTGGACCCGCGCTGGTGTCCTAGCCTAGAGACCCCTCGTCTTGGCCAGGGAGCTTCTTTTTCCGCTCAGATTCGCACAGCCAATAACAAAACCAATGCTAAGACTTTCCAGCACAAGTTTTATTCAATGGCCAAAGAATGGAGAAGTGGGAATTAATTAGTTCACAAATCAACTTTCTCAACCCGATCTGGGCGGAGACACCATTTATATAGGAGGGTTGAGGGGAAAAGGGAGGGAATTGGAAAGAGTAGGAGGAATATTTATGACTAATCTGAGAAGAGGGGTGTGGTTTGAACGGGAACTGATGCAACCCTCCTTTTCAGTCCTTGTCTGGGCTTTTCCGGTTGTTGTCATGGCAATTGTCCATATCATGGTGCTGGTAGGTGTGTCATTTAGCATGCTAATATATTACAATGAGCATAATGAGGCCCAAGGTCTACTGGAAATCAAATCTTCCACCACCTTGGGCCCAGTTTGTTCTAACCAGTTCTTGTTTTTCTCTTTGCAGCTTACTCGTAAAACTTAGATATGAGCACTTGGTTTCCATTTGAGGGAGGGGCAGGGGTATGATTCTGGGGCAACAGCCTTGGTAACAATATCGAGACTTAGTTCTGGTTATTATGAATGCCAAGGTTTGAGACACTGCTTTCTAAGACTTCTCTCTTTTTTGTTTCAGGGTAATGGTCCTAGACAACGGGAAGATTGTAGAGTATGGCAGCCCTGAAGAACTGCTGAAAAACACTGGCCCCTTTTATTTTATGGCCCAAGAAGCTGGCATTGAAAATACGAACTGCACAGCATTCTGACAGCAAGTCTTACAGGTTAGAAAAGGACTATTAGGATCATTCCTTATTTTTTGTGAAGCATATCATACATCTAAAAGTGTGTGTAAAATGTATGTTTTAAATAAGGATCGTAAGTGGACACCCACGTCCCTGCCAGCCAAGATTTTTTTTAATGAGTATTACCAGCTACATCAGAAAACCCCTGACGATCCACTTTGATCGTACCTCCTTGCTACCCACCCCCCACAAAAAGCACCACCATCCTAATTTTTGTGATAATTATTCCTTTGCTTTTTGTTTGAGTTTTACCACTTGCCTTAAACAACATGTACCATTTTTTTAGCTTATGCGAACGGCCTGACTCATACTGCATGTATTCTTCCATGACTTCTTTTGTTCAATATTATATTGGAGATTCATCCACGTCGATGCGTGAGGCTGGTTCATTCTCACTGCTCTGTAGTATGGCAGTGTGTGGAAACGCCAGTTTATCCAATTTAGGGTGGTCAGCAGTGGGGCTATTTCCAGGCTTTGTTGTTTTTCCCTGTTATGAACAGTACTGCTATGAACATTCTGGTACATAAGTCCTAAGATACATGTGTAAGAGTTCCTTTAGGCATAACGTAAAGGAATGGGAGGTGTGCATATGTTTAAATGCATATAGGAGGTAACGCCAAACGGTTAATGCCAATTCAAAACATTTCTGTCAATCTGATGAGTATGAACTGGTGTCTCCTTGAGGCTTTTAAATACATAGCTCCCTGGTGGCCGCTGAGGTGTCCGTATGCGGCGTCTGCTGGTTCTTGTTCACAGTGCTTCGTTTCCTTGGATACCTTGTGAATGTTTACCTTCAGTTGCTCAATCTCCTTAGCATTTTTTTAAAAACTGAAGTGTAGCTGATTTGCAATATTGTGTTAGCATTTTGCCTGTGGGCATTCTTTGAGGCCTGAGTTGAATCTGAGCTCTCTTAAGAGGAATTGTGAAAGCTTCTGCCTGCCACCTGGGGGCACTACCCAGAACCAATGTGAATTAAATACTTCACTAAGGGGTTTCAAACTTTACAGTTAGTGGGACTTCAGACCACAGTCCTGTGCGAGAGCCAGCTTGTGGTTTACAGAATCTCAAGGGAGCTTCATCCCCTTGGTCCAGCAGCAGGTTGGAGATAGATGTGTGGCCTTGACTCCTTCCGCGTGGCGGCGTTTATTCTTCACTTACTTGTATACCACAGTACAGCCCTTTCGGGCTTGGGTTCGTCAGAGGGTCTCCTGTAGCTTCTCCATCTTTGGCAAGCCTTGGCATTCTCTCTTGCCTCAGTATCCTCTGTTGTCCACAAAGGTCAAGGTCTCCAGGTTTCAGAAGTCACCCTAAGCCTTGACCCTTCTTCTCCTTCTAGGGTTTCTTGTGTCACATCATTTTGGGTTCAGCATATTCCTTACCTCCATTTCAGTGATACAGTTATGAAAGATTTTTATTTATTCATCACTGTAGCTATCTGTTGAATGAGATGCTCAGAGACTTAAACTTCCTAAATGAGAGGCTTACACAGCTGCAAGGCAGGATGAGGAAGGGACTTGTTTCCTCCTATTTGCTCTATTCCCATCAGCATCACTCTAGCAATGTTGGCTTCCCTGCAGTGGCAGTTTTTCCAATACTCACAAAACCAGTGTGGTCTTGCCAGCACCAGCGGAGCAGCGCCCCCTTCTGGGAAGTCTGGGTTTCAGTTTCAGTTTTAGCGACGCCAGCCTCTTCCCTTTTGCTCCCGCGGCCCTGTGATGTTTGCTTTTGCCCTTGCTAGCTCTCTGATACTTGTTTTCCTTTGGCCCTTTCTTCAATGCCTATTTAATGATTCTTTATGTTGTTCTGTTAAAATAACCTGTGGTTTTTGTCTCCTGACTAACTGAATAGATACAACCTTGGAGATAATCCAGTTCAAGTCCCTTATTTTTCAGATAAGCACCAGACTGAGAATGGTTATATGATATCTGGAGTCAAAACATGAGTGTTTATGGCAGAGCCAGGGCCAGAAACCAACTTCCTGATTTGATCTAATGATTTCTTCTTTTTCCTATAATGGGAGAGGGCTTTCGATCTACCTTCTCCTGTGAATGCAGATGAAGAGAGGGGAAGCGTTATCTTTTTCTCAGTAGTGATGACTCAGACATCCAGTGAAGGTGGAGGGAACCAGAAGTAACCTGGATCCAAAACTTTGATGATGACTCCTCCCCTCCAGATCTTCTGTTGGCCCAGGACCCGGGTAACGCAATCCACACTATGGACCACTTACAACATGATCGCTCTTTCCTACTTTCCTTCTGAGGTCCTCTTCGCTGCTTATCCTTGAAGCATTACAATGTCCCTAAGCCTTTGTCCTTGACCCCCCAGTTCCTCTGTATTTTCTCTGTAATAGATTTCATACACTCTTGTGGTTTCAACTTCTACACATACGATTCTCATTTCTAGCCTCTTCCTCTGCTCCAGTTTTGAGATTCATATATTCAGTTACTTCTGGTATCATCACCTGGATATCCTTCAGGTGTCTGACATGCAAATCACCCTCCTTTGACAGACCTGTCTACTTTTTTTTTTTATAGAGCAGGCTCTTATTAGTCATCAGTTTTATACACATCACTGTATAGATGTCAATCCCAATCGCCCAATTCATCACACCACCACTACCACCCCGCCGCTTTCCCCGCTTGGTGTCCATACTTTCTCTACATCTGTGTCTCAAGTTTTGCCCAGCAAACCAGTTCATCTGTACCATTTTTCTAGGTTCCACATAAGTGCGTTAATATATGATATTTGTTTTTCTCTTTCTGACTTACTTCACTCTGTATGACAGTCTCTAGATCCAACCACATCTCTACAAATGACCCAATTTCGTTCCTTTTTATGGCTGAGTAATATTCCATTGTATATATGTACCACATCTTCTTTATCCACTCATCTGTCGATGGGCATTTAGCTTGCTTCCATGACCTGGCTATTGTAAATTGTGTTGCAATGAACATTGGGGTGCATGTGTCTTTTTGAATTATGCTTTTCTCTGGGTATATACCCAGTAGTGGGATTGCCGGATCATATAGGAATTCTATTTTTAGTTTTTTAAGGAACGTCCATACTGTTCTCCATAGTGGCTGTATCAATTTACATTCCCACCAACAGTGCAAGAGAGTTCCCTTTTCTCCACATTTGTTGTTTGTAGATTTTCTGATGATGCCCATTCTAACTGGTGTGAGGTGATACCTCATTGTACTTTTTTTTTTTTTTTTTTTGTGGTGCATGGGTCTCTCACTGTTGTAGCCTCTCCCATTGTGAAGCACAGGCTCTGGACGCGCAGGTTCAGCGGCCATGGCTCACAGGCCTAGCCACTCCACAGCATGTGAGATCTTCCCGGACAGGGGCATGAACCTGTGTCCCCTGCATCGGCAGGTGGACTTTCAACCACTGCGCCACCAGGGAAGCCCCTCATTGTAGTTTTGATTTGCATTCCTCTAATAATTAGTGATGTTGAGCAGTTTTTCATGTGCTTCTTGGCCATCTGTATGTCTTCTTTGGAGAAATGTCTATTTAGGTCTTCTGCCCATTATGGATTGGGTTGTTTGTTTTTTTTACTATTGAGCTGCATGAGCTGTTTATATATTTTGGAGATTAATCCTTTGTCCGTTGGTTCGTTTGCAAATATTTTCTCCCATTCTGAAGGTTGTCTTTTCTCTTGTTTATGGTTTCCTTTGCTGTGCAAAAACTTTTAAGTTTCATTAGGTCCCATTTGTTTATTTTTGTTTTTATTTCCATTACTCTAGGAGGTGGATCAAAAAAGATCTTGCTGTGATTTATGTCGAGGAGTGCTCTTCCTATGTTTTCCTCTAAGAGTGTTGTAGTGTCCGATCTTACATTTAGGTCTCTAATCCATTTTGTTTATTTTTGTGTATGGTGTTAGGGAGTGTTCTAATTTCATTCTTTTACATGTAGCTGTCCAGTTTTCCCAGCACCACTTACTGAAGAGACCGTCTTTTCTCCATTGTATATCCTTGCCTCCTTTGTCATACATTAGTTGACCATACATGTGTGGGTTTATCCCTGGGCTTTCTATCTTGTTCCATTGATCAATGTTTCTGTTTTTGTGTCGGTACCATATTGTCTTGATTACTGTAGCTTTATACTATACTGTGAAGTCAGGGAGTCTGATTCCTCCAGCTCCGTTTTTTTCCCTCAAAACTGTTTTGGCTATTCGAGGTCTTTTGTGTCTCCATACAAATTTTAAGATTTTTTGCTCTAGTTCTGTAAAAAATGCCATTGGTAATTTGATAGGGATTGCATTGAATCTGTAGATTGCTTTGGATAGTATAGTCATCTTCACAATATTGATTCTTCCAATCCAAGAACATGGTATGTCTCTCCATCTGTTGGTATCATCTTTAATTTCTTTCATCAGTGCCTTATAGTTTTCTGAATACAGCTCTTTTGTCTCCCTAGGTAGGTTTACTCCTAAGTATTTTATTCTTTTTGTTAAAATGGAAAATGGGAGTGTTTCCTTAATTTCTCTTTCAGATTTTTCATCATTAGTGTATAGGAATGCAAGAGCTTTCTGTGCATTAATTTTGTATCCTACAACTTTACCAAATTCATTGATTAGCTCTAGTAGTTTTCTGGTGGCATCTTTAGGATTCTCTATAGTATCATGTCATCTGCAAACAGTGACAGTTTTACTTCTTTTTCAATCTGTATTCCTTTTATTTCTTTTTCTTCTCTGATTGCCATGGCTAGGACTTCCAAAACTATGTTGAATAATAGTGGCGAGAGTGGACATCCTTGTCTTGTTCCTGATCTTGGAGGAAATATTTCAGTTTTTCACCATTGAGAATGATGTTTGCTGTGGGTTTGTTGTATATGGCCTTTATTATGTTGAGGTAGGTTCCCTCTATGCCCACTTTCTGGAGAGTTTTTACCACAAATGGGTGTTGAATTTTCTCAAAAGCTTTTTCTCCATCTATTGACGTGATCATATGGTTTTTTTCTGCAATTTGTTAATATGGTGTATCACATTGATTGATTTCATATATTGAAGAATCCTTGCATCCCTGGGATAAATCCCACTTGATCATGGTGTATGATCCTTTTAATGTGTTGTTGCATTCTGTTTGCTAGTATTTTTGCATCTATATTCATCAGTGATATTGGTCTGTAATTTTCTTTTTTTAGAGTATCTTTGTCTGGTTTTGGTTTCAGGGTGATGGTGGCCTCGTACAGTGAGTATGGGAGTATTCCTCCTCTGCAATTTTTTGGAAGAGTTTGAGAAGGATGGGTGTTAGCTCTTCTCTAAATGTTTGATAGAATTCACCTGTGAAGCCATCTGGTCCTGGACCTTTGTTTGTTGGAAGATTTTTAATCACGGTTTCAATTTCATTACTTGTGATTGGTCTGTTCATATTTTCTATTCCTGGTTCAGTCTTGAAAGGTTATACCTTTCTAAGAATTTGTCCATTTCTTCCAGGTTGTCCATTTTATTGGCAGAGTTGCTTGTAGTAGTCTCTTAGGATGCTTTGTATTTCTGTGGTGTCTGTTGTAACTTCTCCTTTTTCATTTCTAATTTTACTGATTTGAGTCCTCTCCCTCTTTTTCTTGATGAGTCTGGCTAATGGTTTATCAATTTTGTTTATCTTATCAAAGAACCAGCTTTTAGTTTTATTTCATTTATTTGTGCTCTGATCTTTATGATTTCTTTCCTTCTGCTAACTTTGGGTTTTGTTTGTTCTTCTTTCTCTAGTTCCTTTAGGTGTAAGGTTAGATTGTTGAGATTTTTCTTGTTTCCTGAGGTAGGCTTGTATAGCTATAAACTTCCCTCTTAGGACTTTTTTTGCTGCATTCCATAGGTTTTGGATCGTCATGTTTTCATTGTCATTTGTCTCTAGGTATTTTTTGGTTGCCTCTTTGATTTCTTCAGTGATCTCTTGGTTATTTAGTAATGTATTGTTTAGCCTCCATGTGTGTGTGTTTTTTACGTTTTTTTCCCTGTAACTGATTTCTAATCTCATAGCATTGTGGTCAGAAAAGATACTGATATGACTTCAATTTTCTTAAATTTACTGAGGCTTGATTTGTGACCCAAGATGTGATCTATCCTGGAGAATGTTCCATGCGCACTTGAGAAGAAAGTGTAATCTGCTGTTTTTGGATGGAATGTCCTATAAACATCAATTAAATCTATCTGGTCTATTGTGTCATTTAAAGCTTCTGTTTTCTTATTCATTTTGTTTTGATGATCTGTCCATTGGTGTAAGTGTGGTGTTAAAGTCCCCCACTATTATTGTGTTGCTGTCAATTTCCTCTGATAGCTGTTAGCAGTTGCCTTATGTATTGAGGTGCTCCTATGTTGGAGCACCTCCAACATAGGTTGTATCTTCTTGGATTGATCTCCTGGTCATTATGTAGTGTCCTTCCTTGTCTCTTGTAACATTCTTTATTTTAAAGTCTATTTTATCTGATGTGAGTATTGCTACTCCAGCTTTCTTTTGATTTCCATTTGCATGGAATATCTTTTTCCATCCCCTCACTTTCAGTCTTTGTGTCCCTAGGTCTGAAGTGGGTCTCTTGTAGACAGAATATATATGGGTCTTGTTTTTGTATCCATTCAGCAAGCCTGTGTCTTTTGGTTGGAGCATTTAATCCATTCATGTTTAGGGTAATTATCGATATATACGTTCCTATTACCATTTTCTTAATTGTTTTGGGTGTTTTTTTTTTTGTCGGTCCTTTTCTTCTCTTGTGTTTCTCACTTAGAGAAGTTCCTTTAGCATTTGTTGTAGAGCTGGTTTGGTGGTGCTGAATTCGCTTATCTTTTACTTGTCTGTAAAGCTTTTGACTTCTCCATCGAATCTGAATGAGATCCTTGCTGGGTAGAGTAATCTCGGTTGTAGGTTCTTCCCTTTCATCACTTTAAGTATCTCATGCCACTCCCTTCTGGCTTGTAGAGTTTCTGCTGAGAAATCAGCTGTTAACCTTATGGGAGTTCCCTTGTATGTTATTTGTCATTTTTCCCTAGCTGCTTTTAATAATTTTTGTCTTTATTTTTTGCCAATTTGATTACTATGTGTTTCGGCATGTTTCTCCTTGGGTTTATCCTGTATGGGACTCACTGTGCTTCCTGGACTTGGATGGCTATTTCCTTTCCCATGTTAGCGAAATTTTCGACTATAATCTCCTCAAATATTTTCTCTAGTCCTTTCTCTCTTTTCTCCTTTTGGGACCTGTATAATGCAAATGTTGTTGTGTTTAATGTTGTCCCAGAGGTCTCTTAGGTTGTCTTCATTTCTTTTCATTCTTTTTTCTTTATTCTGTTCTGCAGCAGTGAATTCCACCATTCTGTCTTCCAGGTCACTTATCCATTCTTCTGCCTCAGTTATTCTGCTATTGATTCCTTGTACTGTAGTTTTCATTTCAGTTATTGTATTGTTCATCTCTGTTTGTTCTTTACGTCTTCTAGGTCCTTTGTAAACATTTCTTGCATCTTCTCGATCTTTGCCTCCATTCTTTTTCCGAGGTCCTGGATCATCTTCACTATCATTATTCTGAATTCTTTTTCTGGAAGGTTGCCTATCTCCACTTCATTTAGTTGTTTTTCTGGGGTTTTATCTTGTTCCTTCATCTGGTAGATAGCCCTCTGCCTTTTCATCTTGTCTATCTTTCTGTGAATGTGGTTTTTGTTCCAGAGGCTACAGGATTGTAGTTCTTCTTGCTTCTTCTGTCTGCTCTCTGGTGGATGAGGCTATCTAAGAAGCTTTTGTAAGTTTCCTGATGGGAGCGACTGGTCGCTGCAATGCTTTGAAGAAGTTTTCTTTTCTGCTAGTGTTGGAGGGTCTCCTGCTGAGGCGGGAGGTGGCTGTGGCTCACCATGGGGACAAGGACACTAGCAGCAGAAGTTCTGGGAAGTAGTCCATGGCGTGAGCCCTCCCAGAGTCTGCCCAGACCTGTCTATTTCTTCCTCCCCTCTAAAAAGATTTTTTGCCTGTACTTTCTAACTCAAGTGGTGGCATCATTGTCCATACAAGTCCTACAAAATGAAAACCCGTGTATCACTCGCAACTTTTCCTTTTCTTTCCAGCTCTATTAGCCATCAAGCCATTCCAGTTTTACTTCTGCACCCCTACTGTTTTTGCCATAGTTCAGTTTCTCCTCACTTCTATCCTGGACTGAGGGCATAGTTATCCCTGCTTCCAGTGTTGTTTTCCTC
Organism: Globicephala melas; assembly: GCF_963455315.2. Classification (NCBI taxonomy): domain Eukaryota; kingdom Metazoa; phylum Chordata; class Mammalia; order Artiodactyla; family Delphinidae; genus Globicephala; species Globicephala melas. Next base: position 28,096,159 of record NC_083329.1, on the reverse strand, counting down.
ACATATACCCACCAATGGCTACTGGAGCGATCTATTATGAAAAACTTGACCAGGTTACTCTTCTGCTTAAACCCTTCATTCAATAGCTATCTGGAATAAAGTTAAAATTCCTTAGTATGGTATAACGAAGCTCCCTAACATCCAATCCAGTCTCATTTATTCCAACTCCCGTACCTCATGTTAAGCTCCAGCAACATTAAAATGCTTTCAGATTCCCCATACCCACAATTACTGTTTGACTCTAGTCTTTTCCTTATCTATCCCCTCTGTTTGGAATCCCAGGACTACCTCTAACTCACTCATTAAGACTCAGTAAGAAGTCATCTTCTCCCAAGAGCCTTCCCTGACTCCCTCTCCTCTCAACCCCCAGGCTAGCTTCAGCACTGCAGTGGATTTTCAATCTTTTGGGCAGCTCTGCACGGGAACCTCAGTTCTACATGGACTCCTCCAACTTAAGATTCTTTGTGGGAGACCAGGGTGCAGCACTGTGATGAGTTTCCAGTAATCAGATACACCTGTGCCAGATTTTGATTCAGCTGCTAGAGACAAGAAAGAGGGAAATGTGTTTTGGCAAAGGTGACAGTCACTGTCATTGTCCAGAGGTAGGCAGGGGTGGTGATTAGGAGCAGGATCCAGTGATGTTGTGGTGTGATACTGAGAATCGTTCCTGGCTTCAAAGACTCAAATCTGGCTTTCTTATCCTCCCAAAGAGTCGGTGAGCAACCTATTAATTATTTGAAAACTTCATTTCTGCTTAAGTTTATGACTTGGGGATTATTGTGCACACTTAATTTGCTTTTACTGTATTTATTTTGTTAGATAATTTTCTGTTTGCATCTCCCTCACTAAGCTCTGAGCCTCTTGAAAATAATTTACTCTGTTTTATATCTCCAGTGGCTAGACTATAGTAGCTACTCACTTGTTTTTGAATGTTCAAAAAATATTTATACAAAATACAGTGGAAAAATGTATGCCAAGAGTACAGCAACAGGATTGAAGATGACAAGGTAACTCCAACAGAAAGAATATACCAATCAATCAGACCTAAATTTTTTGACAGCTAATTTTGTGAAAGTATCTGTTGAAACACCCTCTGAAGAAATGTTTCCTTTTAGGTAACAGAAATGAATACATTTAATCACAAATTCACACTGATCATGACTTTACCTAAAAATTAGCATACAACATTGTACAAACGCTGACACTTAAATCCCTAAACTGCTGCAACGTAGATTTAGTTAGCAAAAACCATATTCAACTATCAACGTGGATTTAGTCTTCCACATAAATTAGACACTAAAACCAGTTTTTGAAAGGCTTCATATTGTTTGAAGACTAATCAAAAGTTGTAAAAATGCATGAAAGAACTGGCTGTAAGAAGCACTCCATTTTCATAGTATTCCTTTTTACTTTGTATGCAAATAATGGGTTATGCTGTAGAATTTAACTGCTACAGTGAAAAAGTATTTAGGATGAAGTAGAAAAAAGGGGGAAGAAAAAGAGTATATAGTATTTCTCTTAAGACTATTTTGGGGGAATTCACTGTGGTGCAGTGATTAAGAATCCACCTGCCAATGCAGAGGACATGGGTTCAATCCCTGGCCCGGGAAAATCCCACATGCTGCAGAGCAACTAAGCCAGTGTGCCACAACTACTGAAGCCCACATGCCTAGAGCCTGTGCTCTGCAACGAGAGAAGCCACAATGGGAAGACTGTGCACCTCGATGAAGAATAGCCCTCACTTGACGCAACTAGAGAAAGCCCGCGCACAGCAACGAAGACCCAACACAGCCAAAAAAAAGACTACTTTGGTTCTCGCTGAAAAAAAAAAAAAAAAGACTAATACTGCTCCTTTGTTCTTCAACTTTAAAAGTCAAGGCCCTCCACCATCACCCTGATACCGAAACCAGACAAGGAAGTCACAAAGAAAGAAAACGACAGGCCAATATCACTGATGAACATAGATGCAAAAATCCTCAACAAAATACTAGCAAACAAACAGAATCCAACAGCACATTAAAAGGATCATACACCATGATCAAGTGGGGTGTATTCCAGGAATGCAAGGATTCTTCAATATATGCAAATCGATCAATGTGATAAACCATATTAACAAATTGAAGGAGAAAAACCATATGATCATCTCAATAGATGCAGAGAAAGCTTTTGACAAAATTCAACACCCATTTAGAATAAAAACCCTGCAGAAAGTAGGCATAGAGGGAATGTTCCTCAACATAATAAAGGCCACATATGACAAACCCACAGCCAACATCATCCTCAATGGTGAAAAACAAAGCATTTCCATAAGATCAGGAACAAGACAAGGTTGCCCACTCTCACCACTCTTACTCAACATAGTTTTGGAAGTTTTAGCCACAGCAATCAGAGAAGAAAAGGAAATAAAAGGAATCCAAATCAGAAAAGAGGTAAAGCTGTCACTGTTTGCAGATGACATGATACTATACATAGAGAATCCTAAAGATGCTACCAGAAAACTACTAGAGCTAATCAATGAACTTGGTAAAGCAGCAGGATACAAAATTAATGCACAGAAATCTCTGGCATTCCTATACACTAATGATGAAAAATCTGAAAGTGAAATCAAGGCAACACTCCCATTTACCACTGCAACAGAAAGAATAAAATATCTAGGAATAAACCTAAGGAGACAAAACACCTGTATGCAGAAAATTATAAGACACTGATGAAAGAAATTAAAGATGATATAAACAGATGGAGAGGTATACCATGTTCTTGGATTGGAAGAATCAACATTGTGAAAATGACTCTACTACCCAAAGCAATCTACAGATTCAATGCAATCCCTATCAAACTACCACTGCCATTTTTCACAGAACTAGAACAAAAAATTTCACAGTTTGTATGGAAACACAAAAGACCCCGAATAGCCAAAGCAATCTTGAGAACGAAAAACAGAGCTGGAGGAATCAGGCTCCCTGACTTCAGACTATACTAGAAAGCTACAGTAATCAAGACAGTAAGGTACTGGCACAAAAACAGAAATATACATCAGTGGAACAGAATAGAAAGCCAGGAGATAAACCCACACACATATGGTCACCTTATCTTTGATAAAGGAGGCAGGAATGTACAGTGGAGAAAGGACAGCCTCTTCAATAAGTGGTGCTGGGAAAACTGGACAGGTACATGTAAAAGTATGAGATTAGAACACTCCCTAACACCATACACAAAAATAAGCTCAAAATGGATTTACGACCTAAATGTAAGGCCAGAAGCTATCAAACTCTTAGAGGAAAACATAGGCAGAACACTCTATGACATAAATCACAGCAAGATCCTTTTGAGCCACCTCCTAGAGAGATGGAAATAAAAACAAGAATATAGGCAGAACACTCTATGACATAAATCACAGCAAGATCCTTTTGAGCCACCTCCTAGAGAGATGGAAATAAAAACAAGAATAAACAAATGGGACCTAATGAAACTTCAAAGCTTTTTCACAGCAAAGGAAACCATAAAGAAGACCAAAGACAACCCTCAGAATGGGAAAAAATATTTGCTAATGAAGCAACTGACAAAGGATTAATCTCCAAAATTTATAAGCAGCTCATGCAGCTCAATAACAAAAAAACAAACAACCCCATCCAAAAATAGGCAGAAGACCTAAATAGACATTTCTCCAAAGAAGATATACAGACTGCCAACAAACACATGAAAGAATGCTCAACATCATTAATCATTAGAGAAATGCAAATGAAAACTACAATGAGGTATCATCTCACACCAGTCAGAATGGCCATCATCAAAAAATTTAGAAACAATAAATGCTCGAGAGGGTGTGGCAAAAGGGAACACTCTTGCACTGCTGGTGGGAATGTGAATTGGTACAGCCACTATGGAGAACACTATGGAGGTTCCTTTAAAAACTACAAATAGAACTACCATAGGACCCAGCAATCCCACTACTGGGCATATACCCTGAGAAAACCATAATTCAAAAAGAGTCATGTACCAAAATGTTCATTGCAGCTCTATTTACAATAGCCAGGAGATGGAAGCAACCTAAGTGTCCATCATTGGATGAATGGATAAAGAAGATGTGGCCCATATATACAATGGAACATTACTGAGCCATAAAAAGAAACGAAATTGAGCTATTTGTAATGAGGTGGATAGACCTAGAGTCTGTCATACAGAGTGAAGTAAGTCAGAAAGAGAGAGACAAACACCGTGTGCTAACACATATATATGGAATTTAAGAAAAAAAAAGTCATGAAGAACCTAGGGGTAAGACAGGAATAAAGACACAGACCTACTAGAGAATGGACTTGAGGATATGGGGAGGGGGAAGGGTAAGCTGTGACAAAGCAAGAGAGGGGCATGGATATATATACACTACCAAATGTAAGGTAGACAGCTAGAGGGAAGCAGCCGCGTAGCACAGGGAGATCAGCTCGGTGCTTTGCGACCGCCTGGAGGGGTGGGATAGGGAGGGAGACGCAAGAGGGAAGAGATATGGGAACATATGTATATGTATAACTGATTCACTTTGTTATAAAGCAGAAACTAACATACCATTGTAAAGCAATTATACTCTAATAAAGATGTAAAAAAAAAAAAAGTCAAGGCCCTGGTTAACACACTGGTAATCTCTTGATTAGTCACCTTGGTCCTCATCATGATAGCCATCTGGCTATTCTGCCTCAGATAACTACTGTCACTGATTTCAGATCCACTTGTCCTGTGGATGACGGGCTCTGTCGGAGCAGCAGGCTTTGGAATGTTTATTTGCTGCTCAAGCCCATAGTCACTTGTTCTCACTGGGAAACAACCCTGTTGGTATCCATCTGTAAAGACTATCGAGTTGAGAGGGGAGAGAGCAGAAGTAAGAACTACAATTCTGCAGCCTGTGGAACAAAAACCACATTCACAGAAAGACAAAATGAAAAGGCAGAGGACTATGTACCAGATGAAGGAACAAGATAAAACCCCAGCAAAACAACTAAATGAAGTGGAGATAGGCAACCTTCTAGAAAAAGAATTCAGAATAATGATAGTGAAGATGATCCAGGACCTCAGAAAAAGAACGGAGGCAAAGATTGGGAAGATGCAAGAAATGCTTTAACAAAGACCTAGAAGAATTAAAGAACAAACAAACAGAGATGAACAATACAATAACTGAAATGAAAAATACACTACAAGGAATCAATAGCAGAGTAGCTGAGGCAGAAGAACGGATAAGTGACCTGGAAGAATGGTGGAACTCACTGCCATGGAACACAATAAAGAAAAAAGAATGAAAAGAAATGAAGACAGCCTAAGAGACCTCTGAGACAACATCAAAGGCAACAACATTCGCATTATAGGGGCCCCAGAAGGAGATGAGAGAGGGAAAGGACCTGAGAAAATATTTGAAGAGATTATAATTGAAAACTTTGCTAACATGGGAAAGGAAATAGCCACCTAAGTCCAGGAAGCAGAGAGTCCCAGCAGGATAAACCCAAGGAGAAACAGGCCGAGACATATACTAATAAAATTGCAAAAATTAAAGACAAAGAAGAATTATTAAAAGCAACAAGGGAAAAATGACAACATACAAGGGAACTCCTGTAAGGTTAACAGCTGATTTCTCAGCAGAAACTCTACAAGCCAGAAGGGAGTGGCATGATATACTTAAAGTGATAAAAGGGAAGACCTGGCAAGGATCTCATTCAGATTCAACAGAGAAATCAAAAGCTTTACAGACAAGCAAAAACTAAGAGAATTCAGCACCACCAAACCAGCTCTACAACAAATGCCAAAGGAACTTCTCTAAGTGGGAAACACAAGAGAAGAAAAGGACCTACAAAAACAAACCCATAACAATTAAGAAAATGGTAATAGGAACATACATATCGATAATACCTTAAATGTGAATGGATTAAATGCTCTAACCAAAAGACACAGGTTTGCTGAATGGATACAAAAACAAGACCCATATATATTCTGTCTACAAGAGACCCACTTCAGACCTAGGAACACATACAGACTGAAAGTGAGGGGATAGAAAAAGATAGTCTATGCAAATGGAAATCAGAAGAAAGCTGGAGTAGCAATACTCGTATCAGACAAAATAGACTTTACAATAATATTACAAAACATAAGGAAGGACACTACATAATGATCAGGAGATCAATCCAAGAAGATATAACAATTATAAATATATATGCACCGAACATAGGAGTACCTCAATACATAAGGCAAGTAGTAACATCTATAAAAGAGGAAATCAAGAGTAACACAGTAATAGTGGGGGACTTTAACATCTCACACCAATGGACAGGTCATCCAGACAGAAAATTAATAAGGAAACACAAGCTTTCAATGACACATTAGACCAGAAAGATTTAATTGATATTTATAGAACATTGCACCCGGAAGTGGCAGGATACACTTTCTTCTCAAGTGGACATGAAACATTCTCCAGGATAGATCACATCTTGGGTCACAAATCAAGCCTCAGAAAATTTAAGTAAATTGCAATCGTATCAAGCATCTCTTCTGACCACAACACTATGAGATTGTAAATCAATTACAGGGAAACAACTGTAAAACAAAACAAAACAAAACACATAAATGGAGGCTAAACAGTGAGCTACTAAATAACCAAGAGATAACTGAAGAAGTGAAAGGAAATCAAAAAATACCTACAGACAGGGCTTCCCTGGTGGCACAGTGGTTGAGAGTCCACCTGCTGATACAGGGGACACGGGTTCGTGCCCCGGTCTGGGAAGATTCCACATGCCGCAGAGCGGCTAGGCCCGTGAGCCATGGCTGCTGAGCCTGTGCTCTATAACGGGAGAGGCCACACAGTGAGAGGCCTGCGTACCGCAAAAAAACAAACAAAAAAAACCCTACAGACAAAGGGCAACAAACCATGATGCTCCAAAACCTATGGGATGCAGCAAAAGCAGCTCTAAGAGGGAAGTTTAGAGCAATACAATCCTACCTCAAGATATAAGAAAAATCTCAAATAAACAATCTAAACTTACACCTAAAGGAAGTACAGAAACAAGAACAAACAAAACCCAAAGTTAGTAGAAGGAAAGAAAAAGATCAGAGCAGAAATAAATGAAATAGAAACAAAACAATAACAAGATCAATAAAACTAAAAGCTGGTTGTCTGAGAAGGTAAAGAAAATTGATAAACCCTTAGCCAGACTCATCAAGAAAAAGAGGGAGAGGACTCAAATCAATAAAATTAGAAATGAAAAAGAAGTTACAATGACAGCACAGAAATACAAAGCATCATAAGAGACTACTACAAACAACTATGCCAATAAAATGAGCAACCTGGAAGAAAGGGACAAATTCTTAGAAAGGTATAACCTTCCAAGACTGAACCAGGAAGAAACAGAAAATATGAACAGACCAATCACAAGTAATGAAATTGAAACTGTGATTAAAAATCTTCCAACAAAAGTCCAGGACCAGATGGCTTCACAGGTGAATTCTATCAAACATTTAGAGAAGAGCTAACACCCATCCTTCTCAAACTCTTCCAAAATACTGTGGAGAAAGGAACACTCCGAAACTCATTCTACGAGGCCACTATCACCCTGATACCAAAACCAGACAAAGATACTCTAAAAAAAGAAAATTACAGACCAATATCACTGATGAATATAGATGCAAAAATCCTCAACAAAATACTAGCAAACAGAATCCAACAACACATTAAAAGGATCATATACCATGACCAAGTAGGATTTATCCCAGGGATGCAAGGATTCTTCAATATACATAAATCAATCAATGTGATAAACCATATTAACAAATTGAAGAATAAAAACCATATGATCATGCCAACAGATGCAGAAAAAGCTTTTGACAAAATTCAACACCCATTTATGATAAAAACTCTCCAGAAAGTGGGCATAGAGGGAACCTACCTCAACATAATAAAGGCCTCATACGACAAAACCACAGCAAACATCATTCTCCATGGTGAAAAATCAAAAGCATTTCCTCCAAGATCAGGAACAAGACGAGGATGTCCACACTCACCACTATTGTTCAACATAGATTTGGAAGTCCTAGCCACAGCAATCAGAGAAGACAAAGAAATAAAAGGAATACAAATTGGAAAAGAAGAAGTAAAACTGTCACTGTTTGCAGGTGACATGGTACTATACACAGAGAATCCTGAAGATGCCAGCAGAAAACTACTAGAGCTAATCAATGAATTTGGTAAAGTTGCAGGATACAAAATTAATGCACAGAAATCTCTTGCGTTCATATACACTAATGATGAAAGATCAGAAAGAGAAATTAAGGAAATAATCCCATACTCTATTGCAACAAAAATAATAAAATACCTAGGAATAAACCTACCTAAGGAGGAAAAAGACCTGTACTCAGAAAACTATAAGACACTGATGAAAGAAATCAAAGATGACACAAACAGATGGAGAGATATACCATGTTCTTGGATGGGAAGAATCAATATTGTGAAAATGACTATACTACCCAAAGGAATCTACAGATTCAATGCAATCCCTATCAAATTACCAATGGCATTTTTTACAGAACTAGAACAAAAAAATCTTAAAATTTGTATGGAGACACGAAAGACCCCAAATAGCCAAAGCAATCTTTTTCTTTTTAACATCTTTATTGGAGTATAATTGCTTTACATTGTTGTGTTAGTTTCTGCCGTATATCAAAGTGAATCAGCTATATGTATACATATATCCCCATATCCCCTCCCTCTTGCGTCTCCCTCCCACCTTCCCTATCCCACCCCTCTAGGTGGTCACAAAGCACTGAGCTGGTCTCTGTGTGCTATGCTAGCCAAGCAATCTTGAGGGGAAAAAAATGGAGCTGGAGGAATCAGACTCTCTGACTTCAGACTATACTACAAAGCTACAGTAATCAAGACAATATGGGACTGGCAGAAAAACAGAAATATAGATCAGTGGAACAGGATAGAAAGCCCAGAGATAAACCCATGCACATATGGTCACCTTATTTCTGATAAAGGAGGCAAGAATATACAATGGAGAAGAGACATCCTCTTCAATAAGTGGTGCTCGGAAAACTGGACAGCTACATGTAAAAGAATGAAATTAGAACACTCCCTAACACCATACACAAAAATAAACTCAAAATGGATTAAAGACCTAAATGTTAAGACTGGACACTATAAAACTCGTAGAGGAAAACATAGGAAGAACACTCTTTGACATAAATCACAGCAAGATCTTTTTGGACCCACCTCCTAGCATAATGGAAATAAAAACAAAAATAAAGGGGACCTAATGAAACTTAAAAGCTTTTGCACAGCAAAGGAAACTATAAACAACACGAAATACCAACCCTCAGAATGGGAGAAAATATTTGCAAACGAATCAACAAAGGATTAATCTCCAAATATATAAACAGCTCATGCAGCTCAATATTAAATAAAACAAACAACCCAATCCAAAAATGGGCAGAAGACCTAAATAGACATTTCTCCAAAGAAGACATACAGACGGCCAAGAGGCACATGAAAAGCTGCTCAACATCACTAATTATTAGAGAAATGCAAATCAAAACTACAATGAGGTATCACCTCACACCAGTTAGAATGGGCATCATCAGAAAATCTACAAACAACAAATGCTAGAGAGGGTGTGGAGAAGAGGGAAGCCTCTTGCACTGTTGGTGGGAATATAAATTGATAAGAGCCACTATGGAGAATAGTATGGAGGTTCCTTAAAAAACTAAAAATAGAATACCATATGACCCAGCAATCCCACTACTGGGCAGACACCCAGAGAAAACCATAATTCAAAAAGATACACGCACCCCAATGTTCATTGCAGCACTGTTTACAATAGCTAGGTCATGGAAGCAACCTAAATGCCCATCGACAGACGAATGGATAAAGAAGATGTGGTACATATGTACAATGGAATATTCCTTGGCCATAAAAAGGAACAAAGTTGGGTCATTTGTAGAGACGTGGATGGACCTAGAGACTGATAGTGAAGTTAAGTCAGAAAGAGAAAAACAAATATCATATATTAACACATGTATGTGGTATCTAGAAAAATGGTACAGATTAACCGGTTTGCAAGGCACAGATGTAGAGAGCAAACATATGGACACCAAGGGGGGAAGTAGAGGGTGGGTGGTGGTGGGATGAATTGGGATTGGCATATATACACTAATATAGATGTATAAAATATATATTTTATACCTAATATGTATAAAATAGATAACTAATATAAGAACCTGCTGTATAAAAAAATAAAAGGGGCTTCCCTGGTGGCTCAGTGGTTGAGAGTCTGCCTGCCGATGCGGGGGACATGGGTTCGTGCCCTGGTCCGGGAAGATCCCACATGCCGTGGAGCGGCTGGGCCCGTGAGCCATGGCCACTGAGCCTGCGCGTCCAAGGCCTGTGCTCCGCAACGGGAGAGGCCACAGCAGTGAGACGCCCGTGTACCACAAGGAAATAAAAAAAATTCAAAGATAAAATTTAAAAAAGGCCTGTTGAGTTGTCCTCTGGTTGTACCTCTGAGCACAGATATCTCCCCTGGTACTTGGTGCTAACATTCTTGCCTGCTGGCTCCTCTGTTAGTCTGCAGGTACACTGTGATCTGGTTTGTCAGGGTTTACATTCTGGCATCATAAAGATCTCTCATAGTTCCATAAATATCTGCTAGACTGATACATTAGTTCAAATCTGTAAACCAATTCCACTTTGGCTAGCTTTTCATTTTCTTTCATCAAAGCATCTAATTTTTCACATACGTGGCTTCAATGTTAATGGTGGCACAGAGCCCTTTTGTTTTAGCGGGACGTAGAGTTAGGGTTATAGCATAAGAGCAAAATATGGCCTGCTGTTTATAAATAAAGTTTTTTTGAAACACAACCATGCTCACTTATTTCTGTATTATCTATACCTGCTTTCATGTCACAATGGCAGAGTTGAGTTGTGACAGAGTGTATGGCCTAAAAAGCCTGAAGCAGGGGTCCCTAAGCCCCAGGCCGTGGACCCATACCAGTCCTCGGCCTGTTAGGAACCAGGCCGCCCAGGAGGAGGTGAGCAGCAGGCAAGCTTGCAAAGCTTCAACTGCTGCTCTCAATTGCTCGCGTTACTGCCTGAACTATCCCCGCCCCGTCCGTGGAAAAACTGTCTTCCATGAAACCAGTCCCTGGTGCCAAAAAGGTTGGGGACCGCTGGCCTAAGGTATTTATTATCTGGCCTTTTATGGAAAAGGTTTGCCAATTCCTGCTCCAGAATCAACAGTGTAGTCTGGACTGGATCATGTTTCCATTCTCAGAAAGACAATTTGCCTCAAAAATGTCATGTGGCTCCATACCTGCAGTAGATAGAATAATGGTCCCCAAAGATGTCCATGTCTCAATCCTCAAAACCCTGGGGATTTACCTTACATGGCCAAAGGGACTTCGCAGATGTGATTAAGGATATTGAGATGGGAGATTATGCAAAGTGGGCCCAGCGTAATTACAAGGATCCTTAATAAGAGTCAGGAGGGTCAGAGTTAAAATGAAGATGATGTGATGACAGAAACAGAGACATCTGAAGATGCTATGCTGCTGGCTTTGAAGATGGAGGAAGGGAACACAAGCCAAGAAACACAGGCAGCTTCTAGAAGTTGGAAAAGGCAAGGAGACAGATTCTCCCCTGAAGTCTCTGTAAATAACCAGCCCTACCAACCTTGACTTTAGCCCAGTGAGACTGATTTCAAACTGCTGACCTCCAGAACCGTAAGACAATAAATTTCTGTTGTTTTAGGCTACTAAATTAGCAGTAATTTGTTAAAGCAGCAATAGCCAGCTAATACAATACCATAAGCCCAAGCAGCTCTGATTAAAATTGCCAACATTCTCCAACTGAAGTCAGTTTAGCAATTCATTGATCTTCACTGAATCCCACTGCAGTGTGAATTTGTAGAGGATTATGTTATCTTTAAAGCCCAGCTAGAAATGGTCTCAGTGCTCAAGGCTATCACCCCTTCTATCAAATTGCAAAGATCTTATTCAGCTTAATCCTACTTGGAGGCAATCTTTTGATCTCACCTGAGAGGCTGCAGGAAGGTCCTTTGTTCAAATTAGTCACAGTGATTCTGACGACAGGAGGCGGCCATGACAGATCGGTAATCTTTCACTCTCAGCTTCCCTGATCCTGGAGCTGGGGAAGGGCTGCCACGGGGAAGGATTAGAGCTTGACTCCTCTTGAAGTTCCAGGGGACACCCAGGCGGGTGGTGCACAGGCAGTGCCTTGTGACATGGTCCTGCTGAGTCTGCAGACCCCCACGGCCTGCTGCTGAGTCCCACGCACCTGCCCGCTACCAATAGATCTTCCCGAATGAACACATTGCCCGCTCCTACCACCACATCACAACTTACCTCTGGGAAAGCACTACCTGCTCCTTCAGGGTCACCTCTGAGTGGTACTAAGGAATAGATATTCCCATGCAGCTTGCAAAGCCTGCAATTTGTTGTAGAAAACTCCCTTATTGATACTCACAAAACACTACTATTGATCTTCACTAACAATCACAGTGGGCTGGATGAAACAAAGCAGCGCAAACTGGAGATTGGAGATGATCATCCCTGCTCTGTGGCACTGAATGTCTGCCACACCCAGCCCAGGTGAAACAGTACAAACTTCATCAATATGATGTACTAACAGATGGGAGAGTTTAAAATCCTGAGTTGTGTGTAGCGACCAGAGAGAGGATTTAGAATTAAGTATATGATGCTCAAGGTTTCTCGGTCCTCAGGCCTAAGGTTCTGCAAATGAAACACAACTCAGAGCACACTACTCCTGACCCTGAAACAAAATGCACAGAGTTCCAGCTTCACAACTAGGTAAAAGGCTGACATAAAATTCAATCGTTACTAAAACCATGTATTTCTAGAACTCACAGTTCACAAAAAGTTGCAGAATCATCTTATTTGTTCTCACAACAATCTTGAGAGAGAGGTCAGAAATCTACATGTTTCAGATGATGATAGACTCCCACCACCACTCCCTGTTCTCCGAGGACACTTGGGAGAAAGCATAATTGAAGAGCTACTTCCAGGCAGGAAAGGGAGCAAATTCATGACAGGAAGTAAGCAGGCAAACCGGATTTGGAAATTTTCTTCAACATTTCCTTCTGTTGTGCAGGAAACATCTGACACCCTTTCCTTCCTTGGTTTTTGTAATTCCTACTTTTCCAACAGTAGAAAGTTCTACTAAAAATAACTGCCTACACAGGTGCTTCTCAAATTTAACATGCACACAAATTACCTGGTAACTTGATGCCGTAGGCCTGGGGTGGGGCCTGCATTTCCAGTGAGCTCCCAGGGTACACGGATGGTGATGCTGCTGGTCTGAAGACCACACTTAAAAAATCACCTAGGGACTTCCCTGGTGGTCCAGTGGGTAAGACTCCATGCTCCCAATGCAGGGGGCCTGGGTTTGATCCCTGATCAGGGAACTAGATCCCACATGCATGCCACAACTAGGGAGTCCGCATGCCGCAACTAAGGAGTCCATATGCCACAACTAAGAGCCCACATGCCACAACTAAACATGTCACAACAAAGATCCCATGTGCTGCAACTAAGAGCTGGTGCAGCCTAAATAAACAAATATTAAAAAAAAAAAAAGCATCTAGCAACCACTGTGGAGAACGGTATGGAGAGTTCCTTAAAAAAACTAAAAATAAAGCTACCATATGATCCAGCAATCCCACTCCTGGGCACATATCTGGAAAAGACAAAAACTCTAATTAGAAAAGATACAGGCACCCCAATGTTCACAGCTGCACTATTTACAATAGCCAAGACATGGAAGCAACCTAAGTGTCCACCAACAGATGAATGCATAAAGAAGATGTGGTAAATATATACAATGGAATACTACTCAGCCATAATAAAAGGAATGAAATAATGCCATTTGCAGCAACATGGATGCAACTAGAGATTATCATACTAAGTGAAGTCAAAGACAAATATTGTATGATATCACTTATGTGTGGAATCTAAAAAAATGATACAAATGAACTTATTTACAAAACAGAAATAGACTCAAAGACATAGAAAACAACTTATGGTATACCAAAGGGGAAAATGTAGGAGGGATAAATTGGGAATTTGGAATTAACAGATACACATCACTATATATAAAATAAACAACAGGGACCTACTGTATAGCACAGGGAACTAGAGTCAATATCTTGTAATAACCTATAATGGAAAAGAATCTGAAAAAGAATATATATGTATAACTGAATCACTTTTCTGTATAACCTGAAACTGTAAATTAACTATGCTTCAATAAAAAATAAATTAAAAATAAAGAAAAAGCAAGACCTAGCAGACATCTAGTGTTTATAACAATACTCATCTTTTCATAAACTTGCTACCATCCCAATGACCTCCCCTTTGTTACGGATTCATCATTTCTTCAATTTCATATTCTTTATAGGATGTTGCTGCTTTTTTCCATTCTCAAGCAATCTTAAGCCCCATCAGTTAACTCTTAATTAGATTTTTCTGGCCTTCGATCTGTCCTCCCTCCAAATCATCCTGCTATCATTTAGCTTTCCTACAACAAGGAATCCACCTAGGTAAGGAGTTTCTCTTGAAATCTAAATTCCTTGACTTGGACCTCGGGGCTCTCCAGTTTATTGTTCACTATGTGCCAGCGTTCTAGCACTCTCCATGTATTAACTCATTCCATCCGTACCACAACCCTGTAAGGCGGACAGTAGTATTTTCTCTACTTTAGATGAGGAAGCTGAAGCACAGGTTAGGTAAGTTGCCAAGGTCACAAAGCTCTTAAGTGTCTGAAGTCAGTCTGGCTCCAGAACAAGGTGGAAAGGCTCAGCCTGAGGCATAAGTTTAAATTCAGGATCCATCAAAAATTGATGTGAGACTTGGGCAAGTCACAATGTCACTGGACCCCATCTTCCTACCTCATAAAATGAAAGAGTTGGCCTCACTGGCCTGTTTCTTTCCCACGGAGTCTGTCTATTCACCTACGTTTCCTATTCCTTAACAGTATCAGGTGATACTTCCGTCACCCACTGTCCTCAGTGCCACCTCCGCTAGTGCTCCTGCCACTTCTCCCCCTCCCACCCCCTATCTGGCTTGAACTGCTGTGTGGACTTGTTAGTTCATCACTAGTGCATCAGTTTCCACATCTGTCATGGCTGGGAAATACTTACCTCTTCAAGATCCCAGCTTTTGTGTTTTGCTAGGATTTTATCATAGGAAATGGCTTAATGAAGAGGCCTGCAACATAAACATATTTTGAATATACAGTGATTCTGCTGAAATTATATTTGACAAAATGAATTTTTTAAAAATAATTATTTTATTTATTTATCTCTGGCTGCGTCTTCATTGCTGCACGCAGGCTCTCTCTAGTTGCGGCGAGCGGGGGCTACTCTTTGTTGCGGTGTGCAGGCTTCTCATTGTGGTGGCTTCTCGTTGCAGAGCACAGGCTCTAGGCGTGCAGGCTTCAGTAGTTGTGGCATACGTGCTCAGTAGTTGTGGCTTGCGGGCTCTAGAGTTCGGGCTCAGTAGTTGTGGCACACGGGCTTAACTGTTCCGCTGCATGTGGAATCTCCTGGACCAGGGCTCGAACCTGTATTCTCTGCATTGGCAGGTGGATTCTTAACGCGCCACCTGGGAAGTCCCGACAAAATGAGTTTTTGACCTGAGTTTCTTCAGTTAGTCTCTCCCATCTCTTGGGATCTGAGCATCACTGGATTGTCAAGAAGTTACCCCCAGAAACGTGAGAAGGTTCAGGCTAAACATGGAGGGAAATCAAGAAAACATACTCATGGCCCTTAGAAATGCTTTTATTTATAAAATAACTACTCAAATATAAACATCTCTAGATACAAACACTATTCACAAGAGACTCTTGCCTTGCTTCCTTCTGACCAACCAGCAGACTCACGGGGGCCAAGGAGTTCACAGGTGTCTCCCAATTCATCATAACTTTAAGGCAAAGGTGCATTTGGAGGAGCAAGGGCTGTAAGGCTGTTCTTAATTCCCTTTCTTAAAAGACAAAATTCACGGTTTCCTGTTCCAAGGTAGGCTTTCTTGTCTGGGGCAGACCTTAAGAATCAGAGCCCTGCTCAAATAGAAACTTCAGGGGGAGATTCTTAGTGTTAGGATTAGTAAATATCTTCCTGAGGTGGAGGGAGGCACAATCAGGCACTTTAGATTCTGTTTGGCTTAGACCATGGTCTCTGAAGCACGGGGGCTGATGAAACAGGAAATGCTTATTTCCAAGTCTAGGATAAGCTACTTCTGGGACTGCTTATCCGAATTCAAATAAGACACACGCGTTATGTTTTCTGCATCTGTGGACAGTAGTGTGCTTGGATGAAGAGGAGAGGCATCCAGTCTCCCAGCAGGCTAGACTGGCTTCAGCCCATCGCAGAATGAGTCCCTCTAATGAAATGGCGGGAGCTCTGATCCTGTTCTCCTAGGAGAGTCTATCAGATATTGAGCTTCAGGAGAGAGACCAGGAGACATTATCACGCACAGACCATATAAAGTAGGATGACTGTCAGCAAGGTGTGGAGGATAGCACCTAATGGGAAGAGAACCTTTCAGATGAAGGTTCAAGGAAAAGAAAGACCCTAAGCATTTTTTAAAAGGAGAAAGAAAGTCGTTGAATTTTGCCCAAGCAATCTGGAAGTGCAGTGAAATAAATAAGAAAAAGATTACAGGTGGTAGCGTTTTAGGGACTTTTAGAAATAAGGGGTGTGTGTGTGAATGTGTGCCAGACACTGAGGTTTTAAAACACCAGATTTGGTACAAGGTCGACAAACTCCTTGCCACATGCAGAGGCGCAGCCTGAAAGGGCTCCCAGAGAATTCTTTTCATCCAAGTCGGTTTCCGGTCAGTCGATCATGGCGCGTGGGGCCACCCCAAACTCAGTATGGCACAACCAACGCCAACTTCTTCTAATGCTATAGCACAGCTTCCAGCATATATTGGATACTGGTCTTCTGACTGGAAATTTCTCGTTTCCAAAAGCTGACCCCAGGATTGGCCTCTCTTCTCACGGTCACTGAATCACTTGCAAGCCCCAGGGTCCATTTCAAATTCTAGAAATTCTAGCAAGCATCAAGGTTGACAACCCAATCAAAGAGAGCAAGACTTATCTTGTGCCCCACTGTGCCATGGTTAAGCCATGCAGGCAGGGCCAGTGTCTCAAGAGCAGGCGCCCTCTCAGTGGACACCAGGACCCTTCAGCAGAAGGAAGCAAAGGCAGCAAGGTTGAATGGGAGGCAGAACAGGTTCAGGTGTACTCAGTTTTGCAGATATAATTGGATGGAACATAGCCCTTCTTCCCATTAACTTCGGCTAACCACCATTCTGTATTTCCTGTAACATCTTTAAACTCCAGGATCTTGAGTCTCTGATTGGCTGACACACTCAGCTCATTTGGGTTCCGTGCCTTGAAGGTATAGACAGCAAAATAGACCTGTGTGAGGAAGAGAAAGTGAGTTAGGAAATGGGAAACAGCTTAGAGCAAAGCTGCCCAACAGAACTTCCTGTGGTGATGGGGACCATCTGTATCTGCACCATGCAATATGGCAGCCCTTAGCCACATGGCCATTGAACACTTGAAATATGCCTAGTGAAATGAAAGAACTTAATTTTATTAATTTTGTTTAATTTTACCTAACTTAAATAGCTACATACGGCTTGTGGCTACCCTAATGAACAGGTCAGATTTAAAGAAAACCAAAATTCACATATTTTTACTTTCAGAGTTGCCTTAAAGAGTGAAAGAAGCTGCAGTCAGCATGGAAGATGGATGAGACACGAGGATGCCCTTCCATACCCCTAACACAGAAATTCTGAATTTAAAAAACTTAAAAAAAAACCCAAAACACAACTAACCTCAAAGTAAGAAAGGATGCTCTCTAGATGCCCATAACAAAGCTATCATGCAAAGCAAGGGTGGTATTCAGTGATCAGAAGGAGAAGTCAGGAGGCCCGCAGGGGCACAGGGATGAATACACACCCGAAGGCTGGGGTTTAGGACCTGCTCAGGAACTGGAGTTTATGAGGCTAGAAGTGAGCTCCTTGCACAAAGTCAGAATCTAAGAAAGGGCCATTTCCTCTCTTATCACGTCTAGAAAAACTGCCTGCTGGTGGGTCCAGAGCTGGCTGTGGTTTGTAACAGAACCACAGAGAGCTCACAGACGAAGGTAAGACACACACAGA
Source organism: Globicephala melas (assembly GCF_963455315.2). Classification (NCBI taxonomy): domain Eukaryota; kingdom Metazoa; phylum Chordata; class Mammalia; order Artiodactyla; family Delphinidae; genus Globicephala; species Globicephala melas. Next base: position 28,077,928 of record NC_083329.1, on the reverse strand, counting down.
GACTCACTGCTGCAAGTGAGCAAAGGCAAGAGGCAGGTGGCCAGGGATTCCTCAGCTGTGGATGTGAAAGTGGCTTTAAAATATGTAGGTTTAAAATGTTTAAGATACAAAGACAAGAGCAGGCCATTATGAAAAGAACAGGAAAAACTGAAACAGAGCCAGACTTTTATTTCTGAATTCTAGAAATAAACATATAGTTATTTGAATAAAAAACTAAGTGGACGAGTTAAACAGCAGACTTTATACAATGGAAAAATCAGCACACTGGAAGAGTGGGAAAAGCTTCATGGTAAAACCCTGTAAATGCTCCAAGACACAACAGCCTGTGAAGTCAGCCAGGGAAGGGCCCAGAAGGGGTGGAGCTGCCCACTCTTACAGCAGCGAGTTTCCACAAATGCTTTAAGCATTTGTCTGCGAGCCCATCTCCAGGTCACCCCCAGGCCCTGGGTAAGCCTCTGACTCACCCACTCCTGGGAGGGCATCACCTGCATCTGCTCAGGCGCAGTAACCACAGTACCCAGCCCGCACTCACCTGGTTGCCTTCCGCCTTGCTGTTTTCCAGCTGTCCGTTTCTGTCATCCAGAGACAGGGCTGTTCTTGCACATCCTTTTACGAGGTCTCTACCCTGCCCGTTTCGCCCTGGCACCGAGTAACCAGCCATTTCTGGATGCCTGGGGTTTCGGGAGCTCCTCAGAGTGGGAGCAGGCTGCTGAAGGTCTCTGGCAGCGTCTACCGAATCCCAGGGCCCATGCTGGGAGGGGGAGTCTGGGTCCGAGGGGCATCTGGAAGGGCTGCTCTCTGAGTTCAAAGATGCGCTGAGAGTTCCTTGGTCAAATTCCGTCAGTGAAGATGTGTCTGGAGGCTGTTTCTGGGTAGGCCCTGAGCTAAAGGACACGGCCACACTGCTGGGGTTGAAGGTCAAGGTGCCGCCGCTGTTCTGCCGCCGGGGGAACCTGGGGGAGGAGCTGCCGTGCTCCGACTCGGTGGAGGAGTGGCTGCCCACGGAGGCGTCAGAGTGGCTGCGGCGTGCATTGTAGGGCTTCAGGAAGGAGCTGTACACAAAGCCTTTGGTGACTGCGGGCAGGAAAAACAAACACGAAGAGCTTTTCGTGGGAGGAGGAGGGTGGAGGAAATCAGGAGAGAAGAAACTATGGTTTAAGGTCAATAGTGAGACAAAATAAGATTCCTAGAGACAAACAGAACAGACACCATCCCAGGGCATAACGTGGGTGGTAGAGACAAGATGCTGTGGCCTCCTGCCAGTTCACGCCTATTACAACCGCACAACAGGTGAGTGACAAGGGGCTTTGCTGAGAATTAAGAGACAGTAACAGAAACAACCACAGACCACATGTCTGAGTGAGCATGAGTAGATGAAGAAAACAGAAGGGCCAGACCATGGGAACAAAGGCTAATGGGAAGACAACTAAGGATGTGTTCAATTGTCCATTGAGTGTGGTAAAAAGGGATTTTAAAAACCATCCTCAGCATGACAGAGCCCCTCGGATACACCTCCCTGCCCTCTCCAACCACACACTTGAATCTCTGTCCCTGGTTTAGGAATGAGGTGGGAATACTGTGAGAACTAGCTGCTTATATTAGTTAGAATACACATCTAACACATATCATATCAATATCATATCAATTCATATCAATAAATTGCCTAAGATGAGGACAGAGAGGGCCCTCAGCTAAAACTTTTAAGCATAGATTAGGGATTGAGATCCCTAATCCATAGGAAAAATTGTTATATTTATTAGGAAAGAATTATCTGTTAAGGCAGGGACCCAGAGTATGTAACCTCGACTTGAGCAAGGGCCATCTCTGTTTTGATCTTTAGAGTGTTTCCTGGACCTAAAAAAAAGGCCGGCTTGCACTTGTTCTATCTGCTGGGCAATAGGGAGGAGTCCCCTGAGCAGATGCCAAGGGGTGGAGGGTCTAAGAGCTGATGCTATGAGCTTCTGGCTACCACTTTACTCACCAGGATTTAGTAGATAAGGAAGAACCCCAAGGACAGGGGGGGCTCAAACAGCCTGGATCTTCACTAGGAGTTCATCTGTCTATCAGTGGCTCTCACCTGTCATCACCCTGGGGGCCCCATCCTTCGTCCTTCCTTTCCCACTTCAATCTTTATTATTTTGGGTAAGCAGAGCAGGGGGCTGGGGGAGGAGAAAAAAATCCACACAACACTTTTAAAGAAACTGAGAAATGTTAAAATTTTCAGTTCTTGTGGTATGAACACAGATGTTTATTATAGAGGCCCACAATCCTTTTCTAAAACACTCGGGGCCAGATGTGTTTTGGAATTCAGATTTGGGGATTTAGGAAAGGTAATCAAGTATACTATAGATTTCATGATATACCCAGCAGGGTCTGGGTCAACACCCCATAGTCAAACCCATTCATGTTTCTGTAGCAAAACGTATGCGACTAGTCCCACCAAAAGGGAAGAGTAATGATCATAAACAGCCTCACATCATTTGTTCAGGTTTTGTCACCAAATGAGTTCAGATCAGGGCAGGTTTTGGCAAATTAGTTCTGAAAAAAAAAGCTCTGATATTTCAAAGCTTTTCAGATTTTGGAATTGTTATTCTTTATTATTCTTTGTACGTTGAAAAAAAAATTCTGTATGCCTTCCCCACCCCCACTCCTAACAGAAAAAAAAGCTGTAAGCTGTTTTTAAAGTCATTCCCTAAATAGTCATGAAGTAAAATTGTTTGTTGGTTGGGAGCAGGGGTAACTCAAAAAGCAAACAACCCCTTCTTAAAGGTTTTAAACTCATATGCTCACAAAACACACCTACAGAACTTGTGGTTCACTCAGGTTAGGATCGAGAGGGCAAAGGACCCTTCAGGCAGGATTCACTGCCTGTAAAGGTAAAGCAAGGCAAGATCTTGCAAGGTAAGTAATGGAGTCTCCTCTGGAATTTTTAAAAGAACAAAAACAAAATCAAAGACTGGTTTTGTTTCAGTAATGACTTGAGCATTACACTCTCTAGAGACGGAGAGAACTTTTAAGGTTGCTTTTCCCTTTAACCGAACACTCTCATATTTTTCTCTGGCCTACCCAGGATTCAGGCACAGTCCAAATCACTCTTTCCTCATTTAGAGTTACAGTAATCTGTCGCCTACTGTTCTTACCTCCATTGTCAATCAGCCAGCGGTTCTGGCTGCCCATGGGGTCCTTTTTCTTAATCACGCCCACCAGGTCACCTTCCAGAAGTGAGACGTCCAGGTCCTGGGCAGCATTGAAGTTCCGTTCTGCTTGGAAGAGCTTTTCAGGGGGATACCTTACCAAGAGGGAGGCCCGGAGTTCTTCTGACTGAAGCATGTAACTTGGCTGAAAGGCAATATAAGAAATACAATCATCAGGTTTCCCTGGTGGCGCAGTGGTTGAGAGTCCGCCTGCCGATGCAGGGGACATGGGTTCGTGCCCCGGTCCGGGAAGATCCCACATGCCGCGGAGCGGCTAGGCCCGTTAGCCATGGCCGCTGAGCCTGCGCGTCCGGAGCCTGTGCTCCACAACGGGAGAGGCCACAACAGTGAGAGGCCTGCATAACGCAAAAAAAAAAAAAAAAAAAAGAAATATAATCATCAAAACCCCTTCCGGGCCGTTATCCCAGCAGCTCTATTTAATCCCATATGCTGTCAGTCTCAGAAGTGGAGGCAATGACAGCCAGCTCCCTACTCCCATCAGACGCCTTTGCGCCTGAGTCAGTCCACGTGGCTACAGGTAAAAATTGTAATCTCTTGGGTCACGTTTTGGTGCCTTTGTAGTAAGAAAATTTAACACACCCTTAGTTTTATATCTGTTATCCTGTGACAAAAATATGTGATTAAAGTGCCACCTAAAGAATCAAAATATCTAAGTAACATGAGTAGGTCTGCTTTTATTTTACTGTATGAATCTAAACAACTGAGACTTTCCTTATCTAGACTTCATATCTATAAAAACAATATTCATAAAAATAAGAAAAAGTAAACGTGATTAAAAAAATCTGATTCCCTCTTTTAAATCATATAAATTAATGTCTATGGGATTACATGGGGCAAAAATATTGTAAGCACAGATAAATCAGCAGTCTTTTAGGTTTTTACCCCATATAATCTGGTATATCTTACCGTACTTTTCAGAATATGCAAGAATCGAGTTCAAAAAGAAAATAACTCCAGGTTAAAAAGTGGTCAGCCATTAACTGTTCGGCAGTGTATCAGATAACCACCTTTTCCAATACATGATCAAAAATAGGGAGCCTGGCAGAATTAACATACCCTTAAGCCAGTTCCTTTCACTGATCAAAGTACTAATATTAATCCTTTACTAACTCCTTTCATTGTATAGGATAGGATCCAAGAATGCTTTTCAGAGGGCATTTTGAAGTCTATACCAGGAGGCACACTAGTGGTGCCTAGTGATAGTGAGTGAAGGAATGAATGAGAGCATGATAGATTTGAACTCAATAACCTTTATTCTCCAATTATTATAAAATATTTAAACTCCTATTAAATTGCTCATCTGTAGAGACAGAGCTGAGTCCATCAATATTAATAATAATAATGATGATGATAGTAGCTTACTTGAATAATGCTAACTAATAATGGTGTCAGGCAACGTCCAAGTGTTTTACATATTTTAACTCATTTGAATCTCAAAACAACTCTATGATGTAGGTATAACTATTATCTGTGTTTTAGACATGAGGAAACCGATGAAGCACTTGCTCAAGGACACAGAGTGAGTCATTGTCAGAATTGGGATCTGAACCCAGGCGGTCTTACTCAGGAGTTCACACCTTAACCACCAGGCCATATGAGCCTCTCCAGTTCCACTCACCAGGCCCAGGAGTGGCTTTCGGGTGGACTGGCGGTCCATAGTTTTCCTGTCAAATGACCTCTTGGTGGCAGGAAGAGACTCTGGGAAGAAGGTGAAAACCTGGAGTTGCTGCAGGACCCTGCTGTGCTCCTCATGGAAGACGGCAATCAAGTTCCCTTCCCTGCCGGTGACTTTGAGTAACTGGAGTCCATGCACAGGGAGAGCAGAGACAGAGGAAAGAAGAGAACACACGTGAACGATCCCAGGACTGGCACAGTCTCCTTAAAACTCCTCAAGTGTAAGCCACCAACACCGCAGCCCAGTGCCCGCAGCCCGAGCTGGCTGGCTCCTCCGGGATCTCTCAGGGTGGAAAGAGAGCCATTTAAAGGCCACAGGTTCCCCGGCTCCATCAAGGGATCAAGAATTCTGATTCCTGACAGGCCTGACCCAGTGACATACTTAATCTACCTAGTTTAATAATGTCTCTGACAACCTGGCTGTGTATTCCCAGAAAAACTCCAGGAGAACTTGGGATTCTACCTCTCCATGGGGAGGGCGGGCCTCACCGAGAGCAACGGCTTCAGCTGCTCCAGCGCCTGGCGCACGAAGTCACAGTGGGCCTCGGCGTAGCCATGCACACAGTTGCTGAAGAGGCCCTGCGCATACTGATGGAACTTGGGCAGCTCGTCCAGCAGCTGGGCGTTCAGGGCCTCGTAGTTGTTCCGGGCCGACTGCAGCTCCTCCAGGGTCTTCTTGTCCTTCAGCTTCTCTGCCCGTTCTGTACAGTTATAGAAGTCCAGAAGCTTGTCAAAGCGTTTCTGCACTAGCTTGTGGGGCCCCGTGAACATGTTCAGTAACTGATTCAGGGGAGAGATGACCAGCCGCTCTGTCCTCTCTTTCTGTGGGGAGAGAAAGGCACGGTGTTCAGTGTCCCGAATTTGTTATTCTCAAAACTATCTTCAGGTGGATTTTGTTGTGTCCTGTACCACCTGCTTTGCTCCTAGTGCACGAGCTAAACCCATGCAGATCCGACACCAGATGTACGCACATATTCTACAAAGCTTCTCAGCTTATAACTCTTCACCCAACTATTTACTCATGCCAAAGAGTGTGCAAAATAGCTGCATAGTTGATAACAAATGCTAAACTACATACATGAACATGATGTTTGCATTACAACCCATTTGTGACCATCTGTCTGGTATCACTTACGTGTACGTGTCTATATATAACTTGAATTTAACTTAATGTTTAGTTGTTAAAAATAGAATTACCATATGACCCAACAATCCCACTCCTGGGCATATACCCAAACAAAGATACATGCACCTCTATGTTCACAGCAGCACTATTCACCATAGCCAAGACATGGAAACAACCTAAATGTCTGTTGACAGGTGAACTGATAAAGAAGATGAGGTACATATATACAATGGAATACTACTCAGCCATAAAAAAGAACAAAATAATACCATCTGCAACAACATGGATGCAACCAGAGATTATCATACTAAGTGAAGTAAGTCAGAAAGAAAAAGCAAATAACACATGATACCACTTACACGTGGAATCTAAAATATGACACAGGACTTCCCTGGTGGTGTAGTGGTTAACAATCTGCCTGCCAATGCAGGGGACACGGGTTCGAGCCCTGGTCCGGGAAGATCCCACATGCCGCGGAGCTACTAAGCCTGCGTGCCACAACTACTGAAGCCCATGCACCTAGAGGCTGTGCTCCACAACAAGAGAAGCCACCCAATGAGAAGCCCATGAACTGCAACAAAGGGTAGCCCCCGCTCTCTGCAACTACAGAAAGCACGCGTGCAGCAACAAAGACCCAATGCAGCCAAAAATAAATAAATAAATAAAATATGACACAGATGAACCTATCTATGAAACAGAAACAAAATCAGTGACATAGAGAATACACTGGTGGCTGCCATGGGGGAAGGAGGTGGGAGAGGCTTGGATTGGAATTGGGGATTAGCAGATGCAAACTGGTATACAGAGAATGGACAAACAATAAGGTCCCACTGTGTAGCACAGGGAACTATATTCAATATCCTGCAATAAACCATAATAGAGGAGATGCCGCCGTTAGCCCTGCAGCCACCGCGGAGCTGATACTGCTCTGAGCCAGCCAGCCGCCGGGAGTGGGGTGGCAGTGCAAACATGAATGTTGGAGCTGCCCACAGTGAGGTGAATCCAAATACCCATGTAATGAACAGCCGGGGTATGTGGCTGACATATGCTTTGGGAGTTGGCTTGCTTCATATCGTTTTACTCAGTGTTTTACCCTTCTTCAGTGTTCCTGTTGCTTGGACCTTAACAAATGTTATACATAATCTGGGCATGTATGTATTTCTGCATGCAGTAAAAGGAACACCATTTGAAACTCCTGACCAGGGTAAAGCGAGGCTCCTAACTCATTGGGAACAACTGGACTATGGAGTACAGTTTACATCTTCAAGGAAGTTTTTCACAATTTCTCCAATAATTCTATATTTTCTGGCAAGTTTCTATATGAAGTATGATCCAACTCACTTCATCTTAAACACAGCTTGTCTCCTGAGCGTGCTAATTCCCAAAATGCCACAGCTACATGGTGTTCGGATCTTTGGAATTAATAAGTATTGAAATGTGTTCTGAAATGAACAAAAATTTTTTACAGCTACTGAGTTTTCTGTAAGGAAGGAGTGGTTAGTAAACTGCACTGTTTCTGTGATAATGTGAAATGAGAGGTAGCTACATTGGAGAGCCAACTGCTGGTTCTTCATATGCTGTTTTGAAGCGCAGATTCTTACGAGAAGACGCCTCTCTTTAATGAATCTGGTATCCTTCTGACGAGGGGCTTTAGTTAAATGGCTATAAAGTAAGGGTGTAGTAGATAAATCCAAGGAAATAAGAGATTTATAAGAAACTAAGTCCAGCTTAGCTTATAATGAATAGGCATTATGTTAGGAGAAGAAAATGTTTAATCATTCAGTCATGGTCAGTTTAAGCAGAGTTACATGTAAACCAGAATCATTTCTTTACAAGTTTATTATAGATTGTTTTTATTACCATGCATGTTCCTCTTGTGTTATATAAGAGGATATATACCCTCTTGTTTTATACAAACCAATTCCTACCTTATGAATGTACTTTTTTGGTTTTGCAGGCTCAACATTGTGTTGATAGATGAGTTCATTTTTACATTTATTAAGTTACTGAGTTCATGAAGGTCCACCTTCATGACTGATTGATGATAGAAGATAGTTAGGCATCTTAGAAGCAGCTTCTGAGTCAGCCTTCTAATTTTGGAACAAAGTGGGTTTTGCTGCCTTTCCAGGTACAAGGCTGCTAAACCAATTAAGAAAATAATTTATTTCTTGTAATTAAAGTATATGGTAACTTAAAGTTCTGCTTATTTGGTTGAGCAATCTAATTGTTGAAGTCTGCCATTCTTTAGCATTGGAAATTTAAAATGGACAACTACATAGCCAACCTGCGATCTGGCAGAAACTGCTTCTCTAGCAATACTATCAGAGTGAATAATGGAGTCTTTTTTTAGCAGGTCTGCAGTAAAAGGTATATTTCCTTAGTCCTCCTGCTCTCAGTCTCCATACTTTGCCCATTAATATTTTGCCTGTCGATGCACGAGTCTTAGTATAGATAACTCAGAATGGTTAACTATTTCCAAAGCAGCAACCATATTGAATCCTTGTGACTTAAGAGAAGCTTTCTATAGTTGCTGACATTAATTGCAAGAAATAACTATATTCTACTTTGAGAAGTAAACATGTCAAAAGAAAGTTCTGATATGTGACGAAACTGAAAAACCTAGAACATTTGTAAGCAAAACTGAGTGAAAAGAATTATAATACCAACTTAAAAGTCAATTTGTTTCAAACTGACTTTTGGAGGTAATGATCATTGTTTTGTATTTCAAAAGTATTGAGTTTAGAAATCAGTTGTATGATAATGCCTTTGTATGTTTGTCTTTTCTCATGTATTTTTAAATAACCAGTAATCTATACTTTAATAAATTTTTCTTTGGTGTAAAAAAAAAAACATAATGGAAAAGAATATAAAAAAGAATGCATATATATGTGTAACTGAGTCACTCTGCTGTACAGAAGTAATTAACATAACATCGTAATTTATACATCAATAAGAAATAAATTTTAAAAAGATTTAGTTGTTACATAATCTGGGGTAGAGAAACTTTCACACACCCATCATACCTCTTCTACTCATAACTACTTAGTAATACTCTGTTTTCACTTTTCAAAAGTTTTTGTCTAATTCTTTCTAGAGGGATAGACATAGAGGGCACAATATTGACACAAAAGAACATAAATAGGTGCTTAGTAAATTACTTTTAATAAGATGCTACTGTTAGAATAACCGTATGTTCCCCCAATGTTTTCTAAAGATGCTTCAAGCATCCAGAGATCTCCAAGAAGCTATCAAAGCCCACCCATTTCTACTCAGGAGATATATAGAGAACATATATTTAGAATTTCCCAAGCAATTTGGCATTTTATAGTCTTTACAAAACAGTTTTTGCCATTTCAAAAATCTATTTGTTAATCTCTTAACTATGCAAAAATATTCCGTTTTAAGTTATTAGTTCTTTAGTTGTTTTCTTTTGATCAGTTATCCAGTAGTGATACCAGATTAAATTTCCTGGTTTTCCTTTATCCCCTGAAACTGGGCTGATCACAATTATAAAAAAATCTATTTGCAGGGCTTCCCTCGTGGCGCAGTGGTTGAGAGTCCGCCTGCCGATGCAGGGGACATGGGTTCGTGCGCCGCTCCGGGAAGATCCCACATGCTGTGGAGCAGCTCAGCCCGTGAGCCATGTCCGCTGAGCCTGCGCTCCGCAGCAGGAGAGGCCACAACAGTGAAAGTCCCGCGTACCACAAAAAAAAAAAAAATCTGTTTGCATACATGCAGGTCCTATCTGTCCTTTCAGCTGATTGAAAGTCAGGTTCTGAATATAAAATTCTGATATGAACTTAGCTAAAGAACACTAGGATTCCTGGTCCATGGAAGCGTGTCTCTATGGAATTAACTTTTCCATGAGCTGGATGTTACAGAGAACCCTGGGAAGAGGCCCAGCCTGAAAAAAGTGGGCTGAAGAGTCACTTACAAAATTTGTGAAGAGCTGGTCACTGATGTAGCGATGCACCTTCTCGAACTGTTCCAAGTCTCTGTGTCCCTTCTCCATGCACACATCCCACATGCTCACGGCAGCCACCACCTTCACACATGCGGATTCCTGCAGCCAGTTACAAACACAGGTAAGACCAGACAGAACTTCTAGCCTCCATCATTCATCCTAGATAGCAGTTAGCAGTCAGAACCAAAGCGACCTGCCCGTCCAAGGGCTGTCACCCATTGCTAGGGAGACAAGGCTTTTTAAGAGTTGGGTGCTCAGGTGTATACTTGCTACACATTTAGATAACATGGGGAGAAAATAGCCAATAGGGAGATATCAAAATTAGAGGAATTGTAGGCTAAAGTCCTGAGGCAAGGGAACCATACTTGGTCAAATCTCTCACTTTAAGCCAATGTGTTCCTGGAAAGTCTTATAAGCCCTCAATTTTACTTATCACATTTTCAAAACATGAATGGAGAGAGTTTGCTATTTAAAAGAAGTGTCGGAAGCACTTCAAATCAGTGGGTATTACTCAATAAATGATAATGACAGATAACTAGATAAAAAACAAAAAGTTGGATTCCTATATACTAATATAAATTCCAGCTAGATTGACTAATATAAAAAAATAAAATGATAAAAGTACTGGAACATAGGACATCTTTTTAAAATTATCTTGGAATGGGAAAGACCTTTTAAAGTATGACACAGAACTAAGAAACCATAAAAGTTTAGTTAGACTACACAAAAATAAAACTCTTCTACACAGAGAAAACATTTTAAGCAAATTCAAAAGTCAACAAACTGGGGAGGGGGTATTTGTAAGCCAGCATCTCAGAAGAAGGGCTCTTTTCTCCAACATATACAAAGGTACTACCAGTCAATAAGAAAAAGAACAATAAATCAATAAATAAGTGCCCCCAAATACAGACAAATCACAGAAAAAGAAATATAATGATTTAAACATACAAAACTATCCTCAACTTCATTCATAATATAAGAAATGTAAATTCAAACTATATTAAAATAGCAATTTTTACCTTTCTTGCCGGCAAAGATAAGACATTTTGATTTTGATAACACTGTATGTTAGCAAGGGATGGGGAAACTGTTTCATACATTGCTGGTGGGGAGTTTTCACGGGTATGATATCTATGAAATTTGCATTGCTTTATGATTTGGCTCAGAAAATCTAGTACTCTGGCCTTCAGATATACTCACATAGATCAGAAAAATGATCTACATGCAAAGATATTTCTCGTGCCCATGTTTCTAACTTTTTGCAACAACTTAAACATCCATCGATGGGGACTAGTCAAATTTATTATGGCATGTCCATAACAATTAAATACTATACAGTTGTAAAAAAGAACAAGGCAGCTCTGTGTGTGCAAATATGGAACGATTTCCAAAATGCAAAACCCAAGGTGCTCAACAGTGCGTGTGTGTCTCTCTCTCTCTCCCTCACACACGTTATCTCTGACAGAAGAATCTGATAGATGTGTCCGCCTCTATAGATGACTAGGAGACAGGGGAGGGGGAGGAGTTATTTTTACTTTATACTTATCCCTTTGGTAGTTTTTGAATTTTGTACCATTTTACTTAAAAAAAAAAATAATAACAATAATGATTTTTAAAAAGCAAAGGATCTCTTTTAAAGGAAATTATTTGTTTCATGGGATGAGATTTTCCTGTGTGAGGGACAGGGGTACATGGTATACTTATATAAACACTATTCTATTAAATCAACAGAGAAATTACAGGTTTTAAGAGAAAGGATTCTAGTCCTGGTTCTGATTTCATGAAGGAAGCACTGCCTGAGGGAAGGAAGACCAGGGCCCGCCTGATCTCCCAAGTTCTTGCAACTCTCTAGACCTATTCGTGGCTCTAACAACCTTAGAGGCCTATGTACAGTTGTAAATAAATATTATTATTAGGAAGCACACCCCACAGGAACCATTCTCTTACTATTTGATCTTCAAAATGACTTTGACAAAATGAACTGTCACAAGTGCTTCTTCTATAACTGGGTACAGGAGACAGGGGGAAAAAAGGGTGATGAAGCTCGAAAGAGAGGGAGGAAAGAGCTAGGTCCCTTTACTATGAATACAACAGTGCTGATCTTCTGACATTGTTTAACTTTTAAATAACCTGTAAGAGGGCCTTCCCTGGTGGCACAGTGGGGTTAAGACTCCACGCTCCCAACGCACGGGGCCCAGGTTTGATCCCTGGTCAGGGAGCTAGATCCCACACTCATGCAACAACTAAGAGTTCGTGAGCCACAACTAAGGAGCCCACGTGTCGCAACTAAGGAGCTGACGAACCAAAACTTGCTCACCTGCTGCACCTAAGACCTGCTGCAACCAAATAAATAAACAAAACAATAACAGGAGGATATTCGTTCAGTAGTTATATCTGTAAGAATCCCAATAAAAAGTCTGTCATGGCATACTGGTCATTTGAGTCCAGGTTATTCCACATTCATTAAGCAATATGCTGGATGAACAGGAGAGCGGATGGAATTATACCATATGTGATTCCTTATTTTTTTTTTGGCTGGGATCTTAGTTCCCTGACCAGGGATTGAACCCAGCCCCATAGCAGTGAAAGCACCGAGTCCTAACCACTGAACAACCAGGGAATTCCCCACTGTACATGATTCTAATGAGAGTGATGTCTTTACTCACCCGGATATGCTGGAGGTAGAGAGACAGGTCTCGGATAAAAGATTTGATCAATCTTTCTTGCATTCGGAAGTTTTTCTCTGTTTCTTCAAATACTTCATCTTTAATCTGTTCAAAATAAAAAAGTGCTGTTAGCAAATTGGGACTTTCCCTCAATAGATCTTATTGGCAAAAGCATCTTTCTTAAAGCATCTTTTGTTTAAATTTTAAGCCTTTGATGTTTCCCTCAATCATACTGAATTGGATTTGACAGAGCTCCTAAGTACACACAGGCCCTCCTGGCTCTAACTGACCCCGTCTGTTCCTGATGGAAACCCTTTGCTGGTCAGGCTGTTTGCTTCACCAGTATTGTTGCCTTGCCTGGTTTGCCCTCCTCTCTCCCTATGCCAAACCTGCCCCTCTCCTTTAAGACTCAGATTAAATCTCTTGCCAACATGAAGCACACTCTCACGGAGCTCTAGTTTTTTTAAGTACCACAGCGTGTAGAGAACAAACTACAAAGCTTAGCAACTGATTCTTTAGCTGGTATTTTCCACTGACTGTATCACATACACATGGTTCAGTGCATGAAGTCTGGAGACTGGATCTACTTGTTGATAACTGTTTTACAAATCACTCAAACCTTAGACTTTACATTTCCTCATGTGTGACATATGGTGTTGAACAAGGTGATCTCTGAAATCCCTTCTAGCTTAACATGTCTACAATTTTCATTTTGTCTCCCCAAATAGCTTATAAGCTCCTTATGGGTGTCTAAAACCATGATAACTATTACATGGTGACCGATTTGGCCTCCTGATTTGCCTTCATACACACTGTAAGCAGCTCACCAAGGCTCGGATGGAGGGTTGGGTGGATGGATTTAAATGAACAGTAGCTGCAGGGTCCTGTATCCACCAGCTAGCAAACACCAGGGGAGGTACTAAGAGGGGAATCTTGCCAATTCACACCATGCAGGCTGCCCCGTGGAGCCCTGAAAAGCAGCCAAAGACAGGCTGAACCTTCAAGCGCAGGAACCTCACCTGTGGGGCAAAGCCAGTGAGGTGCTTCAGGTGACTGCTAACCCGGTTGGATTTCTTGATGATGGAGTGGATGTTCAGTTTAGAAATTTTCTCCATGAGGCTATCTTCATCACCCTTTCGGTACTTGAGGACTGGGGAGTGAGTCAAATTGGTGAGTGAAGAAAGCCCTCTTCTGAGCATGGACAGACTACAAATGAGACTAACAGCCCAAACTAGAGCTAGTGCTTGTTTTCAATGAGCTTATAACTGAGTACACAAAACGTTAATCCAAATCACCATTTATGGACAGATCGGATACCTGGAGAACAGCAGAGACTGTGCGCAGACTGGAGAAGGTTAGAGATGAGGAAGGAAGGTCGCAGAGGTGTAAGGGACAGAGCCTAAGATTTGGAGTCAAGGAAACCTGAGTTCAGTGCCTGGGTCTGTCATTTCATCAAGGTGTGGCCTTAGGGAATTCCCTGGTGGTACAGTGGTTAGGACTCTGCACTTGCACTGCCAGGGCCTGGGTTCAATTCCTGGTCAGGGAACTAAGGTCCTGCAAGCCATGGGGTACGGCCAAAAAAAAAAAAAAAAAAAAAGGTGGGGCCTTAAATAAGCCACTTAACTTCTCTGAGCCCCATTTTCCTTTCCAATAAGATGTAGAAAGTAATAGTACCTGACTTATAAGACCACCTTAAATGGTCTCATATACAAACGAGATATTTATATACAATCGTCTCATAGTGAAATGCTATGCAGGAGTTTTTGATTAATCTATGTGTCATGCATCAGGCACAGTCTGCAGAAAAGCCTGGAAATAAGAGTAAAAGGGTAGCAAGGGAAGGCTGGGTGGTAGCAAAAAGGCACACTTTACTGTTGTAGGAGATGAAGATGACATTACATGAGGAGATATGAACCAGGACAAAGGGCCAGATGGCCAGAGAGCTTTAACATCCACAGTCAACATTAAACACGGGTGTCATGGCTGAAGCAGAAGGGGAAAATGATTTTAGATAAATATGGAGAATAGTGGAGAGACAGGCAAAGAGGCTATATTATAGATTCTTTGAGGATATGAATAATAAATCAGTTTAGCATGGTCACCATGCTATACTCATTGAGTGTTCAAAATCAAAGCCTCAACAAGAGATTTGATAAGACAAAAGAAATGGTTCAGTTTGTTCTATATTATAAAGAAAGAGAGGGTGTTTGGCAACTGACTGCACAGTTCTGTGGGGGGGGGGGGCACAGACCAGAGGCAGGACTGATGGGACCAGGGAGGTGGGCAAACCCGGGTCTTCTGAAAGAACACAAAAAAGTTCTAGCTTCAGTGGAAACACTGAAATATCCAACCAGACGTGCGGAGCAAACACATATAAGCATGGACTGGAGAGGACTGCCTTCAATGAGTTGAGAAGGCAATCACTCATGCTTGAAGGAACTCTCCTGATCAGCCATTCTCTAATAGGTCTTTTTATCTCTTAGGAAAGACTCATTGCTATAAGCTTTATCACAGGTGCCTTATTTCCAACATGCATGATTGTGCTTTTATTATGATCACTGTTTTTTTTCTTTCATTATCTCATTTTCCCCAAATTCTATTACCATTTCTTCATCACAGCCCTATTACCTACCATCTGCTTATCCACCTCTGGTGAAGTAATTAATTCTTTTGAGAAGGAGAACATTCTCATGGGTATACCTCCTTTTCAGCAAGTATGCTTTTCTTACCCAGGTCCTTTCGACGTTTATATTCATTAATGTTAACGTTGATTTCCTTGACTGCAAGGACTGCACTGGTTAAAGGCACTTTATCTGGGTGGGACTCGGGGGTGGAATTCAGCAACTCCATCAGCAGCAGTGGGTAGCGCATTACTCTCTGCACTGGTTTGATGAGGAAGGAGCCCAGGTTAATATAATTTGTGCATCCCCTTCAAGAAAAGGAAAAACAGAGACGTCAGTCAACTGTCAGTAACACAGGGCCTACAGGTAGTATTTGTTATTCCTAACATAGCTCCGTTCTTTCACCCTACTTCCCAACTTAATTCATTCACATTTACTGGGCACCTAATAAACACCAGGCAGTGTTCTAGGTGCTGCGGATTTAGTAGTGACCCAAAAAAGTCCCTGCCCTAGTGGAAAGAGGCAGACAATAATCAAACAAACATTATATGAAGTGTCATTAGGTGGTAAGTGCTACGGAGGAAAGTACAGCAAGGCAGGTCTACTTCTAGGTTTCTGTCTATAAAGGAAGAAAATAATGAAATGAGCTTCTGCATCAAGTGGCAAGAACTTACCATTCATTGTACAGGCTCCTACAGGGCAGCGAGCATGAAAAGAAGAAACAACTGATTAAAGAAAATACTGATGCTGATTTTCACATTCCTCTCAGAACATATTAGTCCAACTAATGCCTATTAGCTGGGCAGACAAAAACCACATGGGACAGAAGGGGAATTGTGAATGTCTATGGTGGCATATCTAGTCTATTAAAAAAAGTCAATAAGCCCTTAACTTCACTTTGACCTACTTAGACATATATTATATCCTTATAGCCTGCCTCCCTAAGACAGGAGACTCTCACCTGATGGTCAAGAATAACTGACTTTATCTTCTTACCTTTTCTCTCATTTGGACCAAACTATCTTCCTGGCAGCTTCTTACCTGAAAATGCTAACTTAATACTTTGTGTGTATAGATAAAAGTGATTTTAATGGATAAAACTACAAGCAGGAAGCTACTTAAGATTTCCATGATATAGAATGGGAAACGGCAAGTTACATAATAGGACCTACGATAATGTATCACTTATGTTTAAAATATGATAGATCCATAACATAGACATGGGAGTGACTTCCAAAAGGCAGAACTGAAGAGCTATGATGGAATGAAGTGCTCAAAACTCCTACTTAAGATCTGCCAAGGAGTCCTGAAGATGCTTCTGGATCTTCTCATCCTTCTCATATATTTCCAGCAATGAGATGGCCTCATCATGATTCTGGCAATAAACCTTGTATGTTCCTTCAAGCTCATCTCGGTGATCAAGAAACACCGGTCCTTTGGAATATACACAAACATACAGTGTTTTTTAGTAACTTTCTTCTCAGCGTACTAAATGGAAGGTATATAACCAAACTTTAATACCAGATAATCCTATCACAAGAAATGAGAATAAGACTATCCTTCAAATTAATATGATATTTCCATGTAACAGCTTAAAATTCTACCTATTTAAAGCAAAATTTAAGAGAACTATCTCATCCATGTATTTATTTTTCAGAACGCATACACATGCACACGTGCATGCACACACACACAGCTGGTCCCTGAAACAGAGTCCAGTCCCTTTTCCGTCAGGCAGAGTAAGGCATTTGCAAGTACTCTCCATATAGGCATGTGATCAGAACCTGTAAAGACCCCTCAGCTCTCTAAGCCCCAAATCCCCACAGGGGTGAAGAGATCCTTCTACGGCAGCAGCTTCCAACCTTTTCTTTGCACGTAAATACACAAGACTATGAAGTTTATCATATTAATAAATATATTAATTTATAATATAAATTATATATAAATATATTAATACTATATTATATAAACCCTCTGAATCTATAATAATATATGTACTTCTTTATAAAGCACTGAATAGCAAAACATAGCAATGAATCTAATAATCACCATAATTTCAAAGTATGATGAGTGACACAAGAAACTGGTGTAACGTGTTGTTTCTGGTCATTGATGGAATTTCGAGATACTGCATGCAACAACTTAAATGTGATACGAGCAGGTGACTTCAGTTGGTGACAAAGTCACTGTTCCCTACAGTCATACCTTAAATCAATGCTAAATTTCTGTTATAAATAAAGAAACTTCTATACAAGTTGGTGGAGTACTTGAAATCTACTCATGGACCCCTGGTCTACACCATTTGGGCATAGGAATAATTCCTAAGCAAACTTCCCCGGAGCAATTTCATTTAGATCAGCTGCCTGAATGTGCCGATTCCCTGAATTGTTAAAACTGCTCTTCCTCTTGCCCCTCTTCCCTCTGTGTACCTGGTCCTTCCTTCTTCAGCTTGCACTGCTCCCCAAAAGACAACGTCCTCTCATCCTTGAGCTCCTCCCTCAAAATATGACCCTACTTACTGCTTCCCCTATAACTATTTCTCCCAGCCGCTGTGGGCATAAACCCCTTCCCTCAGGGAACCCCATCCCTTTCTCTACAAGGTCACCTCTGTTCCCTCCATGTTGTGTCCTATGGAATTCCCTATTCTCGTGAAGAGCACTTTCTATTTAAATGAAATGTATTTCCTTGATTATAGCTCCTTCCAAAAGAGAGCCGTGACTGTGTCCATACAAACCACACTCGTGCTGCCGTCCAACTGGCAGCCTTTCTTTGTCTAATCCTGTGACTCAACAGGCACAGGAGTTAAGAGTGGGGCTGCTTCCTTTTGACGTTCAGGGCCCCTTTGGAATCCCTGAGCCACCAACGTCTTTATCCAGTTTCACCAGCCGGTATTTGCCTGTCTTCTCCCCTACGTCTCCATTCCCCACCAGCACTCCCAGAACCTTCACTCTCACACCGGTTACACTGTACGTCCTCCATTCATGGGTTTTACCCTCCCTAATGGTGACTCTTCTACATCAACTACAAACTAACAAAGCTACAACTTAATTTACAGTGTCTTTCAAATTTGGGTCAAAACCCATGAATGGGTCATGGAATCTACTTTATGGGTATGATCAACACATTTTTGAGGAAATAAAATGGAATAGAAAAGAACAGAAAACATTGAACACAGTAAAAGTAAGCACAGACACACACACAAACATGTATCCTGGTCATTAGGTAAAATGTATTTCTTTCTGTGGGACATGTTTAAAATAATAAAAAAGCCAGTTCCTTAGATACTACTACATATCCAGAGTCTCCTGGTACTTCTTCCTCATCTCAACCTCCTCGTCTTCTAAATCATCCAAGCCCTGAACACCTACCATTCTCTCCTTCCCTGTGGACCCTGTTCTGGCTGTAACTAGAATCCTTCTCCAATCAGGCTTATAAGTTAATTCAATGATGCTTTTTCCAGCATCCTGGTTTACCCTGGATTTTCACCAAGTTATCCGCTCACTGTATACTTTTCCATTTTTATTCCTGGATCATAAAAACTGCTTGGAAGGCATACTTTTATTAAAAGGGGAGTTAAGGCGTAGTGCAGAACAGTTTGAATAGTATGCTACTGTTTATATAAATTTTTAAAGTGGGGATGGGGGACCAGGGTAGAGAAATACATATGTAATTGCTGTTATGATAAACTATCTCTGGAAGGAGATGTAAGAAAACTGGTAACATTAGTTGCTTCTGGTTGAGAAGAGCTGGGTGGCAGGGGACAGATAGAAGAGTTTTCATTAAGCAGTTCTTGGTACCTTTCAAATTTTGTGCCATGTGAATGTATTAAAAATAAGTTACATTTAAAATATACTCAGGGTTTCCTGGTGACGCAGTGGTTGAGAGTCCGCCTGCCGATGCAGGGGACATGGGTTCGTGCCCTGGTCCGGGAAGATCCCACATGCCGCGGAGCGGCTGGGCCCGTGAGCCATGGCCGCTGAGCCTGCGCGTCCGGAGCCTGTGCTCCGCAACGGGAGAGGTCACAACAGTGAGAGGCCCGCGTACCGCAAAAAAAAAAAAAATATATATATATATATATATATGTATAAAATATGTATCATATATTAAAATAAACTTAAGCAAAATAAAACATTGCTTATGCAATTCATGTCAATCTGCCCTTTGCTAGTGGCTCAGCGAAGCTTTAATTTGCCTTCCCTGACTTCTCAGAACCTTCCCTTATCAGACATTCAAAACCTTGTCCTTTATTAATTCTCCACTGAATGCACTGCTTGGCCTCCTGGTGGACCAAGACTGGAGCTCCCAGGCTGGTGCTCTCATCCAACCTCGGCTTCGCCTATTGCATACCACGGTCACTGCACACTGTCCCTCCTTGTAAAGCTCTGAGCCGGGCGGTTCCTAGGCCCTCTCCTCCCCCATCCCCCACACGCCTTCAGCTCATCTCAGTCGGCTACCTAAATCCTCGGTTGTCTTGGGACAAGAAGGGGAAGGGAAAAACAAAAATAAACAGCTGATATTGTATGGGGGTGAGATTATGGATATTCTGTTTTCATTTCCTCTTTTATTGTTGTCATAATACACAGGTAATAAAATAAATTGAAAAAATGTTTGATTAATAATTAATTCCTTTCAGATACCAGTTTCTCTCATTTCTTTCATAATTCAAATTAATAACCTACAGATACTTATTTCAAGTGCCTTATGAAATCCTATAAATTGGCTTTTATGCTTTATAGGGTGACCTCTATAAAAATGGGGTCACCATGGCTACCTCTAATCAATGTGTGCTTCTTCTTCCTCAACCCCCCTGACCTCTGACCTCTCCAATTAAACTGAGAGCAGGACCCCAGGCTTCAGTTTCTCTTGCAGCTGTTCTGTACAGAATTTAACAGCCTATGCAGAGATGACAGAAAAGACCTGAGTCTGAATGTCAGTCCCATCAAGTACTAGCCATGTGACCCTGAGCAAATTACTTCCTGCTGTAAGTCTCAGTTTCCAATCTGTAAAGTAAGATTAATAGCAGCTAAACCTCATAGGGTTGTTGTAGGCAACAAGTGTGATAAAGCTTGACATACCTTGAAAGGGTGTGTGGAGTACAATAAATACCAGAGAAATGTAAGTTGCACTATCACCTAACATCCCACAGCCATTCCTGCAGGAGGGCAGAGCCGTGACTGTTCTTATGTCCATTTCTCTCCCAGGTAAGTCAGGTCAATACCACCTAGCCTAAGTCAACATCATGAGCCTACTCCCCTCTCTAGTGATCTGTGTAGGCATATGCATGTGACCCAGCTCTGGCCAATGAGAAACAAAGAGGATTCTGGTGAGGGGGCTCTGGAAAGGCTGCTTACTATTAAATGACACAGGGTCAATTTTTCCTTCTGCTAGACGTTGTGATGTGTGTAGTGGAATGGCTAGAACTGTGGTAGCAACTTGTCACTATGATTCCAATAATATAGCAAAGTGATAAGATGACCCCTCCCACAAGGCACCAGAGCTGGTCTGTATGACCAACAGAATATGGCAGAAGTGATGGTATGTAGTATCTGAGATCAGGTTATAGAAGACACTGGGGGGACTTCCCTGGTGGCACAGTGGTTAAAAATCCTCCTGCCAATGCAGGGGACACGGGTTCAAGCCCTGGTCCAGGAAGATCCCACATGCTGGGGAGCAACTAAGCCTGTGCACCACAACTACTGAGCCTGCGCTCTAGAGCCCGCGAGCCACAACTACTGAAGCCCGTAAGCCTAGAGCCCATGCTCTGCAACAAGAGAAGACACTGCAATGAGAAGCACCCCAACGAAGAGTAGCCCCCGCTCGCCACAACTAGAGAAAGCCCGCGCACAGCAATGAAGACCCAACGCAGCCAAAAATAAAGATAAATTAAAAAAAAAAAAGAAGACGCTGGCTCCCATCTTGAGCTTCCTCTTCCTCCTGGATCACTCACTTTGAGGAAAGCCTGAGGTCATGAAGATGGTGAAGAGGCTCACATGACAAGGAACCGAGGCTTGATGAGCTGAGTGAGCTTTTGGAACTGGATCACTGATGGAGCCCCAGATGACAGCAGCCCAGGTAACAGTTCGACTCCAACCTCATGAGAGACCCTGAGCCAGAATCACCTAGCTAAGCCACTCCCAGATTGCTGAACCACAGGAAAGTGATCTAACGTGTTTCTAGTTTTAAGGCACTAAATTTTAGTATAATTTATTACACAGCAATAGATAACTAACACAATTCCCTTGTTTATAAGAAATAATTGTTTTTCAAACATTTTGACAATGACCCACATGAATAAATACATTTAAAATCATGACTCAGGGCTTCCCTGGTGGCACAGTGGTTGAGAATCTGCCTGCCAATGCGGGGGACACGGGTTCGAGCCCTGGTCCGGGAAGATCCCACATGTCGCGGAGCAACTAAGCCTGTGCGCCACAACTGCTGAGCTCTAGACCCGTGCACTCTAGAGCCCACAAGCCACAACTGCTGAGCCCACATGCCACAGCTACTGAAGCTCACGAGCCTAGAGCCTGTGCTCCACAAGAGAAGCCACCGCAATGAGAAGCTTCTGCACCGCAACGAAGAGTAGCCCCTGCTCGCAGCAACTAGAGAAAGCCCGTGTGCAGCAATGAAGACTCAACGCAGCCAAAAATAAAGTAAATTAATAAAAAAAAAATCGTGACTCAGTATACATATACAAAGAATTGGAAAAAAGTTTCAAAAAACTATAGTTATTATTTACAGTACATTCTGGTATCTTCTATTTTATTGGAAAAATATATATTGGGTGCTAATTTTTTTTAGAGACCATTCAGTAGTTTTTTTTTTTTATTAATAAGACTATAAATAAAGAAAGGCATCCTTTTTTTTTTTTGGCCACATGGCTTGCGGGATTCTTAGTTCCCTGACCAGAGATCGAACCCAGGTGCCCTGAAGTGGAAGCTCAGAGTCCTAACCACTGGACTGCTAGGGAATTCCCAAGAAAGGCAACTTTTCTTTTTTTTTTTTTTTTTTTGCAGTACGCAGGCCTCTCACTGTTGTGGCCTCTCCCGTTGCGGAGCACAGGCTCCGGACGCACAGGCTCAGTGGCCATGGCTCACGGGCCTAGCCGCTCCGCGGCATGTGGGATCTTCCCGGACTGGGGCACGAACCCGTGTCCCCTGCATCGGCAGGCGGACTCTCAACAACTGCGCCACCAGGGAAGCCTGAAAGGCAACTTTTTGAAGATCAATTCTCCACGGCATTTCTACATGACTTGGGACAGCTCTTGTCCCAGATTATATTTCCAAGGATGTTAATATAAACAGAAAGTCTTGGAAAATAGAGATAGATTCTCCTTCCTGGACAGACGGCAGGTTTGTTCCTGACCAGAATAACAATGTCTTCTTCCTGTACAAAGTTGGACGAATCTGCCAGCAGCCTGCTATAATACTGCCGTTTATCTAAGTGTGATTGGTTCCTTAGCTGTAAGATAAACCCACTGTGTTACTGGGTTCTAAACTGATCTCATGATCCACTAACAGGCTGCAACTGTTGGTCTGAAAAACATCATATCATGTGACAACAAAAATTTCTTCTATTGCCAGCATCCTCTATCACCTCAAGGTATATAAAAGGAGAAGCAGGGGCCAAATAACCTTCGAACTAAGTAATTAACACTTAATTTTCCTAACAAAACTACCAGCTGGGCCCTTCTTCCCCTGCCTCCTACCTATGAAATTAAACAAACAAACAAACAAAAAAAACCTGCTTCTGAAACAATGGCAGGGGCTCATACCTACGGCATCGCTGATTTCCAGATCAGCCAATAATTGCTTTGAGACCTTAATCACCATCTGCATATTTCCAAAAAGTCCCTCAAAATCAATGTTTGGTATCTGAGAAAGGAAAACAAAACAAAGATGCAGAGAAATAAAATTAACGGCATATCATTCACATTAGGAACATCTCTTCAAAGGATGATACAAAAGCTGCTCAAGGTTATCTTCACTCACTCTCACGAAGTTTCCAGAGTGGGAACATCTAACATCGCCTTTAGTGTCACCATCTGTCCTTGATCCAACTACTTTCTGCTCCCCCCTCCCCCACTACCATAGTAAAATGACCGTAGAACCAATTTCTATAATTGTACTGGGACACAAATTCCACCCAGTACCCAAAATCGGATGGCACCGTCCACATCCTAGAGAAGTTCTGTGAGTGACTGCTCCAGGAGTCCACACTCAAGCTGAGCCCAGTGGTCAAGTAACAAGCAATAGGATTGTAAATCCCTGGGATATCAATAACGTTTTTTCCCTGTCTTCGGCATCTAAGAGAGTGTCTAGCATACACATATTAGTAAGACTTTCTGGAATAAACCTTATACAATCAGGTGCTACAGCCAGGTAACCCACCATCCCCAGACTTCATTATATTATTGCACAACCTCCCAGTAAAGTGACAATCCCAGACTCACTGGAACTGTTTTCAGGAGCCACAGAAACAGGAAATGTCCTAGGAATTATTGCAGTAACTTAAGTTAATAAGTTAATAATGGACTTGATAAGTGACAGGATGGTGAATGCTTAAGTTGATGACAAATGTAAACTGGGGCCCTTGAATTAAGAGCAGCAAACCCAATAAATTTTATTTCAAACCCAATAAATCTTTGTGGTGAAAGCTTCCATACCCTAATGCATCAGGCTTGGAGAACCACGTTCAAGGCAAAGCTAACTTTCTCCCACAGTTCCCACCTGTGCCTGCTGCAGGGGTACCATGATCCGCTCCAGACACATTTCCAGATCCCGAATGTAGTCTCTCTCCGTCTGAAGAAGTTCCTCTATCACCTTGGCTCTCTTCTCCAGCATCCTCTGCTCTGGGCTTGCAGTGGACACAGACCCAGAAGGGGCCACTAGTGCTGAAGACTGGGAGGAGAGGAGTGTCATTTCTAGAAAGGAAAAGAGAACTGGTCAGTAGCTCTGGGTGTAAAAGCAGACCTCTGCAATAGTTGAAAAGAACACATTCTTTGAGAACCAAAGGTCTCGCAATTGTCAATCATCAGGAAATCTGATCCTCAAGTCAGTTCTAATCACGAAGATGAAGAGCTTAGAAAGCCATCCCTGCAGAAAGAACTTCTCCCATCTGCGATACCATTTCTAGAATCTGTCCTAAAAACAAGTAGCTGGCCCATTTTATGAGGACAAATCAGCGTCTACAACCTCCTTGGGAAAGAGGTGGAAAGAGGTGCTGTTCTTAAAAAGAACTGCTTGGTTAAGAATCTGCCAGCCAATGCAGAGGACACAGGTTTGAGCCCTGGTCCAGGAAGATCCCACATGCTGTGGAGCAACTAAGCCCGTGCACCACAACTACTGAGCCTGTGCTCTAAAGCCTGCAAGCCACAACTACCGAGCCCGCGCACCACAACTACTGAAGCCTGTGTACCGCAACAAGAGAAGCCACAACAGTGAGAAGCCCGCACACTGCAATGAAGAGTAGCCCCTTGCCACAACTAGAGAAAGCCCGCGTGCAGCAACGAAGACCCAATGCAGCCATAAATAAATAAATAAATAAAAAGAACTGCTTTCACTTAGTTAGGTATAAAACCCGTTTCATGAACTTAGCAGCAGAAATACCAAGCTGGAAGTTACAAATACTGATACAGCACATTAAAAATAATATTATGGGGAACATAATAATGCCAACTAAGGGAAAGACAAAAATTAGGTAGGAATTATCTGTCTGAGATCTGGGTGACTGTAGGGCCCACCTTATTCCAGTTACTGTGATGGTGGATTAATATTAGCATGTAATAAAATATGTAAAAACTGTTTAGATTCTCCCTATCAAAACATTAATGAAGGGGACTTCCTTGGTGGCTCAGTGGTTAAGAATCCGCCTGCCAATGCAGGGAACACAGGTTTGAGCCCTGGTCCTAGAAGATCCCACATGCCACGGAGCAACTAAGCCTATGGGTCACAACTACTGAGCCTGCACTCTAGAGCCCGCAAGCCACAACTACTGAGCCCACTTGCCTAGAGCCTGTGCTCCCTAACAAGAGAAGCCACCGCAATGAGAAGCCCGCGCACCGCAACAAATACCCAACGCAGCCAAAAATAAAAAAATAAAATAAATTTATAAAACAACAACAACAACAACCAAAAAAACATTAATGAAGACTCACAAGCAAGTTTTGCTACTTCAAATGTCCTGGAAGATACAAATGTCCTATAAGTAGGAAGTTCTTTAATAGTATTTTCAATTAAAAAAACCTCTACAAAACCACACCACATGATCTAAGAATGAAAACAAATATGTATTTTGTCATTAGCTTTTACAAATACCTGTTACTTAGATACATATGAGGAGAGAACTATTATGCATGAGATGGCATTTGTTCATTTAAAATGAAAGTTAAATGCTAAAATAAACAACTGAGAAAATTTCAACAGTGAAGCAATCTCTGCTGTTTACTTCAAATTCCTTAAGATCCACTTTAAAAAATGACAAATTTGGTAAGTAAACATACTAGCAAGTCTGAGTATGATTACAAGAATGTTTTTACCCAGATCTAAGAAGCAAAAACACAAGTGTTCAAACTACTTACGGAAAACTAGGCTTTCACAGCAGATTTTAGTCTCCAAAAACCTTCCCCACTGCTCCTTCTCTAAGAATTTAGGAATTCCAATGTTTAAAAAGTGTAACCCAGATTCTGGTTTCTAAAAACCACTCTTCAGTAAAAGGAACCAGAATTCTTCATGTGGAAAGGGCATGGAGCCAACTTGAAGTAGCTCCCACTGGCCAAATCTGTACAATTTGAGTATCAAAATAACTAAGCACAGCAAAGCATTGTAATCCATTGACTAAAATAAGAATCCACGAGCTCTTATTGATAGTATATAAGTATATAAATAAATGGGGGAGAAGAGAAAGCTCTTTCTTATGGTAGAATGTCAGCTAATAAATATAGAACAATGGAATTAGAAAAATCAGTATTTTGCAATCATCGGAATAAAATTTGGTTCAGGAACAAACCATCAGTGAATGATTCTGGTGTTGGTGGTAGGGTTTTGATGATGATCGGGATATCTACATAGTTTTGAACTAGTTATTAAAAATTATTTATTACAAAAATGAAAAAGTGACTCTAGAGTGGAGAAGTGGGTTACACCATAACCTAGTAATCAAAATTAACACGACCAATTAGGGACAAATAGACATCATGTGCTACCAAATGTCAGGTCTAGAAATAACACAATATCCCTATATAGAAAGACAGTCAAAGATGCATAATCTGAAATGAATCTTGAGGAAACATCAGACAAACCTAGGGGTTTGCATCCTTCAAAATGTCATGTCATAAAAGACAGAGGAAGCCTGAGGAGCAATTCCCAATTAAAGGTAACTGAAGGACTTCCCTGGTAGTCCAGTGGTTAAGACTCCAAGCTTTCACTGCAGGGGGTGTGGATTCCATCCCTGGTTGGGGAACTAAGATCCCACATGCACATGGTGCAGCCAGGAAAAAAAAAAAAGGAAGAAAGAAAGAAGGAAGAAAAGATAACTGAAGAGATGACAAATAAATGCAATGTGTGATCCTGAACTGAATCCTGATCTGGGGAAAAAATTGCTACAAAGGACATTAATAGGACAAGCTGATGAAACTGGAATATAGACTATAGATTGGGTGTATGATTAAACCAATTAAAAATTTCCTGAAATGGACAGCTACATGTAGAAGAATGAAATTCGAACATTCTCTAACACCATATACAAAAATAACTCAAAATGGATTAAAGACCTAAATGTAAGACCAGATATTATAAAACTCTTAGAGGAAAACACAAGCAGAACACTCTTTGACATAAATTGCAGCAAAATATTTTGGATCCATCTCCTAAAGTAAAGGAAATAAAAGCAAAAATAAACAGGACCTAATTAAACTTAAAAGCTTTCTCACAGCAAAGGAAATCACTGATAAAATGAAAAGACAATCTACTGAAAGGAGAAAATATTTGCAAATGATATGACCGATAAGGGATTAATATCCAATATATATAAACAGTTCATACAACTATACATCAAAAAAACAAACAATGCAGGACTTCCCCGGTGACGCAGTGGAGAAGACTCTGCGCTCCCAATGCAGGGGGCCCGGGTTCGATCCCTGGTCAGGGAACTAGATCCCACATGCATGCCACAACAAAGAGTTTGCATGCCACAGCTAAGGAGCCCGCTGATGCAACCAAATAAATTAATAAATATTAAAAAAAAAACAAAACGCTATTTCAAAATGGGCAGAAGAACTGAATAGACATTTTTCCAAAGAGGAAATGCAGACGGCATATGAAAAGATGCTTAACATCACTAATCACAGGGAAATGCAAATCAAAACCACAATGAGATATTAACTCACACCTGTCAGAATCGTTATGATCAAAAAGAACACAAATAACAAACGTTGGCAAAGATGTGGAGAAAAGGGAACCCTCCTACACTGTTGGTGGGAATGTAAACTGGTGTACCCACTGTATAAAACGGTATGGAGGTTTCTCAAAAAACTAAAAACAGAACTACCATATGACCCACCAATTCCACTCCTGGGTATATATCTGAAAAAAACAAAAACACTAATTCAAAAAGATATATGCACCCCAGTGCTCATAGCAGCATTATTTACAATAGCCAAGACATGGAAGCAACCTAAGTGTCCATCAACAGATGAATGGATAAAGAAGATGTGGTGTGTATACATATACACACACACAATGGAATACTACTCAGCCATAAAAAAAGAACAAACCGTTGCCACTTGCAGTAACACTGATAGACTTGGAGGGCATCATGCAAAGTGAAATAAATCAGACAAAGACAAATACTGTATAATATCATTTATATGTGGAATCTTTTTCTTTGGCTGCTCCATGCAGCACATGGGAGCTTAGCTCCCTGACAAGGGATTGAACCTGCGCTCCCTGCACTGGAATCTCCGAGTCTTAACCACTGGACTGCCAGGGAAGTCCCTTATATGTGGAATCTAAACAATACAACAAACTAGTGAATATAACAAAAAAGAAGCAGACTCACAGATATAGAGAACAAACTAGTGGTTACCAGTGTGGGCGGGGAGGGGCAATAAAAGGGTGCGGGAGTGGGAGGCACAAACTGCTGGGTATAGGATAGGCTCAAGGATGTACTGTACAACACGGAGAATACAGCCAATATTTTCGAATTACTGTAAATAGAAAGTAACCTTTAAAAATTGTATTAAAAATTTTTTTAATAAAAAAATTCCTGACATGGCACATCTATGGTGGTCATGTATGAAAATATCCATATTACACACTGACACTTACTAAGGGGCATAATATATGCAACCTAGTCTCAAACAGTAAAGAAAAAAAAGTGTGTGTGTGTGTGTGTAGAGAGAGAGGGAGAAAGTGAGCGAGAGAGAAAATGAAAACAAAAATATGGCATAATGTTAAATACTGGCAAATGTGAATAAAGGAGGATCTGTGTACCACTGCAATTTTCTATAAATTTGATATTATTCAAAATAAAACTTAAAAAGACATAATTAGAAAATTTCTCTTTTTTGGTAGAATGACAAAATTTCAAGCATAACTCTTATTTCATCAGAAATTAAGTAAATCATGATTAAATTAATTGTAGTGTACAAAAAATTGATTTTCAATGGCCTTATTTTAAATTTTCTTCGTGATTTCAAAGCTACAGAATTTCAGACCCAAATATGGTTTCAGAAGCTGTAAGTTGAGAAGAGAAATTCACCTTAAACACAGGACTAAAAAGCTCTGGAAAGAGAGAACACTCACTGAATTCCTACCACGTGCTAGGTGCTTTACGAGTTATGTCCCTGAACTCATTTAATATTCACATCAAAACTCTAAAGTAGTATTACTATTCCCATTTAACAGATAAGAAAACCTAGCCTTTGAGAGACTGACCAACTTGTCCCAGCCTATGTGATGAGTAAATGGCAGTTCTGGAATTTGAATCTAAATATATTTAAATCCAAATCCTGTATTTAAATCCACTTAATCCTGCACCATTCTGCCTCTCTAGCCTGGAATCTCAATTTAAAAAGGTCAGGGCCGGGGCTTCCCTCGTGGCTCAGTGGTTGAGAGTCTGCCTGCCGATGCAGGGGACACGGGGTTCGTACCCCGGTCCGGGAAGATCCCACATGCCGCGGAGTGGCTGGGCCCGTGAGCCATGGCCGCTGAGCCTGCGCGTCCGGAGCCTGTGCTCCACAGCGGGAGAGGCCACAACAGTGAGAGGCCCGTGTACCGAAAAAAAAAAAAAAAAGGTCAGGGCCTATTTGCTTCAAATCTTAAAAATTCCCTGGAAACTATTATCTCTCAGGAATCAAAGTTCTATTAATTATAATACTTGAAAGCATAAAATACCAGCAAGCACTCATCAATTAGAAGTCAGCAACTTACAACCTAAGAGACACAATTAGATTTTTATTTATATTTAAAAAGAGAAAAAGAAATGGTAACAATTCTTCTAAAATATCAGCATGCTATTTTTTCCCTGCAGGTAGATTTATAAATTCTGGAACAGACTTTAAAAAACAAAAAGGAAAACAGTTTAGCTCGATCAAAAATCCCTGTGGGGTGTTTTTGCTAAATTGTGTTTCCTGGGCATCACCCCTGAGATTGATTCAGCAAATCTGGGTGGATCTGCAGTTTTAACAAAATGCTAGGTGCTTCTGAAGATGCAGGTGACCTCCAGGCTCCACACACGCATGAATTAATACTCAAGGATTAAATCAAACTAGGAATACCTGGCTTGAAATAGCTGCAAATGTAAAATTGTTTTTCCATTATTCAAAATATACCCTAGGGGGGAAAAATGATCAACAATTTTACTATCTGGGACACCAAAGTGAGAGAGGGGGCCCCTCACCCTGAAAGCCTTTGAATCGCGCACTCCCCCACTCTTTAACTGGGGGAACCCTGAGAAAGTCCATTTTCACTTCTGGGCCTCAACGTCCTCATACGTACAATGAGGATAATAATACCTGTTTTGCAGAACTGCTGAGCAAATTAAACAAGGTAATTACTCAACACAAGTTAGTTCTCCCACAACGGGCCAGAAAATGCTACCTGTACCAGGTTAAGGTAAAATGCACCGAGGAGAAATGGTTCAGATACCATAAAGTTCCACTTTTCTATAAGAACAATAAAATCTGGGGATGCGGAAGCACATGGAGGAAACTGAGGCCCAGTACCAGCCTAACAATAAAAGTTGCAGACTAGCCCCACTTTCTTCCTAGGGCGGCCCGGGAGGCGTTAGGAGCTGGGGCTGACTGCACAAACTTACTACTGTGATAAAGCAATTAGGGATGGGTTGTTTTTTTCCTTTTGTCCCACCCCATCCCCTCCCCCGCAAAGTCCCCATTCCATTCCTTCTCAAGATATCCTCACCCCCTCAGGTTAGTGCATGGTCCCAGGCTCATACCTCAGTGTTCCTAGGAAGCGATTCAGTTAACCTGCAGCTTCCCACAACTCTACCAACCACATTCCAAAGCAGAGTTAAAGAGAAAAGCCGCTCACTCTTCCCTTGCCTCTGAAAGCTGGCTCCGTCTTTGCCGGGGAGAATCTTTGAACCCCGGCGAGGTCCCAAGCGGCACTTGAATGAGGCGGCTAACTGTTCTACCTGCTTTTGTGAGGCTCCAGCAACCCCGGAACGTACCTGCAGCGCCAAAATTCTGGTGCAAATGTTCCCACGGGTGCAAGGGCTGGCAGCCAGAGCAGAATCTTCCCAGAGCTCTGGAATGCTCCACAACCCCCTAAAATCCTTTGAATAGGGTAGGCATTTCCCCCAGGCTTTCCCATATTTACATATGAATCGTCCCGAGTCCTCCAGGCTATCACAACAGGGCCTGTTCTAAAGGACGGAGCTGGAATTCTCCAATTCCTGGACTGAGATGCAGAAGAGCGGGCCCAGCTCTGCTCAGACTCAATGCCTTTTCCCTATTAGCTTTCCTTTCCTAGTCCTAAAACAGCCAAAACTCCACTTCAGGAGTTGTTTTTTTTTTAGGTTTGTTTTTTTTTAATGTATTTATTTTTGGCTGCGTTGGGTCTTTGTTGCTGCGTGCGGGCTTTCTCTAGTGGCAGTGAGCAGGGGCTCACTCTTCCTTGCAGTGCATGGGCTTCCACTTCCACTGCTCTTGTTGCAGAGCACGGGCTCTAGGCACATGGGCTTCAGTAGTTGTGGCACGTGGGCTCAGTATTTGTGGCTCATGGGCTGTCGAGCGCAGGCAGGCTCAGTAGTTGTGGCACACGGGCTTAGTTGCTCCGCTGCACGTGGGATCTTCCCAGACCAGGGCTCGAACCCGTGTCCCCTGCATTGGCAGGTGGATTCTTAACCACTGCGCCACCATGGAAGCCCACTTCAGGAGCTTTTAATCACGAGTTTTATCTCTTTTTCCTACACCTTGCTACATATTGTGTTTTTTTGGATACTCTTTTCAGGGAAGCAGTCTTATGATAAGAGGCAAGGATGTAAAGGGGGCAGCATTTGTCTACTTTTCTGCCCTTAGGACCTCTCATTCGGCAGGCAGTCCCTCTCCCTGGCCAGGCACAGGTCTCACTTCCCCCCCCCCCCCCCCCAGGTCTTGGTACTCTAGGTACCTTACCCTAAAGCCATCAGAATGCAGATCTTACCAGGCTGGTCCCAGGACAGCAAGAACAGCACAGAGTAATTCACTGGAATTGGGAGCCATGCTCACAGCTCACATTTACATTTTAAAAGAAAGTGAGGAAAAGAAAGTTGCCGAACAACATGTCATTTTTGTTTAAAAAAAGAAGGTGGAATAAGAGGAGGAGAGAGAAAAAAAAGAGAGAGAAAACATGCAAAAACCTCTACATATTTCCATATACACACATATAATATGTAAGTGCACAGAGAAAGGTCTGGGAAGAGAATACACTAGACTTCTCAGCGAGTTTTGCCTCAGAGAGGGAACTGGGATTTGGGATGGAAGGATCAATGGGGACTTGAGCTGAATCAGTACTTTTTAATCTCACAAGAATCTATTAATGTATTGCCAGTAATTTAAGACAAACTGTCATGCTAGCCAAGATTCATCTCTACTAGTGAAATTTTAAGCAATCTGAGAGAAGAACTTTTGGTAAAGAGCCATCCCACTGCTACTAGGATGGCACCATTGACTCCTGAGGCGTTACTGGATGGTGCCTAACTCCCGGGTTGTTGCTTCCCTCCACCATCGAATGGAGCTCTTTTTAACTTTAAATTTTACCACATATTTATATGGCACTTACTCTATGTGTCAAGCATTGTTCAGGCACTTTACAAATACTGGCTTATTTAACCCTCATCACAATCCTACTATCGTCCCCATCTCACTACTGATGAATGAAGAGAAATTCAGTAACTGGCCAAGTATGTGGAAGATGTGAGCCCACACTGGCTCCAGAGCCTGCAATTGCTACTCTGCCTCTAGTGCTTTTTCCAGGCAGGCAAATCTTGGGAACTGTGACCTGGAAATCTACTTGTGGGTTTTGGTGACCACCTGGTAGCTAATGATAAAATGATGTGATTTTAAAGCACACTTAACCTCTGTGTAGCCACAGGTCACCCACCATTAAGACTGTGAACAATTATGTATCTAATCACATATACATATGTTCACATCATTATAGCTGTAAAACCCTACTCAGTATAACGTAAATAATTCCCCAGACAGAATCAAATCTAGCAGTGTCATACACAGTAAATATTCAATAGTATTCCAGACAATTTATGGCAGAAATTATGTGCAAGTGAAGGGATGTTTACCAGCGCATAAAGAAAATTTAGAAACCACCAAAATTTCTCCCAAAAGGGGCCTGTTAAATAAATTGCTGTGTATCTGCATAACAGAATGCTATTACAGCCACTGAGATACAGATTTATATTCATTAATACAGAACATTGTCTCATGTGTGTCGTTAAATGGAAAAAGATTACAAAAGAGCTTGTGAAAGAAC
Source organism: Globicephala melas (assembly GCF_963455315.2). NCBI lineage: Eukaryota > Metazoa > Chordata > Mammalia > Artiodactyla > Delphinidae > Globicephala > Globicephala melas. Next base: position 28,044,675 of record NC_083329.1, on the reverse strand, counting down.
TGCAATTTTGTTAAAAAGGGAAAAATATTTTCAATGCACATATTTGAAAATGAAAAAGTCTTGGTGACAAAATTCTGATTTTTTTCTTTTCTTTTCAACTTACTGTATTTTCTAGTTTTCCTCTAGTGAACATATAATACTGACATGACAAATAATAAGGTGGAAAAAAACATTTGCTATACAACAAGAATACTCAGTCCTCTCTCAATTACCCTGTTAAATCCCTTTCAAATTCTTTCCTCACTTTTTTATAATCTGAGACTTCTTTCCTGACCTAATCCCTTCAAATTGCTGAAGAAAATGGGTAATAAAACACTTGAAATAACAATTTGCTAGTCTAATAAGAAAAGGAAAAAAAAAAAACCCACCTGCTTAGCAATCTGTCTAGAAAACTCTGAGAGGAAGCGATCTTTGTAAATTTGTTCATATTCCCACCAGGCCAAGTAGGGGATCATTAAGTCCTGGTTTTCCATGTGACCACATCACTCCAGCCGGCCCACCTAGCCCCACCACTTCTTTTCCTTCAGCACCTATGTTACTTGTATTTGGAGAAAGTTTATCCTGCTCAATGTTAAACTTTCAGCACTGTGGTCCCTGGCTTTTCTGTAGGACTCATAGCAGACTCTTCCCGGATCACCAGACTTCAGGGAAGAATCTATTACATTTTGGTCCTAAATCTCAACAGTAACTGAAAAAACTTTCCCTGTGCCTTTTGCTCAGTGACTGCCTTGCCTATTTTGGCAAGTAGCCTCCATCCAGCACAATCCCTGCTGGGAGGGTTTCCACCTCGGGAAACCCATTTCCCCCTTCTTCTACCAGGGCCTACCCTGGCCTCTAAAAGAAGAGCAAACAAGAGTCAAGTGCCCAGAGTACAAGAGTCTGCAACTTCTTATGCTGCCAGGATAGCGAAATTAACACTAGATCCTCTGAAACACCATTTTTGAACACTCACCAAATCCTAGAAAGGTGTGCTGTTAGGGTGCTTAAAACTATGAGGTTATTATTATTGTTGAATCTTTAGGCAGCAGAAGTGAAATAACCAAGAAGGCAAAGATAGTTTTTGTAAAATAATAATTAGAAATAAACCATCACTGTTTAATAAGCAAATTTTGATTACAATCAGCCAATAAAACTTTACATGAAAACTTTATTTTCAGACACACATCTGATGTTTTATTTACCAGGTCTCTTGAAGGAAGGTATTATTGCTCTCATTTTTCAAATGAGAGCAAAAAGCAATGAAATGACTTGCCTGAGACCACGCAGCTAATAACTATTCAAAACTAGCATCTCAAGCCGGTGCTTTCCATCAAATGTCAAGGCCTGTTCTGGGTTGCATGGCTTTTTGATATGAGTGTGGCTGTTTCCTGCACTGTATTTCCATTTTTGATAATAACATTACAGTGATGTCTCAAATTTTGCTCATTAACAGGACCCTCTGGTTATTTTTCTATCCTACTCTAGAAGACCAGATTTTCTTCAGCTTCTATTAGTTTACTTTTATTCCTTCCACTTGTTCTCACATTTTATGTATCTTTTAGAACTGTGTACAAAACAAAACAAAAACCAGTTGATCTGAGTTATAATCCCGTTCAAAGTTTTAATTACAAAAATATATGAAAATATTGAATAGAGAGCTACCAAGCAGACTGCTAGGAGATGGAGCAAAGTACAGAAAGCTGAAAAGTCCTCTAAAGCTTTCTTCCGTCTCAGGCAAGTCATTTCATCTGTCTGGTCCTCAGGAACAGCAAACCAAGTGGCGTGAAACTAGGTGGTGTTAGACATAAATTCATGAAACAAAACAATAATACAAAATAGAATGAACTGAAGCATTACGTATTTTGGTTACATTAATTTAAAAGGGTGAACCCAGTCTTTCAAAATAAGGATTCTTTCCAAGTGTGATCCAATATTTTTATGGTAAAACCTGATTAAGCCTAGGATATCAGTTAGTACTATCTTATTTTCTAGCTGAAACCTGGGGAAAAAAACAAAACCTCAATATGAGGGAACATAAATTGGGTTTTCCCCGGGACCCCAGTCATTCATGCTGTACAGGCTTCCATGAGCTCTCGGCATTCCAATAGTCACTCTGTTCCCTTATATCTCCCCAGGCTTCCACTTCTAGGGACACATGTGGAGCTGCTTCTAGATCTTGAGAGGGCAGCAGGCTCAGTGAATTAAGGTACTCAGACTACAAGTCAGAAGATCTGGGGTCTAGCCCTGCCCCCACCTTACCTGAAATGTTACACAGCCTCTCTGGGCTGTTGTTCCCAGGTGTGTATAACAGAGCAGTTGAGCCTCTTTGATTACTTCCAGGCTCTAAAATCTTATGTACTTTCCTACTCTGTTACTTCACTTACTCCTCTTGGTTTGGTATAACTACACTAGTCTCTAACTAGCTCCACAAGGAGTGTCACTTAGCGTGTCACTTAGTGACTAACCTGGGCAGTTAGTCGCTTCCCCTCCCCGAGGTCTGTGCTATTACGGAACATAGCACAACATATTTTAAGTATTTGTTTCCTTATTATTCCTTGAACATAACAAGCTCAGCTTGTCTCTGTGCTTTTCTGCTTACCTACTGTCCTTTTAGCCCAGTTAGATGAAGGCTTCTCTAGTCCTTGGATTACTCTTTTCTCTAAACTTTACTTCTTGAGTAACAACACAAAATAATACTTACTATTTATCTTTTGATGTACATGTTCTGTGCCCTCAAATAGAATATTTCACTGGATAACAAATATTCATTGAGTACCTACTGTATGCTATGTAAGGGTCTGGAAACACCACCTTCACTGCCATCATGGAGATTAGAGTCTACTGAACTTTTCTGCATACCTAATCTGTACCTAATTTACAGCAGGTAGCACAGCAACCAGCACTTAAGAGAAGGCACCAATTATTATTATATAGGCACCAATTATTTAGAGTGCCTTACACATTGTTCTGCATGATTGTAATGAAAAACACTATGCAAAGATTTTAAAAAATCATTAAATATCCTAATTTTTGTTTGTCTTAAGTACTTAGCTGCCATACCTATGACACTGGGGTAAATAAGGTTTCAATCTTCCCCTGAGGGGCAGAGGGTGGAGAGCAGAGGAAACTGAATTCCATATCTCCAAATCACTGAGGAAAGGACTAGAGGAATTCTACAATAATTTTTATCTAAGTATTGCTGTGAGGTCAATGGTAAGTGGAAGCATCTCCATATTTCAGTAGATGCTAAGATGCGCACTTTTTCATATTTTAACATTTCAGAAATGGAAATGTCTTTTCCAATCAATAGCATGTTAATTAAAGTCTTCTAGGGACTTCCCTGGTGGTCGAGTGGATAAGACTCCACGCTCCCAATGCAGCGGGCCAGGGTTCGATCCCTGTTTGGGGAACTAGATCCTGCACGCATGCCGCAACTAAGAGCCCACATGACGCAACTAAGGGCCCACATGCTGCAAGTAAAAATCCTGCATGCCACAACGAAGATCCCATGTGCCACAACTAAGAAGCCCACGTGCTGCAACTAAGACCTGGGGCAGCCAAAAATAAAAATTAATTAATTAATTAATTTTTAAAAGGAACTAGTTTTAAAAAAAGGCTTCTAATTAGAAGTCTTTCTTTTTAAAAATTTATTTATTTTTATTAAAAAAAATTTTTTTTTTCATTTTTGGCCATGCCACTCTGCTTGTGGGATCTTAGTTCCCCAACCACGGACCAGGGATTGAACCCGGGCCCTTGGCAGTGAGAGCACTGAGTCCTAACCACTGGACCACTGGGGAATTTCCTCTTCTTTCTTTCTAATGCTACATAAATTATTCAGTGTCTTACAATAGATGGTGTTTTAGATTCAACGAAATGCAATATATTTCATCTGTTTGCCTCCTCTCAGCTTATGATTTGAAGGGGTTTCTTGATACCATAGAATGAGGTCCGTGATCTAGAATCTAGCCCAGCTCCCTGCTGTGTGGCCATGTACACAAATGTGTATCTTCCCACCAGAAATGACTTGCATTGCACTGTCACACCCCTGTGACTTGACAGCCTGATGTTTACACAGTTCGGGCACTTTCTGGTTTCTCAGGAAATATCAAATTGGACAACTCTGTGTTAGGGTGGGAGTGTCAAGTTTCTGAGCTCCCAGCCCAACACTCCTTTGAAGGCTGGGCCTGCCGTGGCACTGCAAGTTAGCTGCTTGAATTCACCCCCCTCCCACTGCCCCCGCTTCAACATCCTCAGGTCCACAGGAATGACAATGCCCTAGAATACTGCCTCTTCCTATCCTACCTCAATTTCTTGCCTTTCCTGGTTATCTTTTTGCTTTTACAGAGACCTGGGATCTTCCCAGAGCAATATTTATCGATGATGAAACATTACATAAAAATAATGTAGGTAACAGCTTGTGGAGAAAGCAGACAGTCTAGCTTACTGAGACTACCACACATGATCCCAGTAGGCAGGACCGCCTTACTTTCTCTAAAGCTTCGATTATCTCCCAACTCTTGACAAAATAGGGCCCTTCATTTATTCCCTTTTGCCTCCACATATTTTCTCATTCCCTCTCCTTTGCTTCCTACCTACTCATCTATCTTCAAACAAGCACTGACATCTGATTTTAAAAAGTAAATACACGAAAACTTTGTTCAACTCTGTGCCCCCCTCAGCCACAGTCACACCTCTTTGATGCTTTCTATGCAAGGCCTTGAAAGAGTGGTCTTCATGCCCTCCCTCTATGACCTCCCTCCCCCATCTAAATCCTTTGCAATTAATTGTGTCATCACTATATTCCAATAATATTGCCTTTTTAGTCAACCGATAACCTCAACAAACCCACGGCATCATCCTTGACTTCCCTGCAGCATCTGAAAGTGTTGGCCATTCTCTCCTACTCTATGTCCTCTGGTTTTCTTCTGCCCTCCCCTAGTGTTCCTGCCATCTCTCCTCCTCCTGTCCCACGCTGTGGGCGTCCCCTAAGCCCAGTTCTCAGACGCTTGTGCTTTCCCCAGCCATTCCCATCCTCAGAGAAGTCATCCACTCACAGTGTCAGTGATCACGTCTCAGAGGGTGAATCACCACGTGCAGGTCCAGCTCTGACTCCTTCCTCAGGTTCTGGTCCAAACTCCCATCTGATTTGTAAGATTTCAATACGCTAGTTCTTCCCCACACCGTGTTCCTCTTTGTCACCACAACTCTGCATCTTTGCTCATAGGCTTTCCCCAGCTGGGAATTTTCTCCTTGCTTCTCTCTTCCTATCTCAACCCCACTACTCCTTTAAGCTTTAGCTCAAATTCAAACATCTTCCTAAAGTCTTTTCCATTAACCCAAGTAAAAACTGAGCTATTCCTCTTCTGATTGTCCATAGCATTAACTGTCTATGCTAGATACTTCTCTACTTTATTTAATTATTCATATTTTTACATTTTGTCTCTTCAACTGATCTATAAACTCCCGTGATGGGGAGGGGTCAGGGGGAGGTATCCTTCCCTGGATACCCCAATGCTTGGTACAGTGCTAAGTACAAACACTAGTTAATAAACACCTGTTGAACTGCATTCAAAGGGGATATGGGATCTATGTGCTGGTATAGTATGATTCATGATGATGATAGCAGCTCATGTTTATTTAGCATTTACTATGTGCCAGGCTCTGTTGCACTATTCTGAATATTTGCACATCTATAAACTCACCTATTCCTCATAATACTATCATGTACGTACATTATCTGGTTTTGTTGATGAGGAAACTGCAGCATAGAGACAATAAATAATTTATACAAAGTTACACAGGTAGCAGGGCCAAGGTGGGGGAAGGTACCTAATAGTTCTTCTTATTGCAGTTATAAAATTGTATTTGAATCATTTGCTTATATGCTGCTTTCTGTTTAAAACTGTGAGTTCCTGAAGGCAGGCACAAGTCTTATTCATCTTATCCAATGTCTCATTAGGGACACAGCTTGCATTTGGGGCAGAACAATTCTTCACTGTGTAGGATGGTCCTACACCCTGAAGACATTTAGTGTCCCTGGTCCTTGCCTCATAAGTGCAAGTAGTCCCCTGCACCCTGCCATTGTGACAACCAAAAGATATCTCCACCCATTTCCAAATGCTGGGGCTGAGCTCGCCAAGCCTCAGAAAGCCTGCCGCCTCCAGAGCCCTCTACATACCAAATCGACACCTCAACAGTCCCTAGAGCTCTGATTTAAGCTAGGTGATTCCCCATCCCAGCCTTCACTACTGCCATTGGACCACGGCTGGATACCTAATCAATGAACGGTTAATTCATATGATGAGGCCTAACTAAAAAACTCAAGCTGAGTCAATTATACTCTCTCCTGGGAATTTGAATTAAGAACCACCAGGCAGGGCTTCCCTGGTGGCGTAGTGGTTGAGAGTCCGCCTGCCAATGCAGGGGACACGGGTTCGCGCCCCAGTCCGGGAAGATCCCATATACCACCGAGCGGCTAGGCACGTGAGCCATGGCCGCTGAGCCTGCACGTCCGGAGTCTGTGCTCCGCAACGGGAGAGGCCACAACAGTGAGAGGCCCACGTACCGCAAAAAAAAAAGAACTACCAGGCAGATTAGATAGAACAGAGGCAGAAGCTGCAAGAATGCCCCAGAGAGTGTTGGGACAACTATGGTTATGTGCAATCTAGTGAAGGAGTAGAAAATATAAGTGGAAGGTGTTGGTCTGTGGTTAGAGAAGACCAAGTTAGAGGCTCAGAGAACAGCAAAAACATCTTGAGGAAAGATGGCCTGTGAGAGAGGGATACAGAGAAAGCGAACAGCTGGTCCACGGGGTACCTGGCGTCAGTCCACTTGTACTACAACAGCAGCCTTAGCCCTCCTCAGGGTCTTAAGGTCGTTTCTGTCTAACCAGAACATAGTACAGTGTTTGGTACTCAGTAAATTTGTTAGATAAAGATACATGAATGGCTCATGTTTGTTAAAACAGAACCAAATTAGAATAAAAGCTGCAAAAAGGGCTCTGAAAACTGTAAAGCATGTAAAATTAAAGTGGTACCACTATTACTACTGCTGATGATGAAATGCCACAGTTCATTCTGCTGAACTTTTGTTACTGCCCAGTTAATTCCTAGAAGCAGGCCCCTGGTCTCTGGAGGGGCAGAGACCTCTTGGCACCTGCTATACTCATGGCTTGTAAGCAGCCTATGAAATTAAGAAGGATACAAAGCTAATGCCTTGGGGACTTCCCTTGTGGCCCAATGGTTAAGAATCTGCCTTCCAATGCAGGGGATGTGGTTCAATCCCTGGTCAGGGAACTAAGATCCCACATGCTGTGAGGCAACTAAGCCCCCATGCTCTGGAGCCCACATGCCACAACTAGAGAGAAGCCTGCGTGCCACAATGAAAGATCCCGCATGCCACAATGAAGACCCCGTGTGCCACATGTAAGACCCAATGCAACCAAATAAATAGTAAATAAATATTAAAAGAAAAAAAAGTTAATGTCTTGGATTGACTGGCAGATATTTTATTCCAATAGTCTGAATACAGACTGTAGCTATAGAGATATATTCACATACTCGCAATGAAAAGAAACCTTGACTCTGAGAGTCTTAAAAACTTTGAACTATCTGTGTAACACTGGGAAAAGTGCCTTCAAATCTGCGCAGGTTTTTATCTTGGGAGAAAAACAAAACAAGATTTTCTTGCTCCACTGCAATTACTGTCCAAACTTTTAAGGAACCGCTTTTACAGTAGGCCCTCTGTATCCACAGGCTCTGCCTCTGCCAATTCAACCAACTGCAGAGAGAAAATATTTTTAAAATCCAGAAAGTTCCAAAGCAAAACTTGAATTTGCTACACTGGCAACTGTTTAAACAGCATTTACACTGCATTTACAACCATTTACAGAGTATTAGGTATTATAAGTAACTGAGATGATTTAAAGTATATGGGAGGATGTGCATTAGGTTACCTGTAAATACTATGCCATTTTATCGAAGGGACTTGAGCATCTGTGGATTTTGGTATCTGCAAGGCTGTGAAGGTGGGGGTAGGGTGTTGGTCTTGGAAGCAACCCCTCGCAGATACAGATACCAAGAGATGACTATATATCCCTCATCACCACTTCCCTCCTAAACTCCCTGTAATATGCCTTGTGTCTCTGTTGCTCCTATTCCTCACCTCATGTCCCAATGGTCTTTACTTAGAACACATCCTCTCATAGCTTTGCCGCATGTAACACAGTTGAACCCACCCCATTCGAAGCCCTTCTCTGGCTCCCATAACACAATACTTTTCTGCTCTTCTATGTTCATTTATTTGAAATGAACCTAAACCTGCACTTCTGGCTTTAACTGTGGTGCTGTAGTAAAAGCACTGGTCTGGGCATCAAGAGACCCAGTTTCTATTCCTGGTCTAAGGATCGACCAGTTACCTTGGCCACACGGTTCAACTTCTCTGAGCTCTGTCTCTTCATTTATAAACTGAGTGAGTTGGATTTAAGTATTTTTTCACAGTGTGACTCACATTTTACATTGTGCTTCAGTAGATATATACATACATTTATCTAATCCATGTATGTATGTTATATACACACACTCAGAAGTATTACATGCTTACTTTTACTACATGAGATGTACTTGAAACTTTCTATTCATTTCTATTTTATTTTTCAAAAAATGCTAGTTGTAACCCACTAAATAGACTTCAAAACCCAATCACGGGTGGTTACCCACATGTATAAAATACTAGACTTGTTGAAATGTCAGGTTCCTTCTAGTAATAATATAAGAGGATTTTGTGTTGTAGCCTTCCAACCTTGAACCATTAGCCTTAACTCACATCTGGATTCCAGCTTTCTATTTCTCTCTGTAAGAGTTCTTCATTTAGATATCATAATATCACTTAAATTAACCTAGTTAACATGGAATTTGAAGCACCAGGTCCCCTTCCCATCAAAACTATTTATGTTATTAGCAAGTGTAAAATCCTAGTGTTGACTTTTGGTCTAGTAATGGTAGAGTAACCTACATTGTACTAACCTCCCTACTGAAAATTATTAGCAACTCTGGACAAGATTTTTTTTTTTTTTTTTTTTGCCATACGCGGGCCTCTCACTGTTGTGGCCTCTCCCGTTGCGGAGCACAGGCTCCGGACGCGCAGGCTCAGCGGCCATGGCTCACAGGCCCAGCCGCTCCGCGGCATGTGGGATCTTCCTGGACCGGGGCATGAACCTGTGTCCCCTGCATCGGCAGGCAGACTCTCAACCACTGCGCCACCAGGGAAGCCCCCCGGACAAGATTTTTTTTAAAAAAATAACTGTGTGAAGACACTAGAAAGCCACCAAAAGCAGCCAGACACTGGAGGGGATACGACTCGAAACATGGCTGGAAAACTAGGTAAGATCCCTATTTACCTGATACCTCCTCCCCCTACCCCAAGGCAATCCCTAGTCTTTCAGCATGCTGGAGAATAAAGCAAAAACTGAGAGCCAGCAAGTGGTAATCTTACTGGGCTGCAGAGTCAAAAAGGTTCTGGGGCTCTGAAGTGGCTTGATGTTAAGGGAGAAATCCTGCAAAAGAGTACGCTGCAGAGAGGACAGCCCCAAAATCTATGCAGAAATTCCCTTCAAATCCTTGAATTGTGCATGCAGTGATGAGACTCCAGGGAACCCAGCAGAAAGCAATAACAGCTGGAGGCTAAAGAGCCCGGCAGATATTCAGAACTCTCTGCAGCTGGGAAGACAGTTTGAAATCTGAGTCCCTTCAAATCAGGAAGTTCAATAAATATGTCCAGTGTTCCACTTAGAAACCTCTGCAGAGCCGCACCTTAGGAGTAAGGCCCACCTCCCAGGAGCCATACCCTAGGACTAAGGGCAAAACCGTAACAAACCTGCCCTAACAAAAATCTAAGCTTGAGGCCTTCACAGGAGAAACTGATAAGAAAGGTGAGGGGAAGGAAAAACCCTGGCAGACCAACTTGGTTTCTAGCCTGGAAGATGGTCGAGGAGCAGGCACTGAACAGCGCTTTGTCTCTCAGATGCAGCAGGTGGAGGGTGGGGAAGAGTGGGGGAGAGGAAGGCACGGGCATTCCACTTGGGTAATTACACCTGCAAACACAGGGTGCGACGGCAGATGTCTGTCCAGTTGGGGGAGGGGGGTCAGTCTGGATCTCAGCAGGGCGGGGACCATGCAGTGACAATTGGGGTAGCGGAAGGATTTGTAAGGGGGATGAGAGGTGGGTAGATAAAAGATGAAGAAATCATAACTTATGAGCACCTACTATGCCCCAGACATGTGATTGTTTTATTTATATTATCTTACTATGAGACAGGTATGATCATCTTCATTTTACAAATAAGAAATCCAAAGCTCAGAGAAGCGAAGTAATTCCTCTAAAGTTACACTATTAGTAAATGGTGGAGCTGAGATGTGCATTCAAGGCAGAAGACCAGCTCCAAAGCTTGTTTCCTTTCTGTAATTAACTGTTGTAACTGTGTAACTTTCAGGAAGGGCAGTGGCACATGTGCTGTAAAACAGCTAGCAAAGAACATTAGAAAACAAAAAGATCTCTGGGACAGACTAAGATTTTGTTACAAGTCAAGGAGGATATTAGTGGTATAAAAAGGGGTGTCAATATGAATATACTATCAAAAGTTAGTTAAGTCCTCAAGTAGAGAGAGAGTTGTAAAAATGGAAATGGTATAAAGTGGAACTGAGCTGATTTCAGAGAGCTCATAGGGCATATTACAACACTCCAGAGAGAAGGGTTTGACTGCTAAGTCAAACAGAATAAACACAATTAGGAGGCTTAATACAATAAGGAACTAAAGATAGGAAACAAAGTTCATCTAAGGAACGGCTGTGGGGGAAGGGAAAAAGAACGATGTAAAAACTAACCTAAGGAATCACAGAATCAGATTTTTTTTTGAGCTGGAAGGAATTTAGAAGTCATCCAATCCCTATCATTTCAGAGCAAAAATGCACCTAGGAAAAAACACCTAGCTGCTAAATATCTCAGCCTCCCAACTAAAGCCGGGTTTCATTTTTATCTTTATAAATACAGGTAGAAAGCCTGCTTTGTCCAAAATGGTGCCCTGGAAATTCAAGTTAAGTCAAGCCTGTGTTGAAAGACCACTGGATAAACCACTGGCAGTTCCAGGATCACACCAGGGACTTATGTTTTCAGTGGCCCCCACCACAAATCTAACCGGTGGGCCTATTCTGAAGGAGACCTGGATGAGAAAGCTTCACTTGGGAGGAAGGTGTGACATGGATTTTCCAGATTGTTCACATTTTCTGACTCTAATCCTTCTCCTCTCACCATATGCTGGACTCCCCCCAAACTGGCCAAAACCAGAAAGTCTGTTTGGCATGAGTATAACACATATTAAAAAAAAAAAAAAATTCAAGACTTAACAGGAACAACAAAATAAAATAAACATAGTTCATTTGAGACCTGGAGAAGAGAAGACAAACTGGCAAGAAAGAAAGAACCTCTAATGATAAAAGACTCTTAATATCCCCATTTTACAGATACCTTAGTTAAAGCTCAGTGAGATGAAGCCATCTGAATACCTAACATGTACAAAGCACCATGAAGAATATAAATAATCTTCTCATTTCCACAAGGGTTTTAGTGCTCACCATTCACTTAAGATTCCTGAATGTCAAGGAATGAACAAACTATAAAACAAGTTAAGTCTTCTAACCCCCTAATGTCTAAAGTGCAGGGATTGAGAGAAAGAACACACCAGGAAAATAAATTTTCACTTGGTGCCCTGGTAAAGGACTTGCCGTCTCCATAAGACAAACAAAAGATATTAAAGTAAAAAGGGAAAGATACCTGGGATTAGAGACCCTGACAAAAACCAAGAAAGGTAAAGGAGAGTTCCCATGACAACAGTCTGATTTTCAAAGCCATGTCACAAATTTACAGTACTATGCACACTCTCACTCTGTGATGTCCCACCCAGAAGAATTAAATCTCTAAGGCTGTTCTCACTCAAGATACACTTAATAAGAATTTTGGGGGCCAGGTTCCTTAAGTATACAAATGTACCCGGTGCCTGGTAGAACCATCACCCCTTTTATCTATGTCCAGGTCTTATCCTCTAAGAAGGCTGGCTGAGTTCATACCTTGGGCTCTCTTCCTGTTTTGCACAAATTCTGAGCATCTCAGGGTGCTGGGTGCTGTGCTGCGGAAGCGGCTATTCCTTTTCCAAGTCTCCGGGCCATTTAATTTTCTCTCTTCCTCTAAATGCCAGCTATTCTTCTCTAATGAATTGCCCCAAGGAATGCCACAATGATGTTCTCCTTGGTTGCCCCCGGTCCACTGATTCCGCAGACCCTCCGGGATGACCCCTCTGCTCCCAGGTGCCATCATTCCTTGTCTGTCAATGCCATTACACTCCAAAGTCTTCATTTGGTGGAGAGAATCTGTTCCTCTGTAATTCTGAAATTTATACTCACAGTTTGCAAATAGAGTATCAGAGCCTCTATTCTCCATATCAAAATTACTCTGATCCCCGGCATGAGTCTTCACTTTGAGATCGATTTTATCATTTTGATAAACATTCCTGTCCCTGTCACAGTATTTGACAAATTCATTACCTTCACTGACACCATTCAAATCTGGGAAGTCCACAGACTGACCATTAGTATAATTCCCAGGAACATGATATAAATCATTGAGGTCTCTATAATAAAAATTAGTTTCTTTACAATCCTCAAGATTGTAATTAAAATTCCTGCGGTCTATATGCCGGTTTTGAGGTTGACCAAAATTCTCCACAGAATCATCCAGACCCCTGTAGCCAGTCCACTGTCCAGTTTCTTTAGAGTCCTCAGGATTATGATTCCGATTCTTACGATTTACACAGCCATTCGTCTCCCCACATCCTCCAGCTTTCCAGGTTACATCTGGGCTTCCTGCAAACCAATCATCCTTAGTCGCAGGGTTCAGATTCCCATAATCTACGTTTTCTGAATTCTTATAATCATTACAGCCTGGAGTCACACTTCCGTGGCGCATACAGTCCTTTCTATTTTCCTTTGATTCCTCATTGTCCATATAGCTTGGTTCACTCTGCTCAAAATCCCAGTATCCACAATGCCTTTTTCTGTAAGGTCGATTCTGCCCTGTGGCCTGGTATCTGGAATCCAAGTCATCTTCTCTGTAAAGTCCATCCAGCGCTGTAAGGTTCCTTTTCTGTAGACTTCTGCAATCTTCATACTCCCAGCTGGAGCTCCAGTGCCCTTTCTCCTCCAGTTCTCTTTCTTTCCTCATCTCATGGGTTTCACACATATTCACTGTGCTCAAAGACACACGCTTTATCACTCTCTTCCATGGACCTGGGTTGAACGGAGATGTGGACAGGTGCAGTGTAGCCTAAGCCTGAATCTGTCCTTCTTAAAGTGTCTTAAAATGTCTCCCAAAGCCCTTTAAACGTTCTTCTTCCTACTTCAGTTGGAGCACGGGGAGATGTGAGGTTATTTCGACCTCAGGATCCAATCAGTGGGCTGCTCTATCTTTCCCCAGGGAGCCCAGAAGGTAATTAGTAACTAGCGTTCATGTGATTGGAGTTGGCAGCTTTGTTTGGTGTTTCCCTCAAGCTGGTCAAACTGGCTTGGCTGCTTTATGAGCTGAAGGTAAGAAGCATTTTTTTTTTGCAGAAAACGCAGAGTGAAAGAGAAAGAGCCCCCTTTAAAAGCCCGAGGTAAGATCATGTAACAGTCTCATCTGCCTCTTTAATCCTTTAGTAATCAATCAGGGGTACGAATAAATGCTTTCATGTGCAGCTCAAACGGGACCTCCACTACCTGTCCTTCCAGCCTGGCTTTCTACTCTCCTTGGACATCTGAAACTCTTCGGGATTCCCCTTCCCTTTAGTCAGCGGCAGGACTCTTCCGCCTTTGAGAGCTTTGCTTTTATGGGATTCAGGTTACCCATTAGTGTATACTCAAATCACAAGCTGTTCCAGCTCCTGTCTGCAGACACACTGGCTTATCCCACTCAGGAAAGAAAAAGTACGTCTTTTATTCTGATCTGGTGTATGGAATTTTATAGTGTAAAGACTCTTTCCCAGAGGAATACAGTTATATATGCTTTCACACTTTCCTTGATACTTGTCATGCCAGAGAAGCATCAAAACCATTCATCTCCTAAATCTCTTTCCTATCTAATTCATATAGCATATTTAGGAACTGGAGAATGAGGTTGGAAATCAGAAAGGTGGGTATAAAAATACCATTATGAATTCATCAAACATTAGATTATTTTATGTGAAGCACTGTGGAAGAGAAAAGGATGAAGTTGGTCTCTGTCTCTTACCATGCAGGAGCAACACACTATAAAGTAAGACTGCATGTGAAAAGTGCTTTGACAAACACAAATGGCAATGGCAACAAAGCAGAAGTCCCTGGTAGGACAACTGGAGGTTTCATGGAAGTGGTAGCATTTGAGCTGTGCCTTCAAGCATAAGCAGGGTTTCCAAAGACTTTCCACATATGGAGAACTAGGTAATGGGGAACACTCTGAAGAATAAGTAACAGGGATCATGCTGGAGGGGTAGGTTGCAGCAGATCCCAAGGGACTCGAATGCCACTTATTTTATTCAATGGATAATAAAGAGTCACTGAAGGTTTCTGAATAGGGGAGTGACATGCTAAGAGAGTCTTTAGTAAGATTACTCTTTTAGCTATCTGGTCATCTATCAAGTATCCTTGAACTTTTATCTAATCCTTATTTGTGAAACAATGTAAGTACCCTAAGGAGACCAGGGTTATATGCTTTATCAATAATGAGATGTTGGTCTTCCCTGGTGGCGCAGTGGTTGGGAGTCTGCCTGCCAATGCAGGGGACGCGGGTTCGAGCCCTGGTCCGGGAGGTTTCCACATGCCGCCGAATGACTAGCCCGTGTGCCACAACTGCTGAGCCTGCGTGCCACAACTAATGAAGCCCGCGCAGCTGGAGCCCGTGCTCCGCAACGGGAGAGGCCACCATAGTGAGAGGCCCGCACGCTGCAGCGAGGAGTAGCCCCTGCTCGCTGCAACTAGAGGAAGCCCGTGCACAGCAACGAAGACCCAATGCAGCCAAAAAAATAATAATAATAATAATAATAATAATGAGATGTTTACTCTTGGGTAAACCACTTCTTCTCTCTGGGACTCAACCAACCCATCTATAAAATGAGGCAGCTGGCCTCAATGACATCATTGATTCCTCCAGTTTTAAAAATCCATGCTTCTATTTTCCTCGCAACTCCTTTTTCCTTTCCTCAAATACCTAATGTGCTGTTACACACCTTTTAGGTTCTACACTAATAGTTACTGAATGAACCTCTAGATTGTTAAATCTGATTTTCATACAAAGGTTTTTGTTCCATAGTTCTGTTGCAGTAGTAGCAACAGCCCTGGCAGCTGCCGTGTTGTCAAGTGTGTATTAAGTGCCAGGATCAGGATGAGGGGCTAGGAAGTTGATATAAATGCTTTTTGATCTTCACTAACTGTAAGGAGGATATTATGTTATCTTTATTTTACCACAGATAAAGAATCTCTGAGACTTTGAAAAACCTGTCCAAGATCACATAAACTAGTACAAGGAGGGGCCATAATTTGAACCCAGATCTGTCTGACTTCACGGCACTAGGCTCAGAGGAGTATCTCAAAAACATAGGAAAGCCTTAATTTCCCTCAAACCAAGTAAACAAACAAGTACACACTATCATGGTCTAATTCAGGGGTGGACCACTGCCGAGGCAAGTGTGCACACACCTCGCCCCACACTGCCATTCCCTCTTTGTCTCCAGTCCTGGCCTACTTCCACCCTGCCCCAGTGCTGAACCTCACCACCCAACCGCGATGAGCACTTGTACCAGCACATTACAGAAAGACTGTCCAGTATCGGCCAGCTCAATAATCTAAAACCTACTGCCTAAACCCAATAAAGACTGTGGTCTGGTTCACAAACCAACAGGATGACAACATAATTTGGGAGGACAGCTTTGACTATGAGTTATACAGAGGAACAGCGTAAAAGAGGGCACATAGGAGGGGGAATTAGGACAGCTAGCTTCTAGAAGTTCAATTTCTGCTAATAACCAGTTTGTAGCTATGCTTAACCTCTGGCTGTCAGTTTTCTTAGTGTAAAATGAAGAAGTTAATAGTTTCTCTGCCACTTTAAATCTAAAATTCTATGATCTTACTTATTTCTAAGTTAAAAATAAAGATTTATCTTTCCCTAACTGTTATGGAAAACAGAGTTTCCTTTGGCAACTTAAAGTCTTTGATAAAGCTAGCATGATAAGAAACACACCTAGTAAATCGACCAAGAGAACAGATAAAAAGAGGATAAATTACAGGTAAGAAGGATACTAGTTATAAAAATAATCCAGTAGTAAAAGTTACACAAAGGTAAAAAGAAATGATCTTTGGATGAGTGGAGAGTGAAGAGCTGGTTATAATATGGAGCTCCCCTCTCCCCACCTCACCCCCTCTTCTCTTTTTCTAAGCCCTACTGCCTGTGGGACTTTAAAGATATAGTCTGTATAAAAATGTAAACTGCCTCAGGTTTGCCTCATTACTGAGACCCAGAACTAATCAAAAGCTGTGAATGGGTTGCACTTTTCATGTGATAAATCTGTGTGCAAAGAAATGTGGCCCAAGGGAATGAGGAGATAACAGAGAAATAACTTTCTTATTTTTCTCAGTCCTAGTCCTACTGGTGAAATACAACTTTGTAGATAGTTATCTTCCCTTTCACTTGAAACAACAGTCACATTCCACAGGCCCTCTTCAAAAGCCCTGAGCAGTACTCTGCCATGATGTTTGTTACTGGTTACTATAGGGCGGGTGATCAGCTACAATGACCATCCCTGGATAGAAATTCTCCGAACATAATGCTAGAAGCGAAGGTGGGGCAGCAGGATTTGAAGGATGAGAGAAAAGAGGCAGAAAGTAGAGGAAAGGTAAAGGAACAAAAGGGAGGAGACAGTAAAAATAAATAAATCAATCTAGTAAGAACAGGTAATTACCTAAACTTTTCACAGTATCTCTGTAACTGCCCACGTGGTTCCTCCAGCCTGATGATCAATTCCTCCTCACTTTCTAAGACTCTGCCCCAGTGACGCTCTCTGATTCCCATAGTTCTTGCTATTTTCCAGAGCACCATGCAAATATCCCTCTCATCTTACCTGTTACTTTATTATACTTGTTTACCTCCTTTTATTACACTGAAAGCTTGAGGGCAAGGACCAAGTCCAATCTCCAGCACAGCTCTGTACGTGGGGCACAAGAGGTACTCCCATGTTTAATGAGTTGATGGTGGTCATATTTATTGGGCACATGCTAGATGCGAGGCAGAGGGCAGGAGAGCTTACAAGTTAAAAGCACAGGCTGTGCTTTTTTTTTGAATCCTGACTCTGCCACTAACTAGCTGTATAATCTTGGGAAAGTTCTTAAGCTCTCTAAGCCTGTTTCTTCATCTTTTCACCATCAAATCTACCATCCTACCTGCATCTGTACCCATCTGCTCTGCTTTCCCTCTTGTTAGAATGGAAGAACTGTCTGCTCTGATAACAGGCCAATCTCTCTCTCTGTTGGTTCACTGATCCACTCCCTCCTGACCCCTCAAAGACTTTGTTTCGGCAATTAGGCCCTCCCTCTCCTGCACTTCAGTGTGCCCCCTCTAACCATCAGTCTCATGAGCCTATGAATGTTTCCTATCTTTTTAAAAATTTTATTATTTATGGCTGCATTGGGTCTTCGTTGCTACACACAGGCTTTCTCTAGTTGCAGTGAGCGGGGGCTACTCTTTGTTGCGGTGCGCGGGCTTCTCATTGTGGTGGCTTCTCTTGCTGTGGAGCACGGGCTCTAGGAACGCGGGCTTCAGTAGTTGTGGCACGCGGGCTCAGTAGTTGTGGCTTGCAGGCTCTAGAGCACAGGCTCAGTAGTTGTGGCGCACGGGTTTAGTTGTTCCGCGGCACGTGGGATCTTCCCAGACCAGGGCTCAAACCCGTGTCCCCAGCACTGGCAGGCGGATTCTTAACCACTGTGCCACCAGGGAAGTCCTGTTTCCCACCTTACAAAGAACTTCTGCTTTGAAAGACTTGAGCAAGCCAAATACTCAATGCCTCTATTTCCTTACCTCTCACTCTATCTTTAATCCATTCCAATAAGGCTTTTACCCCTTTGTTATCACTTTACTGAAACTGCCCTTGACAAGGTCATCCAATCCAATGGTCATTTCTGAGACTTCATCTTACTTGGCTTCTCAGTAGCTTTTGGACAGAGTCACTTCCTCTTTCCTGAAGCTCTTCCTTCACTTAACTGGCTGCTCCTTTTCCTTTGCTAGTTCATCTCCCTTGTCTTCCACATTCCCAACATTGGCTGCCCCAGGTCTTTTCCTTTGTACCCAGTTACCCAGCACACAGAAGGAATTCAAGAAATTCCTTGACTAGGAATGTGGTTTCCACTCTTAGTGCAGCTGCCTCTCAGCCTAAGGGTTAATTAGGAGGAGCTGTAAAGAAGACCCTATCATTAAGGTTAAAGTAACTTGAGGGATCTCAATACAGCAACAGCCTCCAGCTAAGTGGGAAGAGGGTCTGGAAATGAGGGAGAAGACAGATACTTAAGATCAAAAAGTAAGTTCCCCAGTAAAGGAAGAGACTGTGGACTAATGAAAAGACAACTGACTGGGACAGGGGAAGGCAGAAACAGAGAAAAGAGTCTGAGAGCACTGTAAAAAGAAAAATAAAGACTGCAATACAGGAAAATAAGAGGTGTTGGGGGGATCTGATATACTTTGAAGGATGTTCTAAATGGACAGGGCTGTAAGAAGCATTCAAGATGTTTTAGAGTTTAAACCTTATGATGCACTTAAAGGTGAGTTAGGTGAGGGTTCAAACAGAGAAACTGGAAACCGTGAGCAGCTTGGGGATGTTACTAGTATGAATGAGTAAACACTTTGGAAACTTAAGTAACTTCATGATAAGCCAACAGTCAGAAGTATATCTGGGGCTTCCCTGGTGGCGCAGCGGTTGAGAGTCCACCTGCCGATACAGGGGACACGGGTTCGTGCCCCGGTCCGGGAAGATCCCACATGCCACGGAGCGGCTGGGCCTGTGAGCCATGGCTGCTGAGCCTGCGTGTCCGGAGCCTGTGCTCGGCAACGGGAGAGGCCACAACAGTGAGAGGGGCCCACGTACCACAAAAAAAGTATATCTGTGAGGAAGGATTAAATATTTTAAAAATATATATGTCAATACATACATATATGCTCTTAAATCCACAGATATATGTAATTTAGCAAATAGTTTTCAACCAATCAGAGTACTAAAAATGTTACTGTTGGCATAAATTATTTTGGAAGTAAGTTGGCAAGAGTCAGTTGGGATCCTTCCACCTTGAGCACTTGTAGATCTGAGTTTTCCAACTGTTGCTTCCTACCACCCACTCTCAGAGGTCAAGCAATCCCTCCTTACGTCAAAACACGCTGCCACTTCGCTGTGGCACAGTGAGAATGTACATAAAGCTGTACAGTGAAACCCACCTGAATCTGAATCTGGCTCTCCCACTTACCAACTGTGAGACTTTCGGCAAACCTCAGTTTTCTCATCTGTCAGCTGTGGACAATTTGGGGAACTGGAAAAAGTGTATAAAAGCACCTAGCACATTGTTTGACAAAGTATAAGCACTCAATTATTTATAATTGCTGTCATCATCCTACTCTTTCCGTTCCTATCTTCCAGACAGCTCACTCCCTGGGCCTCTTCTCTTTTTCTCTATCTATACTTTTTTTGTTTTTTTAAGTAATCTCATTAAATGTCATGACTTTAAATAATGTCTATGTGCTGAAAGAATTTGTCTATGTGCTGTCAAAATTCATTTGTCCCAAATTTATGTCTCCAGGCCTAACTCCTCTGAACTCTGGCCTGTGTATCAAATTGTTCGGTTGACCTCTGCCTTGTCCCACCTCCCCCACCAACCAGCGTCTCCTGCACTCTTCACTATTAATTGAGAAATTACTGGCAACTCCAGTCCTTCCAGTTGCTCAATCTCAGGGTCATCCTCATCTCTTTCACCTCACATCCAATCCACCAGCAAGTCCTACTGGCTCCAACTCAAATATACCTTATATATGATGCTCAAAATAACTGAGCACTTCTCCTCAACCCCACTCTGCCATCCTGGTGCAAGCTACCATCACCTCTTGCCTGGATCATTACAGTAGCCTCCTAACTGGTCTCTCTGCCTCTGCACTTCTGTATTTTCTCAACGCCACAGACAGAGTGACTCTGTAAAGTTCTAAGATCATGTTGCTCCCCTGCTCAGAACCTTCCTGGGGCTTCTCGTCTTACTCCGAATGATGGGCTACAAAGCCCATGCCTTTGCTCTAGTTGAACTGGCCTCCTTGCTATTCCTCAAACAACAGGCACACTCTTATACTTGCTGTTCTAGCTGCCTGAAATAATCTCCCCCACCCCCAAAATGGTTTGGCTGGCTTCCTACAATCATTCAGATCTTCACTCAAGTCACTTTCCTGATTCCATAGGTTCTTTTGCCTCCTAATAATACGCATATTTTTACTTATTGTTTGTCTCTCCCCATGGGGGCAGAGATCGCGGCTATAACTCTAGAACGCTGCCTGGAATACAGCAGGAGCTCAACAGTATTTATTGAATAAATGACTGCCCCAGAGTTTTTCATCTTTGGGGTCTTGCTACATCTGGTAAAGTGAACAGTAGTAGTCAACATGCTCAGGTAGCCAGTGGCAGCAGGAGTGCCTGTGGCTGAGGCAGGAGGCTAGCACTAAGTGCTGCAAAGCCTGGGTGAAATCTGAAACCCATACTTGAAGTCCCTGGAGCTATTCCAGTTTCTCCACCCCTCTGCCTGGAGCTGAGGTGAAGAAATGTTCACAAAGCCACACTACAAACTGCAAAGACTAGTGCGTCACGGGCTAATTATAAGTTAACCATTCCTAGCTACGGTTCTTGACATACATTAAACCCTGTCTGCTAAAAGGAAAACTAGCTTCTGTCCTGAATCATCATGGACTCTGAATGGCTTCTGACTATGGTTGCTGTTTTATGGATTTATATACCAAGATAAAATCCATTACAAGTAACTGAGCTAATTTTTACTGAGCCAACACCCTGAACTAGATGTTACAAAAGCCGAGGATATTGGGTTTTTTCTTATGTACTGACAAACTAGAAAGAAAAATCATTATTTCTTTTACATGAACTTTTATATCTTAAAAGACCACGAAACGTTTTACCTTTTAAACTCTATTACCTTTTACTAGTTTGGGAAAGAATTCTTATACCTGAGGCATTCCAAGGAGTCTTCAGAATAATAAATTGCTTCTGTATGTAGAAAAACCATACCTTCAATTTTAAAAAATCTGTCTGGAATATTATGTATCACTTCAGTGTAAAATGTTATTATTCCATATCAGTCATTCTCCAACTGGTTAACCTAATGGCTCTCTTTAGTGGACCTTAGATCTCTCCCAATATCTTGGTTACTTTCATTTCATTACTAACATTTCAGGAAAATGTTACTTTCCTGAAAAACATTCTGATTTGATGTGCAACAGTCATTTAAAATTCAAATTAAAAATTACCCCGAGTGTCTCTGGCCAACCTTCTTCCTGGCATTACCTTAAGGGGAGACGTTTAGGAGCAAGGTTCCTGATGCGGAAGAGGCTGACTCTACAATTTACCAACCACTGCACTGATTTAGAACAACAGGGTCTTGGCCCACACAGAAATTAACTATGGCCATAATTCAAAGGCAGCAAGACAGAGAGACAGTGTGATTAAATACAGAGGTCAATATCAGTATGATCACTAGAGTTTCAAAGATACACAAATATGAATGATACTATGACTATATCCTTTTTATTAATCAGTGTATAGCCAGTGCCTGGGTCATACTATGTGCTGAAGAAATGTTTGCTGAGTAAAGAAATGAATGTACAACCCTGACTGTCCAATTCAGGCATGTGAACCTCTCCTCGAGGTAGAAAAGGACTATGATATGCTAAAATGAGATTCTCTCAGGGCCACAGGATGTAGTTCTAATAAGGGCTTCTAAAAGTAACTTGTACTGGTAAATCTGAAAAGTCTGTGGACTAACGCTGAATGTTTCTACTGCTTCAGAAGCCAAACTATTTATCAGATTTGAAGGTATCATTTTTGGTTTTGTTTTTGTTTTGTCCATGCCCCGCAGCTTGCGGGATCTCAGTTCCCCGACCAGGGATTAAACCCAGGCCATGGCGGTGAAAGCCCGGAATCCTAACCGCTAGGCCACCAGGGAACTCAATTATTATTATATGCTTAAATTATTAAGCAATTTATTATTCTGAAGACTCCTTGGAATGCCTCAGGTATAAGAATTCTTTCCCAAACTAGTAAGGTACTGTGTTTTAGATATGGACTTCTACTTGTTAATTAGCAACTCATCTGACCAGAAGCTCCTGGAAGGCAGACAACACATCTATGTTTATTACTATATACGCTGCCCTTAACACAGTGCCTGGCACATGGTAAAAACTTAACCAACATTTGCTGGATGAATGAGTGACTGACTCGATAGCATCCTGAAGCCTACAATGACATATCATCCCCAACACACTATACTCACAAATGCCTCCTAGCATTCTACCCTGACTCTACATGATAATTCCAGACTTAAAACTCCTAATTCTCAGACACAGCCAAACACTAGCTTATCTAAAACTACTAATAAAGGACTTTCTATTTCCAATAATTGACGTTTAGGCCAACCATCTCACAGAAAGAAAGCTTAAAAAGTTAGACGAACTATTTAAAAATCTTAAAACTATCATCAATGACAAGACGGTAGAGTACAGGCCAAAACCAAAAGGAAAACTAGAATCCAGAGGGGTAAATAACCACAGAAACTACAATGCCCTGGGGCATCTACCAGTCCCAGAAAACTCAGCTTTTGTTCCAATGGCCCTCTGAGGAGAAGAGGCTGATAACCCAAAGCCCAAGGCAAGGTAAGGAGTCTAAAAGGAGACCTTTTCTATAAATAAGCTAAGATTCCAGAGGCTCCTGAGAGAGAATCAGAACTGGACCAGCCCTCCTGCAAAATTACATCTCGGGCTCTAATACCTTCACCGTCCAAGGTACTTTAAGCCTTGAAATTAGTTTAAGGTGGAGGTGGACTCAGAATGATATCGTTTCCACGTGGGAATTCCTCCTCAGCGTTGCTTAGGGAATTTATATTACGATAATATTTATATAATTTATATTACGATCTTACGATTTCTGAATCGTAAGAAAAAATCAGCGGAGAAATCTGGAAAATACTATAACTCTCTGTGAGAATAAAGCTTAACAATAAATGTAGAGACATTACTGGTCTCATTACTGGTAGAAAGAATCTACCAGTGTCAAGTTGAAAGCAAGAGCAGAAAATACTGACCCACAGAGTAAAGATTAAGGTTGACCGGGACAAAAGTACATAGGAGAAAAGTGACTAGGACCTAATCAGTTAGTATTGCTTGTAACTGTTGCTATGTTATGAATGTGTTTATAAAGCACGTGTGTTCATGGCCCTGTGCGCTAACAGTGAGTCACTCTTGCAAATAAAATAAATACTAATAAGGGGCTTCCCTGGTGGCGCAGTGGTTGAGAGTCCGCCTGCCGATGCAGGGGACAAGGGTTCATGGCCCGGTCCGGGAAGATCCCACATGCCGTGGAGCGGCTGGGCCCGTGAGCTACGGCCGCTAAGCCTGCGCGTCCGGAGCAACGGGAGAGGCCACACAGTGAGAGGCCCGCGTACAGCAAAAATAAATAAAAATAAAAAATAAATAAATACTAATAAGCGTATTTGCACAGTATATTTTATATAAACCTTGTAAGTGATGGTCCAAGAAATATCAAATTTTAGAAGTAAAATAAGTCCTTAAATTGGCAATTCTGACACATGATTCTGTGTAGCACTGAATCTTGCTCAGAGGCAAATGTTCCATTATTTTAATACTACTCAAAAATGTTTGCTCAGTGTTTTCCAGTGTTTGTATTTGCTATAGGCTATAGTTCTTTGTAAGTATTTTAACAAGAGAAATGCAGAGAAGATGTGAATATTAAATATTGAATCATTATGTTGTATTACCTGAAATTAACATCATATTGTATGTTAATTATTTCAATTAAAAAAATTTTCAAAGATGTGAATGTTGTCATAAATTTATTGTCTAAAATTTGAATTAGCAAAACAATATTGATTCCAATGGCAAAGTCAAAATCAGGGCAAGTAGACAAAATATTTTCACTGTTAAAAAAGAATATAAGCACACATATGTATAACTGAATCACTTTGCTGTACGGCAGAAATTAACACAACACTGTAAATCACCTACACTTCATTAAAATTTTAAAAAAAGAAATATTCAATGCAAATAGTTGCTAGAAAATAAAAAAAACCTGTCTGTAAAAAAAAAAAAAGAAAGATTATGAGCTTATGCAAAGCAACATGTACCCTAATGGCCCCACCTGAAGATGTTTTTGGATACATTCTTAACACTCAACCAACATCAAAGGAAACTTTTTTCTATGTCTGGAATATTAGTCACAAAACAAAGATCAATCCCATCAGACAGGGCAACTAATACTTTGTGTATTTAAAATTTTGTTTTAAAAATCACTTTAAATACTAAATATTTGTGGTATGATTTTACAGTTTTTAAATTATTTTTATTTAACATTTATTTTGTGTTAATATTCCCTTATTTTAATGTTTTATATTATCAGATATCTAGTATCATGTTAATTTTCTAATTTTGATAAATATTTTTGAGTTATGTAAGATATTAGGGTTAAGGGAACTCTACTATTTCTGCAACTTCTCTATAAATCCAAAATTATTTTAAAGTAAAAAGTAAAAAATAGGGACTTCCCTGGTGGTGCAGTGGTTAAGAATTCGCCTGCCAATGCAGGGGACACGGGTTCGAGCCCTGGGCAGGGAAGATCCCATGTGCCACAGAGCAACTAAGCCTGTGCGCCACAACTACTGAGCCTGCGCTCTGGAGCCCACGAGCCACAACTACTGAAGCCTGCGGCGCCTAGAGCCCATGCTCTGCAACAAGAGAAGCCACTGCAATGAGAAGCCCGCGCACCGCAACGAAGAGTAGCCCCCGCTCGCTGAAACTATAGAAAGCCCTCGCGCAGCAACGAAGACCCAACGCAGCCAAAAATAAATAAATAAAATTTTTTAAAAAAAGTAAAAAATATTTCAAAGTTAATTATCAGGTAGAGAATAATTTTACATGTCATTAAAATATATAATCTCATAATATTTTGGTTCATAATAATAAAAAATTATGCATTTATTTCATATATATGTGTATATATACATAAAATCTCTGAAACTTTTAGTATAATCCTAACACAGGAAAATTGCTCACTGTTGATTATTACATACATTACTGCTATTACTTAAGAACACATAAATAACAGTTTTTTTAAAAATACAGAATAATTTATAATTTCAGGAATTCCAATTTCTTGTTCCTGAATCTCAAAGATTACTATCCTTCAGGAATTGGGAAACATTAGCTGACCAGAAGCAGCTGACAGAAAGAAGTGCAAATCCTCTCTGGAGACAGGTGCCTTCATCTCCGGTCTTAATGTTTTCTAAATACTATGACTAGCTCACAGTAAAAGGTAACCAGACACACAAGGAGTCTAGACCACATGAATGAGAACCATGTGACACCAAAAACAGTCCCACTAAGACTTAATATCTTGGAATTATCATATGCAGACTATAAAATAACTATTCTTACCATAGGTAAAGAAAATAAAAAACAAGCTGAAAGATACCTACAGGAAACAGAAAACTATAAAAGGTAACATATCAGATTTGAAAAAAAATACAGCTTCTAGGAAATGAGTCCTCATGACGTAATAATTCCAGAGTTTTAAGGAGCAATATGAAGAACAGTATAAAGGCTATATATATTTAAGTGTGAGCTATATGTAAATCTATATACCATCCTATATTTAAATTGAATCCATTCAATGTATTCCCTGTTGATCTAACTAGATTCACACTTATATGCATAAGGTGGAGCTGAATGTAAACCAAACCGTCAAGTGTATCCTGCTCTAAAACCACCAAGCACAAACCAGAGCCCTCAGTTGACTACAGTTCAAATAAATAAAGCCATACCCTTTCTTCTTATACTTAAGTCTTGCAATTAGAAGTGCTTCTTAATTATATTTCTTCTAATTTCTCAAACCCCTATTAAATGCCTATCACATGATAAGCATAGCTAGGCATTTGTCCATACATTTTCTTATTTAAAAAAAGAAGAAGAAAAAAAAAGAAGAGGAAGGAGGAGCAATAGCTACAATAAAGAACCTAATTTTGGGTCTGGCACAGCACTGGACTATTTTGCCACCATTGACTGTGTCTGACAAGGGGACCAGCATCTCAGCACTGACAGTCCTTAGCTCTCCAGTAGTCCAAGTTCAAAGTAACAATGGAGGAAGGAGATCTTTGAAAGTTCTGGAAGGTAGAGCAGAAACTTCAACTTCATTCAGTTAAACTAAATTCACCAAGTATTTACTGAGTCTACTACCTGTTGGACACTATACCAGGTGTGTGGGAAATGACAAACCAACTAATGTACAGTATCTGTCTTTTCATTAGGCTTAAAATTTTCATCGAGAGGCATATAAACAACTAAATATAATATCAATCAGGATTACATAAATACTGTATCAAAAGTTCTTTAGGGCTTCCCTGGTGGCGCAGTGGTTGAGAGTCCGCCTGCCAATGCAGGGAACGCGGGTTCGTGCCCCGGTCCGGGAAGATCCCACATGCCGCGGAGTGGCTGCGCCTGTGAGCCATGGCCGCTGAGCCTGCGCGTCCGGAGCCTGTGCTCCGCGACGGGAGAGGCCACAGCGGTGAGAGGCTCGCGTACCAAAAAAAAAAAAAAGTTCTTTAAATCTTATGCCTTAAATTTCAAGGTTAGAGATTGTATGGGACTGGATTGGAGGGGTAAAGCCTGGTGCTCAAACTGATTAATTCTGCCTCTTTCAAGGGACTTCTTGTATTGCTGGATACACTTTTTATGAAGACAGAAAAAGATGACCTTAAGAGGAACTGTCAGTGATTGCAAGAAGTAAGTAATTTCATCATTCTAGCAATTGATACAAATAATACACCTATTGAAAAGCAATCAAGTCAATATTAATACAGCCAATGCTGTATTTGGTGAATGCAAATAAAGAACAGTTTCCTGATTAAGACTATACCCACCTACTGCAGGTCTTTCACAGCATTAAACTTTTAGAACTTAAAAAAAAAACAAAAACATAGTAAGAACACCAGCTGAATTATTAGTCCTGAAAAAGAAGGTCAATTGAATAAAAAAGAATACCAATTTCATCCCTCAGTACCAGTCCATTACTCCATATAGTCCTTTAAAAACACTGCACACTGTTTTTATGCATAGAAGACATAATATTTCTCTGGAACACTACTAATTCTAATAAGTATCATTATTGAGAAATTTTTGCTACCTGGAATTTGGGAGAGTTTTGTTCTGTCACCTGTATGTCTAATGCAAGAACAGTTTACAAGTATATCTCAAAACTTGTATGTATGGAAGGTGATGGAGAATCTGGGGCTTGCTATGTCTTTGAGGATGTAGCGCTGAGCCAAAGTTCCCTCAGGATTCCTTTTCAGGCACTCTGAAATCGTCAAGGCATCTGGCATTCCCCAAGAGTTCAGATACTCATATTAAATGAACACCCTCTTGAGGACATGTCTAGGTGCTCACCCTCGTGCTTTACCTTGAGAGCAAATGTCACCACTGTCCTGTTGAGCACAAATGACCCAGGGGCCCAGTGATCTGGCTGGTCCCTAATTCATCACCCTGCATGTGCTCCAGGACATCCTCCCGGGCCATGCCTCTGAGTTTGGAGTTCCCGCAGAACTGTGTCCACTTGCACAGCAATTCTTGCCTGAGCATATTTTAGACAGAGGTTTCCTCTCTTTCTGTAATCCGTCTGCTTTCCATCTTTCAGAAAGTTACTCGACTTCTGGCCTTCTGATAATACTCTTTCTTCTTGGAATTTATTTATTTATTTTTCATTCACTTTTAGAGATCTAAAGGACAAGGGGAAGTTGGTATGTGTACTTGGTCTGCCATCTTGATTTAGTCTCTCTGGGCCACCATTATCTTGTTTTTATTTATTAGGATCCTGCAACTCCTAGATCCACAGAGTGCTTTTTATTATTGACTTTCCTAAGGACATGTAGGTTCAGAGCTCTCTGGCACGCATGCCAAAGGGCATGCAGTCATGCTCTCCTCAGGCTCTAGACCAGTTGCTATTATCTCACTCTTTTCTTCTTCCTACTTTATAAATTATTTCTCTTGATAGGCTGGTGAATACAAATGAAGTCTCCAGAGCCTGGTCACCCCCAAGTTAAGAGACAGCATTTCAATTTTTGAATATGCAAGGTGGGAAACAGTAAACCATAGTAGTTAAAGACATGGGCTCGATTCCCGGTTCCCTTAGCAAGCTACTTAATCTCTGCAAGTCTTGGTTTCCTCATCTATAAAGTAGCCAAATGAATTAACCCAGTACCTTCAAGGTAGCTGTGAAGATTCTTTGTGACAAATGCTTATTAATACATTAATAAATGTTTGTTATTATTATTGAAACTTAGTCCCTGGACCACAAAGATACAACATACTGTTTTCTCATGAGTCTTAGCCTGGAAGTCTTCAGTCCTGAGCAGAGTCTGGTTAAAGAAAGTTATATCTGGGGACTTCCATCTGCACAACTGCTATGGATGTCACAGAGGTATAGGAGGTATAAATGTCACTGAGGTCTGAGCTTTTTTTACCTGAGCAGCAAATGGAGTTAGGAGGCTATAGTGGTCATAGGATACATTCAGACAGAGCCATCTAATTGTGGTGACAGAGTGAGAAATTAGGTAATAAAAAGCAAACCATTCCTTAATTGTCCATCATAGATGAGAACACATCGCTAAAAGCCTGGGTAGGCTGTTACTTGGACTTGTGGGTGTCAAGAAACAAGTATATACTATCTCCTCATCACTTACCTCTAAGTTGCTGGAGTTCCATGTCCAAACTCTCAATGTTACTCTCGTAGAACTCAAGATTCTCAGGGGTCTCTGCCCTTAGTGATTCCTCTTGCTTCTCCTCCAGCGGTAAGTTCAGCTCTTCTTGAGCCCTGCAGCACACATCCAAGTCCTGTTCCATCTCCTGAATCCTCACCAAGACTAAGGGACACTGGGAAGTCTGGTCCAAAGTTTTCTCCATGTTCTCAGGGCCCTCCTTTTCTAGGCTCTCCCAGCCAGGACGGTTACAGGTTAGGAGCTTGGGGGGTACTGCATTCGTTCTTTGCTGGGCCGAGGGAGGCAGGGGAGCGGGGCGAGAAGGTCGCATTGCCAAGGGTGGTTCCGGTCTCAGGCTCTGGTCCACTGGCAAATGGGGAGGAGTGGATGCTGGAGTACAGGGACGGGGTGGCGGTGGCCTTAGAGCCTTTCTCCTCTCAGGCAGCTCCTGCTGGATGATCAGCTTCGAGGAACCTCGGAAAATATCCTTTTCGGAGTTAAAGTCCATGATTGAAAAGTGGCGCAAAATTTTATCTGGTTCTGTGCCGGGCCCTGACAAGCTCTTCTCAAACTCTATCAGTTGTTGTGTCAACTTAGAATCCAGGTCCGTGTTGCCGTCTCCCTGTGAAAGTGCCACTGCTTCCACAGCAGGTGTCTCGTCTTGCAGACCAGGCTTCATCTCTGATTTCTCTGATGCAGAGCAAAAGCTGGAAGCATTTTCTTTGGGTGTGAGGTGCTTTTTCACACACCTCGCCATGCCCTGGAGCTGAGGGCTCAACTGGCTGGGTCTGACTGCCCTGGAGGCTAAACGGGAAAAGGTGCTATGAAGAGGTGTCACTGGCTTCTGAAGGGTTTTCGGCTGGGAGTATGTTCTTCTGGGAGGTAGGCTGGAGTAGTCTCTAGTCCTTGCTTCTAGAGGAAGAGGGTCAGAGTACTGGTGGGGGCGGGGGTTGCCTCCTCCTCCTATAGAATAATACTGGTTTTTCTGCAATTCGGGATGAAAAGGTACTGGAGTTTGGGACGTAACACCATTTACCACCTCTGAAGGATCCTTTGTGGAAGAGTATTTGGTAAGAAGCTGTTCGTGCCCTGAACCTGTGCTTCTTGGGGGCCCTTCTGAGGTGCCCACGTCCCAGTGAGAGTTTTTGTCTTCTTCATATTCAGAAGTCAGATGCTCCAGTGGGGAAGTGGATGTTTCAGAAATAACTGAGTTGGACTTCTCTGCTTTATACTCATGAGATTCATGTCCTTTTCCTTCCACTTCTAAGAAGTCCTCTGAACAATCCAAAGATGTGTCAGGGATGTTGGTGAGGCTGCTTTCCTGTGGCAGATCCACGGTTTCCTCCACCCTTGTTTGAGGACATAACTTTACAAAGCGGTAAGGAAAGATGCCTGTCCTGCCCTTCAGTGATCCTTCTAGCCAGCCATCTTCCAGGGTCCCCAGGATTCGGATTTTATCGCCTACTTCGAAATCCAGCTCATTTGGCTCCAGGGCTTGGAATCTGTAGAGGGCAATCCCGTAGGTGCCTGGCTGCTCGCCTTCCTCTTCTGGCTGTCTCTCTTCTCCTGTGTTGGTATCTACTTCACCGTTAGTAATGCAGTCATCGCAATTTCCAGAACTTACTGACTCATCCACAGTCCTCAGAGGCCCCAAAAGCTCTACAAAACCTTCCGGAAAAATGCCTCTTCGACCCTCTAACTCCCCTTCAAACCAGCCTGGTTCAGGAACTCCAATAATGGTAATCACATCCCCTTCTCTGAAGTCCAGCTCCTCATCCAGCTGCGCAGAGAGCCCCATCAGTGCCCGGGCCTGTCCCATTGAATACTCGGGAATCTGGAGAAGGGCACTCTGTGAGTGCCACTGCCGACTCTGTGAGGAGAGGCAGAGCTCCCTAACACATGAGGATGGGAAGAAGCCCCGGGCACCCCAGCAGCTCCGGCCCTGCAGCCAGCCGGCAGTGGGAGTGCCATCGAGAACCACTAGGTCACCTGAAGAAAGAGAAGAGAAGCAAAGATAATGACCTCGGTTATCACCTCAGCAGGATACTGGTATAACTAATAGTGCAACTCATCATCTTAAATAGCTACCAAATTCAAGGGAATATAAACCTAGAGTTTTAAGTGCATGAACACTTTTTGACACTTAGGGTGGATCCCTAAGATCCTTTCAGAGGGTCTGTGAGGTCAAAACTATCATATTTTCTTCATACACTTCATATACTTCAGTCAAAACAATGTAACGTGGCAAACTGAATATAGATTCAAGAATCTAGATTTCTTCTATTAAACCAAGTATTAAAGACATCTGCAAAAAATGCAAACCAATGTTACTCTTCTCACTAAATTTTTTTTGTTTAGGAAACTAGTTATTTTTCATAAACTGTTATTTATGTTATTAATGCTAATATGAGTTTTTAAAAATAAATTGATAATTTAAAAAATTTCTCAGCTTTAACAGCTAATATGGTAAATATCAATAGACTCACACAAGCAAGTGCTCTTTAGGGTCTCAAAAACTTCTAAGAATGTAAAGGCATCCTAAGATCAAAAAGTTAGAGAAATGCTACTACCAGCAATAGTCTGTACCACTGGATTCATTTATAAATGATGAAGAATATAGTCATGGCCACTACAGTCCTTTGAATAGATGGATCTAATTTCTCACACTAAATTATATTCAATATCAAAAATCGAACAAAGAAAGAATCTTCAGGAATGGGTTGGAAGTGTAGGGTGTGGACAACAAACTGTTCATTTATTTTCTCCAGAGCCCTTCTTTTTTTTTTTTTTTAAACACCTTTATTGGAGTATAATTGCTTTACAATGGTGTGTTAGTTTCTGCTTTATAACAAAGTGAATTAGTTATACATATACATATATCCCCATATCTCTTCCCTCTTGCCTCTCCCTCCCTCCCACCCTCCCTATCCCACCCCTCTAGGTGGTCACAAAGCACCAAGCTGATCTCCCTGTGCTATGTGGCTGCTTCCCACTAGCTCAGTTTTACATTTGGTAGTGTATATATGTCCATGCCACTCTCTCACTTGGTTAGAGCCCTTCTTGAACTATCCTTATCCTGAAAATACATCATAATGAAATCTTAGAAGAATGTTCTAGTAATCAGCAGTTTGTTTTTGAAAATAACCAGTAGCTCCAATATTGTTGTTTCAGGCTATCTTCACAAAATATAAGCTAAACAGTTAGCATCTGCCTTATTATTGAAGAAGGTGAGGAAAGGATTTGTCCCAGTTAAAAAATTACCCTATAGTTTTGCAGCAAATTGTTTTGCAGCAAACTTTTAATTACCTGATTATGAACTATTCATTTTGTAGATCATCAGTTTTAACTTTTTTAACTAGCTCCACGCTTCTAACTTCCTTTTGTCCTCTAATTTCTTCTCTCAAAATATTTATTCCATTCGTCACTTACTCTTTGCTACCTTATCCAACTCCCATCATATCTCACTCTTTTAAACCTCGCCCCAGACACTGTCTCTTCCAGTCTACCAAATGATTCATGCCAAACTAAGATTACAAATGTACCCATTTTATCATATCCCTCCCCTGCTCAAACGTTTACCATGAGGCATGAAGGCTTCTTCCTACCGCCTAAGGCTTCTACCCTAATTATCCTATTCTTACTACGGGAAATATATTTAAAAAAATAAGTTTGCTGTGGACACTCTCCAAAGAGGTTTAGTTAACTAAGCTACCAAAAGGCTACTCTTATGTTTTCACCTCAGTGCAAACTGGTATTCACATCCAGTCACAACCTCCCCTTGCCCCATCCCCAGCTATTCAATATTATCTCACCTCTGAGACCCTATTCCACACAAGGGGACTTTTCATTGTCTCCTACAGAAGCCTCTCCTCTCCATCTGAAACCTTAGCATGCTTCCCTGAGAAACCTTAGAAGCCTACACACATCTTGGCCATCTGTAGCCTACTAAAGAAATTATCACTTATATCAACAATTTTGACACTTGTATTTTTATATACTACACAGCTTCTAATGTAAGATTTTGCATTTACTGGTAGGCACCCAATACATTTTCACTGATTTCATGCTGTTTTGCTTAGATGTCCCTGAAAATAGGGTCTTGGTCCTGTATTTCTATTTTCCTTTAATTCCTGATTCAATATCCATTGGTCAGAGCTTGGGGTCCTGAGAATTACAAGTGACTTTTTCCCCCACTAGTTCTAAGGCCATTCCATCAGGACCACAGAGGGAATTCACTGGAGACATGGCTACTGTTCAGACACAGTAGGTCTTTTGGTGATTAAGAATAAAAGCGTGGGTTTCCCTGGTGGCACAGTGGTTAAGAATCTGCCTGCCAGTGCAGGAGACGCGGGTTTGAGCCCTGGTCCAGGAAGATCCCACATGCCGCAGAGCAACTAAGTCCATGTGCCACAACTACTGAGCCTACGCTCTAAAGCCCACGTGACACAACTACTGAGCCCGCGTGACACAACTACTGAAGCCCACGCGCCTAGAGCCCATGCTCCGCAAGAAGAGAAGCCACCGCAATGAGAAGCCCGCGTACCACAACAAAGAGTAGCCCCCACTCGCCAAAACTAGAGGAAGCCAGCGTGCAGCAACGAAGACCCAACGCAGCCAAAAAAAAAAAAAAAAAAAAAGAATAAAAGCGTGCCAAAACTCCCACTCTCCTGGCTTTGAAATGAACTGGCTTTCTTTCCTTCCTTCTGTCCTTCTTTCCTTCCTTCCTTCCCTCCTCCCTCCCTCCCTTCCTTCCTTTCGGCTGTATTGGGTCTTTGTTGCTGTGTGCGGGCTTTCTCTAGTTGTGGTGAGCAGGGGCTACTCTTCATTGCGGTGTGTGGGCTTCTCATTGCGGTGGCTTCTCTCGTTGTGGAGCACGGGCTCTAGGCACGCAGGCTCGGTAGCTGTGGCTCGCGGGCTCCAGAGTGCAGGCTCAGCAGTTGTGGCGCACGGGCTTAGTTGCTCCACAGCATGTGGGATCTTCCCAGACCAGAGATCGAACCCTTGTCCCCTGCATTGGCAGGCGGGGTCTTAACCACTGTGCCACCAGGGAGGTCCCTGAACTGGCTTTTTGCTTGTTTGTTTGTTTTGTTTTGTTTTTGGGTTTTTTTTGCGGTACGTGGGCCTCTTACTGCCATGGCCTCTCCCGTTGCGGAGCACAGGCTCCGGATGCGCAGGCTCAGTGGCCATGGCCCATTGGCCCAGCCACTCCGTGGCATGTGGGATCTTCCCGGACCGGGGCACGAACCCGCGTCCCCTGCATCGGCAGGTGGACTGCCAACCACTGCGCCACCAGGGAAGCCCTGAACTGGCTTTTTTAAACCTGCAGAATTAGAATATTTTCTTGTTTTACCAAATCTTCATGAAACCCTTATAATAGGGTTTGTTTTCCTATTTTCAGTTGTTTTTTTCAGACTGTTTTTTCCCTTTCCTTCTTTCTTTTTTTTTCTTTTGGCCATGCGGCACGACTTAGTTCCCTGATCAGGAATCAAACCCATGTCCCCTGCACTGGAAGCACAGAGTCTTAACCACTGGACTGCCAGGGAAGTCCGAAAACAATTTTGTTTGTTTTTATTTTGGCCATGCCATGCGGCTTGCAGGATCTCAGTTCCTCAACCAGGGATCGAACCCGATCCATGGCAATGAAAGGCTGGAATCCTAACCACTAGGCCACCAGGGAACTCCCTTGGTGACTGTTTTGATAAGCTTTGTTACCTGGCAGATTGTCATTCTGTTGATTATTTCTATATAATAAAGGTTTTGTTTGTTTGTTTTAAGTCACAATTTAGGCCCTGAAAAGCACTTTAGAGATAATTTTGGTGAACACTTTTATTTTACAGCCCTGTTACTGAGTTTTTTGCATTCCTATGCCTTAGGAATAGAGGCTGCTTAGTGATCATTTCTAAACTTCAAAAACAACAATATGAGGAACTCCTGGAATAGAGTGAACAAAAAAATAGGAAGTGGGGTGACTCTTAGGGTCAGCCTGAGCCTTTTGCTTATGCACGATTAATCCCAGCCACCACGCTGCTTGTTTCTTTTGGTTAGATTTTTTTATTCAAACAAGAAATGCATTAAGAATAAGATGATAAGAAAGAATGAACGTCCTAGAATCTGAATATAAGTAGTTTGACCCTGCAGGATAAAGTCCCTCACTGAAATCTACTGCCCAGGGACTCTGTACTCTATGCAGACCTACCACTCTTTACCTGGGTTTCCACAGGAGCCATATCAGAACCTAAATCCTGATATCTCACACACATGGCACCACAGACTTATGACACAAGTGCTTTAACTGATAATTATCATTTATCTATTTATTTGTAAATAAGTTTATCAATTTTCATTGGTCTTTTCTGGGGGTTGAGAGGTGGCCTAGAAGCATGAGCTTATAGGCAAGGGATAAGCATTCTGTGTTGTGTCAGGCAATTAAATATTTCATCGCTCTCACTAATTTTTTTTCTCTCCTCTTTCTCCGTCTTTTCCTTGTTGTTTTGTTTTTGTCTTTTGTTTTTTCTCTCTTTTTTCCCCTTTTTATTTTCTAGGACAGCACCTACATTGATCTAAGAGACAAACTTGTTTCTGAATTTAAATATAACTCAAAATACAGGGAACAGACCAAAACAAATAGAAAGCTTCGGGAAAAGGAGAAAGGGTGACACCTGCTGGAAGAACTACTGGTGGTCTGGATTCGAAATAGAATCTCCCAGGGAAAATGTACATACACACAAAACTTCACATAATCATCAGAAAATAAGGTCCCCCGAAGCACATCCATGAACCCCAAGAATCCTAGGTTGAGAATAATAAAATAGCTAATCTTTATTGAGTGCTTACCCTCTGCCAGATGTGTTACATGTATAACCTCATTTAATCCTCACAACTACCCTGATGTAGGTATTATTATTTGTAGACAAGGAAACTGAGGCCAAAAGAACTTAAGTAATTAGTACAGAATCACAGTTATTGAGTTGTGAAGTTGGATTTAAATCTAGGGCCATCAGAATTCTTATCCCCTAAACTATACTGCCTGCCCTAAATACATATATATTTTTAATAATATAATTTTATAGTTAAAATATATAATTTTTTCTCTTATAACTCTCGATACTTCTGAAAGGTAAGTAAATAACAACTAAAGGCAGCATGGTAAAACAAAACAGATCTCAAACATTATCCCACATGCTCTTAAAGGTTTCCAAATCCCTCCTGACATATATTAAATCACAGAAGAGGAGAAGCTTCACTGCTACACTGAAGGACCAAAGGAAAGGCAAAGAAACAACAGGGAACTGGATTAATAGTACTAGAGGACAGGGATAAAGGAATGTATATACTCATGAGCGGAGACGCTGATCTAATGGAAAAAGCAGAAGGGCCATTTTCAGTCTAAGAAGTAGAAGGGCCATTCCAAGCAGTAGACTTAGATTCAAGTCATAAACTATATATAGTATAAAACAATATTTTCATTTTTTTTAGTGATTTTGTTTCTAACTAGTAAAATATCTGTTATATATATAGAAAACAAGAGGAATTAAAATCATTTCTGTGTCTCAAGCTAAACTTCCCAGAAAAAGACAAATTGTATAGATACACCTACTATCCCCATCCTCAAAGGCTATTATTATGTTCAAATCGGAAGACATACAGAGCTAAAATACGTGAACAGCATAGAAGGAAAGAGAGCTGAATAGTCAATGTGTTTACTGGCAGCACAATATCACAGAAGATAAAACCACTAATAATTAGTACATCTCTTTCTATTCTCTCTTTTCCTATGTATTCCCCCTGCCCTGCATCCTCTTCTTTTGAGCTCTGCTTATGTTTTTCAGCTCCACAGCCTTAACTTGTTAAAAGATAGTCAAGATAAGATCTACAGACTCCAGGACCCAGCCTGACCTTGAGTCAGTCTTGGTAGAGGTGACTTGTGGCTGAAAGGTCCACACCAGGGTTTTCCTGAGAATCTCAGGTGGCTCTGGGATTCCTGAGGTGGATTTTAACTTCAAATCAAGTTCAGAACACATCAGTCCAGTCTTCCCAGGAGAGGCATTCAGCAGAAAATCTGTTTAGTACCTAAGACTTGACTATGCAAGATATATTATGAAGCAAAAAAACTAATTCCAGAAGCCACTTCCTCAAATTCCTCAAATGTTGTAGACATACTGTATATTCCCACATAGTACATTGTTATACACAGTATTTGCTCCAGGAACCAGGTGTAGGAAAAAACAATGCCAGGCCACCCACATCCTCTGCACAGCTCTGGTGGAAGCCACTGTGCCTTGGCTTCCACCAGACCCTCTGACTGGTCTGACATGGACTCAGCCCCCCTATGGGAGAGATGTGAGTAGGGACATATGAGGCTCCCTCCTATAACATCTTCATCTATTTCTGTCTGTCTTCCCAACGTGGAAAAAGCACACAGAACAGAGGTAGAGGCTTAGTGTAAAGTGAAGGCAAGAAACTCTGAAAGCTGATTTTGAGGATTAAGGTCAAAGCCCAATATTCCTTTCTTCTCACTGACTAAGGGTTAGGGACTTTGCTAGGTCTCTCTCCCCACCTCTGCACTCTCTCTCCCATATGTGTACACAGTTTAAGAAATTAAGCCTATCCCTTTAGTGCCATACTCAAAAGAGTAAGTAACAACAGTAATAACATACCTAATAAATTATACAATTTTGATGACTGTTGTGAGTCATCATAAAATTGCACTGATCATAAGCTTCAGTTTGTGGAACACTACTGGCTTCTGTGCTTATGCAGAAATGTATGGACTTAATCAAGTACATGTGCCGAAACTGTTTAGTCACTCTTTAGACGTTCATATGTCTATCAGAGTGTAAGAAGTGAGAAATACTTGGAATATCACTGAGACATGGCTATGACCATCCGTTTTAAACCACTTCCCTTTAAACTGGTTCTGATGAGAACTTTAATAACATTACCTAATAGTTGAATAGCAATGGGGCTGTTTTGCATCTCTCTCTTAATTTGCATACTGTAATTCCTGCTCTACTATTATGCATTAATAAATAGTATGTTGTTAGCAAAGTCATATCAATTTTTACGGGAAAAGAGATAACTGTAGTCTGAAATGTAGCTACAACCTGGGGCAGTAGAAAGAGAATACCGGGCTTACAAATAATCAGGTGATGTAACTTCACATTCTGAGGCCAAAACTTCTCAACTGCAGGTAACATTCTTTGAATCTCATTCTCATTATTATTATCATTTTTTTTTTATGGTAAGTGGAGGAAGTCATTTTCATTATTTTTTAAATGCAGTTAATAATACCCACTTTGCTACCTGCCAGGTCTGTGCTGAGAATGAAATGAGAATGTATTTGTGAGAGAAAATGCTGTGGAAATTATGAAATGCTACTCAAATATAAGGCATTATTATTGTCTGCACTATCTTGGTATTATTGAAGACTCTCTAGAGGTTAGTCACATAAAAATTCAAAAAAAAAGATCTAGTTGTCAAAATGGACTGACTCCACCAATCTTATTTTGAACAGTCTACTCTTGGATGATCAACTTACCTCGATGGAGGGAAAGGCTGTTCAATTCTAGGGATGTAAATTCACAGATACAGACAAACAGTCTCTCGCCCTCTTTTAGACTGGGAATGGTAACAACTTCCACAAAACTGCTGGGGAACTGTCCTGAAAATAAAAGCAAACATTTCCAATATTAAAATTCCTTTTTTCTGTCTGTGTACCAGGACAAAAACCTTTTTTGTGATCCCATTTATAAACCCTGAATTGAAAACTCACTGAGTACTCATCACTGGAGAATATAGTGTAGAAAACATGCAGTGCACAAAATTAGGTGCATGCAGAACACAGAGAGTGCAATTCAATTCAATGAGCATTTACTGGGTGTCACTCTGTCAAAGGCACACTGCAGAGGGGAAAATGAGTAAGACAGTCTTGGCCCTGAAAAATCTTAAAATTTGATTCAGACATAAAATCTAATTCAGACATAAACAATAATTCAGTTTGAAATCCAGTGTCACATCCTAGGTACACAAATTGCTATGGAAGTTCAGAGAAGGTAGGAAATGGGTCAGGAAGAAAATGAAAAATTTTATGAAAAAGACTACAGTTGAATCTGAAGATTGGCAGGGTTTTAACAAGTAATAATAGACAAACAGGGCCTGTCAGTTGGAACACATCGGAAAGTTTAGTTGATTCCACCTTCTAACTATCTCTTGCATATGTCCACTTATCTCCAGATTCACCACCTTGGTCCAAGCCATCAGCACCTCTCACCTGGATTACTGCAACCACTTCCCATCCCACCTCCCTGCCTTTGGCTTTGCCCTTTCCTATCATTCTTCAATCTGCAGCATCCAGCTTTCTAAAAGACAAATCTGATTGTGCTTAAAGCACGTTTACAGTATCCTGTTTCCACAGCTCCTTTCCATGGCATGCGCTGTCCTCCATGATCTAGCTTCTGCTCATCTCCCCATGCCATCTCCCCCCGCTCCACCATTCACACTCCATATGCCAGAATGAACTTTCTCAGTCCTTCCATGTTCTTTCTCTCTCATTCCAGGGCCTCTGAATAATTCTCTCTGCCTATCCTCTTTGCCTTGCTAACTCCTACTCACCATTTTTATCTCAGCTGAGATGTCACTTCTACTGGGAAATAATCTATCATCTCCCAAATGTGGCTTAAGTAACAATAAGAGTCTGTTCTAAGGACTGTATGATATACTCCAGCCCAGACTTCCATAAATATATATAAGTTAAAGATTGGATTTAACATAGATGCATAGTGTGGGGGAAAAACTTCCAGCCTTCTCTTGGCAAATTCATAAAAGAAACTGGTGCTAACATTTTTCAAGAATAGAAAAAAGGAAACCAGGTGCATGGAAAGTGGGAGTTAAGTGCATCTAGGGTAGAGGGCAGATTTAATAAATTTAGGACACCCACGAATCTAGGAGGGCAGCTGGTACCTAACCATGTCAACCTTTTAAAGGAACCAGTAAGGAGAGAGGCAGTGATAACAGACATTCTCTCCTTGCTGGCAGAAACCACAGTAAACACACACAGAAAACACAAAAGGATCTGAAGTGTATTTATTGGGCTTCCCCTTAAACCTTTATTTTTTATTTTTTTATTATTTTTTTTTTTTGTGGTACACGGGCCTCTCACTGTTGTGGCCTCTCCCATTGCGGAGCACACGCTCCAGACGCGCAGGCTCCAGACGCGCAGGCTCAGGGGCCATGGCTCACGGGCCCAGCCGCTCCGTGGCATGTGGGATCTTCCCGAACCGGGGCACGAACCCGTGTCCTCTGCATCGGCAGGTGGACTCTTAACCACTGAGCCACCAGGGAAGCCCAAACCTTTATTTTTAATATGGAAAGAAGGGAGGGTCTGTGGTCTATTTTGTACGTGAGGAATTATGAACCTCTTACCTGTCACATCCTCTTTCTTTCCTAGAAGCCAAAATTCATCCACCACTGCCAACACCTCAATAACATCTCCCACAAAGAGCGGCAGTTCTTCTGATACGCTAGGGCAGAAGTCAAAGATGGCTCGAACCACTGAGCCAGCCTCCATCTTTCATAACCTGGAAAGAAAGGTCAAAAGAAATGGGAAAGCATAAGTATTTAAGACACTGTAATATAGATTGGTATCTTGAGAATTATCATTAAGATATAAAGTATCTTATTAATAATAAATTATTACTAAGATATAAAGTATATATAAGACTACTTATAATGAAGTCAAAGCTAAGCAAATAAGAAGTTTGTACTTTCAAAATACTGTCTCATTTCTTTAAAAACAATAATTTCCTCATATGTTTTCATTTAATTCTCCAAGTCATTCTGGAATTGAAAAAAAAAAGTGACTTATAGCTATGTGGAATAGAAAACATGCAACTTGGAAATGCAGACTTTCCAATATGCTTGAAGAAGGCAACATGGGAATTAACATTTTTAAGGTACCAGGCAAGAGGGTGCTCTTAAAATATGGTATTTAAAAAGTAGGGATTTTAAATATGGCATTTCATCTATTCCCCATAACTATCTTTTTTGCTTATCTTTTTCCCTTTGTATTTCCACATGTATTTTATTTTATTTTTTCTTCAAGTTTTATTGCGATATAATTGGCATATAGCTCTGCATAAGTTTAAGATACAAAGCATAATGATTTGACTTACATACAACATGAAGTGATGATCACAATAAGTGTAGTGAATGTCCATCACCCCATACAGATACAAAATGAAAGAAAAAGAAAAAAATGTATTTTTCCTTATGAGGATGGCTCTTAGGATTTACTCTCTTAACAACTTTCATACATAACATATAGCTGTGTTAATTATATTGATCGTGCTGTACATGACATCTCTAGTACTTATTTACCTTATAACTGGGAGTTTATACCTTTTGACTGTCTTTGACCAATTCCCGCCCCTCCGCCCGCCCAGCCTCTGGTCCCCACAAATCTGATCTTTTTTTCCATGAGTTTGTTTATTTTTGAAGTATAGTTGACCTACAACACTGTCAGTTCCTGTTACACAACTTAGCGATTCAATATTTCTATGCATTTCAAAATGATCACCACGATAAGTCTAGTCATATGTCACCATACAAAGATACTAGTTATTAACTATATTCCCCACACTATACCATGACTCATTTATTTTACAACTGGAGGTTACTTCTTAAACTCTCTCACCTATTTCTTTCCTCCCCTCACCCCCCTCCCTTCTGGCAACCACCTGTTTGTTCTTCGTATCTATGACTTTTTTTGTTTTATGTTTGTTCATTTGTTTTTTAGATTCCACATATAAGTGAAATCATACAGTATTTGTCTTTCTCTGACTTATTCATTTAGCAGAACACCCTCTAGGTCCATCCATGTTATTGAAAATGACAAGATTCCATTCTTTTTTTATGAATAATATTCCATTGTCATGGAATATTCCATTCTATCTTCTTCATCCATTCATCTGTTAATGGGCACTAAGCTTGCTTCCATAGCTTTTGTAAATAATGCTGCAATGAACACAGGCGTACATATATCTTTCTGAATTAGCTTTCTTCAGATAAATACCCAGGAGTGGAATTGCTGGATCATACGGTAGTCCTATTTTTAATTTTTTGAGGAAACTCCATACTGTTTTCCATAGTGTTTGTACCCATTTACATTCCCACCAACACTGCATAAGGTTTGCCTTTTCTCCACATCCTCGCCCACACTTGTTATTTATTATCTTTAACAGCCAATCTGACAGGTGTGAGATGACATCTCATTGTAGTTTTTCTTTGCATTTCCTTCATGTGCCTGTTGGCCACCTGTATGCCTTCTCTGGAAAAATGTCTAGATCCTCTGCCTGTTTTTTAATTGGGTTGCTTGTTTTTTTGATGTTGAGTTGGATGTATCATTTGCAAATATCTTCTCCCATTCAGTACGTGGCGTTTTCGTTTTGCTGATAGTTAGTTTCCTTTGCTGTACAAAAGCTTTTTTTTAATATAAATTTATTTATTTTTGGCTGCCATGGGTCTTGTTACTGTGCGTGGGCTTTCTCTAGTTGCGGCGAGTGGAGGCTGCTCTTTGCTGCAGTGCACGGGCTTCTCATTGCGGTGGCTTCTCTTGTTGCAGAGCATGGGCTCTAGGCGTGCGGGCTTCAGTAGCTGTGGCACACAGGCTCAGTAGTTGTGACTCGTGGGCTCTAGAGCGCAGGCTCACTCGTTGTGGCGCACAGGCTTAGTTGCTCCACGGCATGTAGGAGCCTCCTGGACCAGGGCTCGAACCCGTGTCCCCTGCATTGGCAGATGGACTCTCAACCACTGGGGGAAGTGACTGAGAGCTTTTTAATTTGGTGTAGTCCCTCCCCACAGCTATCTTAAAGATGAGGGTACTGAGGCTCAGCAAGTTAGAAAATTTGTTCAAGATCACAGAGCTTACAGCAGCAGGGCCAGGATTCAGACTGAGTGCATTCCGGCCTCTACCTACTGAGACCGTGCCTGTAAAAAAACCGATTTGACCTGAAGAACAGCAGCAGGACCATACCTCAGTGGCCCAGATTTAAAATGCATTGAAAAAGACAAATCCATAAGAAGAACAAGAAAGGGCTATGTAGATGGCGCCTCCAGACAAGCTTTAGTACACTATACCAGATCAAGAATGTGTTTTCAGTTCAAGGACGCCTACGGCCCAAACTTGCATACTATCTTATGGTGTCTGTGCTGTAATAAGACAATGCGTCTGTTACTTTGTGTCAAGGGAGCCTAAGGACATGTTAAGCAATAGAAAGGGAGGCAATAAATAGAGGGCATATGCCATCAGCCATGATTACCTTCAGCCATGATTACCTTACACTTCT
Source organism: Globicephala melas (assembly GCF_963455315.2). Taxonomy (NCBI): domain Eukaryota; kingdom Metazoa; phylum Chordata; class Mammalia; order Artiodactyla; family Delphinidae; genus Globicephala; species Globicephala melas. The sequence continues at coordinate 28,001,243 of NC_083329.1, read as the reverse complement.
CCAAGGTCTTTTGCAAGGAGCGGCAGAAGATCTCCAGAGTGTCCAGGCCCCAAGCCTATTTTTCTTTATTTGCCTCAAATATCATTTGGTGTTGGCAGAGATGAGGATTCTAACTTTCATCTCACATATAACAATAAACAACATCAAAAAGCACTAAGTGCCTAATTACAAAAAAGGATAGTTATAGCTCTAAGTTTACAGTCTACAAATGATGTGGACAAACATTTAGGCACATAAGAAACTGTTCAGTCCGTTAATGTGAAGGGCCTATAAGATTTTAATGGCACATGCAACACACATATTACATATTTAATTTGAACTGTTGAGTAAAAAGAGCTTATCTTTGAGTTACTGAAACTTTTTTTCCTATAATGAGATGACTTGGGTACACAATGGAGAAGAGAAGTAGCTAGTACCATTCCCCACATCCTCTCCCACCACATATTTTCTTTAAGTATTAAAAATATATAGAATTAAAATCACACACTGAGGAGGCAGCATAATGTGAATGCAAAGTACGAGGCTCCTTGAGTCAGAGAAATCAAGGTTCAAATCCCAGCTCCATTAGTTATTAGCTTTTTCACCTTGGATATATTACTTAAACTCTTTGGGCTTCAGCTTCCTTTTTCAGAAAAATGGAGATAATCATACTTTCATAATAATCATCAAGAGGATGATCATAATGATAAAAATAATTATACTAATGCCTAACATTTATTGAGCACTTACTATGTGCCACGCATTGTACTATGAATTCCCTCATTGAGTTCTCACAACAACCTTATTGTATATAATTGATTCCCATTTTGCTAGTGAGGATACGAGGTCAGAGAGCTTATATAACCTGTCCAGGTCACAAAGTCAGTCAGACATGGAATAGGAACCCAGATCTGCCTGTCTCCAAAGCCTTAACCAGTATGCTAATAGTATGAAAGGACCTAAGCCAGCACCTAGGTGCTCAATAAATGTTAGCAGTTATTACTAAACATCATTCCCATAATCAGCTACAAGATCAAATGTGTGCCACCAATACAGCATCGCCAGAATGTGATATTTCAAGTATATAAACTCTACAGAATTTACCATTTCAACACGTCAAAACGTGGTTAACTTTGACCATGTTTTAAAATAGGCACATTATATACACCCTTGCCTTCTTCAGTAGAAGAAAAGACACTGAACATGAACTTAGTAAGTTCATTATTAAGACCATACCTTACTGTACTCTGCTGTAATACAAAATACCAGTACTATGTAACTTTTAGGTCTTTCTCTTTTAATGTCAGCTTTCCCTTTGCTATCACTTTATTTCCTCTGTCAACTTTTCTACCTCTTTCTAGATTGTTGTTTATAATCTGTTAGGGGGTGGGAGGACCACACACCCCCCACCAAAATTATTTAAAGTTTCCAGATAAATAAAAAGTAAACATGCATCAAATGAGAGGCTAACAAACTCTTCTGCAGTGGTAAAGTACATGTGGTAGTGCTAGAGTCCTTCAACAGTTATTTTTTATGTGCTCTGAGGCCCCTTTCTTACTTTCTGGCTGTCTTCCAGATGTCAAATTTCCACATAAGGGTGGTGCCATAAATAGTTTTTCCCTAAAACAAACGATACTTTTCAAAACCCTTAGCCATCTATAAGTTATTAAAACAATTCCTCAAGGCTGAGCCAGGTAGATATTATTTTCCTTCTACTACTGTATTTTCTCAAATTCCATCTCACTATCAGACTAAATATATACCTCATTATCTAAAGTATCAAGTAAAGAATTAGCATAAGCCCCACAGGATAACTTAGAGACCTACCCTGTTACACGGAGGAGTAACTTTTGTTATTTGAAAGAGTTAAAGCTTCTCCCTGAGAACCTTCCTTCCAGAATATGACTCAGAAGCAGAGGAGGGTCTGGCTCAATAAATACTTTTACTGACTGACCTCCCACCCTATTGGAAGGAGTGTGTAATCGCTGAGGAATACACATCCTGGAAGGGTGATGAAATCAGAGCCTGGCTAAACTACATGATTTGTGGGTGAGACCAGAGAGGAGATCTTTATGTCCTCTGTTTTATGTGGAATATCATGAATTTCATCTGTCTTCCCTGTATACACTATAAAAAGCAACAATTATTGTTTTTGTCTGGGCCATTTTAGAAGCCGGGACTGGGAATTCCCTGGCAGTCCAGTGGTTAGAAGTCAGTGCTTTCACTGCCGTGACCCGGGTTCAATCCCTGGTCAGGGAACTAAGATCCTGCAAGCCACACAGTGCAGCCAAAACAAAAAACAAAAAGAAAGAAAAAACAAAACAAAAAACCACCCCAGAACATATGTTTTGAAACTCAATCATAACTAGCTTATATATGAACTGTTCCACCAACTTCAGATGGAAGTAAAAAGAACTACATTGGAAATCAGAAAGCAGATGGGCTTGAGAGAAAGCAGAGGAAATAAATGCCTGTATGGCATAAAGTCTGGGATATCAGAAAGTTTGCTATGAAAACAACACTTCTTCTCTTGCTGGTGAATGCCAGCCCTTCCACCTTTGCAGAGTCACTGCATTTGAGGTGTAAAGATTCTTCATTCTTCAAACACTTACAGGATGTAAAACTCTATGAGGGAGGAGATTTTTGTCTGTTTTGTTCACTGGTCTGGAGTAATGCTCAATGAGTAATTTTTGGTGAGCAAATGATTTATTGAACTTTAGGAAAACACATGGAACTGTTCATATCAAAATCTCTTCTTCCACTTACCTGAAACTAAAGTAACCATCTCTTCTCCACAGTTTTACCTTCCAGCTTCAGTAACAGTGTCATATAAATCTTTCAGATCAAACATTAAAATCTTGCACTTCTTCATCTTCTACAGCCCACAGACAGTAGGCTCAGCTCTCTGGCAAAGAGCTAAACCAGAACCAGAGTTCAGGTCTGTTTGACTCCAATGCCCATGTTCTTTTTACTATAAATGTTACTTCTCTTAAATCTCACTGGTTCTTCCTCCAAAATCTCTAGATTTCCTTTTTCCTCTCCTTAGTCCTCTGATATTGTATTACAAAAATCTTCAAACAGCCAAGTTGAAAGAATTTTACACCTACCACCTAGAGTCTACCATTAAGAGGTTACTGCAGCCACTTTATCACATACCATCTCTCTCTTTATCCATTTATCAGTCCATGTTATTTTTTGATGCATTTCAAATATATTTTATTTTATCTTTGATGCATTTCAAAATAAAGCACAGACATTTCCCCCAGTACTTCAGCATATGTCTTAACTAGAGTTTATTATTTGTTTACAGTTTGTCTGTTTTCTTTTTGGGAAGTACCATTTTCCTCTCTTCTTGGCTAAAGATACAATTCTTTTCTCCCCACTCATCTGTCAGTGAACCTGGTTAATCTTTTAAACTGTCAATCTTTACATATTACACAGTTGCTAAGAATTTACAAGGTTTTCCTACTCTCTATAATTCATTCACATATTCAACAAATATTAATCAAGCCAAACAGAGTCAATCAAATTCCCACGCAGGCTAAAAATTTGGCTCTGCTGGGTAGACTAATCATTTGATGACTCTTTAACCCCATATTCTTTAAATATTTATTCTCTAATTCTGTTGGTGACTGACAGGAGCATTTAAACTCTCCTCTATTGTCCTAAGCAACTCAACTCCTATCCCAAGGTATCCACCCTACACAGGACAAAATAAGACCCTGCAGATAACCTGACCACTCTCTTAGAAGGAGATACTCAGGCTTATCTTTCAATGAGGGAGAGATCTAAAGAGCAGAAACTGTTTGGGTTTTTTTGTTTGTTTGTTTGTTTTTGCTGTGTTTGGTCTTTATTGCTGCTTGCGGGCTTTCTCTAGTTGCAGCAAGCAGGGGCTACTCTTCATTGCGGTGTGTGGGCTTCTCATTGCAGTGGCTTCTCTTGCTGCAGAGCATGTGCTCTAGGCGCACAGGCTTCAGTAGTTGTGGCTCACGGGCTCTAGAGCGCAGGCTCAGTAGTTGTGGCGCGTGGACTTAGTTGCTCGGCAGCATGTGGGGTCTTCCCGGACCAGGAATCGAATCCGTGTCCCCTGCATTGGCAGGCGGATTCTTTTTTTTTTTTTTAACACCTTTATTGGAGTATAACTGCTTTACAATGGTGTATTAGTTTCTGCTTTATAACAAAGTGAATCAGCTATACATATACATATATCCCCATATCTCTTCCCCCTTGCCTCTCCCTCCCTCCCACCCTCCCTATCCCACTCCTCTAGGTCGTCACAAAGCACCAAGCTAATCTCCCTGTGCTATGCGGCTGCTTCCCACTAGCTATAGGTTTTACATTTGGTAGTGTATATATGTCCATGCCACTCTCTCACTTTGTCCCAGCTTTCCTTTCCCCCTCCCCGTGTCCTCAAGTCCATTCTCTACGTCTGCATCTTTATTCCTGTCCTGCCCCTAGGTTCTTCATGACCATTTTTTTTTTTTTAGATTCCACATATATGTGTTAGCATACAGTATTTGTTTTTCTCTCTCTGACTTACTTCACTCTGTATGACAGACTCTAGGTCCAACCACCTCACTACAAATAACTCAATTTCATTTCTTTTTATGGCTGAGTAATATTCCATTGTATATATGTGCCACATCTTCTTTATCCATTCATCTGCTGATGGACAGTTAGGTTGCTTCCATGTCCTGGCTATTGTAAATAGAGCTGCAGTGAACACTGTGGTACATGACTCTTTTTGAATTATGGTGTTCTCAGGGTATATGCCCAGTAGTGGGATCGCTGGGTCATATGGTAGTTCTATTTTTAGTTTTTTAAGGAACCTCCATACTGTTCTCCATAGTGGCTGTATCAATTTACATTCCCACCATCAGTGCAAGAGGGTTCCGTTTTCTCCACACCCTCTCCAGCATTTATTGTTTCTAGATTTTTTGATGATGGCCATTCTGACCGGTGTGAGATGATATCTCATTGTAGTTTTGATTTGCATTTTTCTAATGATTAATGATGTTGAGCATTCTTTCATGTGTTTGTTAGCAATCTGTATATCTTCTTTGAAGAAATGTCTATTTAGGTCTTTTGCCCATTTCTGGATTGGGCTGTTTGTTTTTTTGATATTGAGGTGCATGAGCTGCTTGTAAATTTTGGAGATTAATCTTTTGTCAGTTGCTTCACTTGCAAATATTTTCTCCCATTCTGAGGGTTGTCTTTTCGTCTTGTTTATGGTTTCCTTTGCTATGCAAAAACTTTTAAGTTTCATTAGGTCCCATTTGTTTATTTTTGTTTTTATTTCCATTTCTCTAGGAGGTGGGTCAAAAAGGATCTTGCTGTGATTTATGTCATAGAGTGTTCAGCAGGCAGATTCTTAATCACTGCACCACCAGGGAAGTTCCCTGATTCTTAAATCTGGCAGTGATTTTTTTTTTTAGTGTCGCAAGGATACTTTAACACTTTCTATGGACTGAAGACCTTGGCAGCTACCTCTTAATCCATTTTTGCTCCCCTGATGTACCAAGGAATACTCAAGATGATATAAGCTGTAGTTCCTGCCCCCAAGAAGCTTAGCTTAGTCTCCACCACTTCCCCAAAATACGTTCTGAGGACACTAATCATATTGCACCCAAATACAAGAGCTCTATGGTCATTATAAACCTGGGAAAGGCTATAAGCCATATTTCTCTCTTGGAGGGGCATAAAAAATAAATACTGAGTCAATCCAGGCAAGAATCACTTTTTAATCCAGCTTCCCTAAATTTATCTGGCAAAGCACACTTTTTTCAAGTCAAACTTTAAATTTTTTAAATTGTTTCTCACCCCACTTATTCATAAATAGTCCTTGTGCAGTTCTAGCCAATCGAAATGCTCTCTGCTCCCATAAAGCACTTTCTGTCCAGAACTTGTTCTTTGTTTACATGCTGTTTCTTTTTTCCATGGGGGGTTCCACTGTCTGTCCACACATTTAAACTCTCCCCACTCTCTACTGCTTCCAGATGATGCCCTTCTCTCTTGCTCAAGCCCACCTCCACCTTTCATGTCTCAGCTCCCTTGCTCTTATTCACCTTGTAGATTTGTAAGACATCAGACTGGACATGTAAAAGTTACAGCCATGAGAGAGAATGTATTAATGAAAACATACTCAGAAATTGGGCTTCCCTGGTGGCGCAGTGGTTGAGAATCTGCCTGCTGGTGCAGGGGACACGGCTTCGAGCCCTGGTCTGGGAGGATCCCACATGCCGCGGAGCAACTGGGCCTGTGAGCCACAACTGCTGAGCCTGCGCATCTGGAGCCCGTGCTCCGCAACAAGAGAGCCTGTGATAGTGAGAGGCCCGTGCACTGCGATGAAGAGTGGCCCCCGCTTGCCACAACTAGAGAAAGCCCTCGCACAGAAACGAAGACCCAACACATCAAAAATAAATAATAAATTAATAAACTCCTACCCCCAACATCTTAAAAAAAATACTCAGAAATAAAAATAACACTTAAAAAAGTATATCATGCAACCCAAGTGTCCATCAAAAGATTAATAGGTAAACAAAATGTGGCATATACATACAATGGAATATTATTCAGCCTTAAAAAGGAAGAGCATTCTGACACATTCCACAACATAGATGAACCTTGAGCATATTATGCTAAGTCACAAAAAGACAAAAACTGTGTGATTTCACTTATATGATGTATCAAGAGTAGTAAAACCCATAGAAACAGAAAGTAGAAAGGTGGTTACCAGGGGATGATGGGGAGGAAAATGGGTACAGTGTTTCAGTTTGTGACAATGGAAAAGTTCTGAAGATGGATGGTGGTGATTGGTTGCACAAAAATGTGAATGTACTTAATGCCACAGAACTGTACACGTAAAAATGGTAAATTCTATGTTATATATATATATATATATATATATATATATTTACCAAAAGAAAAAAGATTTTAAAAATCTATGTCATAAAATGTGAGAGAATGTGAAAGAAGGCCTGGTAAACTTCAATAATTTTTGATAAGAAACATATATGCAAGTCTGGACAGACTTTACTACAAAAATCTCCTGAGATAACAAACTAAACTTTTCCCCTGATAGACACAGATATCACACCTGGGATAGACTGAGAACACTGACCAATAAGCCAGTGCTGGGTGTCTTCCATTTCCCCTTCCAGGTCTGTCCTCCACCCTTCTGCTCTGCTCTGTGCTCCACAAGGCTAACCCCCAAGAACTGCATCAAGGCGCTCTTCTACCTCTGGCTTCCAGCTGGGTTCAGCCAATGGGTGGCACCAGCAGGAGATCTGAAGGCAGAGGGATGGTGAGGTTGGGTATTTTATTCCCATGTGTCCCTCCCTGCTGGGCTGTGGGTTGGCTATATTGTTCTACTAAAGGCCACAGCCACCATCAGAAAGCCCCCTCAAAACAGCTCTTTCTCTTGGGTTAGGTAACCACCCGGTTTCTTGCCCCTGAGGTCTGGGTGGCTCACCTGCTATCCCTGGGGTACAGTACAATTCTCTGTTATTTTCCCTAAACCTGTCCATTCCAAGTGGGACCTCCTCAAATTATCCAATTTGAGTGTGCCTTCTATATTCTGCTGAGCCCTTGACAGATACATGCCCAAAAGGATTTTCTGAATTTATGAGAACTATGCATAAAAAAAGAGACAGGGCTTCCCTGGTGGCGCAGTGGTTGAGAGTCCACCTGCCGATGCAGGGGACACGGGTTCATGCCCCGGAAAGATCCCACATGCCGCGGAGCGGCTAGGCCCGTGAGCCATGGCTGCTGAGCCTGCACGTCCGGAGCCTGTGCTCCGCAACGGGAGAGGCCACAACAGTGAGAGGTCCGCGTACCGCAAAAAAAAAAAAAAAAAAAAAAAAAAGACAGAAAATATAGGAAACTATATAAAGTTAGTTTCCTAAATCTACCATTCTAAATCTAGGTGAGAGATAAGAGGTAGATATATAAATTTTGAAAGCTTAAAACATGCTTAGAAAAATATTGATGCCTGGGGTCCTGTGCACCCACCCTTCAAAAAAATCTCCACTTTTTTGACAGATTTGGTGCATCAGACCCAGACTCTAAATTGTTTTGAAATTCTGAGTGACCTATTTTACTACTAGGAAAGTAGGACACAATGTGTGAGAGCTTTGAAAATTTACTATATTCTTTCAAATAGCACTGATGATACCTTGCACATTCTTCCTAATATTGCCCAATTCATAGTATAAGTCTAAATTCTGGACTTTCAGAAGAAAATTTCTGAAGGAGTTTCCTTAACTAAAAGACAGTTTCTCCTTTCTTGTTTGTGCCTACAAAGTGGGAGGTACATCTTTGTCAACCTGAGAAGAGATGCAAGAGGGTCCTCTTCGTAGGGGCTCTCCAGTATAGGTTCCTTCAAAGGAATATGCTTTCACGAGCATCTGGAAATTTCCTTATGTCTTGAAACTGAACTCTCCATAAAACATTTTGGGGAATGGAAATCCATTTAAAAAATTTCAAGTCCAAGCAATGAAAAGTAATATTTAACCTCAAAAGCAATTGCACAGTTCTCTTATTCTTGGCAATATAGGACTAAAAAGAATGAGCTCTTTCCTCTGGGTGAAAGGATAAGAGGTGTCAGAAAATGAAGTCTAAATCTGTTTCCGGAAGGAAATGAGAGAAGCTAGGAAAACATTATTTCCTCCTCTGGTTTATGTCACTAGAGTTCATTTTGGACAGAAGGTCAGCAGTCACTGCCAGGTGATTACTCAGAGAACTAGCAACAGATGAAGAGGAAAAGTAGAACCCATCTAGATCATGGTGGCCCCCATGAAGCTGAGCAGCATGGCCTGGGCTAGCTGTCCTCCAACAAGTATCTTCTTCCAACCCACTGTGCTCTCCTGATGACAGCAGCACTGACTCACATGTACTTTGCTAAACAGGTTACGGAATGTTGGACTGTAAGAAAAAATAAAAAGCCTGTTCTGACTTAGGTGGGATGATCAGAGAAATGAGGTAGAAAAGGAATCTGCTATTGTAAACTGTCTTACAGTTTATATTATATTTTGCTTATTTCAAACTTGTCTCAAGTTGGAAGGCAACAACCTCAAGCGATGGAACAGGACATAGATCAGAGTTTCTGCCAATCATGGAAGGGCCCTTCAGTCCTCTTCAGGATTTAAACGGAACACCTCTCATCTAAAACAACTAATTTTTTTTTTTTTTTACAAAAGACAATTTAAATTAAGAAAGCTTCAGGACTGACTCTTATGGAATAGCTGTTTCAAGTAACTTGAAGGATTCCACCCTCCTCTCTCCCCCACATTAAGCTGATATTTTTCTCCCTTTTCAGTTATTTTAAAAATTTCTTATATATCTCTACATCAATTTTGTCTTTTTTGGCAAATTGCACTGGTGGAGGAAGGTTCCAAGACTAATATTTTAGGACTACCAAATTTGAGGACATTTACATTAAAGAAACATTTTTCAAATGGGTCAACCTAAGAGTTCCTTAAGTACTTGCTCGGGTTCCCATTTCTTAAATCCTGCATGAATCTCAATTATGAAATTTAAGCATCACTGACTCCTAAGTAAATACATTGGACATGTCTGAGCTAAGGAGCTTTATTAAAATTAACAGCTGTGATACGTTTTGTATACAATAAATGCCCAGATAATACAACTGACAGCAGCTGCAGAAGTGCAGATTAACTTGAAACTATAAAGTGAAACTTCAGGGTGAAGCTGCAGTTAACAAGGAACAAAACAAACATGTGATAACAGGCAGTTTTTAGGACAGTTTCCAGGAGATGCCAAGAACATTTATTAACCCAAGCTATGAGGATTAATAGTACAGAGATCTGCAAGGTAAGCATCTTTTTTCTTTTCCTTATCTCTTTCAAGCACAGGCTATTTTTTTGGCTAAAGAAGATTTAAAAGACAAGGAGTTTCTCTACCCTTCAGGTTTTTTACAGTATAAAATATTCTTGATATTTTGTAAGAAAGAATCAGAAAAGGAATTTAGAAAACTAAAGATTCTGAGAAAGAAAAATAGGGAGGAAAGAAACTGTGCAGTTGGAGTTAAAAATAATTGAGACCATTCTCAGGGTGAGTGATTCTAGATCATTCTACGCAGTACCAACTTCCAAGGACCGTGGAAGAGAGGGACCAGCAGCTCTATACAAATAAGTAAAAACTAACACTTCTAGTTATAGAAACTAGAGTCACTATACTTGAAAGGAAAATGTATATATGGATCTTCTGGTAGTTTCTATCCAAGATGAACCAGAGAGTTACGCCAAGACACAGCAAACTTGGTGAATGGTGGATTCCTTAGATGGTATCAATGGGGATTAAATGTCCTAAGTCAGGATGTTCAAACCTAAAATTCAACAATGGAAAGGTTCACTTGATTTAAAAGAGATCTCTCACAGGAAAGGAAGGGCAATGGTATGATATGTAAAGAAACTAATGTATCTACATGGAAACGTGAATCTAGGAGTGAAACATTAGGAACTGTAGCTAGGATAAGAAAAAAGGAGAAACAAACAGGTGGGAGATTTATATTACAGGCTGCCATGAGAGATGAAGAACAAAGATGATATATTAATAATAAGATTACAAAATCGATACAGAAACTAACCAAAAGTAGTGTCTGGTAGTTGATATGAGCTAGAATACTAATTCCTTAACAAACAGCAAATACATACAAATCACAATCCAATTAATTAGCTACATCCTAGAGATTTCAGAGTCCTTTGCTGGGCTATCCAGGCAGCTAGCATGTCAGATCATGGTGATTCCTAGCAAGAGGAATGAAGGAAATAGTTCAGGACTTCGCTCTAGTTCTGCATACTATTTTGTTTTGGCTTTTTTTCTCTAAACCATGAATAGGTGTTGAATTTTATTAAATGCTTTTTCTGCATCTACTGAGATGATCATTTTTCCCCCTCTATTCTGTCGATGTGGCAAATTACATTGATTTTCAAATACTAAGTCAACCTGCCATTTCTGGAATAAACCCTACTTGCTCGTGATGTATTACTCTTTTTATATAGTGCAAATTTACTTTGTTGGAGATTTTACACCTATGTTTCCCAAAGGATATTAGACTGTAATATTCTTTTAAGTGTCCTTGTCAGATTTGCCAGTAAGGGTTAGGCTAGCCACATAAAGAACTGGAAAATGTTCCTTCATCCTCTAATTTCTGAAAAAGTCTGTGTAAGATTGGTATTATTTCATCCTTAAATATTTAGTAGAATTTGTTACTGTAATAATCTGGGCCTGGAGAACTTCAAGGAAAGATTTTTCATTAAAAATTCAATAGCTTTATCACATATGGGGTTACCCAAATTTTTCATTTCTTCTTGTACTGATTTTGTTAAGTTGTATTTTTCCAAGAAATTTGTCCATTTAATCCAAGCTGTCAAATTTGCTGCATGAAGTTGTTCAAAATATTCCTATATTAAGATTTTAATATCTGTATGATCTATAATGATATTGGAAATTTTGTTTTCTCTTTTTTCTTAGTTGTGCTAGGGGTGTATCAATTTTGTTCATCTTTTCAAAGAACCAACTTTTGACTCTGCTAAATGTCTCTATTGTTTGTTTTCTAGTTCATTGATTTCTTCCTCTATTATTGTATCTTTGTTATTTCCCTCTTTCAACTTTAGGTTTACTCTGTTCTTCTCATTCCTGTGAAAACTTAGATAACAGATTTTCAACCCCTCTTCTTTTCTAATATAAGCATCAAAAGCTATGAATTTCCCTTTAAACACTGCTTTAGCTACACAGATTCTGATACAGTGCTTTCACTTTCATTCAGCTAAAAATTTCCTAATTTCCCATTGATTTCTTCTTTTAACTATGGGTTATTTAGAAGGGTGACATTTACTTTCCAAATATTTCAAATACCCAGAGATCTTTCTGTTATTAATTTCCAGTTTAGTTCTGCTGTGGTCAGAAAACATGCTCTATATTATTTTAAATTTATTGAGATACTTTATGGCCTGGCATATATGGTCTATATTAGTGAGCGCTCTATGTGCACTTGAAAAGAATGCAGTTGTTGAGAATGGTGTTCTATTAACGTCAGTTAGGTTGAGAAGATTGATGGTGTTATTTCATTTCATATATACCCTTGCTGATTTTTTATCTACTTACTCTATTAATATTGAGAAAAGAATGTTAAATCCCTAACTTATTGGGATTTGTTTTTCTCTTTAATTCTGTCAGTTTTGCTTCATGTATTTTGAAGATCTGTTACTAGGTAAATGCACATTTTGAGTTTTTCTATCATCCTGATAAACTGACCTTGTTATCATAACAAAATGTCCCTCTTTATCTCCTTACCTTAAAGTCTACTTTCTCTGACATTAATATAGCCATGCCAGCTTTTCATGCTTACTGTTTACTTGGTATACATTTTTCTTTTTATTTATTTTTTTATTATTATTTTTTACTTTCAACATGCCTATGCCTTTATATTTAAGGTACATCTCTCTTTCCTCCCAGCTTTATGGAGACATAATTGACATATAATATTGTTCAAGTTTAACATGTACAATGTGATGATTTGATACACATATATATTGTAAAATGATTACCACAATAAGGTTAGTTAACACATCACGCACCTCAAATAATTACAATTTCTTTTCTTGTGGTGAGAACATTTAAAATCTACTCTCTTAGCAATTTTCAAGTATATAATACAGTATTGTTAATTATAGTTACAATGCTGTATATTAGATCCCCAGAACTTATTCATTTTATAAGTGGAAATTTGTTCTCTTTGACCAACATTTCCCCATTTCCCCCACCCCCCAGCCCCAGAAACTACCACTCTACTCTTTTTCTATGCATTTGGCTTTTTTTTAGATTCCACATACAAGTGACATCACATAGTTATTTGTCTTTCTCTGAATTTCTAAAGTGCATCTCTTTTAGACAGTTGTTAAGTCGGATCATTTATACTTTTAAATTAAAATATTTGGACCATTTAATGTAATTACTGATCTTGCATTTGTTTCTATTTGTCCTATTTTTTAATTCCTTCTTTACTGCCTTCTTTGGGTTAATCAAATATTTTTTAGTATTTCATTTTAGTTCCTCTAGTGGCTTTTATTTATACCACTGGATTTTTCAAGTGGTTGTTTTAGGGATTGCAATATGCATCATTAACTTATCACAGTCTACTTACATTTACTATTATACCATTGTACATACAATGTATGAGATACATAACTGTATAATTCCATTTACCACACCATCCTGTCCGTTGTGTTATTGTTGCCATATATATTATTTCTACATATTTGTGGTAGCTTTAAAGTAGATGCAAAAATGTTTTGATACTACTCCCTATCTCCTCTTCCCCTGAGTGTGGGCCATACTAGTGACTCATTTCTAACCTACAGAATGAGGTGGTAGCGACAGTGTGTGATTTCCAAGACTAGGTTGTGAGGACACTCAGGCAGTCTTATGGAGAAGCCCACATGGTAAAAAAACTGAGGCCTCCTGCCAACAAGCATGTGAGCAAGCATCTTGCAAGGAGATTCTAGGGTCCCAGACAAGCCTTCAGATGAATGCAGCCCCCACCAACATCTTGATGGCAACTTGTGACACACCCTGAGCCAGAACCACCCAGCTAAGCCACTCCTGAATTCCCAACCCACGGAAACTGTAAGATAATAAATATTTAGTGTTTTAAGCCATTAATTTTGGAGAAAATTTGTTATAGAGTAATAGATAATTAATGCAATATATTATAAATCCCATAATACAATGCCATTTTTGTTATAAACAATCAGTTGTCCTTTAAATAAATTAAGAAAAGAAAAGAAGTCTTTCACTTTTGCCTGTACAATTACCATTTCTAGTGCTCTTCATTCCTTTCTATAGATCTGAGTTTCCTCCCGGTATCATTTCCTTCAGCATTTCTTGCAGTATAAGTCTGCTGACAACAAATCTGCTCAAATTTGAAAATATTTTAATTTTACTCTCATTTTGCAAGGATTTTTTGCTTAGTATAGTATTTTGAATTCATGGTTTTATTTTTCTTCTTTCAAACTTTAGAGATGTTGTCCTATTGTCTTCTGCCTATTTCAAATGAGATGTCAGCTGTCATTCTTTGTTGTATATAATATCTTTTTTCTCTGGCTACTTTTAAGAATTTTTTTTTTACCTTTGGTTTTCAGCAGCTGACTACAAAGTGTTTAGGTGTAGTTTTCTTCATATTTACCATATTTGAGGTTCACTAAGAGTTTGGGATCTATGGGTTGATGTTTTTGACTAAATTTGGGGAAATCTTGGTCATTATTTCTTCAAATATTTCTTCATCTTTCCTCCTCTGTTTATGTGATTCCGATTAGACATGCTAAATTACTTGATACTGTCTCACTGTCACTACAGCTCTGTTCTCCCCGTCCCCAATCTTTCTTCTTTTCAGCTTGTATAACTTCTATTTATCTGTCTTATAGTTCATTGGCCCCTTTCTTCTGCAGTATCCTTCCTGCTCTTTTAAGTCTATCCAGTTAATCTTTATTTTAGCTGTTGTACTTTTCAATTCCAGAATTTCCATTTGGCTCTTTTTAATAGTTCCATTTCTCTGGTGATGGTCCCTATCTATTCATTCATTATGGCCATCTCTTCTTTTAAATATCTGAACATATTTACATTAGCTGTTTTAAATTCCTCATGAGCTAAATCTATTATCTCAGTCATCACACAATGAGTTATATTTTTTCCTCTACAGTATGTGTCACATTTTTGCTTGTCATATTTTCACTTCTTTGTATTCTAGTAATTTTTATTGTATGATATACATTGTGTATGATATGTTATAGATGGTCTGGATTATACTGTTCCTTTAATGTGTGTTGAATTTTGTTTTGACATTCAGTTAAACTACAGGAAGATCCTCTTGATCCTATTAGGCTTGGTTTTATATCATGTAGGTTGGGTTTTGTCCTGAGTCTTAAGGTATGGCATTTATTGTAGGTATTATTCTTACTCCTAAAGTTGTCCTAGCTGGGGTCTCAAAGGAATGCCTGTAGTGCTCATCAAGGTCTCTCTACTCTGGCCGGACTATAAATCCAATATTTCTGAGCACTGTGCACCCTCAGGTATCTCTGCTCAGCTCTCGGCCCCACAGAAGCAACTCTGACTCAGGCCTCACAGAAGCTTGCCCTGTGCATGCCCAGCCCAGCCCTTGGCCAAAGACCTGAGATAAATCCCCAAGAAGATTCCTGCCCCTATATCCATTTGCTGCTGTCTATCCTCCTTTACTCTGACCTACAAATCTCAGCCCTCTCAAACCTATGAAAACGAAAGCAGATGGTTGTTGTAATAAGCCATTGAGATTTTGAAGTTATCTGTTGCACAGCCAAAAAAAAAAAAGGACACAGTGTGATATTAGCTGTTTTGACTGGATCAGCTGAGCACTTCACTTTTCCATCAAACATGCATAACCCTTATTATCTGGGTAAACTATTATCTTCTAAGACCCAACTCATGATACCTCCTCTATGAAGCCTACAGAATTAGTCCCTATCTCCTACATGCTCTACAGGGCAGGGATTCTTTTCGTCTATTTTATGTACCGATGTATATCAAGCACCTAGAGCACTGCTTGGTATGTAGCAGGCCCTCCATAAATAGTTGCAGAATTAATGAGTTAACACACTGAACTACTTTAAGTTATATATCAAAATATATATTCATATTCCCAATGATCATGCTCCTCTTTCACACAGAGCTATACAGGATCTCACAGGATTCATTTCCACATTAGGAAGGTTGGGCTTTGATTTTAGGTACTTGGGAGCACCTGAAATATTCAAATAAGCAAGTATATTTGTTAGAATTAGAACTGGTTCTAAGTAACTGAGCACCCCCAAATACAAGGGGGAAAAGTGTGTGTGTGTGTGTGTGTGTGTGTGTGTGTGTGTGTGTGTATACACACAATTTTTTTTCCAGATGAAGACAAAAAGGTATTCCAAGGTAAATCATCCTGGTCACTTATCGTCATATCATTTTTTTTTTGGAGGGGGGTGCATTGGGTCTTCGTTGCTGCACACAGGCTTTCTCTAGTTGCAGTGAGCGGGGGCTACTCTTCGTTGCAGCGCATGGGCTTCTCATTGCGGTGGCTTCTTTTGTTGCAGAGCATGGGCTCTAGGCGAGCAGGCTTCAGTAGTTGTGGCTCACGGGCTCTAGAGTGCAGGCCCAGTAGTTGTGGCGCACAGGCTTAGTTGCTCCATGGCAAGTGGGATCTTCCCGGACAAGGGCTTGAATCCGTGTCCCCTGCATTGGCAGGTGGATTCTTAACCACTGTGCCACCAGGGAAGTCCTTCATATCATTTTTGAAAAACAGGTTTACTGAGTTATAATTGACATACTATATAATTAATCCATTCAAAGTGTACAATCCAATAGGTTTTAGTAAAGTCCCAGAGTTGTGCAATCTGCACCACTATCAATTCTAAAACATTTTCATCATTTCAAAAATAAACTCAATACCCACTAGCAGTCACTTCCCATTTCCCTCCATAAAATCTCCCCATCCATCCCATCCCTAGACAACCTGTAATCTACTTTCCGTCTCTATAGACAGAAAGATTTGCCTATTCCATATAAATGGAATCATACAATATATGATCTTTTGTGACAGGCTTCTTTCACTTAGCATGGTATTTTCAAGGTCTTCATATAATTTTCAAATACAAATATAATCAGCTTAAAACACAAAGAATAATTAAGAGCACAGATTACAAAGCCAGACTATCTGGATTTATCTTCTATCTCCACCCCATATTAAAGTTATGTGGGCTTCCCTGGTGGCGCCGTGGTCAAGAATCCACCTGCCACAAAACAAACAAACAAACAAAAGAATCCACCTGCCAATGCAGCGTACATGGGTTCAAGCCCTGGTCTGGGAAGATCCCACATGCCACGGAACAACTAAGCCTGTGCACCACAACTGCTGAGCCTGTGCTCTAGAGCCCACATGCCACAACTACTGAGCCCGTGTGCCACAACTACTGAAGCCGGCATACCTAGAGCCCGTGCTCCACAACAAGAGAAGCCATCACAGTGAAAAGCCTGTGCACCACAATGAAGAGTAGCCCCCGCTCGCCTCAACTAGAGAAAGCCCACGCGCAGCAACAAAGACCCAATTCAGCCAAAAAAAAAAAAAGGAATAAAATAAATTAATTTTTAAAAAATTACATGATTTGGCTTCCCTGGTGGCACAGTGGTTAAGAATCCGCCTGCCAATGCAGGGGACATGGGTTTGAGCCCTGGTCCAGGAAGATCCCACATGCCGTGGAGCAACTAAGCCCGTGCGCCACGACTACTGAGCCTGCGCTCTAGAGCCCGCGTGCCACAACCACTGAGCCCACGCGCCTAGAGCCCGTGCTCCACAACAAGAGAAGCCACCTCAATGAGAAGCCCACACGCAGCAATGAAGACCCAGCACAGCCAAAAATAGAATAATTTTTTTTAAAAAATTACGTGATTTGAGGCAAGTTACTTAACTTCTCTGTGCCTTAATTTCCTCACCTATAAAATGGGTTTAGTAATAGAACCTGCCTCACAGGATCACAGTGAAATTTATATTTGTTAGTATACATAAAGCACTTAGAATAGTACCTTACATATAGTAAGCACTACACAGGAGTTAGCTGTTATTATTATTACTGTTGTTATCATCATCATCTGCGTTAAAGAGGAGATTATGGATAGATAGTCTCAAAATCTTTTTCATAGGTGGGGAATGACTGCTAATGAATACAAGGTTCTTTTTCAGGGTGATGAAAATGTTCTGGAACTAGACAGTGGTGATGATTGCACACCTTTGTAACAGACCCAAAAAACCCCACTCAATCGCATACTTTAAAAGGGTGAATTTCATGGTTTGCGACTTATATCTCAATTTTAAAAACTGAGTGGCTCTCTTGTTTCAGAAACTGCTGTACTTCAAGCAAAAAATAGTGAAGGCATACATGGATATCCTGCCTTGAAAAAAGCTAGAAATTTAAATAGCCTCCCTATTTCTGCCCCGCCCCATCCCCAAGATTTTCCTGTACTTATGTTTTAAAAATGTGTCTCGCTATTAGCTGCAAATGGAGGGTAGGTAATACAGTGTTTGATTATGTGGACTTTCACTGGGCATGGCTACATAAAGGAGTAAATTTAAGATGAGAAATCATTTTTGCTACTAAATTGTATTAAGTAATAACTACATTCATAACAGTTAAGAGCTCAGAATTAAGTCAGAGAGAATTAGGTTCAGTTCTTGGCTCTGCCAGTTGTCAAGCTATGTGACCTTGGGTAAGTCACTTAAACCATTCTGAACTTTTGTTTCCTCATATGTAAACTGAAGATAACAATAGTAATTTATTTCATGGTGTGTTATGAGGATTAAGTTTGATCATATAGGTAAAACATTTAATACACTTCCTGGTAAATAGTAAGCACTCAGGTATTTTGTAAATGTCACCTATGAGGATTGTGCTGCTGCTGCTGCTGATGATGATGATGAAGGGGGAGGAGAAGGAGAACTGTCATCGTCCTGCAGACTGATTGTAACAATAATACAGATGAGGCAGCAACTTCTGGGTGGGGTTAACTGCTCAAAACTTACTGTCTTTTTGAGAGGAAGGGGGAGTAATGTGACTGTTGTTACTGGTCACAAGGACATAGCAATTGGCATCCCCTTCTATCCTAAGCTCTAAATGAACTGTGTATTCCCACAAGGATTCGGCAGCAGTTTCACTTACAAGATCCTTGCCTATGGGTCTAAGAAAACCTTTGCCAAATGCCTTCCAGTGATAGAAGAGGAATATGAAATTAATTTATTTACTCTTCTAAAAAAACCCTCTACTTCTAGGAAAAACATTAACACTATCGTTCAGTCCTTCAAACTCATCTACCTTTGAAAAATTGTTCTTTGGCTTGACATTTACAATTTAAGATTGCCACTGCCCTACTTTAGACTCTCACCGTCTTTTCTTTGGGACCATGGCAATAGCTTCCTAATTGGTTCCCTACCAGTCTTATCTCCCTCTGTTCTATTTTCCACACTGCAACTAGGATTACTGTTTTTTAATACAAAATCTCATAATTCTTTACTGCTTGGAGTTCACAAGAGCTTCCCATCCATCACTGGTAGGAAGTATCTAAAACTCCTATGCAGATCGTACAAAACTCTTCATGATCTGGTCCCCATGCATAAGTTTGGCCTCATTTCTGGACATTCCCCACCCACCATACACCCTAAACTCTAGCCTCATCAAAATACTGGCAGTTCTCTGCAAGGCAGTACAGCTTTGTAACACATATTATTAGAACACAATACATCTACAGACTGCTTTTCAAACATATTATCTCATGTGTGTGCTGTTGCTTCCTGTGATCAGGGTGAATATGAAGTGCTTATTTTTGTTAACTGATCACTGCAAGGAAGAGCAATCAATAACTAGCAAATCACTGATATTTTTGCCAGTGTCTGACTGACACTTTTATTGTGAATAATAATTATATTTTACTTTTTA
The DNA here is from genome assembly GCF_963455315.2 of Globicephala melas. Classification (NCBI taxonomy): domain Eukaryota; kingdom Metazoa; phylum Chordata; class Mammalia; order Artiodactyla; family Delphinidae; genus Globicephala; species Globicephala melas. Next base: position 27,981,747 of record NC_083329.1, on the reverse strand, counting down.
AGTATTTGGAGTAACGAGAAGAGAATGTTGACCAAGCCTAATTCCCACCTATGGAATATAAGAATAAAGTTTGAGGGACTTCCCCAGTGGTCCAGTGGCTAAGGCTCCACACTCTCAATGCAGGGGGCCCAGGTTTGATCCCTAGTCAGGGAACTAGATCCCACATGCTACAACTAAGAGTTCGCATATTGCAACTAAAGATCCTGCATGCAGCAGTGAAGATTCTGCGTGCCCCAACTAAGAGCCAGTGCAGCCAAACAAATAAATATTAAAAGAAAAAAAAAAGAATAAAGTTTGAACATACTGGTAAAATTCAACACAAAGATTTCCAGTAATTTACTGTTATTAATTAAAGCAAACCTCTTACTTAAGATAACCAGTTAATCTCAAAATAAAAGTATAAGCAGGGCTGTAACAAATGTATTAAATGTCCTTCTCGTTCTATGTTAGATTTTTAGCCTTGGTTTATTAACTGTTCGGCTTTAAAACTAGATGAAAATACTGACATTGAGATACTTTATTCTTACAATCGTCAAGTCACTAAATAAAGCTAAATATAGCGTCACATTTCAACAACTTTCATTCTTTTTACTTTAATATTGACTGATTACCCTGCAGAATTATCACAGTTGACTAGCAGGTCAAGGCAGCAAGACTACAAGAGAAACAAAACAAAAACTGGACTTCTTCATGTCTACAGTGGTCCAGATATTATAATTACTGAACAACATCTAGACAGTGGCAGCAAAAAGACCAGGTAATGTACACTATAGGTCTGAAGACCATACGTATTAGTATTATGCTCCACAGTCTGGCTACATGCTCAAGAATACAATACAGGACCCCCAACAGGAACTAACAAAGGTCTGGTTTTAATGTAAACTCACTCTCCTCTTACCTGATCCTCCGGGGGTTCTGTTTCCTGATAAGCAGATCTAAACTGTAAGACGATAATATCCCAAGGAGGTTCTGGCACTGAGCCCCAGAAATCCTTAAAGCAACAGACACGTCTAAAAGAAGAAAACCAGACCACTCACTCGCTTCTCTATTCTCTTCTCTGACTCTAGGGAACACGAAAATGCCTTGCCAAAGAGAAGATATAAAATTCCTTCTGAGGCAAAATGTTTTTAAATAGAGATGGTCTGCTGTTGATTATGTCATTCCCTGTCACCTGGAACATTTTGGAAGACTCCTTGGAAATGACCTCTGGGCCAGACCAAGCTATATGTGGGCTGGTGAATCCTTTCTATTTATGGAGGCTGAATAACTTGGAACCTCCTAGAGTGACTAACAAAAATGTAAATTAACTCACAACAGGACAATAAGGTTGCATCACAAACCATTTTTAAAAATCCAGAATGTGGGAAACTATATGACAAAATTCTTTAATAAAATAAACTATAATCAAAAATTAAAATGAAGGGCTTCCCTGGTGGCGAAGCGGTTAAGAATCCACCTGCCAATGCAGGGGACACGGGTTCGAGCCCTGGTCCGGGAAGATCCCACATGCCGAGAAGCAACTAAGGCCGTGCGCCACAACTACTGAGCCTGCGCTCTAGAGCCTGTGAGCCACAACTACTGAAGCCCTTGCACCTAGAGCCCGTGCTCCGCAACAAGAGAAGCCACCACAACGAGAAGCCTGCACACCGCAATGAAGAGCAGCCCCCGCTCGCCGCAACTAGAAAAAGCCCACGGGCAGCAACGAAGACCCAACACAGCCAAAAATAAATTAATTAATTTTCAAAAATTCAAATGGAAATGGAAGGAAAGGCAACTTATCAATTAAAAGCTACTTAAGAAACATATTAGCTGAATGCAATGGGTGCCGTTTCTTGGATCCTGATTCAAACAAATCAATTGTTTAAGAAATTGAGACAAATGGCAGAAATTTTGAACACTGACTAGTTTCTTGATTATATTAAGGAACTACTGCTGCTTTTTTTTAGGTGACAGTAATGGTACTGTTGTCATATATAAATAAAAGGGAATCCTTTTTGTTTTCTAAGTCGCTAGAACCAGAGGATCTACAAAACGGCAAAGGGAGGTGGAACGCAGGAACCAACTTAGCTTTCTACATCTTTTTTTTTTTTTTTAACTTTATTTATTTTTGGCTGTACTGGGTCTCCGTTGAGGTGCGCGGGCTTCTCATTGCGGTGGCTTCTCTTGTTGCGGTGCGCGGGCTTTCAGTAGTTGTGGCATACGAGCTCAGTAGTTGTGGCTCGCAGGCTCAGTAGTTGTGGCCCACGGGCTTAGTTGCTCCGCGGCATGTGGGATCTTCCTGGACCAGGGCTCGAACCCATGTCCCCTGCACTGGCAGGCAGATTCTTAACCACTGCGCCATCAGTGAAGCCCAGCTTTCTACATCTTAAATTGAGTGTTGGATACATGGACATTTATTGTATTGTTCTTTATTCATTTTTGCAAATCTTAAATACATTATTAGGAAAAGGTCAAAAAGCCAAAGAATGCTACCTGGATTTGTAGTTTCAGAGCCTTTCCTGTTTTGAGGTGCCACCCATTTCTGACTGTAGAGTTGACGTCACATAGGATCCAGGGAGGAGCTCCCTGAGCACTCCCAGCTGCAGACAAAATCCTCCCAGCCCCTTCACATCTCACAGAGCACTGGTGAGTAGTACGGCGAACATGAAAAAAGCACAACTACCAATAACCATGTGACCATATAAGTCACTCCTGTTCTTCAGTCACCTGCTTACCTGAGGCCTGCTATGGCACACTGGTTAAGAGGGTGGGCTTTGGAGAAAAATAGATGTGAGTTTGATTTCCTGTTCTATCACTTAACAGCAACATAAACTTTAGGGCAAGTTTCTTAACCAGTTTGTACCTTAGTTTCTCCATATGCAAAATGAGGATTACAACAGCACCTTCTTTATAAAATTGTTCTGAAGATTAAATAGGAATGCATTTAGTACTATGACTGGCTAAAATATTAGCTGCTGTTATTATATTATTGTTGTTGTTTTATATTCCTTTCCCTTCATTTGAATTCAGACTGCTAGTGAAACCAAAGACATATAATTATAATTAATAATATACTTAATGCTATCATATTGTTGTAGGAAAGAAAAAGAGACATATCTGATTAGAGTAGAAAATAGGGACATGGAAGTAAATTAGAATATATATGGACAGTCTGGATCAGATTCGAGGGCCAGGTAACAAGTGTCAAGCAGTAGAATAATATAAGCAAAATAATAGTAAAGTAGTATTTCAGGGCCATGACTCAGACAATGGTCTACACAAGATAGACTGGGTCTATGGCACTGGGCTCCAGGACAGCATTTTGGTGCATTTGTGGCAACCCAGTTTTTTTTTCTTTAGCACCCTACAGAGTGCTATTTCATATGACTGAGCCTTGCTTTACAATAAAGTGACCAGGTATATGCAGCATGACTATTCATCATGACAATTCTGAACCAGATCCAGAAATGAGACAGAAATGCCAAAGGTTTCTGCATGGCTGGGGATGGGAGGAAAGAATAAACTAGAAAGCGGGAGGACACGGGGTGTGAGGCTGGGAGTTCAGCACAACTCGGCACATTCACTGCAACTTTTTCTGCTGATGGGACAGATCATTTATCGTAAGAGAATCAATCACCTCATGAAAACAATGCAGAGTGTGTGCTGGGCCCAGAACCCACGGCTAGAACGTCAGCAGTGACTATTCTCTCTGGGGCCCTACTCCCACCATGTGCTTGTCAGCAACACAGACACTCACACGCCACTTTCAGAAACCACAGACCCCACAGGAGCGGCTAAAACAGATGTAGAGAAATTAGCTCTGTGGCTGGGTTGACAGTTACGCTTACAAGGTGAAGGAAGAAATGGGGACTCTACTAGTTTATTGAACCCATGCATTTAAAGGAGGCTAAGAGAATTTTCTTCCCTTATCCCTCCCTTAAGAGTTCCCCTCTCTGTATCACAGAGCTGCCTCCTTACAGACTGACTCATTTTGTGGGTTCCATCTGTTGAAGGCATGCTATGTACCAGGCAAGGCTAAAAGGTGCTTGGGATTTATCAGTGAATGAAACAAAGGTTCCTGCCCTTGAAGAACTTCCTCCGTGAGGGATGAGGAAGGCAGACAACAGCATTTTAGGAAGTGACAGGTGTTTTGGCAAAATGAAAAAGCAGGGTGAAGGGATGAGGAGTGAGGAGGAGAGGGCAGCTGGATATTGAATCTACCAGCTGATAAGAATGTTACCTTAAAAATTCTGTCACTTCCTGCAATTTATTACAACACTCCCTCACCAGTCATCACACTAGCAGAAGGTGATTAGGGAAACAAGACAACAGCATTGGGTTTATTTCAGGGTCAAAAGAAAATAAATACAACTATTTTCTTCATACTTTTTATTTTCTGAAAGATGAATGCAAATGTGGTCTAAAGAAGGAAGGTGCTAACTGAACTGAAGCAAAGTGACATCAAATAGACTTCTCCCCTTCCTCTCCTCCGAGCTAGTCTTCGGTCTGCTGGCATGTGGCCTATGACTTCTGCATACTCTGAGGCCGGGCTGCCTGGGCACTCCCACACAGCCTGTTCGAAATGTCCAAGTCATCAGCAAACTGTAACCCCAGCCCTATAAGCTAATCATATCTTTCTTATTGCTTTTTTTTGGAAGATCAATCAAAGCAAGACAAACAAGAGTTGATGGCCTAAGGCTGAAAAAGGAGGGGTGATACACAATTATATAGCCCAATGTTAGGTGCATTCTCCTCCTCCACAAAGTAGCCCCTCTATTCCCACCCCCCCAAAAAAAGATCAGAGAGAGAGAAATAAACACTTTAACAGGGGTTGATGCTAAAAGGTAGGATTAAAGATTTGCATTTCTACTTGCAAATTTTCTACAATTAAGAGGTATAATTTTTATAATTCGGGGAAAATAGTTAAAAAAAGAAAAACAAAAAAACCCAATCATGAACCAAAAGAGATAGCCCTGAGACTCTACTGCACAACACCCTAGCAGTTATGGCTGCTAAAGAGCTACCTGCTGAACCATGTCAATATTTTGTGAGATATACTTAGGTGAGATTTATACCCGGAGCAGAGAGTGATCCACAGAGTAAGGAAACTATAATTTTACATATCTTATATTTACAATCATGCTGACGACTACAGTTATGCTGAATATGGCACTCTCATTCTTCACAACAGCTTTTTAAATTCTGACTCAAAGCAGGAGGGAAAAGCTGATCTAACGGTGAAATAAGCTTATATTGGAATTGTGAGATGTTTACCATAAATTTATATACATAGGGTTCAAAAATATTGAAGACTTTTATTAATCTTCTTATGCTTGAAGCTTAAGCTTAGCTTAGGATTTTGGGTTGCAGCCTCCTGATGCCATCTTATTTCTTTGGAGACAAATCCTGAAAGAGTATTTGACAAGGCTTAATACCCATTTATGATGAAAATGCTCAGTAAACTAGGAATACATAGAGGAGAACACCCTACCCTGACAAAGGTACACCTAAAACCTAAAACAAACATTACATGAAATGGGGAAACTTTAGACTCATTCTCTTTAAGACTGAGAACAAGACAAAGATGTTGACTAGCATAGCAACTGTTTTGACACTGTCCTGGAAGTTCTGGTCAATGCTGTAAAGGAAAGATAAATAAGAAGTATAAGGATGAGAAAGGAACAACAAAACTATCACTATTTTCAAAGGATATGATTAACTATGGGGGAAAAGAAACAACAGAAAACAGGAGACTATTTGAATAAGACAGTGAAGCCAGGCTGTGAAATACAAGATCAGCTTACAATAATCAATACCTTTTCTCTTAAACTACCAATAGCTAACTAGAAAACAACAGTAATAGAAATAGACATGATTCACAATAGCAACAAAACTATCAAGTAGTAGAAATTAATTCAACCAAGAATATACTCTTAGACCTTTATGGAGAAAACTTTGAAGTTCTAATAAAGGACTTAGAAATGAACTGATGAAGTATTTAGGGGTAAAGGGTCATGATGTCTGCAACTAATAACTCAAATGAGTCAGCAAAATGCACAGAACTGAAGAGAGGGAGTAATGAAGCAAATATGGCAAGATGCCAACATCTGGTGAATCTAGGTAAGGGATATACAGGAGCTCTTTGTACTAATCTTAGAACTCTTCTGTTAGTTTTAAATTATTTCCAAATAAAACAAAAATTCTGAAAAAAAATAAGCTGAGTAAATGAAGAAACACATTACATACTCTTGAATGAAGTAAGTTAATATCAAAAAGATGTCAAGCCTCTCCCAAATAATTGATAAACTCAATGTAATCCCAATAAAAATTCCTCAAAAAATTTGAGGAACTTGATAAACATATTCCAAATGTTATATGGAAAAATAATGGCACAGAAGTAGCTAAGAAAATTTAAAAATGAAGAACAGAGATGGGGCACTTGTGCCAGTCATGAGGATGTATTACCAAATCACTGTAATAAAATCAGAGCAATAAAAAACAGAGCAAAGGGCTTCCCTGGTGGCGCAGTGGTTGAGAGTCCGCCTGCCGATGCAGGGGACACGGGTTCGTGCCCCGGTGCGGGAAGATCCCACATGCCACGGAGCGGCTGGGCCCGTGAGCCATGGCCGCTGAGCCTGCGCATCCGGAGCCTGTGCTCCGCAACGGGAGAGGCCACAGCAGTGAGAGGTCTGCGTACCGCAAAAAACCAAAAAAACAGAGCAAGAACTGACAAACTAATGTAACAGAATAGAGGCTTAGAGCTAGACTGGTGTATCCATGGGAACCATATAGGAGAAAGAGGGTACCACAATGTAATGGAGGAAAGCATGGGGTTTGGGGATATGTTATTGGAAAAACCGGCTCATTAAATGGAGAATAATAGGGCTGGATTCCTATCTAACACCACGTGCAATGTGGGCTCTAGATGAATTAAAGAAATGACCTACGGACTGGGAGGGCCTTCTTAAACAAAACTTGAAAAACTCTAAGCCAAAGAATTTATTTATCTGATTACATTGAAATTAAGAATTTTTCTTGATGAAAGGACAACAAAGACAAAATTAACATATGAGAAGATATCTGCAAAGTTACTATAAGTGAACATCTATAAACTGTCTTCCACAAGTCAACAGCAACACAGATAGTAACTCCAATAGAAGAAGACAGGAATAAGTAATTTACAGATGAAACTATATGCATAAGAGATGCTCACAATCATCAGTAACCAAAGAAATACAAATAAAAATGACAAGGTATCACTTTGCACCTATGAGATTATAAAAGGTGGAGAGCTAGAGAAAGCTGAGTGCTGGTTGGGACATGAGGATACAGTACCCCTCAAACACTTCTGGCAGGAGAGAGAGTGGTGCAGCCATTGTGGGGAGGAATCTGGCACAGTTTGATCAAATTCAGGACATGCAAGCCTATGACGCAGTGATTCCCTTCGAAGTGTATATCCCACAAGTATATTACACAGCTTTATAAGTGGACCGGTATGAAGATGCTCACTGCAGCAATGTTTGTGGTGGTAGGAAGTAGAGACAACCTGAGTATCTATCACACAGAGAGGAGATAAGTAAAACTGTGGTTCACACACAGCATGGAATATAATGCAGCATTTGGAAGCAAAGAATTAGATGTACATGTAGAAACACAGGTGTATCTTAAAAACAGTACTCAGAGAAAAAAGAAGTAAAATGAAATACATTACAAATTAAAATACATATAAAACAAATATCCCCACTTTGCAAGATCCTATACAGACAAAAAGAAACGTTACATGTGTTCAAATGAGCATCTGTGAAGCATGAGGTGAATGGGAGGAGAAGGGAATTAAAAACAAAAGAAATCTTTTAGGCTCCTTGCATGTTAAAAAAGAATTCAAATGACCTATGATAAAAATAAAATTAGAATTGTTTCCTTCCCCTAAGTTTCCAACTTTCCTAACAACAAAAGCAACTTTGGTTGCCAGCTCTGTTGATGAGTAACAGCTTTTCATCCTTTTTCAAGCAGGAAGGGAAAAATTCAGGGATCAGCAGAGTACTAAAGGGATCAGTGGAAAATAGTCACGAATCAGTGTTTTTGTTCTCATGACCTGACAACCTGACTGAAAAGACCCCATTACCTCTTGATTAGGAGTGATTCAGCTCAAGACACGTTGCTGGCGTCAAGTTTTCATGTCCTTTGAAACTATTTACTTTCAGAACCTCTTCATATACAATCCTTTGGCCTCCTCACAGTGATTCCACACTATTTAAAATCTAAAAATTCTAGAGCTAGAGAGCACCTGGTTATTCTACAGATGAGGAAACACAGGCCAGAGGAGGATTGCGGTTTAGGCTCACACAGCTGGTAGGAAAGGCAAGCTCTTACTGACTGTGCCCTTGTCCCCCTTCTGTCTCTCTGGCCCAGCAGCCAGAGTGATCCTGTTAAAACATTAAGTCATCAGAAGCTTCTCTGTTCAAAACCCTCTACTGGCTCCCCCCTCACTCAGAGGAAAGGCCAAAATCCTTACAAAACGGCCTACACGGCTGTGCCCCTCCCCACTCCCACCACCTCTCATCTGCTGCACTTTCCCCTCGCCCACGTGGGGACCGCCTGGCCACTGTGACCTCATCATCCCTCACACATGCCAAACATGCTCCTACATCAGGGCTTGGAACTTGCTCATCCCTCCGCCTCCTGCTCACTCTCTCATTCCTCTCAAGTCTTAGATCAAAAGTGATTACAGTAGAGGCCTTCTCTGACCACTGTGCACTTTGTGCGTACTCCCCCCGCCCCACTTTTTTCCTCACTTACGCCTCCTTCAGGTTCTCCACAGCACTTACGATCGTGTGACCATGATCCGTTCACATATTTATTTCCTGTTTGCTTCCACACCACCAGAATACCTACTGCATGAGGGCAGGGCTTCGTCTGCTTTGTTCACAGCTGTATCCCCAGCACCAAGAAGAGATACAGGTGCTCCATGACTATTTGTTGAGCCTTGGTTTAACAGCTCTTTCATCACAGAGCTGATCTGTGATCTGATTTCATGACTGCTACTTTAGACCTTTCTGCCTTTCCAGGCAAGAGACTGATATAATTAGCTCCTGGCCAACGAGACTAAACGAGACTTAAGTTATCCAATCTTGAAGATTAGTTTATTCAGATGTTTTCCTAAGCAAGGCATAATAAGAAACTATTTAATATTAATTGAATTTATGTTTAAAACTTTTCATAAGTATTCTGAATGAATTTTAAGGATGCTTTAGCTGAAGATCAAGAACAATTGAGAATTTCAAAGCAGATAATCTTGTAATAATGCTGTGGGGTAGGTAATACATTAACCGACTTCAGAAACGACAGAATAATAAACCCAGAAAAAATTCAAGCCTTATACCTGGCAGTGGGTATGCAAGCCTCCATTTGCATTGTAGTTTAATTGCTTTTATCATTTAAAAAAGTTCCCCAAATTTAAAAAGTACCTGTAAGCTGAACAATCACTGAAGTGTCTGAAATTTGAGAAATCACTGTTTGCTTATTTAGCCCAACCTTGATAAAGTGAATGGGAGGGTTGAGAAGAATAATGCATTTGAAGATTCACTATGCATTCTGCAGAAAGGGTTTCCTTCTGAGGCAGAGAGAAATGAGTTTACTGGCTCTGGAGGCTTCGTAAATTGCAGTCTCCAAGTTTAGGGAAAATAAAAATCTAAACACATTCCATTTAACCCTTTTTCAGAACGAGAGCCTCATGGAGTCTTGCACTATGTTCTAAAAACGAACACCCACTCTTAGTTTTTAGGAGATCTAAATGACAATTCAAGAATTATGATTTATCATGTGCTTTAAGAGGAGAAAAAGTAGTGTAAGTTCAATCAGTGCTTGAGAGAGGCTCTGAATTGCCTCTTTCATGTGGATGAAAAAGGAATGTGAAAGGGTCTCTCGAGGTAAGAGGGACCCTAAGAAGAAAGGACCCAGAAAAGAAGAAACAAGAGATGGGAAAGGCTCTGCTTTGGGGCTGCAAGACAAAATAACTTGAACATATTTGGACAGATTGTCTATGAAGATTATTGTATCTCAGTTGAAAATTCACACAATATGAACACTGTATAAAAAACATCTTATCACATTTTCTGAGGCAGAATGTTCTCGGCTTATTGCAAGAGTTATCTGTGTGCTGCACAGACGCCATCCCCAGGCCAAATTTTAGCTATTCTCCACCATACACAAAGCACTCTATTCCAGTCTCTGACTTTAGTGAATTTAACACTGAGGTAATTTGAAAAATCTCTTTTCACTTATGTTAGCTCAATAATGATAAAGTGACCGGGAGTGTTGAGAACAACAGTGAATTTGAAGATTCACTATGCATCACGCAGAATTTTTTAAAAACATGTTTTCTCAAAACTTTGTGTCGTTGACACAATGAGTGACATATGTTTCAAATTAACACGTAAAAATCAGGGAACTTTGGAGATGGAAGGTAGTCTTAGAGATCCTTTGAGTCAATAATTTAGAGAAAAACAGGTGCTGGGGATAAACTAACTTGCTCATCACCTGGAATCTGTTCTATGCTACGAAAGTAATAAACGCAGCACCAACTCTAAGAAACCACACCTGTATGCTGGCAGGTACTTCACTTTTCAGTATACAACTACAGATTAATCAGTTCTGTAACTTCAGCTATACAAACACGTGAAGCTAAACTATGCTCAAACGCTAAATATTAGTGCTACCACTGGCTTGCCACATACCACAGCATCGGTGATTATGAAAGTGTTTAAATACAAGACGTTCATATGACTATAAAAGAATTACTGTAAAAATAGACCTAAAGGCAAGTTATCAATTACAGAATAATGTTGTGAGTGCCCTTCATTATTATATCAATATAAATGACATAGACAATAAAGGATAATGAGATTCCATTTAAAGTGGGTTTTTTTTCATTTAAAATTTAACTCTATACACCATGCATTCCCCACAGCACCTAATTTGCAGCAGACCTGGCCTGTTTGTAACCCCAATATTCCTTTATTCAACTGACAGCACTGACATCCTTTTCAAGGTTAAATACTCTGAGAAATTGATGCCTGGTGGACATTAGTACCTGCGGCAGGAATGCAGGTGTACAAAACTCCACCATAACCAAACCTGCATCTCTAGCCAAACAGGTCTTACTCTTGCTTCGGTAAGCCATTCCCCCCTTGTCTCCCTGACACAGAATCACGGACTCCTATTCCGACTGAATGTGACTCTGTGCAAGCCTGAAGAATCTCTTCATCTGTTAAATAAGGGGGCTGGACTAATGCTGGATTCTTTTCCAGCTTTCAAATTCCGCCTCATTGCCGGAGTGGCAGGGTGGTGCAGTGAAAAGAGCCCTGGGCTTGCCTGACACCATTTAAAAAGCCCACGTCTGCATCCCTCTGACTGCCGGCCCCCCGGCCTCCAACTCCCCGGCACCTCCCTGGGCCCGACTGACCTGGACCGGAGAACTCCGACGAGGGCCCGGCGCCCTGCTGCCCCTCGGGGGCTCCCGGCCGGGGCAGCGGCCGTGGCGGGGCAGGGGCGGCGCAGGCCTGGCCGCCCGGCGCGTTCCTCGGGGCGCGGGTCCCTTCCGCCCGCCGTCCCCGGACAGCGACCCGGGCTCCCCGCCCGGCCTCGCCCGGCCCCTGACCAGCTCTCCGCCGCCTGGCGGTCCCTCGGCGCAGCGGGCAGCTACGACCGCCTCTCCCAGGCCCGCTGTCACCTCCGCCCCTGGAAGCGGCGGGCGGGTCAATCCTGCGTGACTCAGCGTGGCGGCCCCGCCTCCGGACTCCCGCCCAAGCTTCCGCCTCGCGCGGCCCGCGCGGCCCGGGGGCGCCACGCTCCTTACCCGCGCGCCCACCCCCTCAGACGCCCGCCCAGCTCTCGCACTCCTTGACGGCCCGCCTTGGATGCGCCCGCCCCTTTACGTCAGAGGGGGCGGTGCCCCAGGACCTCCATTCTGGGAAACTGAGGCACCTGGCGGAGCGGCGCCGACCCTGCTAGGGCAGATCGAGCGTTGGCTGCTCGTGGAGCGTTCAGTTCTACGTGCAGCTCCCGCTGATCGAAAGCTCCTTTCCTTCCTTGCCGATCCCTCAACCGCCACACTCCCGCTCCAACCTAGAAAAGGGTTAAATCCCATTTAGAGAAGCCGCATGCAGTTCCTGCCGGTGGTGCGGTCCTCTGTGCTGCCCGGAGGCAGTTTCCTTTATCACCTCACAAATACTCGGCGTTCACTTCGGTCTGTTCATTTTTTTCTGAGGAAAGTCTCTCAGGACACCTTTGAGAATTTAAGAGCAACGAACAGCAGAATGCAAGAACTAGGCAGGGCTGAGAGCACGCTTTTAACTCGTTCGTGAATCCTCGCGGGATTCCTTTTGTGTATTAATGGCCTCAAAGTCACACTGCTTGGTTTGTTGCTTGAATTTCTGTGCCTAGTTTCTGGGATCTACCTGGGGGATGCTGAAGAAGATGGAACAAGTCTGTCACTGTGAACGTATAACAGATAAACCTCTACAGATGGTCCCCACCTAAAACTGTTGGACTTAAGATTTTTCCACTTTACAATGCTGAGAAAATCGTAGGCATTCAGGAGGAACCACAGTAGAATTTTGAATTTCTATCTTTTTCCGGGCTGGCAATATGCTCTAGGATACTCTCTCCTGATGCTGGGCAGCGACGGTGAGGCAGCTCCCGGTCAGCCACAGGATCAGGAGGGCAAACCACCGATACACTTACAGCCGTTCTGTACTCATGCAACCATTCTGGGTTTCACTTTCAGTACAGTACTCAATAAATTACATGGGATAACCGGTGCATTATTGTAGAATAGGCTTTGTGTTAGATGATTTTGCCCAACTGTAGTTAATGTGAGTGTTCCGAGCACGTTTAAGGTAGGCTAGGCTATGATGTTGGGTAGGTTAGGTGTATTAAATGTATTTTCGACTTAGGATATTTTCAGATTACCATGGGCTTAACTCCACTGGACATAACCCCACTGTAAGTGGAGGAAGATCTGTATTTCAAATTTTTCATCAGCTATTTCTCCTTTCTAGTGTTGTGTGTGTGTGTGTTAAAATACATGTAACATAAAGTTTATCATTTTTAACGTTTTTAAGTGTATGGTTCTATGGCATTAAGTACATTCACATTACATCACCACCATCCATCTCCAGAACTTTTTCGTCTTCCCAAACTGAAACTGTAATCATTAAACGTTAACTCCTCATTCCTCTCTCCTGCCAGTCCCTGACAACCACCATTCTGCTTTCTGTCTCTATTAATTTGACTACTCCAGGTACCTCTTGTAAGTGGAATCATACAGTGTTTGTCTTTTCTGTTTGTTTGTTTGTTTGTTAGTTTTTGCCGCACAGCACGGCTTGGGGGATCTTAGTTCCCTGACCAGGGATCGAACCCCCGGCCCTTGGCAGTGAAAGCCTGGAGTCCTAACCACTGGACTGCCAGGGAATTCGCAGTGTTTGTCTTTTGTGATTGGCTTATTTCACTTTGCATAGGTCCACAAGTTTCATCCATGTTATAGCATGTGTCAGAATTTCCTTCCTTTTTAAGGTAGAATGATATTACCTTGTATGCACATACCACATTTTGTTTATACATTCATCTGTCAATGGATGTTTTCCATCCAACGTTTGCTTCTACCTTCTGGCCATCATGAATAATGCTTCTGTGAACATGGGTGTACAAATATCTGTCTGAATCCCTGCGTTCGGTTTTTTTGTGTATATACTCAGAAATGGAATGGCTGGGTCACATGATAATTCTATGCTTCATTTTTTGAGGAACTGCCATACTGTTTTCCTCCTTTGCTTTTTGATGCATATGCACATTGTGGGCAGAAAACTTTCTGGTAAAATATCAATATTCTGGATTTCGACAAAACTGTCAGCAAATGCTTCATTTGCCTGTAAGATAGTGACTTTTCTTCTCTCAGTAGTAAGTAATTAACGTTACAAATCCATTGCCTTTATTTTTGAAGATACTGTTCCTATTCAGTTAACCACAATTTTGTTTGTGTTCTGGGGATATATTTTTCAATGGTTTTTGGACAGAGTCACGTATGCCACATGAGGGAAGAGGGGTAAATTGGGTGATTGGGATTGACATATACACACTACTATATATAAAATAGATAACTAATAAGGACCTACTGTATAGCACAGGGAAATCTACTCAGTACTCTGTAATGGCCTATATGGGAAAAGAATCTAAAAAAGAGTGGATAAATGTATATGTATAACTGATTCACTTTGCTGTACACCTGAAACTAACACATTGTAAATCAACTATACTCCAATAAAAATTTTTTTAAAAAGTATGCCACATGAAAGCAAAACGAAATTAAAATCAAGCATTTCATTTAAAAAAGAAAACAACTGGGAATTCCCTGATGGTCCAGTGGTTAGGACTCCACACTTCCATTGCCGGGAGTCCGGGTTCGATCCCTGGTCAGGGAACCAAGATCCTGCAAGCCGTGCAGCATGGCCACAAAAAAAGAAAAGAAAACAACTTTGGATGTCTTAATGTACACCCAGCCCGACTGGGACCTGTTTCTTTTACCTAAAAGAGTCAGTTTCAGAATGATCTGATTACTGAATCTAAATCTTTGGAAGTGGGTTCTTTGGTGGGTACACTAAAGTTTAAGAACCACTGCCCTAGGGCATCGTGAAGATTCTGAATCATCAAAATAATATTCTTTCACTCATCAACAAAGATTTACAATGCAACGTTTGCAATGCGACAAGCATCATGCTGGATGTTTGGGATTCAGCCTGACAAAGACAACCGATAAGCACCCTGCTCTCATGGAGCTCACATTCTAGAGTGCGGTAACAGACAATAGATAAACAAATGGTAAGCCAAATAATTACAGGGTATGGTGAATGCTGCGAAGGAAATAACCTAGATGATATGATAAATTAGATCATAGAGAATTAAACCCTAATGCCCTAGGCATCCATTGTATGTAATGAATTAACGTCTCTCCCATGCAAGGGGAATGGTACAAGTTATACACAGTCCTTGAGAGAAGTGAGTACAGAATCACTGTGTTCTGTGGTTTAGATGAGGATCTGGTCTGATAAGGGCCAAAGTAAGAAGTGGAAACCTTTGAATACAGTGGTTGGTGGTCAGGGAAGTCTCTGGGGATATAACGTTTACTTGCGACCAAAATGATGAGAAGGAATCAGCCGTGTAAAGAGCTGAGGAAGTACCTTTCTAGTGGGAGAAACTGAAGGTGCAAAGCCCTGAAGTGGAAACCAACTTTCTCAGTTTCAGAACAGAAGAGAAGGCTGTGTGAGAAAGAAAGCAAGTACTATGGGATGAAATTATAAAACAAACAAGGGTGAAGATAATCCTGGGCCTGATGGGCCATGACAAGGAGTTTGAATTTCATTTTAAGTCAATGTACTGATACATTATAAAATATCCTCAATTGAAGGGACTGAAATGAAAAGGATCAAAAGAGGTAAATGTATGTGGAACTTCTTTGTTAGCAATAATAATAGTATCTGCGTGTGCGATATTAAGAAGTTTGTTTTTTTCCCTGGATGATCCTCAATAAACCCAAATCAATTCCTGTGCATTTTGATTAATCTCATTGATCAAACTTATTTAGGCATGTCATCCTCTGATCTCACGTCTGAACCTAAATCCAGCGTGTTAGGACACACTCAAGTATCCATCGCTGTTATGATGGACTGCGTCACTAACAGTGTCCATGGTTTTGCTGCAAATCAAAGGCAACTCCCCAAGGTTCCCCTCTGGAGCAACTTAGTGGTAGAATATAGAAGGCATAGGTTTAGTCTTCTATGTCAGAGAAAGAAGAGATAGCACTTGGAAACACTAATAACTATTCATTAAACTGGTGCCAGAATGCACCGGGACAGAAAGGAGGGGACTCTAGTTGAGTGGAGGAAGGAAGGCTGGGGGAAGTCTGGTTCTCCCTTGGGGAAGGGAGGAGTCCAGGGTGATTTTTGAGAGAGGGTATCTGTCTAGTGGACTTGGGCGGAAGCAAGGCCAGGTCCTAGAAGAAGACAATGGAGGCCATTTGGTTCCATTTAGGAATAGACCCTAGCTGGCAAAAGTAAAGCCAATTCCCGTTTTGTAAGGAAGTTCTGAATTCAAAAAAAGGACTGTATCATGTTTATCTTAAGGGTTGTTCTTATATATTAATATAGTGTTTCCTAGGGCTTCTTCTCTTCCCATCTGCTTGCAGAAGCTTGAAATTGGTTTAATGAGGAACAGGAAATTCTTTCATAATTGGAAGTAAAAATCAAACTGGCAAACAAACAAATCTACCTTAAAATGCTAATGCCTAGTTGAGGTAATATTTTGGAAAAAACTCATTCTCTTGTGTATCCATCAAAACATATTTAAGTGACACTACCAGATCTCTTCCTATTTCCATGAGGAGACAAGAAAGACAGAAGATATTTGGGAATCTAGAAGGAGATAGGGGAAGGAAAGAAAAGGGAAGCTGAAATACTGAAGACAAGTTTATAGTAAATGTTTACTGAGAGCTAGCCTTATGTTAAGAACTTACCATATATTATCTTTTTTCTTTTTTTTAAGATTCTTTTTTGATGTGGACCATTTTTTAAAGTGTTTATTGAATTTTTTACAATATTGCTTCTGTTTTATGTTTTGGTTTTTTGGTCTCGAGGCATGTGTGATCTTAGCTCCCCGACCAGGGATCAAACCCACACCCCCTGCATTGGAAGGCGAAGTCTTAACCACTGGACCACCAGGGAAGTCCCTATTTTTTTTCTTTTATTAATCAGAAAAAAAGTTATTACCCCAAGAAACAGAACCTGGGTTCCCCCATTTGAATAGAATCAATAATTCTTGAAAAGTAATTTATAAACCATCTTTATTTTCTTTCCCAGGTTGTCTACAATAATGAAGAAAGATAATCAAGGTCATCATTTCCTTCTCCAAATAATATTGGTTGTTTTTTCTTAGCACGTATCATGACAACAACCCAGCAAGTAATTGTTATCTTTAGCTTAAAAATGAGGAACTGAGGCTCCCTGGGGTTAAACAGCTGGCCTAGTGCTTTCCACACTTCCCATACTTTAGTCATTCCTATACCACTTTTTGCCATAATCTTGCACTCTCAGAAAACCATCACAATAGTTCTTGACTAAATGGCACACCACCTTTCTAACTTTTAAAATATTTTAATTTAAATTTACTCATTTCGCTTTTTAAGGGAAATTTTGTACCACTCCCATAAACGCAAAACCAGTATATAGATTGTAATTAATAGGAGGTAATCTTTAAAACAAATACAATGAAAACAAAATGGTTACTTTTTAAAATGTTTTTAGTTCTTTTATTTATTTATTTTTAATTAATTAATTTATTTATTTTTGGCTGCATTGGGTCTTCGTTGCTGCATGCGGGCTTTCTCTAGTTGAGGCTAGTGGGGGCTACTCTTTGTTGCAGTGCATGGGCTTCTCACTGCGGTGGCTTCTTTTGTGGCGGAGCACGGACTTTAGGTGCGCAGGCTTCAGTAGTTGTGGCACACGGGCTCAGTAGTTGTGGCTCGCAGGCTCTAGAGCACAGGCTCAGTAGTTGTGGCGCACAGGCTTAGCTACTCCGCGGCATGTGGGATCTTCGTGGACCAGGGCTCGAACCCATGTCCCCTGCATTGGCAGGCGGATTCTTAACCAGTGCGCCACCAGGGAAGCCCCCAAATGGTTATTAAATTCTAATTCTGAGCTTGAGGGCTACTCTCCATTTGTTAAAAAAAACCGAAACTAGTCAGTGTTAGAAAGTTAGAACCAAAGAGAAACTTTCTCCTTGATACATTCAGAAAGATGGAAAGAAATTGTTAAAAGAATAACTTTCTAGGTAATTTATTGCTTGATCAGAACATCAAGCAAAATTGGCTCATGCACCACTTGAGTTGTCCTAAAGAATATTTAAGTACTACTTGTGATACTTTACCCATATTTTGGGAAATACCTGATTTGCCCAAGATAACAGAGCTTGTAAATGACAAAGCTAGGATTCAAACCACCATCTGCCACAGTCTTTCTTTCCACTGTGCAACGTGGGCTCCCCACTCAGTTTCAGAACTTTTCTCTGAAGCGGCCGTGTTTTTCTTCTCTTGGCAATGTTTTATCCTGGTGCATCCATGAGACTTAGTGACATCATGACCTTCAATGTCCTTCCTGAAAATGTTCTGGGAGCTATAAATCACACTCCAGAGGAAGGCTGACTCTTGTGCGGCCTGGTGGAACTGTGCTCTTTTGATATGACACTGTGCTTCTTTAACACAGTCTGGGAATGTATTACCTGCTTAAGGAGCTGGACCACATAGCTGTCTCTTAATGAACTGTGGTCAAGTTCATGTCCGTCCTACCCCCACCTCCTACATGATATATATCTGTTTGAAATTAGTGTAAAGTGTTTCACATAAAGGCGTCATCCAACTTGAAGCTGTACTAAGTCAGGTCTATATTAGTCAAGCAAAGTAAGGAACTAACGAGGACTATGATTCAGTCCTCTGACAGGGCTGATCTCAGCCACTTCACACACTGTTGTAAACATTGTCCACCTCTCCCTCTCCTCACATTAGCTGAGTTCATCAAAGGCAGAGACTAGTGGATTTATCTTTGTGTCCTATTGCCTAGCAAAGTACCTGGCACATAGGTGTGTCTGATAAATGTTTGTTGAATGACTGAGTTCACTTGAGTTGAGTCATAGTAAAATTATAACAGTGCTTGATTTTAATAAAATTGTAATGTTCTTTTGTTGTTATTGTCCATAATCATCCATTCTTCTTTATTTGGTAACAGTGTTTTGTTTTTTTTAAAAGACGGGAACCAACTCTCCTACACTGGTTTCCCATACCCACCCTCTGCCTTCTGGGAGTGGGCATACAACCCCAGATTCACCAATCAGAGTCACCATGATGGTTTTTGGGACAGACATGTCACCCAATTTGTGCTCTTGAGAGTCAGGCCCAAGAATCAATAGTTTGTTGCTAGGCTGGTAGAATACAAGCTTGAAGCTGCTATGAGTCATCTAGTCCTGCAAGGGAGCACCTGTGTGAGAAGGCAGTCGCCACTGAAGACAATGAAATCAAGAAGTGGAGAAAGATTCCAGCCCACATAACTGGGGCACCTGGATCCAGCCGTGTCCGAAAACCCTTCTTACAAATTTTTAGTTATTTGAACCACTAACGGTCCCATCTTTAAACTACTGGTTCAGAAGTGCTAGTCTGAGATGAAATGTTTACTGTTCCCTAGCAAAATGAGAAAAATAATTTCATTGATAACAGTTTTTTTTTTTTTTTTTTTTTGTGGTATGCGGGCCTCTCACTGTTGTGGCCTCTCCCGTTGCGGAGCACAGGCTCCAGACGCGCAGGCTCAGCGGCCACGGCCCACGGGCCCAGCCGCTCCGCGGCATGTGGGATCTTCCCAGACCGGGGCACGAACCCGTGTCCCCTGCATCGGCAGGCAGACTCTCAACCACTGCGCCACCAGGGAAGCCCGATAACAGTTTTTAATTCTGAGATTATATCTTTCTAATTTTTGGCATTAGAGAGTTTATGAATTCATGGTGATGGTAGATTGCAATTATATTTTTCTAATAGTCCTTAATAGAAAGTTAGTCTAAAATAGAAAGTTAGCAGACCCTTTATCTATGCCTCTGTCTTAGTCTGCTCCAGCTGCTATAACAAATTACCAAGACTGGGTAGCTCAAACAGCAAACACTTATTTCTCACAGTTCTGGAGGCTGGGAAGACTGAGATCAGGATGCCAAGCATGGCCAGGTTCTGGTGAAGACCTGCTTCCTGGCTTGGAGATGGCCTTCTTGTAGCCTCACGTGGCAGAGAGAGTGAAAGAGCTAGCTCTCTTCCTCTTCTTATAAGGACACCAGTGCCATCATTGGGGCTTCCCCCTTGTGACCTACTGACTTTCCAAAGTTTCCATCTCCAAATACCATCACATTAGGGCTTCAATGTATGAATTTGGGGGGGACACAAACATTCGGTCCATAGCACCTTCCATTAAAGAAATTTCTTTTTAAACTGTCTGTGAAATAAGTCTGCTATAAACTACAGTGTATGTAAAATACTATATTTGGATATACAAAAAATAATAGAGTTGTGATCCTTTTATTTCTCAGTTTATTTGTACTTCAACTGAGTCCAGAAAGGATTTAAGGAAATTCACTCGACTCCTTTGATCTAATGCCCAGGATGGACTCTTTATTCCAAAGGCCTCATGTGAGACAATCTGAAAGGAAGTCAAAGAGGCCTTTCCTCCCTCCTCCTGTGGGGTAGGCATGGGTCCAAGTGATGGTTTTATCTGCCTGCTCCCTGGGGCTGTGCAATGAGAAGCGATGTGTCAGCAGAAATAGGCACCACCCCTGAAGGCTTCTCCTTAGCTGCTGGTCACCCATGTGGCAATGGCTCCAGGTCTCTTGCTTCTAGGTGAACACATCCCACATGCAGCAGGGCCCTTGATGGAGTGAGGGCAAAGGTGCAGGGAATGTGTGGGAAGTGAAGAGAATGAAGGTAGGAGAGGGAAAGACCCACGAGGGGAAGGGGCGTGGGCAGGAACAGTAAGTGCAGAGGGGAGGAATAAGAGAAAGTGAGAGGGGAAAAAGCCTTTATACATAGTGGAATTTAACTTTTGGGAGGAGGGAGAGAAGTGATGTTTGCTTAGGCATTTGCCCAGGAGGAATGTTTACTCAGACTTAATAGCCAGAATGAAGTTAGTGTTAAAGTTGAAGTGAAGTAATATGCTAGGCAGACGGTGGGCACGACAGTGTTGGTACAGGGTATGTGTTGGGAGTCTGTGTATTAGACAAATCATCGTACCACGTATGTGAAGATGATGCTCCAGACACATGAACTTTGACTTCTCCCATTCTGGTGGCAGATTTGTCCCAAACCAGTGTGTTCCACTTTCTCAATCCTTGTTTTTGAGATGGCTGGTCTTGTTAGGGGCGTTTTCTGTGGCCATGGAAAAAGTGAATCTTATTGGCTCACTTATGACTACACTAAATGTGGTCTGGATGCTATGCTGTGTCTTGGACCTATGCTGGGTTAGGCTTCTAGGATGTTAGATCATAGATTGGGAAGCTAAACACACAAACACCAACACACACACACACACACACACATCCTTAGACCCAGGAGATGCAGCTGCTCGAAGCAGCCAGGCTCTTTCCTGCTGCAGGGTCCTTGGCCTTGCTACTCCTTCTGCCTGTACTTTTCATTCCTATTCTTTGTAAGTCTTTATTTTTCTTATCCTTTGTATCTCAGCCCAAATATCACCTCTTCAGAGAAGTCTTCCTTAACCATCCTATTTCCAATAGATCCCCTGGCATTTCCTCTCTCAGTACCACTTCTCAGCTAGTAATTCTTTTTATGTATTTGTTTAACGAACTTGTTTTATTCTTTGTCTCTCCCTCAAACCCTCAGAATCCAAATAGGTAGGAACCGTGTCTCTCTGGTTTACCACCATCTCCCTGACTCTTAACACAGATAACACAGGGTCTGATTCATAAAAGGACTCAACTATCTGTCAGGTGAATGAACTGCTCTGAATCCATATCTTGGGTCTTTCGCAGATAAAAACTTGACACCACTGTACTGGGATCTTTTTGTTTTAGGATAAAATTTCCAACTGGGAGAAATTACGTTTGGCTACTTAAGAGGGCTCCTGTTCCTGCTTTTCCTTCAAAAAGGTGGGTAGAAGAGTCCTGAAGGTGGGTAGAAGAGTTTAGGATGTTACACACTGTTTATTGATTTTCGCTCTTTGGGAAGGGCAGAAGAGCCTCCATTTAAAGAAGAGTTCTGTCTACAGCGTCTCTGGACATGCTTTAAATTTTCTCTTGCTTTAGTATTTGTGCCAGTGGTACATCTCCACAATCTAGTACCAAACAATTTGGTGCAAATAATGGGAACTACTGTAAGCAAGAAACTACAGTTATCCAAAGGCTGAAGTCCTGGATGTCAGAGACATGTACTCTTGAACTCTTGACTATACCAGCCATCTTATTTAAAAAGAGTTGTATGGTTTTGTTTTTCCCTGTTCTTTGTTTCACATACATTCTATATGAAGTAGAAGCATGGCAGCCATACCACTCCGTAGGGTGATCACAATTGGTTATTTGTGTTTTATTGGTTTATATCCTAATTTACAAAACAATTTGAGATAGTTTGTATATTAGTTTTCTATTATTGTGCAACAGCTTAGCATAAATGTCGAGGCTTCAAATGGCATGAGTGTATTATCCCCTGGTTTCTACTGGTCAGGGGTCTGGACATGGTTTAGCTGGCTCCCCTGCTGCCATCTCACAAGGCTGCACCCAAGTGTGGGCTCAAGCTGCTTTGAGCTGTTGACACAATCCATCTCCTTGTGGGTCTATAACTGTGTCCCCATTTTCTTGCCAGCTGTTGCCTGGCACCACTCACATCTCCTAGGGGCTGCTTCTCTTCACAGGCAGTTCACAACCTATCTGTCTGCTTTCTTCCTCCCAGGCCTGGGAGAGAAACTCTCTGCTTATAAAAGGCTGGTCAGTTTAGGTTAGGTCCACCCAAGATAATCTCCGGTTTGATTAACTCAGAACCAGCTGGCTTGGAACCTTGATCATATCTGCAAAATCCTCTTGCCATATAGTGGAACATAAGTAGGGGAGTGATATCTTATCACAGTCACATCCACTTGCAAGGGGAGGGATTATACAAGGGCAGGGGTCATGGGGACTCATTTTAGAATTCGGCCTACCATGGTTTATAATAATAATTTTAAAAATGCATTCTCAGGGGCTTCCCTGGTGGCGCAGTGGTCCGCCTGCCGATGCAGGGGACACGGGTTCGTGCCCCGGTCTGGGAAGATCCCACATGCCGCAAAGCGGCTGGGCCCGTGAGCCATGGCCGCTGAGCCTGCGCGTCTGGAGCCTGTGCTCCGCAATGGGAGAGGCCACAACAGTGAGAGGCCCGTGTACCGTAAAAAAAACAAAAAAAAGCATGCTCAAAACTATACTAGTTAAAGGAAGAAAAATAGTAAAAGAGGAGAGGATGAGGAAAAAATATGAAAATAATCCTGGAATTATTCACTCAACAAATATGTTTGCTGTGTTTATATATACCAGGCACTGTTCTGAGTGCTGGGCAGAGTAAAATGAAAAGGTAAGGTAGTCACAGCTTACCAGAGCAGAAACTTCTTCAGGCACCAGTACCAGGTCCAACAGTCATTAGGTATCATCCTGTCTGAAAATTGGAAATTCTCCTATCTAGTCACATGAGGAAAATCACTGTGTCAAAAAAATCTTCAATCTGGAAGGAAAAGTGCTAGGAAGAATATGGAACAAACAAGACCTTCCAGCACATGAGATTTAAAAAAAAAAAAAGAGAGAGAGACAGAATAGGCTGGGTTCAGCTCCTCGGGATCTGCCTCACTTCCAAACTCCCCTTTGCACCCCTAAGTCCATGATGTCCCTGTCAGCCTCACTGGTTTACAATTGACTAGTTTGATGAGTGATAATCCTCTGAGGAGGGTCCAGGGCAGGAGCTGCCTTCCCCTCCCTACTGATTTATGAGAGTCTCACCTTTAATTCCAAGTGAAGGTAGATATTATTTCCATTTCTTTTTTCCATATGAGTAACCATGATTCAGAGAAGGTAAGTTACTTGTTCAAGGTCATGCAGCAAATAAGGAGCAGAGCTAGGATTAAAACTCAGGTCTGTCAGAGTCCAAAATCCATGCCCTTAACTACAGTATTCTACCCCTTTGGGAAACATTATCTATCTAGGCTGGCATTTTGTACGGAAGACTTCCTCTTTAAAATAAAATCCTAGACATAAAATAGAAAGGCTCCTGGCCAGGAGAATGCTGGACTCAAAGTTGGAGGACGTTCCTTCTTGTTCGCTGAATCCTGCCCTCTCTCTCCGCCATCAGCTCTGATTTCACATCCTTCCTCCATATTGAGAAATTTTTGTACAGTCACGGCCAGACCCTGTATTTTCCATATAATATTCTGTCCGTATTATCACCTCCTGCTTGGGTGAATTTTACTCAGGATAGCCTTTAAGGTTTGGTTGAAAACCTGCATCTCCTTTAGTGCTTAAAATCCTCAGGATGGCAGGCTGGGAGGGTCTGAATGAGATGGCTGCAAATCTTGAAGAGGGCAGTGAAGCCATCGGAGGCTGACAGGAAGCCCTCTGGGTAACTCATGAGTTGCCTGGTGGTCCCCACCCCTGTTGCCCAGCCCCAGTTTGGGCCACCTTCTCACCCGGCTCTCAGCAGCCTTCTCACTGAGTCAGCCTTGCCGCTGCTCCAGCCAGCTCTTGAGGCCGCAGCCAGGGTGATGGCTCTAAATCTGATTCTGTTGCTCCCCTCAGTGGAACCCTCCAATGGCTCCTTGTTCTTCTCAGGATAAAGTCCAAGCTCTGTAATATGGTTCAAAGGTCCTGCACGGTCTCGCCCCTCCCCACCCCACTGGCCTCTCTGGGCACCTCACTCACTCCCCCTGTGCTGAATTTCTTGCAGCTCCCTAAAGGCCGCCCTCTCCAGAGCCTCCAGCCCTCGGTACTTGCAGTCCCCTCAACCTAACTCTTGCACCCCATTTCTCTCCCCCTGGCCAATGCCTATTTATCCGACCTTATTACATGTCACCGTAGACTTCACGAACTCTGATATGCCTTTCCTGATCTTCCCAAGACTATGGTAGGGCCCTTCGCACAGTCTCCCCATCCCCCTGCCCCAGAGTTCACTGCATCACAGCAATTATCACAAGGCAATGTAATGACCTATTTGTCTTCCCAACTAGGTCACGGCAGCCCTGAGATAATGAGCTGTATCTTATTTCTCTTTGTATTCTCTGCATTTATTGAGAGCAAGGACTCAATGAATGTCCCCTGCATGAATGAATGAGTAAATGAATAAATAAAAGCATACGGTTGGGCCAGAGAAAGCACTGTGACCATACTTTGCAAACATCAGCTCTGCTAAATGGCTATGTACGAGGGAAGGTGAAATCAAAGTAAGTGATATATTCAGACAATCTGGAAAAATCGACTGCATATGGCAACCTCAGGCGCAAAGTCTCACTGAATTGAAAAGAGCCCTCCCAAGTAGCTCCTTCTTTCTAACAATAGGAAGGGAACCAAGGGATACGGGATTAAAATTGGGAAGAAAGAAAACATCACCTGAGGAGAGAATCTCCTTTTTAAATGGGAAAAGGCATATTTTTCTTCTGTTTCCCTTTTAATCGCAGATTGAGAGATTGCTCAAGAGACAGAAGTAAATCATGTGTTACTCCTGATCTTGAATGGCCTCCTACAGAGGGTGGACTGTCACAGCTAGAGCACCTCTTGTTTTCTGGTGGGTGTGGGAATACTTGCTGAGAGCAGCTGCTTTGCTCAATGTTAAGAAAGGTCTGGGTGAGTTAGAGGCTGGGGCGCCAGTGGGGGAGGCTGACAAGGTGGGCGGAGGTAGAGCAAGTCGGGGGAAATGGAGCCTCTGCCCTGTCTCACTGAGGCTCCCTGAAATGGGTGATGATGGGTAAAGAACCCCCAGCAAGCCCTGGGGACAGGGTACTTGGGAACCCCAGCATGCCCAGTGGAGGTTTATGAACTTGACTGATGTGTGATGAAAGACTACACATGCCTTCAAAATCTTCAGTGACATCTACTTTGCTTAATAACACTTTTAGTACAAATGGGTTCGTTCTGGAGAACTCAGTGGGGTGGAGAGTGCTGTCCTGACCCTGGCACAGGGTCAGGACACAGTCATTCCACAGGGGCATCTGCATTACACTTATACGCCCAGAAAATGTTTGAAAGATGCATATTATTTAAAATGCCCATGTATGAAGCAGTGGGACTAGGTGTTTGTGTGTGAAATCCTTTTCTTAATAAGAAACTATTGGCTCTTGTTGAAACAGTCCTCTGGGATTTCAGAAGAATTGGTCACCTGGTCTTGCTATGTAATGATGGATCATTTCAGCCTTTCAGCCATTCATCCAGAAACCTTCATTGGGTACTTACTGTGTTGCAAGCTCTCTGCTAGACTCTAGAGATAGTGACTAACCAGCCAGAACCAGTCTCTGGGCACAGCGTAGACTGGCATAGAGCCTGCTGGACCTAAACCATACCCTCAGAATCAGAAAATCTTACTGAACACCACTGCATGCATGTACTGCTGCATCAGAGGGTTTACCCCTGGAACAGATGGAGACCATTCTGAGTTGTTCTGAATATGTTTATATTTAAATATGTCTCAGATAATAAAATAGAAAGAATGCTTCATCTGGTGTGAGAGTGGGAACAAAGCCTTTCAAAAGTGTTGCCCCGGGGACTGTGGATTTCAGGCAGGGACTCTCTGGGACTGTTTCACCATCATCTCTTTTTTCCTAGCTGCCCGGGGCTGTACTTTCTTTGGTAAGACTCTGCCTCTATGCCCTGAGTTGGGGCCTCTCCTCTTAGGGGCTGCTGGAGGGGTGCTTCTCTTGAGTTGGAAATTAACCTGGAAAAAAGAAAAAGAAGCTAGGAGAGCACAGGAATCAGTTTTCCATTTCCTAGGATTGAAATTGTCGGAAGACCAGTTTGGACCTTGTTTTACCATGGTTCCGGGTTCTGAGGACAAGGGACCAAGGAGAATATCACAGCAACCACCCAGAGCAGCATTGGTGGTGTCACACAGGCTTGGCTAACATTCCCCTCAAAGTGGCACATAATCACTGGTGATACATAGGGTATATCAACATGAACTTAATGTACATTTATTTATTTGTAATAGGAAAAATTACATCTACACCTCAAACCGGGATTTTACCGATACTGTTGTTCAGCACAAGAACTAAGATTGATGGTGCCACAATAATCCCCTTTACGCTGACTCTGTGAATCATAGGCGCTGTGCTCAGGAACGCCAAAGAGTGCCTCAGACCTTCAGAGCTAAACTTTCTGTCATGATTGTTTGGAAACAGAGACAGTAGAGATGATATAGATTGTTAGTATGGACTCTTAAGTTCCCAGTGTCCATGTGCATTAATGTACTGTTTCCAGCAGTACATTGAAACTTCCCTTCTGGCCATACACACAGAGGTAAAGATGCTTCTGACTGACAAGTGTGGGATGTGCTGGTTGTGCAGAAGCCATAGAGCTGTCCCAGGAAGGAAAAGGTGAGGGTGTGGCACAGTGTTCTAACCACACTCCCCAGAGGCATCCTTGGCTTTCAGGCCCTGGGAACAGTGTGAGCTGCTGAAGCCAGAGGGGAGTTGGAAAACATGTGACAGACAGACCTCTTCACGGGGTTATTTCTTGCCCCTTTCACAACAAACCACAGCCAGCTTTTCTGCTAGCTCTCCCAAAGCGGGAGAAATCAGAGCCAATTACACTGTATTAGTACTATTTCCTATATAGTAATATAAGGATCGAGGAAACGAAAGAAAGAGAGAAAGAGAGAGAGAGAGAGAGAGAGAGACAACAAAATGAGGGGAGGACAGAGGAAATTAAAGGAGTGGGACATCTGGAAGGCAGTGGGGAAAGCCAAGGGGAAAACACTGGACTCTCGGAGATACTTTAAAGAGTTTTAATTGCAGCATGAACACCCTCTAGTAAAAGATCTTTTTTCTTTTCCCTCAACCAAATGGATCTCTGCTTTAGAATGGGAAAAGACTCAGCTGGGATCAATAAATGTATTCTTAATTGTGACTGTATCTGAGAATTGTATCCAAAAGACAGATTTTCCCCCCTCTGAGTTATATTTGATACAATGATGTGTTATGTTAATTAATTTAAAGGTTATATGACAAAGGAGATGAGATCTTTTGAAGCAGAATTTGTTACTTAAGAGGATTTGTCCTTGTTTGAATTTGCAATTGAATAGACTTGCATGTAGTGCAAGACTTCTGTAAGCAGCTGCATAACAGTCATTTGATTTTAGGGTAGATGAGGAGCAGGGGGATAACAAGAAAAAAGGGAAAGAGGATGCACTGGTAGGGAAATTGGGACCAGGTAACAGGCTGCCAGGGAAGAGTTACTCTGTTCCCTGCGTCTGCAAGTAGAAGTCGTTTATATCCTGCAGGAGATGGGAGTGGAGGGGAAAGGGGGAACTGTCTAGAAATTTCAGAGGAATTTTCAAAGGATTTAAGGAGCTCTTGACCTTCATCCTTGTGTTAAAATAAGGGATTATGAACAGAGGTTGTGAGCTTAGCTCGAGGCCCTGTAACAGACTGGCTAAGAAGGCAGTCCTGAAAGCCCCACAGAGGCTGGAATCATGGCTCCCACTTACTCACTGTGTGGTATTGGACAAGTTACTTATGTTCTCTAAGCTTCACTTTCCTCAGCCACAAATGGGGATATGTAGATCTACCTTACAGGATTGTTATGAAGGTTAAATGAGATAATTCTGGAAAGCTCTCAGATAATGTCTGACACATAGTGGCTGTTCAATGAATAGTACCT
Source organism: Globicephala melas (assembly GCF_963455315.2). Lineage (NCBI taxonomy): Eukaryota > Metazoa > Chordata > Mammalia > Artiodactyla > Delphinidae > Globicephala > Globicephala melas. Next base: position 27,953,307 of record NC_083329.1, on the reverse strand, counting down.
ATAACTATTTGAAAAGGCAAGAAACCTGACTGCACTGAGTTAACAGGGAAAGGAGAGGGAGGGTCTGCTAAGCTCTTGGGATGTATAGAGAAGGAACAGGACAGACTGAGGAGGGAAGACCTGACATGAGAAAAAGGTCCATAGATGCTCATTAACCAGGATGGCATCATTACCTTTTCCTCGTTTGAGAAACCAGAGGATTAGTGTCCATGATCTTTGAGCCTCTTTGCCTCTGAGATCACGATCTAATACGACCAAAGCTAAAAAGGTTCAGGCTGTAGATCAAAACAGTTCTTTGCTTCTCATCCTATCTATAAAAGAAAGCCTTTTGGAGCGCTGAATATTGGAGTGCAGCTGGCTCTTTGCTGAGGTGAGTGGAAAGCAAGGCTGCCTGGGCACATGGGCATCAGAAGGGGGCAGAGTGCCATCTGGTGGCAGTCCTTGCTGATGGCGCAGAAGAACGTAAGCCTGTGTATCTGGGCAAGGTCTCTGGGATTCACGAACTAACATTTGTTGAGCACTTTCTACGTGTAAGTCACTGTACTAAAGGCTTTACATGCACTTTCTCATTTCAACCTCTTGTGAAGGAGGCACTATTATTACCAATTTACAGAGGAAGAAACTGAGAATGAGAGCGATCAGGTAGCTTGTCCAAGATCTGTGGACAAATGAGCTGGATTTAGAATCAGGTAGTGTTTTAATCATTATGCTATGTTAAACAGAAGGAAAAGGAAAAACCAAAAGGAAGTGGGTAAGGATGTAATAGGAGAATGACAGAAGAAAAATTAGCATATGAGAGCAATGAATATTTTTTTAAACGGTGAAAGAGGGAAGCTTGGCAAAGATTAGAACTATACAATCGATTATTTGTAACTCTGTATAAGTGATCTTTACAGTGCTCTGTAAAGGTCAGCCTAACTCACCAGTTTGGGTTCCCCAGGACCCACGGTCACACTCACTGTCTCTGGGTCAAACCTGGGTGCTGTGGCAGTGACAGTGTAGGTACCTGGAAGCAGCAGCCGGAAGTAATCTCCATGGTCACCTAAAAGTCACAAGGATATAACTCAGCCTGCTGATGAGAAATCTGCCCCAGGTGAGGCCTTGATATGAAAAAATGATCTGAGGGTTTTAGCTGACCACAAGCTTGATTTTTCTTAATAGCATGATGAAACTGGCAAAGATCTAAAACAATCATAGGTTGTCATGACGTTGTAAGAGCGTGGGCCTCAGCTCCTGGGAAGCAGAAGTTTCACTGTGCTCTGCACTGAGAGTACTGTGTTTAATTTTAGACCCTGTATTTTAACACAAACTCATGTCCAGTAAAGGGTTACTAGGAGAAAGGCCAAAAGATTTATGAATGTTTTGCCTGGTAAAGAGACTAACATGAAATCTCTGTTTCAGTGTTTGAAAAGTCATTGTGAAGAAATGACATCTACTTAAAGAAATAATGAGGACGGAGGCAAAAACTTTTTTGACAAAATATGAGCTACCAGAAAAGAAATGGATTGCTTTATGTCGTGCAGTGCACAACCCGCACCAATGGACATGGTCTGGACAGCCAGCTGTCAGCGGTGTTGTATGTGTGTAACCTTGTATTGAGTGGGGGTGCTCCACTAAAGATCTGAGTTTGAGAACCCTATTTCTAATATTTCTTCCACCACCATCAAAAGGGGAAAATAAAATTGAAAAGAAAGCCTGTTTCTCATGGCAGGGATGTAGCATTTTAGCTAATGACTTTATATCTCTTTAGAATAAATTATGACTGTGCCTTTAAAATTTCTTTTAATTGTACAGCAAGGACTAATTGAAGTAAATGCAATCAAGAATGAGACAGATAATAAATAATGAGGAAGTCTCTTCTCTGCCCCCTATTAAATGTAATTTACTTTAAAATTCTTTAGCAAAAGCAGTGTGTTTTAATGCATATGTTGGATACTTTGTTATACCCTGGGGGCTGTCATTTTCTTCAATTAGGGGCTCACACCCAGGAGTGGTTAGCTAGCATTGTGCCGGAAAGGCCCAATTCCAGATGCAGCTGTTATAAGGGCTTCAGCTATCTTTATCTCTTAGCAACACTGGATGCTTTGCTAAGTAGCATAATGAATGTTAGAAATGAGTTTTTCTGTTACTGAAATAAGTAATTTGTCAATTTCACATAATGGGTGTTGGAAATGGACTCTTATTGGAGAAATTGGTGATATTCAATGTATGTTGATTGGCTAGAATGAGACATTCCCCACCCTTGCATGAATAGGGTATAAGAATCTACGGGCGGTCAGAGGGCAGACAGCAGAAGCAAGAAGAACTACAACCCTGCAGCCTGTGGAACAAAGACCACATTCACAGAAAGACAGACAAGATGAAAAGGCAGAGGGCTATGTACCAGATGAAGGAACAAGGTTAAACCCCAGAAAAACAACTAAATGAAGTGGAGATAAGTAACCTCCCAGAAAAAGAATTCAGAATAACGATAGTGAAGATGATCCAGGACCTCGGAAAAAGAATGGAGGCAAAGGTCGAGAAGATGCAAGAAATGTTTAACAAAGACCTAGAAGAATTAAAGAACAAACAAACAGAGATGAACAATACAATAACTGAAATGAAAACTACACTAGAAGGAATCAATAGCAGAATAACTGAGGCAGAAGAATGGATAAGTGACCTGGAAGACAGAATGGTGGAATTCACTGCTGTGGAACAGAATAAAGAAAAAAGAATGAAAAGAAATGAAGACACCCTAAAAGACCTCTGGGACAACATTAAACGCAACAACATTCACATTATAGGGGTCCCAGAAGGAGAAGAGAGAGAGAAAGGACCTGAGAAAATGTTTGAAGAGATTATAGTCGAAAACTTCGCTAACATGGGAAAGGAAATAGCCACCCAAATCCAGGAAGTGCAGAGAGTCCCATACAGGATAAACCCAAGGAGAAACATGCCGAAACACATAGTAATCAAATTGGCAAAAATTAAAGACAAAAATTATTAAAAGCAGCTAGGGAAAAATGACAAATAACATACAAGGGAACTCCCATAAGGTTAACAGCTGATTTCTCAGCAGAAACTCTACAAGCCAAAAGGGAGTGGCATGAGATACTTAAAGTGATGAAAGGGAAGAACCTACAACCAAGATTACTCTACCCAGCAAGGATCTCATTCAGATTTGATGGAGAAATCAAAAGCTTTACAGACAAGCAAAAGCTAAGAGAATTCAGCACCTCCAAACCAGCTCTACAACAAATGCTAAAAGAACTTCTCTAAGTGGGAAACACAAGAGAAGAAAAGGACCTACAAAAAAAAAAAAAAAAACTCAAAACAATTAAGAAAATGGCAATAGGGACATACATATCGATAATTACCTCAAATGTGAATGGATTAAATGCTCCAACCAAAAGACACACACTCACTGAATGGATACAAAAACAAGACCCATATATATGCTGTCTACAAGAGACCCACTTCAGACCTAGGGACACATACAGACTGACAGTGAGGGGATGGAAAAAGATATTCCATGCAAATGGAAATCAAAAGAAAGCTGGAGTAGCAATACTCATACCAGATAAAATAGACTTTAAAATAAAGAATGTTACAAGAGACAAGGAAGGACACTACATAATGATCAAGGGATCAATCCAAGAAGAAGATATAACAATTATAAATATATATGCACCCAACATAGGAGCACCTCAATACACAAGGCAAATGCTAACACTCTAAAAGAGGAAATCGACAGCAACACAATAATAGTGGGAGACTTTAACACCTCACTTACACCAATGGACAGATCATCCAAACAGAAAATTAATAAGGAAACAGAAGCTTTAAATGACACAATAGGTCAGATACATTTAATTGATATTCATAGGACATTCCAACCAAAAACAGCAGATTACACTTTCTTTCAAGTGCGCACGGAACATTCTCCAGGATAGATCACATCTTGGGTCACAAATCAAGCCTCAGTAAATTTAAGAAAATTGAAATCATACCAAGCATCTTTTCTGAGCACAACACTATGAGATTAGAAATGAATTACAGGGAAAAATCATAAAACACACAAACACATGGAGGCTAAACAATACGTTACTAAATAACCAAGAGATCACTAAAGAAACCAAAGAGGAAATCAAAAAATACCTAGAGACAAATGACAATGAAAACACGATGATCCAAAACCTATGGGATGCAGCAAAAGCAGTTCTAAGAGGGAAGTTTATAGCTATAGAAGCCTACCTCAAAAACAAGAAAAATCTCAACTAAACAATCTAACCTTACACCTAAATGAACTAGAGAAAGAAGAACAAACAAAACCCAAAGTTAGCAGAAGGAAAGAAATCATAAAGATCAGAGCAGAAATAAATGAAATAGAAACTAAGAAAACAATAGCATAGATCAATAAAACTAAAACCTGCTTCTTTGAGAAGATAAACAAAATTGATAAACCATTAGCCAGACTCATCAAGAAAAAGAGGGAGAGGACTCAAATCAATAAAATTAGAAATGAAAGGAAGTTACAACAGACACCACAGAAATACAAAGCATCCTAAGAGACTACTACAAGCAACTCTATGCCAATAAATTGGACAACCTGGAAGAAATGGACAATCTTAGAAAGGTATAACCTTCCAAGACTGAACCAGGGAGAAATAGAAAATATGAACAGACCAATCACAAGTAATGAGATTGAAACTGTGATTAAAAATCTTCCAACAAACAAAAGTCCAGGACCAGATGGCTTCACAGGTGAATTCTATCAAACATTTAGAGAAGAGCTAACACCCATCCTTCTCAAACTCTTCCAAAAAATTGCAGAGGAAGGAACATTCCCAAACTCATTCTATGAGACCCCCATCACCCTGATACCAAAACCAGACAAAGATACTCCAAAAAAAGAAAATTACAGACCAATGTCACTGATGAATATAGATGCAAAAATCCTCAACAAAATACTAGCAAACAGAATCCAACAACACATTAAAAGGATCATACACCGTGATCAAGTGGGATTTATCCCAGGGATGCAAGAATTCTTCAATATATGCAAATCAATCAATGTGATACACCATATTAACAAACTGAAGAATAAAAAACCTATGATCATCTCAATAGATGCAGAAAAAGCTTTTGAGAAAATTCAACACCCATTTATGATAAAAAGTCTCCAGAAAGTGGGGATAGAGGGAACCTACCTCAACATAATAAAGGCCATATATGACAAACCCACAGCAAACATCATTCTCAATGGTGAAAAACTGAAAGCATTTCCTCTAAGATCAGGAACAAGACAAGGATGTCCACTCTCACCACTATTTTTCAACATAGTTTTGGAAGTCCTAGTCACGGCAATCAGAGAAGAAAAAGAAATTAAAGGAATAAAAATTGGAAAAGAAGAAGTAAAACTGTCACTGCAGATAAAAAAAAAAAAAAAAAAAAAAGAGAATCCTAAAGATGACACCAGAAAACTACTAGAGCTAATCAATGAATTTGGTAAAGTTGCAGGATACAAAATTAATGCACAGAAATCTCTTGCATTCGTATACACTAATGATGAAAGATCAGAAAGAGAAATTAAGGAAATAATCCCATACACTATTGCAACAAAAATAATAAAATACCTAGGAATAAACCTACCTAAGGAGGTAAAAGACCTGTACTCAGAAAACTATAAGACACTGATGAAAGAAATCAAAGATGATACCAACACATGGAGAGATATACCATGTTCTTGGATTGGAAGAATCAATATTGTGAAAATGACTATACTACCCAAACCAATCTACAGATTCAATGCAATCCTTATTAAATTACCAACGGCATTTTTTACAGAACTAGAACAAAAAATCCTAAAATTTGTATGGAGACACAAAAGACCCCAAATAGCCAAAGCAGTCTTGAGGGAAAAAAGCGGAGCTGCAGGAATCAGACTCCCTGACTTCAGACTATACTATAAAGCTACAGTAATCAAGACAATATAGTACTGGCACAAAAACAGAAATACAGATCAATGGAACAAGATAGAAAGCCCAGAGATAAACCCATGAACCTATAGTCAACTAATCTATGACAAAGGAGGCAAGGATATACAATGGAGAAAAGACAGTCTCTTCAATAAGTGGTGCTGGGAAAACTGGACAGCTACATGTAAAAGAATGAAATTAGAACACTCCCTAATGCCATACACAAAAATAAACTCAAAATGGATTAGAGACCTAAATGTAAGACCAGACACTATAAAACTCTTAGAGGAAAACATAGGAAGAACACTCTTTGACATAAATCACAGCAAGATCTTTTTTTGATCCACCTCCTAGAGTAATGGAAATAAAAACAAAAATAAACAAAGGGGAGCTAATGAAACTTCAAAGCTTTTGCACAGCAAAGGAAACCATAAACAAGACGAAAAGACAGCCCTCAGAATGGGAGAAAATATTTGCAAATGAATCGTCAGACAAAGGATTAATCTCCAAAATATATAAACAGCTCATGCAGCTCAATAGTAAAAAAACAAACAGCCCAATCCAAAAATGGGCAGAAGACCTAAATAGACATTTCTCCAAAGAAGACATACAGATGGCCAAGAAGCACATGAAAAGCTGCTCAACATCACTAATTATTAGAGAAATGCAAATCAGCACTACAATGAGATATCACCTCACACCAGTTAGAATGGGCATCATCAGAATATCTACAAACAACAAATGCTGGAGAGGGTGTGGAGAAAAGGGAACCCTCTTGCACTGTTGGTGGGAATGTAAATTGATACAGCCACTATGGAGAACAGTATGGACGTTCCTTAAAAAAGTTAAAATAGAATTACCATATGATCCAGCAATCCCACTCCTGGGCATATACCCAGAGAAAACCATAATTCAAAAAGATACATGGACCCCAATGTTCATTGCAGCACCATTTACAATAGCCAGGTCATGGAAGCAACCTAAATGCCCATCGACAGATGAATGGATAAAGAAGATGTGGTACATATATACAATAGAATATTACTCAGCCATAAAAAGGAACGAAAATGGGTCATTTGTTGAGACATGGATGGATCTAGAGACAGTCACACAGAGTGAAGTAAGTCAGAAAGAGAAAAACAAATATCATACATTAACGCATATATGTGGAACCTAGAAAAATGGTACAGATGAACCAGTTTACAGGGCAGAAATTGAGGCACAGATGTAGAGAACAAATGTACGGACACAAGGGGGAAAGCAGGGGTGGGGGTGGGTTAAATTGGGTGATTGGGATTGACATGTATACACTGATGTGTATAAAATGTATGACTAATAAGAACCTGCCGTATAAAAAAATAAATAATATAAAATTAAAAAAAAAAAAAGAATCTATGGGACTTCCCTGGTGGCGCAGTGGTTAAGAATCTGCCTGCCAATGCAGGGGACATGGGTTTGAGCCCTAGTCCAGGAAGATCCCACATGCCACGGAGCAACTAACCTCACGAGCCACAACTACTGAGCCCGCATGCCAGAACTACTGCAGCCTGCGTGGAGCCCGTGCTCTGCAACAAAGAGAAGCCAGCACAGTGAGAAGCTCACGCACCACAACGAAGAGTAGCCACTGCTTGCCGCAACTAGAGAAAGCCCGCGCACAGCAAGGAAGACCCTACGCAGCCAAAAAATAATAATAATAAATTAATTAATTAATTTAAAATAAAGAATCTAGCAGGCCCTGAAGCTCTTACAGATTCCAAAGGTTGGTTCCCTATACAGTCCTGGCTCCAGTCACTGGGCTGGAGGATTCTGGTGTCTGATGCTTGACTGTGGGGCTACAGAATTCTGCCTTTAGAATGTTGTTGCCTTTGCCTTGAATGAACTGTTCATGTAAGATGTGTTGGGATCACCTTAAAGAATATAAGTTATCATCTTAAAGCTGAGATTCATCTAGTTTAAACAGACTGTCTGAGCTGTAAGATGCCTGCTTGGTAAAGCCTGCACAGTGAAATGTGGCTGAGCATGCTGGTATCAAGGCTGGGGGAGGGAGGCAAATCTCACCTGCTCCTAACCACTGGGAGCTACTGCTCTACATTAAAAACCAAACAAACAACCCCAAACCTGATCAAATTGGGCTGGGGCAGTTGGCAACACCATTGTGCCGTGAGATATTCTGTACCATTCTAGAAGGTTCCAAGTTGGCTCCGAGATCTGCCCCCACCATCAATCTTGCCCTGCAGCGAGCCTATGGAATGCCTTTTACTAACTCTTCCCTGAACGGAGGTGTAGAGAAATGCCTGGCTCAGGGACAAGACTAAACATCAGTTTTACAGTCTTTTTTTTTCTAGCCCATTCCACACCAGTATGTGAGCTATTAATAACCTCAAACCCAGGAAACACTCCTAACAAAGCTGTATGAGGCAGTGGCTCCTGAATGCTGAGAGAGATGTTACATTTACATCTTCCTGGCCCTTGCCTCTTAATTCCTGTCCTCAATCCTGTTATCCTTCCTTCCTCCAATCCACCACCCCCTCGTGTCCTTGATGTCCCTGCTGGTCTCACTGGCTTACAAATTGGCCTCCTGATTAGGCTGAAGACGGTGAGGGAGTGAAAGCTTCCTTCTCACCCCACTAAGCAGTGGCCACCTACCTGAAGTGACATCATGGTTAATCCCACTGACAGAAATGACAGCGTCCGCAAGATTATTATAATTCTCATCGCGCACCATTCCCTTGATGCCTTGGTGTACCTGTAGGAAAGTTTATAGTGTATAGTTATGCTCCTAAAACCTTTGTGCTGTGTTTGAGAGTCCACAAAGCCCTTTCCCATGTGTTTCTGCACTTGATCTTCACAAAGATTATGGTGATAGACCCTTGACTGGTCTCTCTGGTCTCATCCCGATCCCCAATAATCTCAATAGAGCAGTCAGAGTGATCCTGTTAAAATCGAAGTCAAATCATGTCACTAATCTACTTTCTATCTCTATGAATTTGACTACTCTTGATATCTCATGTAAGTAAAATTATACTGTATTTGTTTTTTGGGGGACTGGCTTATTTCACCTAGCATAATGTCCTCAAGGTTCATCCATGTTGTAACATATGACAGAATTTCCTTCTTTTTTAAGGCTGTATGCCCATTGTGTATCTATACCACATTTTGTTTATCCCTTCATCCATCAATGGACACTTGGGTTGCTTTCACCTTTTGGCTACTGTGAACAATGCTGCTATGAACATGCATATACAAATATCTCTTTGAGATTATGCTTTCAGTTCTTCTGAATATATACCCAGAAGTGGTTTTGCAGGATCATATGGCAGCTCTATTTTTAATTTTTTCAGGAACCACCACACTGTTTTTCATAGTGGCTACACCATTTTACATTCCCACCAACACTGCACCAGGGTTCCAATTTCTCCACATCCTTGCCAACACTTGCTATTTTCTGTCATTGTTTGTAAATTTGTTTTTCTTATAGCAGCCATCCTAATGAGTGTGAGGTGGTATTTCACTGTGGCTTTGATTTACATTTCCCTCAGGATTTTGAGCATCTTTTCATCTACTTGTTGTGGCCTTGCATTTGCAATTGTGACTTCATCAGGGAGCCCCTTTTCCCCTAGATATTTTTGTGGTTTACTCCCTTACCTCCTTTTTTTTTTTTTGCGGTACGCCGGCCTCTCACTGTTGTGGCCTCTCCCGTTGCGGAGCACAGGCTCCGGACGCACAGGCTCAGTGGCCATGGCTCACGGGCCCAGCCGCTCGGCGGCATGTGGGATCTTCCCGGACCAGGGCACGAACCCGTGTCCCCTGCATCGGCAGGAGGACTCTCAACCACTGCGCCACCAGGGAAGCCCCCCTTACCTCCTTTAAATCTGTTTAAATGTCACTTTCTCTGTAAGGCCTTCTTCATAGCATTTTGCATTTAACATGTTATAAAATTTATTTTATTTTTTCTTTATTGTCTGTCTCTCCTCACTAGAATATAAGCTGCATATATACAGAGATATTTGTTGTTTGTTTACTCTTCTTTTTAAAATTAATTAATTTATTTGTTTTTATTTTTGGCTGTGTTGGGTCTTCTTTGCTGCGCGCAGTCTCTCTCTAGTTGCGGTGAGTGGGGGCTACTCTTCGTGGGCTTCTCATTGCGGTGGCTTCTCTTGTTGCACAGCACGGGCTCCAGGCGCACAGGCTTCAGTAGTTGTAGCACTGGGGCTCAGTAGTTGTGGTTCGTGGGCTCTGGAGCGCAGGCTCAGTAGTTGTGGCGCACGGGCTTAGTTGCTCCACAGCATGTGGGATCTTCCCAGGACAGGGCTCGAACCCATGTCGCCTGCATTGGTAGGCGGATTCTTAACCACTGCACCACCAGGGAAGCCCTGTTTGTTTACTCTTAATCCTGAGCATATAGTACAGTCTCTGACAGATAGTTGTGCTCAACAATGTTGAATGAATTAATTTCACTGGTAGAGAAGCTGAGATCTATTGTAATGAGTCAGAGCAAAAGTCAGACCTGAGTCACACAAAATACCTTGCCTACCATCAGAAAACACTTCCCTTTCTGTAATCAGGAGAGTTAAGGAATGGGATTTACCTGTTCCAAGAATTGAATTAGGGCTTCCCGATTACTCAGCCACTCGCGCTGTAATTCCTCTTGCCGCGGAAACTTGTCACAACTCAGTTCCAGCGTGATCTCAAAACAGTTGGTATGGAGGTAATTAAAGTCTTGCATTCCTAAGTGAAAGAGGGCGGTGGCAGATTTGTACAACCAGGTTCCCACCCAACACCCCATGCCAAATACAGATTGCTGGGGCTTAACCCCAGGGTTCTGATTCAGTATGTATTCAGTGAACATTTACATTTCTAACAAGTTTCCAGGTGACGCTGATGATGCTGGTCTAGAGACCATACTATCATTTTGATACAAACTTCATGATCTTGGAATTGCACCCCTTTAATTTAGGGTAATGATTCTCAGTGGAGGCAGTGGGTCATGCTTTCCCAGAGGATGGGAAGGGAAAGGGAGGAACAAGTATAATTCAAAAAAGTATATTTTATATTTTAAATTTGGGAGGGGGTACTTATTGCTTTCCTAATGCAAACTAAAGAAAGTAAAGTTCAATCTTCTTGCCTTGGCTTAAATTAACCGTAAACTATTGGTAGATATTGGTAGATGTAGTAAAGTGACAAGGAAGATGATTCTTAAATCTGTTACCTAGTCTTATAAACTTCCAGTAATACATAATCCTACTTGATGTTCCACATGAATATTAAAGGTAAGGTGTTTTAAAAAAATTATCGTATTTGTTTAGTGATTTTTAAACTTTCCATAACAAAAGGTAATAAATGTATATCTGTCTTTGAAAAAAAGAAATCTTCTTGCCTTGGGTTCAAGTGAGTTTTCAGCCATGATAAGTCTACCGCCTTCCCAGTACATGATGACTCCCTCACCTTCCTCCTGCCCACTCCCCATAGGACCAGCCATCAGCTCAGCCCTCTCCAGTGAGTTTTCTACTACCTGGGCTCTGACAGGTCAGATGTGAGAAGATGGGGAAAGACAGCTGCTGCAACGTGATTCCTAAGAGAACCTAGCTTCCTGCTTCAGCCTCCTCCCTAACCTTAGGGTCCCTATCTACTGAAGGTCTGTGAACAGAGGTTCTATCTTGACCCTCAGTGATGGGAAAAGCCCAGGGAATAGAGAGAGAAGCCTCTTGCTGGAGGTTTCTGTTATGTTATCAATGGCCACTGTCCACAGCAAACCCCTTCTGATGGGAGATGGGTAGGCAGGGTACAGAGAGCACATATCAGAGGAACTGTTTGTGTCCAGGCCAGCATCTCTCCTTCTTTGGTACATGAGGCATACCTCATGTTACTACGGAAAAACCTTAACATCTATAAACCAGGCATTCCAAATCCTCTATGTGCTTTATTTAATACTTACATCAGAATTACAATGCAAGTAGTGCTATTCTTAAAGTATAGATGAGGAAACTGAAGCACAGAGAAGTTAAGTAATTAGCCTGAAGCCACATAACTGGTGAATGGGCAAGCCTGGTTTCAGCCCAGTGTACCCTTAGAACCCATGCTCTTAACCACTTGACTGCATTATTCCCTTCTTATGCCCTAATCCACTATGTAAACCACCAGTTTTAACGGACCACAAGGTGTCCAGACCTCCATTTTAAAGAATCACAAGATGATGTTAAATGCTAACTTAAGACTTCCCATTTTTCAGATCTCTACTTGGATGCAAAATAGCATTCCTGTCATTTCTCTGTGAAAAAGAATGATAATTTAAATGGAGAAATGAACCCCGTTCTACTTCAGCTTACAGCACTCTTGTGCTTAGCACTCTTCTTACCCTTGCTGAGAGAATACCAGGAAGCCCCATTGGTGATGCCATCTGAGAAGTAATCCCCACAGTTCCAACCTTGGTGCATCCATCCATGTGCATAGGAGTAGACCTTGGCCAGCTACAGGTAAAGCAGGTGGAAAACGACCTTGAGTATCCCCAACTCATGTGGCAATGCTCATACTCAGAAGCAGGGTGAGGCCAAGAACCCCACTAGGTATAACAACTGATTATTTGCTTTAGCGAAAGAAAATACCAGAAGGAATAGAGAGATGGGGTGTGTGTGCATGGAGTGGACTAGGGTTAGGAGACCTATCTTCTGATTTTCCCACTATCTTGGGCCTAAATTTCTTCAAGTGCAAAGTGAGGGGTAGCACTCGATAATGTATAAGCTCCCTTCTAGGTGTACCTCAATGAGGTGTACCTCATTTTCCAGCCGAGTTTTATAAGAGAAATCAAGAAGCAAGAAAGATAGGGCTTTGTGACAAAAAGAATTATGTATTGGGGGTGAGAGATGTGTGTTGGAAAGAGAGGAATATATTCAAAATCTCTATAATTCTCTTTCATTACTATTTTATAATAGTGGACAAAATGAGATTACTAGAGAAGAAAATATAATAGTATACTTGCTTTGCAAAGCAACAACTGGTGTTATTCTCTGTGTAATTCATTAACTGTTGAATTAATAATGTTATCATTATAGGGGAATTCCCTGGCAGTCCAGTGGTTAGGACTCCACACTTTCAAGGCTGGGGCCCAGGTTCAGTCCCTGGTCGGGGAACTAAGATCCTGCAAGCCACGAGGTACAGCCCAAAAAAAGAAAAAAATTGAGATACTAAGTAATGTTATTGTTATATTAATTATATATTATTAATAATATTAACTATAAAATAACTCATCTGTTAATTTTATTCTATTGCTGTTTTGAACTATTATGTAAACCTTTTTCATGTGCATGGTCTATTTTTCATTAATATAGCCATATTACCATAAAACCATAGAGCCCCCAAATTCACATTTAATGCTCTAGCTTACCACCAGCACTATTAGGCTTTTGGCATATTTCTTGCTTGTCATTAGCTTAAGTATTTTTTAAAATTTTGGTAACTGTACTGTAAAAAGCTTTCCTATTTATTTACTTTTTCATGAATTTATGGCTTATCACTCAAAACAAAATGTAATATACTAGATTGTAAGCTCTTAACGAGCAGGAGGTGTTTTCAATCATTTTCTGTTTGTTCATTCCTAACAGGGTCCTGTGTTACTGATTTGACCTCAGTCACACTCCTAAGCCCCAAGTTCCTCTGGCTGGACAGGCAGCCATTCTGCATACCTTCTGAAAAAGTGTGTCATCAGGCGTGGGGGTGTTGGCAGTGCGGCGGAAACCTCGGACCCGGTGCTCAAGGGACTTGTCATATGGGTAATTGGCCACCACTGCCCCTCCATGGAGATTGGCTGAAAGGACAAAGTTGAAGGAGCGGATCCACTGGATCACTGCCTGGGTCTCGGGTTCCACCTGAGGAGAGATGAGAGCTTGGCGGTGAAGCTGCAACTGAAGCCAGATGGCTGTTTACATGAGTTTGTCGGGTTGTGGCCTGAGAGGATGGCATGTCTGAATAAAGCAAAGAGAATCCTACCAGATATGAGAAGTGCAGATGGGGAAATTTTGATCTTTTGTGTGATAATTTAACAAATTAAGTGAATGGAACACTTGTTTAAAATGAAATCTCATATGGAAACCAAGTATTCAATAGCTAAAAAGAGGTCATCTAGGGCAGTGAAACTATTGTGCATGATGCAAAATGGTAGATACATGATACATTTGTGAAAACCCACAGAATATACAACATGAAGAGTGAACCCTAATGTAAACTATGGACTTTTGGGTGATGATGACAAGTCGATGTAGGTTTATCCTTGTAATAAATGTACCCCTCTGGTGGGAGATGTTGATAATGAGAAGCAGGGAATATATGGTAATATTCTGTACTTTCCACTCAATTTTGCTGTGAACCTAAAATTGCTCAAAAATGAAGTCTATCAAAAAAAAAGAGAGAGAGAGAGAGGGAGAAAAAGAGCAGTTTGAAGAGGGGTAACATAAATTGGAGAGTGCAGAGTCCCAGTTTGGCCTCTCTCTGGCAACAAAAAAGGGTCCTCCAATTTACCCACTATTCCAGTAGCTTCTGGAGCTCCTCTGCAGAAATTTAGGGTTCTAGTAAATATATCTGAAAATTGTTGGTTTACAGCAATGGTTTTCAACCTCCTCCTTCCCCCAACACATCTGCTGTGTTGTTGACATGTAGAATGTTCTCCTGTGGTCATACCCAAATTTCATGAGTTAGACATACTGTAATATGGGCCAGTCTTGGCTAAGTAGTGAGATTCCACCCATTCTACTGCAGATTTCTATTGCAGATTATATTGCTAGCGAGCGACAGTATTCTAAAGAAAGCCTTGAATCTACTGGCCTTGTAAGTAAATAATTTACAGTCTTCACTGTTTTTCCTCCCCTCAAGATGGATGTGCTTAGAGGTTATGTGGTGTTAATGTGTTAACGGTTCGTCCCGGACCAAGGGTCAGCTGTGAAGGCCTCCATCTTTTCTATTCCAAGGGAGACTGAATGAATAATGTTGAGTCTCATCCAATCGGAATGGACATAATCCCCAAGGCACCGGTCCAGCTCTGTGACCAGGACTCAGATTCTTTAAAGCAGTCCTTTCTCCATGTCCTAACCCTCCATCCATCAGAAGGAGGCCAGCCTCTCACTGTTCCTGGCCCCTCAAGAGCAAGAGGGACTTCTCATTGTCTTTTTTCCTTCTAAGATGCAGACAGAGGGCCAGTGGGAGTTTAATTGTTACTGGCTCAATAACCTTATTTTATGTAGACAAGTTTAATAAATCAGAACATCCTTCTGGCTGGATATGTCAACGAGTGCAAAGTTATTTTTGATGTATTATTTCCTTGAGCCAAGAGCATAGCTGCTCTCCAAAATCTAAACATGTCGGCATGACTTTTGCTTCAATTCCAAGGGGAAAAAAACTGATAAGATTCCATCTAGAAACTCCCAATATAAAGCCTTGCACCTGCTTTCATTTTCTCTCCCCAGTCTCTAAGTTTAGATACTCACACAGAATGTTTAGAACTAGCCCATACAGTGTAAGGAACAGGGTGGTGGTGATGCTCCAAGGATGACAAGAGTCATTCCCAGGAACAGGAAGACCGTCAGGCTGAAACCATTCGCATTACCAAGCGGCAAGAGGTCTGGGAGCATCAGATGGGACCCTTTGATTGAGAAAGCAAGGGAAATGAGAATATGGTAAGGTGGTCACGGGTCATACAGAAAGAGAAGAAGAAAAACTTCTCTTCTAAGGGTGAGACTCCCTGAACCTCTTTCTCTAGCTAATTGTTGATAAGCGTACAGTTCATCACATGCAAGAGAGATTTCTCTTTAGAATGCTACAGTTCTCTGTCAACAGTATAGTGCAGTAGAAAGAATGTTGGATGAGGAGTCAGAAGACCTGGGTTTTAATCTTGAGTCCACCAATTACTAGCTGTATGAGTTTAAATTATTTTTTCTATAAGTGTTATCTGTAAAATGGGGGTGGATAGCACTGCTTGATGCATTTACCAGAGTGTTACAATGATCAACTGAAACGCTAGCTGAGAAAGAATTCTATAAAATTCTGAAGTGCTGTGCAGCGGTATGACACCACTTTCACCTCTTTTGCCACTCTCACCACTAACATCAAATATCATGTGCTCAGTGAAGGGCTCTATGCTCAGGGAGGGAAAAAATACAAAGAGGCATACGTTACAGTTAGCATTGCTCTGGACAGACTAGCACAGAATTGGGTTGATGCTTTATTATTGCATATTTAGTTGATGTGAAGATTCAGGGAAGAAATTCCAGATGCTGATTTACCTGCTTCTGCTTGCAAATTTTGTCTTATACCTGATTTTTCCAGTTGTCTGGAAGGGGTAAGTGGTGGTTGGGGCCTCCGTTCTTCTCATTGTAGTAGATGTAGGTATTGAGGTCAGGGAAGTTGCGGTTCAGGTCCACTCCGTTTGCATTGTTCCTGCCAACCAGATACCCAGAAATGTCCCTGTCCTAGTGGGAAAAGGAAGAAATAAAAGATGAAGGTTTCAGACTGAATGCTCTATTTGAAGAACACTGTATAGTTTTCTTTTTACACATTAGCTCGATCTATCAAACGATGTAGCATTTTCTCCTTTAACTCATCCAAAGTCCCAGTGGCGTGGTTCAAGTTTCCCTATAAACCACATGCTGGAGGTAGAGATCCCAGGAGAAGCTCTAACAAAAGGAGGGTGTTTCAGGATAATGGGAACCCCTATTTTAAAAAAATTGTTTATGTCTATTTAATCAGAATGACAGAGGTATGTGCAGTGAGAAAGTATAATTTTTTCAGTTATATATGTATTTTTTTCAGATTATTTTCCATTATAGGTTATTACAAGATATTGACTACAGTTCCCCGTGCTATACAGTAAATCCTGTTGCTTATCTATTTTATGTATAGTAGTTTGTATCTGTTAATCCCATAATCCTAATTTATCCCTCCCCCATCCCTTTCCCCTTTGGTAACTATAAGTTTGTCTTCTATGTCTGAGTCTGTTTCTGTTTTATATAAAGATTCATTTGTATATTATTTTAGATTCCACATATAAGTGATATCACTTACAATATTTGTCTTTCTCTGTCTGACTTACTTCACTTAGTATGACAATCTCTAGGTCCCTCCATGTTCCTGCAAATGGCAATATTTCATTCTTTTTTATGGCTGAGTAATATTCCATTGGATATTTATACCACATCTTCTTAAACCAATTGTCTGTTGATGGGCACTTTGGTTGTTTCCATGTCTTGGCTATTGTAAATAGTGCTGCTATGAACACTTGGGTGCATGTATCTTTTCAAATTAGAGTTTTCATCTTTTCCAGATATATGCCCAGGAGTGGGATCACTGGATCATATGGTGGCTCTATTTTTAGTTTTTTAAGGAACCTCCATACTGTTTTCCATAGTGGCTGCACCAGTTTACATTCCCACCAACAGTGTAGGAGGGTGGGAACCCCTATTTTTTAAAAACGGTTTTATTGATATATATAGCTTACATACCACAACATTCATCCATTTTAATCATACAATTTAAAGAATTTTAGTGTGCTTACAGAATTGTGCAACTTTTACCACAATCTAAGAATACTTATATTCCCCTGAAAAGAAACCTCATGCCCATTTACAGTCACTCCTCATTTTTACTCCACCCCTAGGTAATCACTTTCTGTCTCTAGGGATTTGCCTTTTCTAGACATTTCAGTAAGTGGGATCATATATTATATGTTTGGCTTTTTTCACTGGGCAAAATGTTTTTGAGGTTCCTCCATGAGGAACCATGAGGTTCCTTCAGGACTTCATTCCCTTTTATTTCTGAATAATTCCATTATATGGATTTATCACATTGTGTTTATCCATTCACCAGTTAATAGACTGTATGGTTTCCTGGGATTGCTGTAACAAGTTACCACAAACTCGGTGGCTTATAACATCAGAAATGTATTCTCTCACAGTTCTGGAGGCTAGAAGTCTGAAATCAAGCAGGGTCATGCTCTCTAAAGGCTTTAGAGGAGGATCCTTCTTTGACTCTTCTAGCTTCTGGTGGTTGCTGACAGTCCTTGGCGTCCCTTAGCTTGTAGATGCCTCCCTCCAATTTCTACTTCTATCTTCACATAGTCTTCTCCCCTGTATGTCTGTGTCTCTGAGTACAGATTGCTCTCTTCTTATAAGGACACCAGTTATATTTGACTTAGGTCCCCTAATCCAGTATGACTTCACTTTAACTTGATTACATATGCAAAGATCCTATTTCCAAACAAGGTCATATTCATAGGTTCCAGGTAGACATGAATTGGAGGGGGCAGAGGGGATACTATTAAACCTAGTACATGGACATTTGGTTTGCTTCCACTTTTTGGCTATCGTGGATAATGCTGCTGCAAACATTTGTGTATAAGTCTGTGTGTGGACACATGTTTTCATTTCTAATATCTAGTAGTAGAACTGCTGGATCATAAAGTAAGTCCATATTTAACTTTTTCAGAAACTGCTAAACTGTTTTCCGAAGTGGAAACCATCCCCCCATTTATTTATTTATTTATTTTACTTAGGATCCTTGATTATCTTTTTTCTGAGTGATATCAACTTTGTGGATCCCTTAACCTCTCTGCTCACACTTCACATTTCATCTTTTATTTGGTCATGTATTCATTCATTCATCCATCCATTTAATCAATCCACATCTATTTAGGTCTATCTCCATTCAAAGTCCCCTGAAAGACACTAGGGAAAGAGATCATGAGACATTATGCTAGCTTTCCAGGAATTCATGGTATATATGGGGAGATAGATATTTACATAAATAATTAAAATATATAAAGCAGGAGAATAGAGATAAGTTCACAGGCTCTTGCAAAACTGAAATTCTGTTTGGTATTTTGTTTGGCATTGGAGAGGCAGAATAGTGTCTACTGGAGCCCTGCGGACTGAGAGGGGAGAGCCCGAATTGGTGGCCATTACTGGAAGTAGGATGAATGCATGGACACTAGGAGGCTAAAAACTCACAGATGTACTACTACTCTCGTGTTTTTCTAAGAACTCTTTATTGTTCTCAGATTTCTCTATTATCGTGGCATTGTGCTCGTGTTTTATTCTTAGATCTCATTGAAAACATATTTTTTGACATTCTTTTAAGTCTCCTACATCAATTCTGTTCCAGTGGAAAACATTTATATGATTTTTCTATTTGGAGTTTGATTTTTCACTTCTATGAGATAATGATTTTCATTATGCTTCCAGGGGTTTTCATTGCTTGCTGATTTATATCAGCGTTAACTCATAACTGTCCATATTAGCAGTTACGTTGATTTACCTATCAGCTGACTTACTATTCACACCAGGTCATTAGTTAAGCTGGCAGTAAGGACTTCCTTTAACAGAAGTTCCCATAAACAGGGTTCAGTTATTAGCTTCCTATTACTGCTGTAACAAATTGCCACAACCTTAGGGCTTAACTTTGCACAAACTTATGATCTCACAGTTTTGGACGTCAGAAGATAGAAATGGGTCTCACGAGATCTAAAGGTGTCAGCAGGGCTGTGTTCCTTCTGAAGTCTCTAGAGGAATCTGTTTCCCTAGAACATCTTCAAATCTCTCTTTGCCTGTGACCTTCTGCCTTCCTCTTCCACATTTAAAGGACCCTTGTGATTGGTTACACTAGGCCGACCCAAATAATCCAGGGTATTTTAAGGTCACTTGATTAACAACTTTAATTTTGTCTGTAACCTTAATTCCCTTTGCCATGTAACATAACATATTCATAGGTTCCAGGGATTAGGACTTGACTATCTTTGGGAGGTAGAGCCATGTTATTCTACCTTACCTACAGGTGGCTTTAAATTTAGGTGGCCAGGCAGGTCTTCCCTGTGTAGCCATGCAGACAGGTTTCCTCTGGGTACGGCACGTAGCTCTGGGAATCTGAGAACCCGATGGGTCCTCTCTTAGGTTCAGGTTCAAGATCTGCTCCCTTTGGGCTTCCCTGGTGGCGCAGTGGTTGAGAGTCCGCCTGCCGATGCAGGGGACACGGGTTCGTGCCCCGGTCCGGGAAGATCCCACATGCCGCGGAGCGGCTGGGCCCGTGAGCCATGGCCACTGAGCCTGCACGTCCGGAGCCTGTGCTCCGCACTGGGAGTGGCCACAACAGTGAGAGGCCCGCGTACCGCAAAAAAAAAAACGCAAAAAAAAAAAAAAAGATCTGCTCCCTTTGAACAAGTACATAGCAGGTGAGCAGAGGTGACTGGCTCCCCAGAGACACAGCTCTAGGATTTGGCAGGGGTTTTCTCCACCTCCTCCCACCCCCACTTCACTGCACAAAAGATGTGGGCAGGTCTGAGGGGCTTCTCCAGTCTCCCCACTGCAATACAGGGAAGGGCCACTAGAAGGAAAGTGGCCACGCTGGGTTCACCCCTACAACACTCTCAAATTGTCCTGTTCTTTTGGAAACTCAAGTCTCAAGGCATATTCATGTCCATCTCTCTGATTTCCAGCGGGGGGTGGGGGGGGGAACAAAGTTTTTTTTTTTTTTTTTTCATCTGTTGAGTCATGTCAGCAGGAGGTTGTAAGATGGCAAGGGTCGAATTTGTGTTTGGCTCGACATCTTGGCTCCATTACCCTCCCTGCTTCTCCTCACCCCTCAGCCCTGTCCTCTAGTAGGCTTAAACCAGGATGGGCCATTCAAGGAGAGATGCTGAGTGGTTCCACTTGTATGGGACAGAGTGGTCAGATTCATGGAATCGGAGCATGGAAGGTCGTTGCCAGGGGCTGGGAGGAGGGGGAAATGGGAAGTTACTAATGAAGGGGTATAAAGTTTTGGTTGAACAGGATAGATAAGTTCTGGAGATCAGCTGTACAACCTTTTGCCTATCATCAACAATAGTGTATTGTACACTTAAAATTTTGTTAAGAGGGTAGATCTCATCTTAGGTGCTCTTACCACAATAAAACCAAAATTAAAAAAAAAGTAAAGTAGTGAAGTCTAGTCTTAAACATAAAAAACATTTTAAGACTACCCCCAATAAACATATTTTTAAATGGAAAAAAAATCTTTCATTTACACCCCCCTCCAAAAAAAAAAAAAAACAAACCCAAACAAACCAGGTTTAAATAGAGCTTCTAAAGAAACATATCCATTGTGTAAGGCAGATGCCTGCCCTCACCCACTGAAAATTCTAATTCAGTAGATTTGGGGTGGGGAGAGGACCTGAGAACCTGTATCTCAAAAATCTTCACCTACAATTCTGATGCACAGCCACAAAAGAATCACTGACTTAAAGTTAGGCACACTAATATTCTGAATTTATGTTAGGAAATAAAGCCCATAAACACTTTTTTAAATTTGTCCCCTGAATAATGTAACTCTAAAATAAAGAATTCAAAGGCTGAGTACTATACTAGTAGAGGAGAAAAGCCGTACAGAGATGGAATAAAGTATGAAGAATCTGTAACAGGACTAACCTGCCACCCCACAATTCTGAGAAAAGTTCATTCTTTCTCTTTTCCCTCCAAATGCAAATGTAAGTGTAGTATGGGAGGAAGAAGAGGATTTAATGTTGGCAGCTAAAAGTTCAGGGAAGGACGGGCGTCTTGCAATATCCCTTCACACCTGTTCAGTACCTTCCAGTTGATGAAATGTTGTCACTGATACTGCTTCACTGATCCTCACAATGAAGTGGAGAACTCAGCTGGAAAGGCGGGGAAGGGAGGGAACTGAGACTCAGAGAGAACCCCCATTCATTGCCTAGGGTGCTACAGTGCTGAACCCGTCTTCACACTTCGTTCTATTTCTCCAGCTTTTCCTCTATCACATCGTGGCATTTACAGTGGGACAGAGAGGACACCTGGTCTCCCGGCTTTTCCTTACTCCCTAAGACGGCTCTGCTCTCTGCAGGGCCTCCCCCTGGGGCTCGGTACCTGGGCGGCGGCGGCCACCTCGTAGCCGTCGGGGTTCATGGACGGCAGGATGTGAATGCGCGTGCCCTCCACCAGCCGGACGATGCGCTGGTTCCTGTTGCGGAACTCTTCGCACAGAAACTCCGACAGCTGCAGCAGCAGCTCGCGGCCCAGCACCTCGTTGCCGTGCATGTTCCCCACATACTTGACTTCCGGTTCCACTGCAAGTGAGAGAAACACACATAAAGAAGATGGGGGAAAGCTTACGGGTGCAGTTAATTCCTAACCATGCAAAGGGACGTTTCCCCTCTTTTTCAGTAATGAATAAAAGAAAACCTCATGCTTCTGTTAGGTCTTTTCCAATAATCCCTGTGCCCCCTTTGAACAAACTGCAACTACAAATGCTACAAAAATTCATGCCACGGATAATAATGTCTACTACTGATTAAAACCCTACTGTGTACTAGGCACTTATGTCATTGCTCATCTTCACAGAAAACCTGTAAAGTAGGCATTATAGCCTCAGGATGAGGGTACTGGGTATGGAAGAGGTTAAGTAACTTGTCTGAGGTCACCTGGCAGATTAATAATGGAGGTCAAAGCCCAGGTGGCACTGAGGTAGCTTAATGCTTCTCAGAGACAAATCTTTTCAGGATAAGGATAGTGCTTTTCCAAGATTTGCTGGTCTAAAGTCCTCCAGGTTACAGCATAACAGTTCCTAATTGCACCAGTTGAAAATTTAATTTTCTTGGTACTCAGGTTAAAATCTCCCTTTCATATCTGAGAATGCTGTGTCTTGAGGCACAGAGTAGGAAGGAGTCTATGTATGTCTCATTCCTTAGTCTTTTCTTTGGCTATGTTAACTGTTCAATTGAAGTTAGAACTGAGGTCATAAGAGGAGCCTCTAGAACCACTTAAAAAAATCATTCTTGCCCTGTTTTAAAAGGAAGAAAAGCCCTTGCCAAGTGATTTCCCTTCCACCCAGCACTCTTTTTTTTTTAATTAATTAATTTTATTTATTTATTTTTGGCTGTATTGGGTCTTCATTGCTGTGCGCGGGCTTTCTCTAGTTGTGGCGAGAAGGGGCTACTCTTCTTTGCAGTGAGCGGGCTTCTCATTGCGGTGGCTTCTCTTGTTGCGGAGCACAGGCTCTAGGTGCGCAGACTTCAGTAGTTGTGGCACGCAGGCTCAGTAGTTGTGGCTCATGGGCTCTAGAGCACAGGCTCAGTAGTTGTGGTGCACGGGCTTGGTTGCTCTGCAGCATGTGGAATCTTCCTGGACCAGGGCTCGAACCCCTGTCCCCTGCATTGGCAGGCAGATTCTTAACCACTGTGCCACTAGGGGAGCCCCCATCCAGCACTCTCTTGCCTTCATGCCTTTTCTGATTCTGTGTCTCTTCATCTTCATATTTCCATGCCCTCCTCACCATCCATCTAGGCTCAAATGCTCCTTACTCTGTGAAGCCATCTTGGAATCTCCTTGCTGGGAGTGAACTCGCTATTAAACTTCCCTTTTATGATACCACTTTCTACTCTGAGTTTTGGCTAATTTTGCACATGTCCTATTTTCCTTACTGGACCTGGCCTTTGCAATGTATGCCATTTTTAACTTTCTTTAGGATACAATCCATTGTTATTTATCTGCTACAGCAGTCTTTCCCAAAGGAATGTCTATAACCCATAAGGACTGTGTGGTGGATTTTCTATAATGTACATTCTTTGATCTTAGTGTATTTCTTTAATCTTATCACGTCTTTCTTACTTTTCTTGGTGTTAAGTTATACTTTATTTTACGAAAGGATGGTGATAGCAGATGGCAGGTAGTGTTCTTCAACATCCTTGTTCAGTAAAATAAAATTTGGAAAATCTATTTTAGTCCCCTCTGATCTCCCATATGTATATATTTGTGTGTGCGTGTGAAATCCATAAGTTTGGGAACCACTGCCCTGTAGAACCTACCATAGTCCCTTGCTCTTAGGAGGTATTCAATATAAAATTCTTTTGTCTCTACTTTCCGTATATCCAGAATACAATACAACCACTTCTCCTAACAACCATTGTCATCATTTTGGTTCAAGCTCCCACAATCGCAAGCCTGCATTACTACAATAAATCTCCTACCTGAACTCTTTGCATCTGCCCAACCATACAAGTCTATTCTCCTGAGTCAGTGTTTGGCAAATGTTTCCTGTAAAGGACCAGATAGTAAATCCTCTGGGCTTCCTGGGCTATATTGTCTTCACTGCAGCTACTCAACGCTTCCAGTGAACGCAGACATAGATGACACAAAAACAAATGGGTGTGACTGTATTTCAGTGAAACTTTATTTACCAAAACAGGTAGCTGGCCCTCAAGGCTCTAGTTTGCTGACTCTTGTTCTGAGTGATCTTTTAAAATTTTTAGTCAGATCATGTCACTCCTCTGCTTAAAACCCTCCAACGGCTTCTCGCTTCACTCAGAGCAAAAGCCAACATTTTTGCAGAGGCCTGCAAGGCCCCACGTGATCTCCTCCTGCCCAGTATCCCCGACAGCTCTGCTCTGACCTTGCCTTCCTGTGGTTCACTGTCCCGGAGCCACAGGGGCCTCCTCGCTGATCCTCACACATGCCAAGCGTGCTCCGGCTCTTGCCTCTGTGCGGTGTTTTCCTCCCCAGAGCCAGTGTGGCACCTCAATCACGCACTCAAAAATCACCTCGAAGGAGAAGCTTTCCTAAAAAGCAACACCCCTCCCCCACTCAACCCACAATTGTCCACAACTCCCTATCTCTCCTTCCTGGTTTCTTTTTCTCAATAGCACTTATTTTCATCTGGTATAATATATATTTATTTAGTTACCTATTTATTGCCAGTCTTACCTCGCTAGAATTAAGGCCCTGAGGGCAGAGTCTTTGTTTTATACTCTGTGCGATATTCAGAGTCTACCAAAGTGCTTACATTGAGTAGATCATCAGTAATACTTGTGGAATAATTAAGGAATGAATGGATGTACCTTTGATAGGGCATCAGAGAAAAGAGGGATCGGTGAGGTATAATAGTATGAAAAGCTTCAAGAAAGGCACTGAATGCTAGAAAGTAGACAGAGCACCAAGAAAGGGGCGTAGAGTGAGGGGCTAAGCCTACAATGTCCATTAGCACCCACAAGCTTCCACAAATGAACACACGACCTGAGTAAAAGCAGGGTGTTTGCTCTGCAAGTGCATTTTCAAAGCAAGGCCCTTATGGTCGCCTAATCACGTAGCCTTCCTTGAGCCAGCCTCCCACCCCCCTCTCTCCCTTCCCCCCGAACTGGCCACTTAAGAGTTTGAAGCTGTCATGGACAGAATCCACTGGGTGTGAGGTTGCCACTGAAGGTTTTTAAGCAAGGGAGGGAGGGGATTATATCAGTATTTGGGCATCTAGCGTCTGTGTCTTAAATGGAAGGTTTAGAGAGTGGTGGCTGTTAGGCGTTAGGAGAACGTCAGGAGCCTGGTGTAATCATTTAGGCAGGCTGTGATGGAATCTGGGCTGGGGGAAGGGTGAGGAAGTGGGGAGGAAAAGAGACTTGAGGTCGACAGTTTGAAGGAGGAACTGACGTACTTGAATGTCACAATTGCTGTTAAGTAAAGCAGTAAAGTAGAAACAACTTAAATGCCCATCAATAAATGAACTGCTCAATACAACCTTGCAACCATGGAATATTATGCAGCCAAAAATGATAATGTAGATCTATATTTACAGACATGCTATTCATCAAAGACTATGAAATGAGAAAAGCAGATATAGTATGATTCCATTTTTATTAAAAAAAATGACGGGCTTCCCTGGTGGCGCAGTGGTTGAGACTCTGCCTGTCAATGCAGGGGACACGGGTTCGAGCCCTGGTCTGGGAAGATCCCACGTGCCGCAGAGCAACTAGGCCCATGAGCCACAACTACTGAGCCTGCGCGTCTGGAGCCTGTGCTCCGCAACAAGAGAGGCCGCGACAGCGAGAGGCCCGCGCACCGCTATGAAGAGTGGCCCCCGCTCACCACAACTAGAGAAAGCCCTCGCACAGAAACGAAGACCCAACACAGCAAAAATAAATAAATAAATTTATAAAAAAAAAATGACGTGTAGGTAAGGGGAGGTGGCTTAAACATGCATAGAAGAAAGTTTAGAAGGAGATACATCAATATGTTAACGATGGTCATCCGTGAGTGGTGGGATGACGGGTGAGGTTTTTACCTTATCTAATTTCTACTTTAATCCAAACATGGATGGCTTTTATAATAGAAACAAACTAACAACAAATAATGCAATGAATAAAATGAATACCACAAACCTCAAACTCCCTCCAGGATCCCATACTCTGAGTACACCGTCATTCCCCAAAGAGCTATCCCTAAGCTCTGGCAGAACTAGAAGGGCTGTTTCTCCAGAGGCATTGGATAGGGAAAGGCAGAATAGTAACAGCAAGGAAGAAAGAAGGGTAATGGGAGGGAAGGCGGGGGGGATGGGAAGGGAGCGGGGAAAAAGATTCACCTTTTACCATTAAGGTCTTGAGCAAACAGAACCCAAAAAGGAGGAGCAGACTGGAGCCTGAACTGGGGTTGCAGCTCCCCAGAGGCAGGGCCAGTTTGTAGGCTAAGCAAGGAAATACTTAGTCCAGGCTGAGGAAGTGGTGATACTTTATGGGTCGAGGGGTCCAGGGACCTCCCCAGAAACCACCCCAATTACTGGATTTGTAAGGGAAGGGTCCTGCCCACACACACTTTAAGACACATGCTCAGGGCTTACAGGGCTCGTGGATTCCAGGGTAGTCACTGAATTCCAGCACGTAGAGGTGTCTTCCCTTCACACTGCGCCCAATGCTGTAAACCCGCGTGACATGGGGACATTCATTGTGCACCTTGTACAGCGTCCGCACGAGGTCATCATAGCGGTGGTGGCGAAAGGTCACCGGGGCAACCAACTTGAAGAGAAGGAGCTGGAGGAAAATTGAGACCAGGTCTGACATCTTGCTGGGCTTTTTCAGAGACCCACTAAAATGGGCCCCGCTTCTCCCAGTAACCAGTCAAAATCCAAGGGCCAAGAACCAGCTTTTCCTAGTTTCCCGCCAGTAAACACCAGTGTGACAGTGCCTGGGAAGAAAGTTCAGAACTGTCCCTCCAAAGCCAGAAGTTATTTATGTAGCTCTGGAATAGGCACTCATCTCCCCTCCCCCATTTCTCTGCCTCTCCTAATCCATGAAAACCTTTTGAAAGGTTTTTGCACTTCTTCAGATTGGGTAGTTTCACTGATTCTGGTTTACTGATTAACTGGACTGTAAACAGGCTTCAATAAATAGCTGCTTATAACCCTTTGATTCCCAGAGAATTTTGAGAAGCTTGGCCTGTCCTTGTTCCCTATATTACAATATAGGAAAGGGTATTAAAATAGAACACTCTGTCCTTTTGATCCATTCTACATCCTATCTTTCTGAAGCACAGCTCTGTCTTGTCCTTTTTCTCCTCAAAAACCTTCAACAGATACCATCGAGAAAATGAGGTGAGCCCCAGGTTGGAAGAAAACAGTTGCCAATCATGTATCTGACAATATATCCAGAATAAATCAAGAACTCTTACAACCCAGTAATAAAACAAACAACCCAATTTAAAAGTGGGGAAGGGGGCTTACCTGGTGGCGCAGTGGTTAGGAGTCCGCCTGCCGATGCAGGGGATGCGGGTTCGTGCCCCGGTCCGGGAGGATCCCACATGCCACGGAGCGGCTGGGCCCGTGGCCCGTGGTCGCTGAGCCTGCGCGTCCGGAGCCTGGGCTCTGCAACAGGAGAGGCCACAGCAGTGAGAGGCCCGTGTACCGCAAAAAAACAAAACAAAACAAAACATAAAAGTGGGGAAAAGATTTGAATAGACATTTTATTCAACTAAAGTAGATATATGAATGACTAATAAGCACATTAAAGATGTTCAACACTATTGGTCATTAAGGAAATGCAACTTAAAACCACAATGAGGGCTTCCCTGGTGGCACAGTGGTTGACAGTCCGCCTGCCGATGCAGGGGACACGGGTTTGTGCCCCGGTCCGGGAAGATCTCACATGCCGCAGAGCAGCTGGGCCTGTGAGCCATGGCTGCTGAGCCTGCGCGTCTGGAGCCTGTGCTCCACGACGGGAGAGGCCACAACGGTGAGAGGCCCGCGCAACACAAAAACAAAAAAACCCCATAAAAACAACACAATGAGATATCACATCACACCCACTAGAATGGCTCTAATCAAAGAGACACAATAACAAGTGTTGTCAAGAATAGGGAGAAACTAGAAACCTCATATATTGCCGATGGGAATATAAATAGTGCAGCCACTTTGGAAAACAGTTTTGCAGTTTCTTAGAAGTTTAAATATATACTTACTATACAATCCAGCAATTTCCTAGGTATCTACCCAAGAGAAATGAAAACACATATCCACACAAAAACTAGTATGTAAATGTTCATAGCAGTATTATCCACAATAGAAAAGTAGAAGCAATCTAAATATCCATTAACTAATGAATGGATAAACAAAATATGGCATATCCATGCAATGGAATATCATTTGACAATGAAAAGGAGTGAAGTACTGATACATTGTACAAGGTGGATGAACCTTAAAAATATTATGATCAGTGAAAGGAGACACAAAAGATCACATATTATATGATCCAATTCATAGGAGATGTTTAGAAAACACAAACACATAGAGACAGAAAGTAAACTAGAGGTTGGCTAGGGCTAGGAGTGAAAATGCAGAGTGACTACAAATGGGCACAAGATTTCTCCTTAGGGTGATAGAAGTGTTCTAAAATTAGATTGTGGTGACTGTACAACTCTGTAAATACACTAAAATTCACTGAATTGTAAACGGGAAGCAGATGAATTCTATGGTATACAAATTATATGTCAATAGAGGTACTTTAAAAAAATAAATAAAAATAATTAAGTACAGCCACCCAAAAGTTAACTATGAATTTACCATACAACACAACAATTCCACTCCTGGGTACCTACCCAAGAGAACAAAGACTTGTACACAAGAATATTCATAGCAGCATTATTTGTAGTAGCCAAAAAGTGGAAACTACCCAAGTGTCCACCAACTGATGGATAAATAAAATGTGGTATATCCATACAATTGAACATTATTCAGCAATAAAAAGGAATAAAATACTAACACATGCTACAACATGGATGGACTTCAAAAACACCATGCTAACTGAAAGGAGCCAACACAGAAAACCCTCTTATTGTATGATTCCATTTATATGAAATGTCCTGCAAAAGTAAACTTACAGAGACAAAGTAAAATAGTGACTTACTAGGGCTGGGACTGGAAAAGGAGAGTCACTGTAAATGGGCATGAGGGATCTTGCTGGAGTGATGAGAATGTTCTAAAACTGGGTGATGGTGATGGTTGCATAACTTGGTAAATTTACTAGAAATCACTGAATTGCACACTTAAAATGGATGAATTTCATGGTATGTAAATTATACTCCAATAAAGTTTTTTTTTTTAAACAAAGTTTCAGTGGAATTTCATGCACTAGAGTGTAAAATCCAAATGCTTCTGCCTGGTTTTCAAGTCACTCCTACCAGGTCCAATTGTGACCTCACTCCAGTGCAGCCCCTCTGCAGTGCCTACTGTCTTCCGAGCATGCCCTCATCACCTGCTTTCCTGCTTTTGCTTATGTTCTTTCCCCAGGTAGCTTAACTCAGCTCCAAACCCTGGGTCTTCTTCATGTCCCCTTGCAATTGCTGTTACCATCAGTCTTTGTATCTCCAATCTTATGACTTTGCCTGTTATGCACTTATCCACTGTGCTAGGTGTTAGGTGTTAGGATAGAGGGCAGCCCTGCTGATACATTGTTCCTGTCCCCCCAGGATGATCGGCAGCCTCTAGCACACAGTCTGGCATGGGGGCACATTTGTTGAATGAATAAATAGACCCATTATTGACCTTTCCTCTTGCATCCTCCTGCACTTCAGCAAATGTTTCCAAGGAAATCCTATGCTTTTCTTACCTGTCAGTAAAGACAGCTATCAACTCTTGGTTATACTGGGTGAACAAACTATAGCCAGGCCAGTCTGGCCCACAGATGGTCTAGAGAGTTGGCCCAAGATCAGTACCAAATCAGCAGTACCACAGAGTAAAAACCACAGGATTTTGCACCCACTGCTAAAATCCCATAATTTTCTGATGAGATCCTGACACCCCAGGTGGTGAGGGCAGGCATCAAGAGAAAAAGCTGAAAGGACATCACTAATGCTGTTACACATTAAGCCCTTGATCTAGGACTGATGAAATAAAATGTATATTTTAAGGCAGGACAAGAAAAAACTAAACATAAAATTTTCTCTGTGTGTTTGTTTGGACCTCCTCCCTCCCTCCCTCACGTGCAGTGTGCATCCACATTACACATTAACCAGAGCTCCTCAAAGATGGGCCTGCTCTACAGTAAAGATCAATTTTTTTCCTAGCAATGTAACTTCTTAAAAGAATAGTGTTCTTTCCCAGCTCTGTAGGGGGTCGTGGCGACTTGCTGCTCGCTTTGTACATGCTTACGTGGACCATGTATCCTTGGTGAACTTTATGTAAAATATCAATATGTCATTTTGATGTACAATCCTTTGTCTCGAAAACGTATGTGACTGTGCCTTAGACTCCTAACAGGTGGAACGGTTCTCAGAGCTTTCTAGGGATATGCTTCCCGGAATGGGCATCATCAGAAAATCTACAAACAACAAATGCTGGAGAGGGTGTGGAGGAAAGAGAACCCTCCTGCACTGTTATATATATATAATATATATAATATATATAAAATATATAATATATATTATATATAATATATATATTACATATATCAATATACAGCCACTATGGAGAACAGTATGGAGGTTCCTTAAAAAACTAAAAATAGGGCTTCCCTGGTGGTGCAGTGGTTGAGAGTCCGCCTGCCGATGCAGGGGACACGGGTTCGTGCCCCAGTCCGGGAAGATCCCACATGCCACGGAGTGGCTGGGCCCGTGAGCCATGGCCGCTGAGCCTGCGCGTCCGGACCCTGTGCTCCGCAACGGGAGAGGCCACAACAGTGAGAGGCCCGCGTACCGCAAAAAAAAAAAAAAAAAAAAAAAACTAAAAATAGAACTACAATACGACCCAGCAATCCCACTCCTGGGCATATACCCTGAGAAAACCATAATTCAAAAAGACACATGTGGCGCATGCTCCGCCCACCCCAGAGCCTCGCCCTCCGCCACGATGAGCAAATGAGGGCCAGAGAGGGCGTGAAATTTAAATTCCGCTCAGAGGAGAAAGTGTTGTGCTTCGAGCCTGACCCCACCAAGGCACGAGTGCTGGATGATGCCAAGATTGTCGATGTTATTGTTGGTAAAGATGAAAAAGGCAGAAAGATCCCAGAATATCTGATCCATTTGAATAGCTGGAACAGAAGCTGGGATAGATGGGCAGCTGAAGATCATGTCCTTCATGACACCGATGAAAATTGGAGATTACAGTGTAAATTGGCAAGAAAAGCTGTAGCTCGTCTGAGAAGCACAGGAAGAAAGAGGAAGCACTGCAGGTTGCCAGGTGTGGACTCTGTCTTAAAAAGCCTCCCTACTGAAGAAAAAGATGAAAATGTTGAAAACTTAATAAGTAGTTCCTCTGATGACAGTAGTGAAGAAAAGGATGAAGAAATAAGCGAAGAAAGTGACATTGAAGAAAAGACTGACGTGAAGGAAGAACCAGAGCTGCACGCAAAAAAGGAAATGGAAGAAAGAACAATAGCTGTAGAAATCCCTGAAGTTCTGAAGAAGAAGCCTGAGGACGATTGTTACTGTATCAACAGGAGGAAATGGTTAGTGAAACTTTCATGCCAGACCAACATCATAACTATTTTGGAATCGTACGTGAAGCATTTTGCTATCAATACAGCCTTTTCAGCCAAGGAGAGGCCTCATCCCCATCAGGCTATGCCACACGCCAACATGAGTGTGCATTATATCCCAGCAGAAAAGAACGTTGACCTTTGTAAGGAGATGGTGGATGGATTAAGAATAACCTTTGATTACACTCTCCCATTGGTTTGGCTCTATCCATATGAACAAGTTCAGTATAAAAAGGTGACTTCGTCCAAATGTTTTCTTCCGATTAAGGGAAGTACCACAAATGCTAATCGGAACCCGGAGGATCTCTCTCCAAGCCCACCTTTGTTGAATCCATCCACACCACAGCCCACAAAGAGTCAGCCAACCACAGGCGAGCCAGCCGCCCCCAAAAGGTGCAAAGCCGAGCCGGAAGCCTTGCAGTCTCTGAGGAGGTCCACACGCCACTCTGCCAATTGCAACAGGCTGTCTGAGAGCAGCGGCTCGCCTCAGCCCAAGTGCCGGCAGCAGGACACATCTGCCAGCACGCCCAAGCTGTTTCTGAACCTGGAAAAGAAGACGCCTGTTCATAGCCGGTCATCCTCACCTGTTCCTCTGACCCCTAGCAAGGAAGGGAGTGTGGTGTTTGCTGGCTTTGAAGGCAGAAGAACTAATGAAATAAATGAGGTCCTCTCCTGGAAACTTGTACCTGACCAGTTACCCCCCAGGTGACCACATTCACCCTCTTAAATTTATGGGGCGCAACACTTGCTGCAATTGTTCGTGAAACTTCCAGAAATCCTTGGAAAGATGTCCTTTTCTGAGAAGAATCTGAAGGCCTTACTGAAGCCCTTTGATATCTTTCTGAGGTTTTTAGCAGAATACCATGATGACTTTTTCGCAGAGTCTGCCTATGTTGCTGCCTGTGAGGTGCACTACAGCACAAAGAACCCCAGGGTGATTTATTAAGGTTTTGATGGTTCTGGAAGAACAGCTTCTCTATCTAGCTTTGTGCTCTCGGTCCCCAGTAAAGAACTAGGGAGTTGGTGGGCCTTCCTTACAGGCAGAGCGAACGCAATACCCACCTTGGGGGGCTGTGGCGGGCCCATTTGTTTGAGCTGCTTACCTCCCGTAGTTATTTCTGTTATGGATTACTTCCTAGGTGCCTGAACGGCCTCCAACAGGTGACCCTTGCCATGGTACATGTCACCTGTGATGGCGGGAAACAAGCAGCTGTGTTCACAGTGAAATGGTCATGAAAGTGTGTGTAGGTTGGGCTGTTTCAGTAGACAGGAGTTACTTGTTAGCAATAACCACATTTTTTTAGTTATTTGTTAGCATTAAACAAAATCGTTTTGCAAGCCGTTTTCATTCTTGTGATTAGGCTGAGCAACAAAACATTAGTTTTGCTTGGAAACTGAAGAGTAGCCCCAGAGTATTTTAGAGGGAGTTGATATTGATGGCGAAAGAAAATTTGCAGCTATACATTTGCTTGTTACAGTTCCTTTTCTATAAAACCTTATTTTTGGTGATCTAAATAAAGCATTGCCTGAATGTTTGAGATTTTATAGCTACACTTGGTTGTGTAATGTTATAGTTCCCTTTCTGTAAGATGTTATTTTTGGTGATCTCAAATAAATCATTGCCCATCTTGTTGGAAAGAACCAAGAGAGAGTCTTCAAAAAAAAAAAAGACACATGCACCCCAATTGTCATTGCAGCACTATTTACAATAGCCAGGTCATGGAAGCAACCTAAATGTCCATTGACAGACGAATAAATAAAGAAGATGTGGTTCATATATACAATGGAATATTGTTCAGCCATAAAAAGGAACAAAATTGGGTCATTTGCAGAGACGTGGATGGACCTAGAGATTGTCATACAGAGTGAAGTAAGTCAGAAAGAGAAAAACAAATATTGTATATTAACGCATACATGTGGAATACAGAAAAATGGTACAGATGAACCAGTTTGCAAGGCAGAAATAGAGACACAGATGTAGAAAACAAACGTACGCACACCAAGGGGGTAAGGGGTGGGTGGTGGGATGAACTGGGAGATTGGAATTGACATATATACACTAATATGTATAAAATAGATAACTAATAAGAACCTGCTGTATAAAAAATAAATAAATAAAATAAAATTCAAAAATTCAAAAAAAAAAAAAAAAAACCAGAATATGCTTCCCGGGTTACAATCTTCAGTTTGGCTTGAATAAGATTCCCCCTTTTTCCCCTCGTAACTTGATAATTAATTGAATTTTTGTCAACAGGACAATATCTATTGTCATTATTGAAGGCTTGGCTTAGTAGTCCCTAGATAGTCCCAAACTGTTCCTCTGCAGAAGAATTCCCATTTCTCTGGTAAATGTGTCTTTAGTTCTTATGGTGACCTCACTCATGCTAAACAGATGACACCCATTCTCTAGGAGGGGAATGTACCCTCCCTGCTTGTATGAACTTCGGGTTGTTGTAAACAGGGAACGCCCTCTGTACATCAGGGCTGAGATTGACACTCCTTCCCTGGAATTTCACATAAAGTACCAGAGCATATGCTCTGAAGCCAGAGGGCATACAATGTCTCTCAAAGCAACCAGAAGTAGAAGGAACTTGAGTGTCAGGGGGATATATTATTTAAAAAAATTTTTGTATAGCTTCATTGAGATGTAATTTACATATAACACTGGTACATTTAAGGTATACAATGTGATGACTTAATACATGTATGCATTGCAAAACGATTACCACGTTAGGGTTAATTAACACTTCCATCACCTCATGTACTTGTGTGTGTGTGTGTGTGTGTGTGTGTGTGTGATGAGAACATTTACAATCTACTCTCTTAGCAACTTTCAAGTATATAATAAAGTCCTGTAAACTATAGTCACCATGCTGTACATTAGATTCCCAGAACT
Source organism: Globicephala melas (assembly GCF_963455315.2). Classification (NCBI taxonomy): domain Eukaryota; kingdom Metazoa; phylum Chordata; class Mammalia; order Artiodactyla; family Delphinidae; genus Globicephala; species Globicephala melas. The sequence continues at coordinate 27,918,704 of NC_083329.1, read as the reverse complement.
TATTCATCTTACAGCTTGAAGTTTGGACCCTTTGCCCAACATCTCATTTCCTCTACTCCCCAGCCCCAGACAACTACCATTCTACTCTGTTTCTACGAGTATGGCTGTTTTAGATTCCACATATAAGGGAGATCATACAGTATTTGTCTTTTTCTATCTGGCTTATTCCACTTAGCATATGCACAGATATACAAGTTCAACTCCCTCTTAGGCCATTTGATCTTGGGCCAAATAATTAACTTCTATAACCTCAGTTTCCCTCTGTATGGGATGGAGAAAAAACAGCTCCTTCCTCATGAGTTGTGTGACTCAAACAAGATAATATACATAAGGCCTTTAGCATGGTGCCTGGCACATAGTAAGGGCTTAATAAATATTATTAGCAGCATTAATAGTAGCAGCAGCATTAAGCATCTATCTACTCTGTGCTAGAGACCCAGCTAGGTGATGGAGATACAATTCATTCATTCAATATATATATTGAATGTATCTAAAGGCTTTACTTGTATCCTTATTTTTGATATAGAATAAAACCAACAAAGATCTTTGACCATGTGGTGCTTACATTGCAGTGAAGAGACAGATAACCAAGAGTGAGAAAAGCAGCTACCATCCTAAAGATACAGACTAGCGAACAAGCACAGCACTAGGGGAAGAGTGATGGATGTAACCACATGGGCCATTGAGCAGGGTCACCTAACCTAGCTTTGGGGGGTCAGGGAGGGCTTGCTGGAGGATATGTGGGAGTTGAATCAGATCAGAGAGTCCTGTATCCTCCTGGTAAGTATAATAATGGCCCCCAAAGGTGTCTACATCCTAATCCCTGGAACCCATGAATATGTTATGTTACGTGGCAAGAGAGAATGAAGTTTGTGGATGGAATTAAGGTTGCTAATGAGCTAATCTTGAGATGGAGGGATTATCCAGGTGGGCCCAGTGTAATCACAAGTGTCCTTATAAGAGAAAGAGGAAGGCAGGAGGGTCAGAGTCAGAGTGATGAGACGTGAGAAAGGCTCAGTGGGCCGTTGCTGGCTTTGAAGATGGAGGAAGAGGCCATGAGCCAAGGAATGCAAGCAGCCTCTAAAAACTACAAAAGCCTAGGAAACACATTCTCCCCGGGAGCCTTCAGAAAAGAATGCAGCCCTGTCAACTCTTGCTTTTAGTCCAGTGAGACCCATTTCAGACTTCTGATCTCCAGAACTGTAAGATAACAAATCGGGGTTGTTTTAAGCCATTACATTTGTGGTAATTTTTTACCTACAATAGGAAATGAATACACCCCCTAATACCTTAAGTCTTGGACAGAGCTGGGGCTCTTGGAAGTCAGGGAAAGCTGGAGCAGAAAGCTCACTTGTCTGACATCCTCCAAGGGTCTTGACTCAAATCTTGGGAAGCCAGCCCTGCAGAGCCTTGTTTAGGCAAATGAATCAAACGTCCCAACCCACACCTTCAGTAATCTTAGTTTTAAAATTTCTTTCTATCCTCCAGCAGAATCTCTATCCTCTGAGATTCTGCAGTACAGTCTCAATGTAATTTAAGCCTGCTTAATAAATTATTAGTTGACTGGACCTATAAATGAATCAAGAGTCCAGCTCAATTCAAGTCAGGAAGAACTCTGAGAGCTATTTGGGTTTTAAGGGTTAGGAGAGTGTAGGGCAAAAGGAACCTGGCTGAGCGTGGAGAGTAAGGCAAGTCAGTCCTCGGGACAGATCCTCCAATTCTTTGCCTGGAATGTTCTTCTCTCAGCTCATCTTATACTTCTGATATTAGCACAATGGTGAACTACACATGGAGGCCTTCCCCGGATATCTCATCTAAAGAGGCCTCCCCTGGTTATGCTCAGTCTTTTTTTTAATTTTTTATTTTTTAACATCTTTATTGGAGTATAATTGCTTTACAATGGTGTGTTAGTTTCTGCTTTATAACAAAGTGAATCAGCTATACATATACATATATCCCCATATCTCCTCCTATGCTCAGTCTTATCTCCTGTTTATTTCAATCAGAATATTTGACTTAGTTTGCCCTTATTTATTTATTTACTTCTTTATTGTCTACTAGCTTTCTCTTCCAGCAGAAGATAAACTCAGTGAAGGTCAAGACTAACTTATCTTACTTACTGTTCACCACTAAATCCCAGTACAATGTGCTGGATACATTTTTTTTTTTTTTTTTTTTGCAGTACGCGGGCCTCTCACTGCTGTGGCCTCTCCCATTGCAGAGCACAGGCTCTGGACACGCAGGCTCAGCGGCCATGGCTCACGGGCCCAGCTGCTCCGCGGCATGTGGGATCTTCCCAGACCGGGGCACAAACCCGTGTCCCCTGCATCGGCAGGCAGACTCTCAACCACTGCACCACCAGGGAAGCCCTGTGCTGGATACATTTTAAAATGAAGGAAGTAATGTATGAACTGAGATCTGAGATCTGAATGAATAGATGTTAACCAGGTTAAAAACGGGAGAGGAGTGTGTGTTTGGTGAGAGTTTTAAGAGAGGTGAAGCTTATTGATCCCTCCTTATAACGCTGACCCTGTAGGAGTTTGCTGGGGTCTGTTCTTGAATTTCTTCTCTTTATCAGCACTTAACTGCAGATGGTCTCATCGACAAATCCCACTATAAGCTGATGACCCTCAAATTTATATTTCTTGCTTCTACTTCTCTGAACTCCAAAACCGTACTTCCAGCTACGTACCTCATACCTCCATGAGGATTTCTAATAGGTACCCATTCCTAAGGCCACTAATCCCCCCTCCAGTCCCTGGAGCCAGACAGAGCCTTACAGATACAAACTGTGTCCACAAGTGACACCAATCGGTGATGCGTCAATTGGATGAGGAGAAACCAACCGTGTCCCCAGCACTCCCTTTTTACCTTCCCCTATTTAATATTTCCTCAAAGCACTTTTACCATCTGACATATTGTATATTTGATTGTCTGTTTATTGTCTTCTCCCCCTATAAGGATATAAGCACCTTGTGGGCAGAGAATTGATCTCTTTTATTTTCTGATGTGTCTCTAGCAATTAGACTGGGGCCTGGCATGTAGTAAGTTCCACTAAATACTTGTGCATCAGTGAATGATTGAATGATTAAATGCTTTTACCCACATAATCCCATTTGAACTTCACCTCAATCTTTCTTGAGACCATTATATTCCACTTACATATATGAAGATCCCTAAAATTTAAATGATTTTCCCAGCTCATATAACATATAGTTAGAAAATCTGGAGATTAAATTAGCTTTCTGATTCCAAAACTTGGTGCTTTCCATAACACCAAATGCCTCCACCACGTGGGCCTGGTTACATCACAAAAACTGCCTCTAATCTGGCTTCCAGTTCTTAAGAGTAACTGAAAAATCCTTCTTTTAAAAAATAACTTTATATGCTTGTGTAAAAATGAGTATGTTTGTTATGAAAACATAGAAAAGCATGAGGATAAAAATAAGATACTACCCCCATACCCCATCAGCTAGGACACTGTAATCAACTGGTGACAATCAACTGGTGACAATCAATCTTATTGTGATGACTCTTAAAATCTGTTCTTTCCCTTTTCAGTTTCCCCAAATTGGCAAATATTACCATGATTGATCCAATTTCTTAGACCAAAACCTAGGACTCATCCACAATCCCTCTCTTTATCTCACTCCCCATATCATCAAGTTATACAGACTGCTTTGAATGTATGTCTGGAAACTGACTATTTCTCTCACCTTGACCACTGTCATCTTAGTCCAGGTGACCATATCTTACTTGCTTGGATGGTGACAATAGCCCCATCATAGATTTCTTGTTTGGACAATGACAAAAGCCTCCTCAAATATTCTCCATTTCCTTTTTTTTTTTTTTTGCCCTACTAGTTTTATTCCCTACACAGTAGCCAGAGTGTTTTAAAAACATAAACTAAATTACTTTCTGACTCAAAACATTTCAGTGATTTCCCATACTTAAAATAAAAAATTCTTACAATAGCAAAAAGGGCCAGTAAGCAATGGTCACAAAATCCTTTTAATTTCTTAAACATACCAAGCTTTTATCTACCCCAGGGCCTTTATACTTACTATTTTTTCTGCCTGGAACGCTCTTATCTTAAATGTTTGCATGCTCTTATCTTAAATGTCTTCCCTTTACATCACTTAAGTCCACACTCAAATACCACCACCTTAGAGTGGCTAGCCCTGACCTTCCCACCTAAATTAGTCCCTGGCTGCCACACCTTACCATTCTCTATTCCTTTACTTTATTATTCTTCATAATACTTATCATTATCTAAAGGCAAACTATATAATTATTTGTTCATTTTTTGGGGGGTTGTATTTACCACTAAAATGTAAGTTGTATGAAGGCAAGGATTACTGTCTTGCTTTTTTTTTTTTTTTGGTCTTTTTCTTTTTCTTTCTTCTCACTACTTTGTCCTCAACACTTAACATAATGTTTAACACATACTAGGTGCTCACTAAATATTTGTAAAAGAATGAATTTGCAGATAGAGGGATAGATAATTTTACAAAAAAGGATCATAGTCTTTACGCTTTTAAAAATAAAAATTACGACATTGAACATATATTTAACAGAAGAAAAAGAAGTTGATATAAAGCTGAAGGAATCACTTACCTTTGGAAAAATGTTTCTTCACCAGATGAAATACTAGTTGTTAACTAATGGCTCTAAAGAAAAAAAAACAGAAATCATTAAGGGATGGTGATTATGTTGCTATGTTTTTTCAACAACATTTGTAGAGAAAGAAAAAGAGTGTAACAGAAACAATTTAAACTTAAATGAAATTTATATTTTCAAGATTATTGGGTTGATACCTTTTCAAAGTGCATTTATCTGCCCTTTGCAGTAAGTTTCATTTACTCATCAAAACCCGCCACAGAATCAAAGCTGTCAGTGTCTCTTATAAAAAGCCATGTGCTCCTGATGCTCCAAGGCTGTGCTGAGCTCTTTGTAATGCTCTTCTTTTTTTCTTTTATTTTTCTTCCTGAACTCTTCCTTTTGCCACCTCCCTGCTATTCTGCCTTCCTGAATGGCTTTCTCTATATTCTCTGATTTTCATCAGTGTTCCCTGCCCGCAACACCCTGTATGCTTCAGGACTAGATAGAAAATGCCAAATGATTGGAGCTTGACCTCTTTCTTACATAAATGGAGCTTGGAAGCAATAGGTTCAAGACCAGTGTTGTGCTCATCAAATGTCCCAGGCTCCTTCTAGCTTGTTGCTCTACCTATCTCAACACACACTTAACTTATTGTCCAGACAGATGTTCCAGCCCCATTGTCACATTCACAATCCAGCCACCAGAAAGGAGCACACCTTGTTCCTTCAAAAGCAAACTTCCCACCCTCATACCCTGCTGGTAAGAATGGATAAATGAAATGTGCTAGATACATATTCAGCAATAAAAAGAAATGAAGTGCTGATCCATGCTGAGACATGAACTTTGAAAACATTATGCTAAATGAGAGAAACCAGTCACAAAAAACCCACATGTTGTATGATTCCATTTACATAGGGTGTGTGCATTATATCTCAATAAAGTTGCTTAAAAAAACAAAAGCAAACTTTCCACAGTTTTACACATAACTTCCACTTACATCTCATAGGCTAGAAAGCAGTCACATGGTCATGCCCACATGCAGGGAAGCTAACAGATGCAGTCTTTATCCCAGCCAGCCAGCCATGTGCTCGGCTAAAAAACCAGAGGTCCTGGTATATATAGCACAGGGAACTATATTGAACATGTTGTAATAACCTATAATGGAAAACAATCTGAAAAATAATATATTATTTATATATATATAACTGAATCACTTTGCTGAACACCAGAAACACAACATTGTAAATTAACTCTACTTCGATTTTTAAAAATCAGAGGTTCTCTTACAGTAAAAAGAGAGGACAGATACTACAGAACACTGACCATCTCTGACCCATCCTTTGACAGACCTTGTACCATCTACCCGCAGAGGATCACTGCATGTACTTCTCAGGAACATGACACTTAATTTTAGGTAAACTGATTTCTTTCGCAGAATCCGTGCAGGGATGTGTTGGCTCTGTGTTCTCATATATTTTAGGTCAAAATTCTCTTCATTTGGCAGCCATTCTTCATAGTTTTGTTTTATAACTTTTGCCTTGTTAATAGAAGGTGGAAGTTTCTTTTTTACTTTTTGCTCTTTTATTTTGCTTTCAGTTGGTTTCAGGACTTGGAAGTGAATTCAAAATGCCCCTTCCCTGCTATCTTTAACTGGAATTTGTCAGAAGAAATATTCTTGAATATGCTTGCCCCTAAATGCAACCCTTCCGGGATTTCTTCTATTTTTGGATCTAGCGGGACCTCCAGGATTGGATGTTCACGGCTCTCTATAAACAGCTGCTCCTCCCGACCAGATAAACTTCCCTCAGAACTTCGCCCCCCAACACACATTATCTGCTCCAGTCACGTCTCACTTGTCAATAACAGTTTTGTATAATCTGGGGCTTCCTTCGTGGCGCAGTGGTTGAGAGTCCGCCTGCCGATGCAGGGGACGCGGGTTCGTGCCCCGGTCCGGGAGGATCCCACATGCTGCGGAGCGGCTGGGCCCGTGAGCCATGGCCACTGAGCCTGCGCGTCCGGAGCCTGTGCTCCGCAACGGGAGAGGCCACAGCAGTGAGAGGCCCGCGTACCGCAAAAAAAACCAAAAACAGTTTTGTATAATCTGTAGTGTGCTGTGCACATGTCAGTTGTATTTATGTCCCATATTGCCTTGACTAGGATGCCTTCCCCCTTTGCCCCTTCCTCAGGGCCCTCAGGCGTAACCCGTTAAATCTAAATGCCGCCTGTTTGCCCCCAGAGCAGCTCTTCTTGGGATATGGCGCCACCTGTTGCCCAAGTTGAAAACATGGGAGCTGGTCGAAATTCTCCCTTCTCATTCACCTCCCGCGTTTACTCACCCTCTTTGCTGCCATCCTCACCACGCTTCCTGCTTCTCCCCTGCACAGCCACTGCTTGGTTCTGCGCTCCTTCACCCCTGCCTGGATCGGCCCTGCTGCCTGGAACTCACCCACGCCAGCTGCACACCTCGTGCTCTTCCTTCAACGCAACCACGTCGCGACTCCCGCTCGCCCCTCCCTTCTACCTTTCAGACCCTTTATTGGTTTTCTATTCTTCTCGGTTAATTCCAAACATCTGTCCCGGAAACAAAGCCCTCCAGCACCTGGCGATCACTGACTTTCTCACCTCTCTTCCCTAACACCCTTGCTTCCTGCTGGTTTTACCAAACAACGAGCAGTCTTTCAAAAGACTGCATTTTTTCCCCTCCAATTTTAAAAAATTATGGTAAAATACACCAGCATAAAAGAGTGTTTAAACAACTCCTCTCCCTCCATTTGGAAGCTAGCTGACTCCTATTTGTGTTTCAAAACCAAGTGCAGGCATCATTTTCTATAAAACTTTTCTATCATTTACCTCTGGTCTGACTTCTGTGGTACCTTTCTTGTGTTTCCTTAGAAAACTCTGTGCGTACTTCTCTACAAACATAGCATTATGCTATCACTTTTGGTGTATTTGTTTGTCTTCCATGATTAAAGCATAAGGCCCTTAAGACCAGGGACAATATCTTCTTTCTGGATTCCCAGTCCTTAACCTATACTTGGTATATAACAGGGATTAAACAAATTCTGAAGAGCAATAACAAAAAATGAACTATCTCCTCTCTATTCACATTTTGTTGACCTTATAACAGGGCAGGAAATGACTCACTGGAATTCCAGAAATCCAGGCTCTTCCACATGCTCCCACTAACCCTGCTTCCAACAGGGCAATTGTTGGTTTAGTGACACGTTGATTCAGATTGCCCTCTAGCTGATGGAAAACGTGCATGGCATGGACTCTGAATCCGTTCTGTGTACCAGTGTTGCCTAATTTGTCAATAGCCTGTACCTGTGTAATCCTTACTGGGAGTAAACAGGTTCTTTCTGAGTTTGAAAAAATTAATGTAATGTGTGTTTACTGATACGACATCATGTGAGGTATGAGGGTATCAGGGTATTAGGTTAACTGTAAAAGAGGAGCCTGAATCCAAGTGATCTGGTCATCTGCGATGAAAGGACCAACATACATCAGACTTTGAGCAACCTGTTAACTGGACCAGTAACAGTCTATGGGTCCAAATGTAGCAGGGGGCAACTATATTTCATTGATTCTAAGGTGCTCTTGATTTCACATTTTAATGTTTCTGAAACAGAAATGTATCTTAAAACAGATGGCATCTTAGATTCAGAGAAATACAACATTATAATAAGAAGTATAAGAGAAATCCAACATCACTATTATACCAGAGAAATATAATAACCAATATTAATTGATTTAATTGTAACTGAGCATGGAATATCACACATTAAAACAGGAAACAGAGTAGAAAAAAAGCAATGAATGGCTAAAAGCTTGAATTTGCATTGACTGTGGGAGAATTTTCAGTGACTTGATAATAAAAACCATCATTTATGAGCCCCTCCTAATTGCCAGGGAAAATACGTACATTATCATTAATCCTCGCCCTCCTAACCTGGAAGGTAGGTGGTGTTAATTCCATTTTTTAGATGAAGATCTGAGAAAGTCTGGACCTGCCCAATGTCACACAGCTAGAATACGTCAGATATGATCAGATTTTAAAACCTATTACCAAAAAATTGTATAAATGATCTTATTTGCAAAGCAGAAATAGGGACACAGACAGAGAACAAACGTATGGATACCAAGGGGGGAAAGGGGGGTGGGATGAATTGGGAGATTGGGATTGACCTATATACACTATTGATACTATGTATAAAATAGATAACTAATGAGAACCCACTGTATAGCTAAGGGAACTCTACACAATGCTCTGTGGTGACCTAAATGGGAAGGAAAGCCAAAAAAGAGAAGATATATGTATATGTATAGCTGATTCACTTTGCTGTACAGTAAAAACTAACACAACATTGTGAAGCAACTATACTCCAATAAAAATTAATTTAAGAAATAAATAAATAAAACCTATTACCTTTATTTTATTCTATGCTCCCTCCTGAAGAAAGCACTGACCCTAAAGGTAAAAATAATTGTTACCTTAGAACAAAATAATTTTTTTTCAGTTTGAGCAACTAGGTCATCATTGAAGAAACATATTCCTTCTGTGTTTGAAATTAATGGAGAAGATAAATAGGAAAGAGAGTCCTGAGCAAGCTTCTTGGGGTTTGTTTATAATGGCCCTGAGAATGGAAATTCATGAGGGTTATTTCATCCTAAATGACCATAACTATGAAGTTAAGTCCAGCTTCACTGAAAATTCAGAGCTAGACCTGACCACCCAATATAATTTTTGTACCGATTATGTAAAGGCCTTTGAGACTTAAAAGTTGATATCTCTAAGCCTAAAGGCATTTTGTCCTAAACATTTCTGGCTGTGATTTTAAATCTGTAGAAATACCAATAAGACAGGACCTATGCATGCACTTGAATCCATCTCTCCCGCCTCCTCCTCCTATAACAGCATCAGCTTCAATCTAGCCTCAGTTTACCAAGATCTCTTGAAAACTCTAGATTGAATTGTTGACTCTGTAAGTGGCCCAATTGCCTCCAGTTCTGACTGTGCCTGAAACCAGGATGTTCCCTTCCCCTTACCAGCCTGTTCCAATTCTAGACTTCTGATGTCCTAGCTTGCTTTGACCTGGGACATTGCCTTGAAACTGAGTTTTGACTGTTGCATGACCTGAGGCAGTGTTTAGAAGACACCTATGAGCCAGAAAGTACTTACTAGTCATCATGCTTCTATTTTATCAGGAAAATGTATGCTAATTATTGATGCTTTTGTGCTTGTGTATATATTCTTTTTTTCAAAAAAGACAGCTTTATGGGAATTCCCTGGTGGTCCAGTGGTTAGGACTCGACACTTTCACTGCCAGGGCCCGGGTTTGATCCCTGGTAGGGGATCTAAGACCCCAGAAGCTGCACGGCACAGCCAAAAAAAAAAACAAAAAAAACAAAAAAAAACAGCTTTATTGAGATATAATTCACATACTATAAAGTTCACCCATTTAAGGGTACACTTCAGTGGTTTTTAGAAAATACAGAATTGTGCAATCATCACTGCAATCTAATTTCGGAATGTTTTCATCACCCTTCAAGAAAACTCCCTAGCCATTTGCACTCACTTTCCAGACCTACACCATCACTAATCTATTTTCTGTCTCTATGGATTTGCTTATTCTGGACATTTCATATAAATGGAATCATATAATACGTGGTCTTTTGTGTCTGGCTGCTTTCAAGATTCATCCATGTTGTAGCAAGTATCAGTACTTCATTCCCTTTTTATGGCCATAAAATATTCCATTGTATGGATATAACACCTTTTGTTTATCCATTCATCAGTCGATGGACATTTGGCTTGTTTCCACTTCTTAATTATTATGAATCATCCTATGAACATTCTTGTACAAGATTTTGTGTTTACATATATTTTCATTTCTCTTGGGTAGACACCTAGGTGAAAGTGCTGGGTAATATGGTAACACTATGCTTAACATTTTGAGGAAATGCCAAACTGTTTTCCAATGTGGCGGCACCATTTTACATTCACACCAGAAATATATGAGGATTCCACCTTCTCCACGTTCTTGAAAACACTTGTTATTATCTTTTTAATTTTATCTTACTAGTAGGTGTGAAGTGGTATGTCATTGTGGTTTTGATTTGCATTCCTCTGGTGACTAATGATATTGAGAACCTTCTCATGTGTTTATTGGCCATTTGCATATCTTCTTTGGAGAAATGTTTATACAAATCCTTTGCCCATTTTTAAATTGGGTAGTCTTTTTATTGCTGAGTTATATGAGATTCTTTCTGACCTAACTTTGTTAATATAGGAGGTGCCAACCATGCCCACAATACAAAGCTAGCTGCTATTCTCTTGGGTGGAAACCCTTTAAGATCTCTCTCTCCCAGGCTAATATCTCATCTGTGGGAAACGCCCACACACCCTTCGACCTTAGGAATTCTGAGAGTATAGGCCATTTAATTTAAAAATTAAAAAAATTTTTTAAATTTATTTTTTGGCTGCATTGGGTCTTTGGTGCTGCACATGGGCTTTCTCCAGTTGTGGTGAGCAGGGGCTACTCTTCTTTGTGGTGCACAGGCCTCTCATTACAGTGGCTTCTCTTCTTGCAGAGCACAGGTCCTAGGCGAGCGGGCTTCAGTACTTGTGGCATGTAGGCTCAGTAGTTGTGGCTCACGGGCTTAGTTGCTCCACGGCATGTGGGATCTTCCTGGATCAGGGCTCGAACCTGTGTCCCCTGCATTGGCAGGCAGATTCATAACCACTGAACCACCAGGGAAGCCCCTCCTTGTAGTTTTGATTTCATTTCTCTAATAATTAGTGATGTTGAGCAGCTTTTCATGTGCTTCTTGGCCATCTGTATGTCCTCTTTGGGGAAATGTCTATTTAGGTCTTCTGCCCAGTTTTTGATTCGGTTGTTTGTTTTTTTAATATTGAGCTGCATGAGCTGTTTATATATTTTGGAGATTAATCCTTTGTCCGTTGATTTGTTTGCAAATATTTTCTCCCACTCAGGGTTGTTGTTTTGTCTTGTTTGTAGTTTCCTTTGCTTTGCAAAAGCTTTGAAGTTTCATTAGGTCCCATTTGTTTATTTTTGTTTTTATTTCCATTACTCTAGGAGGTGGATCAAAAAAGATCTTGCTGTGATTTATGTGAAAGAGTGTTCTTCCTATGTTTTCCTCGAAGAGTTTTATAGTGCCCGGTCTTACATTTAGGTCTCTAATCCATTTTGAGTTTATTTTTGTGTACGGTGTTAGGGAGTGTTCTAATTTCATTCTTTTACATGTAGCTGTCCAGTTTTCCCAGCACCACTTATTGAAGAGACTGTCTTTTCTCCATTGTATATCCTTGCTTCCTTTGTCATAGATTAGTTGACCATAGGTGTGGGGATTTATCTCTGGGCTTTCTATCCTGTTCCATTGATCTATATTTCTGGTTTTGTGCCAGTACCATATTGTCTTGATTACTGTAGCTTTGTAATACAGTCAGACTCAGGGAGTCTGATTCCTCCAGCTCCTTTCTATCCCCTTGAGACTGCTTTGGCTATTCGGGGTCTTTTGTGTCTCCATACAAATTTTAGGATTTTTTGTTCTAGTTCTGTAAAAAACGCCATTGGTAATTTGATAGGGATTGCATTGATTCTGTAGATTCCTTTGGGTAGTATAGTCATTTTCACAATATTGATCTTCCAATCCAAGAACATGGTATATCTCTCCATCTGTTTGTGTCATCTTTGATTTCTTTCATCAGTGTCTTATAGTTTTCTGAGTACACGTCTTTTACCTCCCTAGGTATTCCTAGGTATTTTATTCTTTTTGTTGCAGTGGTAAATGGGAGTGTTTCCTTAATTTCTCTTTCAGATTTTTCACCATTAGTGTATAGGAATGCAAGAGATTTCTGTGCATTAATTTTGTATCCTGCAACTTTACCAGATTCACTGATTTAGCTCTAGTGGTTTTCTGGTGGCATCTTTAGGATTCTCTTTGTATAGTATCATGTCATCTGCAAACAGTGACAGTTTTACTTCTTCTTTTCCTATTTGGATTCCTTTTTCTTCTCTGATTGCCGTGGCTAGGACTTCCAAAACTATGTTGAATAATACTGGTGAGAGTGGACATCCTTGTCTTGTTCCTGATGCTTTCAGTTTTTCACCATTGAGAATGATGTTTGCTGTGGGTTTGTCGTATGAGGCCTTTATTATGCTGAGGTAGGTTCCCTCTATGCCTACTTTCTGGAGAGTTTTTATCATAAATAGGTGTTGAATTTTGTCAAAAGCCTTTCTGCAACTATTGAGATGATCATATGGTTTTTATTCTTCAATTTGTTAATATGGTGTATCACATTGATTGATTTGCATATATTGAAGAATCCTTGCATCCCTGGGATAAAACCCACTTGATCGTGGTGTATGATCCTTTTAATGTGTTGTTGGATTCTGTTTGCTAGTATTTTGTTGAGGATTTTTGCATCTATATTCATCAGTGATATTGGTCTGTAATCTTCTTTTTTTGGAGTATCTTTGTCTTGTTTTGGTATCAGGGTGATGGGGGTCTCATAGAATGAGTTTGGGAGTGTTCCTTCCTCTGCAATTTTTTGGAACAGTTTGAGAAGGATGGGTGTTAGCTCTTCCCTAAATGTTTGATAGAATTCACCTGTGAAGCCATCTGGTCCTGCACTTTTGTTTGTTGGAAGATTTTTTTTTTTTTTTTTTTGTTGGAAGATTTTTAATCACAGTTTCAATTTCATTACTTGTGATTGGTCTGTTCATATTTTCTATTTCTTCCTGGTTCAGTCTTGGAAGGTTATACCTTTCTAAGAACTTGTCCCTTTCTTCCAGGTTGCTCATTTTATTGGCATAGAGTTGCTTGTAGTAGTCTCTTATGATGCTTTGTATTTCTGCGGTGTCCATTGTCACTTCTTTTTCATTTCTAATTTTATTGATTTGAGTCCTCTCCCTCTTTTTCTTGATGAGTTTAGCTAAGGGCTTATCAATTTTGTTTATCTTCTCAGACAACCAGCTTTTAGTTTTATTGATCTTTGCTATTGTTTTCTTTGTTTCTATTTCATTTATTTCTGCTCTGATCGTTATGATTTCTTTCCTTCTACTAACTTTGGGTTTTGTTTGTTCTTGTTTCTGTAGTTCCTTTAAGTGTAAGGTTAGATTGTTTAGTTGAGATTTTTCTTGTTTCCTGAGGTAGGATTGTATTGCTCTAAACTTCCCTCTTAGAACTGCTTTTGCTGCATCCCATAGGTTTTGGATCTTCATGTTTTCATTGTCATTTGTCTCTAGGTATTTTTTGATTTCCTCTTTGATTTCTTCAGTGACCTCTTGGTTATTAGTAACGTATTGTTTAGCCTCCATGTGTTTGTGTTTTTTATGTTTTTTTCCTTCTAATTGATATCTAATCTCATAGCGTTGTGGTCAGAAAGGATGCTTGATATGATTTCAATTTTCTTAAATTTACTGAGGCTTGATTTGTGACCCAAGATGTGCTCTATCCTGGAGATTACTCCATGTGCACTTGAGAAGAAAGTGTAATCTGCTGTTTTTGGATGGAATGTCCTATAGGCAGGCAGATTCTTAACCACTGGACCACCAGGTAAGTCCCATCATTATGTTATTTTATTATGGAATTTAACCTCACCTCCCAAACTAGTTTCCTCTTCTGTCTGTTCTCTCTTCAGTCTACTAGTTCTGCATCCCAAGTTAGGGAACCTAGCTGGCAAATTCAAAACTTCTCAGAATTCATGGAAGGAGGAGACTCTGAGTGACAAAAGACAAAACTCTTGTTAGCTAGAAAGGAGTGTGAAGGTGGGAAGAAAACAGAGATGCTCACATGTTAGCAAATCACATTAACATTTAGATCCAAAATTTACAGCTTCAAAATCCCCACCTCAAGGACCTCAGCTCTACTTTTTTTGTGTGGTAAAGTATACACGATATAAAACTTACCATTTTACCCATTTTTAAGTGTACAGTTTAGTGGCATTAAGTACATGCACATTGTTATGCAATCATCACCGTCGTCTATCTCCAGAACTTTATCTTCCCAAATTGAAACTCCATACCCATTAAACAATAACTCCCCATTCTCCCCCCTCCCCCTGCAAGCACCATTCTACTTTGTCTCTATGAGTTTGACTACTCCAGGTACCTCATATAAATGGAATCATACAATATTTGTCCTTTTGTGACTGGCTTATTTCACTTGGCATAATGTCTTCAAGGTTCATCCATTTGTAACATGCGTTAGACTATAAATCCTTCTTTTTGAAGGCTGAATAATATTCCATTGTATGTATATAATCACTCTTTGTTTATCCATTCATCCACTAATGGACGTTTGGGTTGTTTCCACATTTTTGGCTATTGTGAATAATGCTGCTAGGAACATGGGTGTACAAATATCTGTTGGAGAGAACTTTAAAAAAATCAGTTCTTTTGAGTATACACCCAGAAACTCAGCTCTGCTTTTATTTTTTTATTATTATTTTCTTTTACTTTTTTTGGGGGGGGGCATGCTGTGTGGCATATAGGATCTTAGTCCCCTGACCAGGGATCAAACGCTGTGCCCCCTACATAGGGAGCACAGAGTCTTAACCACTGTACTGCCTGGGAAGTCCCAAGCTCTGCTTTTAAAGCTTCTTTCCCTCCCAATGTCCTGGAGCCTGGGATGCCTGCTGGCATTTGAGCCATCCTTTTGTGGCAGCTACTCCTCATAGCACTCCACTGGGCCACCACTGGGCAGCTGTTCTAGCCATTCTCTTCTGGGTCACTGTTCTCTTAGCAATACTCAGCCTTTCCTTGCAATCTCCCCACTTGCTCTCCAACCCCCAGCCCTGCCCCTCATCACTTTCTGAAGAAGATGTAACTATGCATGTCTGAATCCTACCTGTGAACATGGTTTGAATTCTTATCCAAGGGGGCTCCTTGGGCCCCCATGTAAATCAATGGCTGCAAATAGATGGGGTGGGGCAGGGAGAGATTTGTGGTGGGGATTATCATTTCATCTGTTTATGATATTCTAATTATAGAGTGCCCAGAGCGCAAGGAAAGGGATTTTTGAGACTTGATATAAAGTCAAACATTCAAAGAAAATCTACTGTGGAAAAAAAGGATTTATTTTGTGAATGTGGCAGAAATCATGTAAGTGCTTTCCATTGGAAATAGGAAAAAATACACATAGGCCATTATATTAATTTCTCTATTTTGAAAAACTATAGAAAATCAGCATATCTCCAAAGCCACAGAAAGAGTGAAGGCTCCACTATTTGCCAATTGTCTCAGTAAAGGCCTTCTGTGGGCCTGGGCCTGGTTTGGCTGGATCATGGTTTATAAAGTACTCTATAGGATATAAGTATATTGTTTTACCCTTGGCGTTTTCAGGACCCAGATCCTTTTTGGCAAGGGATTTGTAGGTTTAAACAAATGTCCATCAAGCTTTTAGCGAGTAGTGTTTCTGTCCTAGCAGTATTTAAAATGAAAAGAGACTATGGGGTGGGAGAAGGAATGAGAGGAAAAAGCAATTACTTTGATTTAAGTTGTTAAAAGAGAAAAGTTCTTTTGTCTAGGGATAAAGCACAGCTTGTAGGGTTGTGGGATGTTGATAAACCCGGTAACAATGGGTTTGGTCTCTATGTCCTTTGGCTCCCCCAGGGGCTTCAGGACAAAGTTTTGCAGAATGGTGGTGAGAAACAGGAACAACTCCACGCGGGCCAGGCCCTCTCCAACACATGCCCGTTTCCCTGGAAGGAGGAGACAGTTCCATTAGCTTGCTCCAAATTCAAATACAATAGCTCGTATTCAAATACTATACACTCCTAACAGCCAATGAAAACACTGATCAGAAAAGGGATGGCTAAGAAACTGTTGGAGGACAATGAACTGGTACAGTTCTTCTAGACGGATATTTGTCAATACATATCAAAACTCTGAAGAAATTTTCACTCTTAATTCAGTAATTCTCCTTCTGGGGATTTATCTGTAGGAATTAGAGATTCACCTATGCGGGTGTCACTTGCATTGTTATTTATGACACTGATGAGTTAGTTGAAAACTAGACATCCACCTATACTGGATTAATTAAATAAATCCTTGTGCATCTATCATGCAACACAACCTAAACATGTTTGTACAGAAGATTATTTAATACTGTCTTATATCACAACACACTAAGCAAAAGCAGGTTATCAAATAGATTGTACAGAATGAGCCTGATTTTTTAAAATAAAATATACGTTTATTATGTATATCTAGACAACTGTGTGAAGTATATATAGCAAAATATTAACAGCGGTTATAGCCTGAATCTGAAATTCAGGCTATAGTCTGAAATTGCAAATGATTTTCCTTTTTCTTTTTTTCCTTTTTACAAATCCACCCATCCACTCATCCATCTATTTATGGCTGCGCTGGGTCCTCGCGGCTGCTCGCGCCCCGCCCCCCGCGCCCCCCCTACCCCCCCACCAGGCTGCGGAGAGCAGGGGCCACTCCTCGCCGCGGTGCGCCCAGCAGCCTTCGCTCCTTGGTATGTGGGAGCCCCTGGGCCAGGGCCGGAACCCGCGTCTCCCGCATTGGCAGGTGGACTCCCAACCACTGCACCACCAGGGAACTCCCTCTTTTCTTTTTTTTTTTTTTTTGCTCTTCTGCATTTTCCATCTTTTATATTGAACACTTACTATCACTGTGATTAGAAATAAAACATACTGTTATTTTTGAAAATACTAATCAAATGATTGACTAGGGTAACAAAGAAAAAGAATGGGTGCTGAGCAATCCTAAGTTGTCTTTATGACTTTATGAGAACTAGCAACTGGGAGCCAACCAGCGCTTGCAAAGAGGCAAGCGTATGTGGGGCTCAGGATTTCAGAGGGGAAGAAAGAGGATGAAGTGGCCAAGGTGTCTCTGATGGCCTCTCTAAGAATCAGAAAATTAATAATGGTTAATAATTGTTTAAGAAGAGAGAAACTTGAACATTTTGTTTTGAAAAAGTCATATTATGAAAGGGAGATCAACAGGCAAGAGTTTGTAAAAGGAGGTCCCTTTGTTATCTGATAATGTGTGACATCTGAATTAAATTGATTTGCCTTGGTTTCTTTAAAAACTAGCATTGAACTCAATCACCAAACAACAAAAGAGTCTCTGGAAGACTTACCTGATCCTACTGGTATACAGACTTAAATGGATCCATCCCGATTTGGGGGTTTATAACAGATTGATTTGATTGACTTTGCTATCATCAGTGGATTACTTAGTTATGCCATATTCAGTAAAGCTAAAAGTTATCCAAAAGGTTCATGTGTATGGTTTGGATGGGGTGTATTTGTATTTACCCATGGAAAAAGGCACGAAGTATTCTGTTTTCCTGACGCTGCCATTTTTATCCAAAAAGTGACCTGGGTCAAACTTCTCTGGGTTGGGAAATTCCTTGCAATCGTACAGGACCGAAGACAGTAATGGCAATACAGTAGCGCCCTGGAACCAAGAAATGGAGAGTGGAGTGGCACGTTATCATGCTTACCTTTGGTCCCTAAAAAGTCTAGTACTTTTAATCACAGTGGATTAAATAGGATCGAGCACTCTTAAGTTTGCCTGGAGAAAACTGTCTCATGTGATGGCTCTTTTACACACATCACCATACAAGATCTTTTATCAAGTAATAAGATGGTTCTCTGTGGGAAGAGCACTGTTATGGTCAATGTGCAATAATCAATTGTTAAAAAGCTAAGGTTTGCAACCCATATTGTCTAGACATGCGCTTTACTGGAATTGTTGCCTCAAATAGAAAGAGCTCACATTTCATAATTTTTTTCTTTCTGAATTCAAGTGTGAATGGAAGAAAATGAGAGATGGAAACTTGTAATCTATAAAATCTATTGGATCAAACCCCACTTCCCTCACTTGTAAAACGGGGTGGGGTAACAACAATAGGCTTTCCTCTTTGCCCCATTAGATTTTGTGAGATTTAAATGACAAAATAATAATGACCATTGATACGGAACGCTTCACATTTACCTGACACTGTGTTTAGTAGTTTATAAATTTAATTCTCACTTCAACCATATTCAGTAGGCTCTTTTTGTTTGTTTGTTTGTTTCACATTGTATAAATGCAGAAATTGAGATTCAGAGAGAAGAAATAACTTACTTGAGGTTATACTTTTAGCAAGTGGCATGGTTAGAATTTGACCCATCTATCTATGGGTCATAAAGCACCCCTGTTTAAGTGAAAGCCTCCTCTTCCCATTTTTACCTCATTTCGTATTTCCTGAAACGTTATTTCACAAGTTTTGGAGTAGGTAATACATGCACATGGTATAAAATACAAAAAAAAAAAAGTACAAAAGGGTACAAAGTGAAAATAAGTCTCTTTCCTAGACTCAAGTCCCCTGGTTTCCTTCTTAATGTAATCACTGTTACCAGTGTACGATATATCCTTTATGAGATATCTTATGAATTAAAAAAAAAAGGTACACACCTATTTCCTACTTTTTCCACAAATAGTAGCATCCTGTAGAGTTCTGTCGCTTGCTTAGTATTCTACTTTACATAAATAATTTTTAGGGAATTCCCTGGAGGTCCAGTGGTTAGGACTTGGTGCTTTCACTGCCGGGGGCCACTTTCGATCCCTGGTCGGGGATCTAAGATCCTGTAAGCCATGCAGCGTGGCCAAAAATAATAATAATAATAATTTTAAGTCCTTTTTAAATGAATATTCGGCACCAATACTGCTGCAATGAATATTATTTGGGGGGAAATATACACAAAAGATAAATTCCTAGTAGTGGAACTGCTTTTCAAATTGCTATGCACGTTTTGAATTTTCAGAGAAATTGCAATGATGCCTTCCATGGAAGTTACACCAATTTATACTACTAGCAAAAACATATGTTTTTTTATATCTTGCCAACATATTGTGACAAGTGAAAACATGTTTCTTTATCATTTTTATTTTCAATATATTTTATTGTGTAAGTATATTTTCACATATTTAAAACCATTTGTAATTACTTTCACTCAAATTTAAATTTTGTCTCCCATGCATTCTATCTGTTGGTTCTGGGGTTTTTTCATGCTGACTGTAGGAGTTCATTTTATTTTTCAGTAATTAGTTCTTTGTTCTTATGAACTATGAAACATTTTGTCTCAGTTTGTCATTTGTCTTTTGACTTTGTTTCTTTTTCTTAGGTAGATTTTTCTTACTTGCATGTAACCAAATTTATCCATTTTTAAATGTATAGCCCTCTTATTCCTCTTTTCTTTGGTCAATGTTAGAAAGTCTTTCTTCACTCTGAAATTCTCAAAAAAAGTTATTGCTTTTATCCTTAGCACTTTTATAGTTTAATATCCTATGTGTATATATTTGAGCCACCAAGAATAAATTTTCATATAAGATTTATTTTATATGAAAGTTTGAGGTAGGGATTTATTATTCTTTTTTTTCCAACTCCCCTGGGAGTTCTACAACTGAATAATCAATATTTTTCCTCTAGGTTACAAGGAAAAAGCCACTTTATCATATACTAAGTTTCCATGTATAATTACATTTATTTCTAGACTTTATTTGATTGATCTGTCTACTCAAGAAGCTGTATTATAGTGCTTTAATAACTGTGACCTTATATTTTAATATTTGGTAGGACCTGTCCCTGACTATTCTTTATTTTTTAATTTCCCACATCAAATTTGAGATCTGTTAGTTTAGTTCCAAAAAAGTATCTAGTTTATATTTTCATTGAGATCTCATAAATGCATAGATTAATTTCAGGGTAACTGCTATCTTCCTACCTGAACACAGAATAAATCTAATTTATTCAAAACTTGTGTATCTTTCATTAACATTTTAAGGGGTTTTTTTTTTTGGTATAAATCTTGCAAATTTCTTATCAAGTATATTCCTAAGTATTTTATCCTCGTTTTTATCAATAAAAAGCTTTTATTCATTATGTTTTTAAAACATAGCTTTTATTTTATATAGGGTAGAAATTGATTTTTTTAATAATAAATTTGTACCCAACCACTGGAAAATTCTGTTTTTGCAGTGGTACTTAAGTTAATTTTCTTGAGTTTTCCAGGTACAATTATGTCACCTACAAATCGACCCCGCCTCTTAAATGTTTTACCTCATTACCTTTTTCTAATTCTAGTTAAATACTGGTAATGGTGGATAGCCTTGTCTTATTCCTGATATTAATAGGAATGCTTTTAGTCAAAAAGCATGATTTGGGAAATATGTTTTCCATGGCTAATGAGGTATTTATCTATTCCTATTTTTTTAAGGGTTAAACTCTTTAATATTATCAAAAGCATTTTCTGTACAAATGTGATTATCATGTGATTTTTCTCTAAGTTCTACTTATATGGTGATAATAAACCAGATTTTCTGGTGTTAGACCATTCCTGTGTTCCTGATTACCTTCACTTGCTGGTGATGTAGTATTTTTAATGTGATGCTAGACTTATGTGTTAATAGACTTTTGCATTGACGTTTGGCAGTAAGGTTGGGAGCTGTTTCAGTTTTGCAGTATTCTGTCACCTTTTCTTCCTCTTCTATACTCTTGAATGGATTAAATGTAAAACCCAACCCCTTAATCACTACAGAAGACTGACTACTCTTTTGATAATTGTTAACTGTCATGGGCAGCAATGTCCCAAATGTGCTGGTATATGAGGTCTTCAGAGGAAAGAATTCGGGTTAAAGAAAGCTGACATTTGACTTGATTACTCTAGAGCTGCAGATACATTTTCCATCTCTTCCCCCTATTTAAAATCCATCATGGAAAATCAGGTTTCTGTTCCCACAACATTCGCATTAATGCAAATCACTTCTCCCTCAATACATTCTACGTGAGAGTGTGAGGGGCCTTGGGAGCCCCAGGTCAGCTTCCCCATTCCAGGAAGGCAGAGACAGGACCACAGAGGTGACATAATGGCCTGAGGGTGCACTGCATGGCAATGACAGATTGCAAACCCAGGTCATGTGACTCTGACCTTGTGTTCTTTCTATGTCTCTCAATTGCCTCTCTTCCTGAAACAGAACTGAGATGCCTCAGGCCCCACTGAGGTATCATGCTGCCCCTTCTATCCCACCCAGGTTTCCCAGACACCTCTAACCTTAGGGATGAAGTACTGTCTGAATTTCGTATCCCGGGCCACAGTACGGGGCATGTTAGAAGGAAGGAGGGTGATGTATCTTTGTATCTCATGAAGCACGGCCTCTGTATAGGGCAGCTTTATCTTGTCCTTCATGCAGGGGCTTTGGTTGCATCCAATTACACGGTCAATTTCTTCATGAACTTTGGCTGCAAAGACATGAATCATGAATGCTACTCAAGAGATGTGTCCCCTGGATACTTGGAAATGCTTACGATGTATAATAGACAGTGGCCTAGAAAAGGCTCCCAAGGTCAAAGACATGTTGCTAAACAGCCCACTGGTCTGCTCCTCAATGGAATTTCTATTTTCTATTTTCTGATCTAAAAGACCAGAGATTTTGCTGCAGGAAACATAAAAGCTGCATCAGCTATGTCCTTGGCCTCCTGCCTGAATTGGTTTGTCCTCCTGTATGGGTGAGGAGATGACCTCTGTGGCAGGGATTAAGGTTTACCCCAGATTCCTGGCAAAGCAGCTGTGGAGAGGAAATGTTTAATCCTCACTCTAGTGGGAGCATCTCCTTTGTCAGCCTCATCCAGTGTCCTACACATTTTGTGGGAATGGCAAACACCATTTTGTTAAGCAGTATAAACACTGGCTTTCTAAGACCTGTGCTCTGAGAACGTGCTTGAGAAAATCACGCTACTACAATTTCATTTTTTAATTTTAAATTACATTGGAGCTAAAAATTCCCTTTGGGGAGTCTGATCCATTCTCAAGACGGAAAAACACAGGCCTGTGAGGTGAAATAACTTGTTTGAGGTCACACAGCCAGGTATGGGCAGGCCGAGAATGAGAAGCCATCGTGGGAATCCATGCATCCCTCATCTAAATAGGGCTCACTCTTCAGCATTGCATCACATATGGAAGAGTTGGGATTCAGAAGCTCCTCTGTGTTTAAACTTAAATGAAAGCCTTTGGGTTCATAAAGGTCTCTCTTTCTTGTCAGCATCATTTGATATAATTCTGATCAAACCATGGATGACCCTTTGCATGACGTTCTACAAGGCAGTCCAAAGAAAGAGAAGTTGTCACTGCCAGTGGTATCTTCCCACCCTCACCAGTGCCAGGAGCTCATATTTTATCCTACATAAATACTTAGGATATTTGCTGTACCTTGAACCTCAGGGTATTTCATTAGGAGCAGGAACCCATAGCTCAGAGTGAGACTGGTTGTCTCTGTTCCCGCTGAAAACAGATTTGATCCACAGGTTGTCAAGTTCTCCAAGTGAAATTCAGACTCTGGGTTCTGTTTCTCCTGTAGATGGTAGAGTTAATGGCCACATGAGTTAAAAAGAAGGCAGTGGCTTATCAGAGCTCTATGATCACACCCCATCACTAGCAATAGGCTTCACTTTGTGCACGGTAGGGTGGTAGATAAAGAAATCCGTCATGGAATCGAAACTTCTGGTTCAAATCCCAGGTTGGTCAATGAACAGATGTGTGCCCTTGGCAAGTTACTTTACCTTTTTACTCAATTTCATCATCTGTGAAATTGGGGTAAAAAGTAGAACATATCCCATAGGGTTATTATAAAAATTAAAAGAATTAATGGGTGGAAGATCTTGGAAAAATTCTTCGTATATACAAATACTCAGTAAATGGTATCTTCTTTTATTATATTTAATGAAAAAGACTAGATGATAAGCTCTGTGTGAGCACAATGTAGAGAAATCACTGGTTTGGGACTGGTCTGTTTCCTTCACTTACAAAGACTTAGGTATTCACAGCCCCACACTCTCACATATGACACATCATTATTAATGGCATTTCATTTTTTTTTATTGGAGTATAATTGCTTTACAATGTTGTGTTAGTTTCTGCTGTACAACAAAGTAAATCAGCTATATGTATACATAAATCCCCTCCCTCTTAAGCCTCCCTTCCACCCACCCCCATTATTGGCATTTCTAATATGAAGATTGTACTTGTACATATAGGACATTTTAACTTATAATTTTTTGCATGGGATCTACAAAGTCTTTAGAAAATAAACTGATCCAGGGCTTAAAAACAGTGAGTGAGCTTTCTTTTTTTTTTTTTTTTTTTTTTGCACACTTCTAATGTTTAAATCAAGAATATATTTTTATTCTTATTTTTTTCATATATCTACATTAACTTTGCAAAAGTAATACATATACATCATAGAAATACAAATACATTGTAGTGTTACATACAGGAATGCATTATATGTGTACAAATACATGAACATTGTCAAAAAATTAGAAATTACAGGGGAACTAGAAGAAAATTAATCCTATCATTTAAGTAATAAACATTGACAATATTTTGGCATATATTCTCCAATTTTTTTCTTTTTTGTTGAATTTTAGAATTTATTTTTTTATACAGCAGGTTCTTATTAGTCATCCATTTTATACATATTAGTGTATATATGTCAATCCCCATCTCCCAATTCATCACACCCCACCCCCACTCCCCTGACTTTCCTCCCTTGGTGTCCATACGTTTGTTCTCTACATCTGTGTCTCTAATTCTGCCTTGCAAACCAGCTCATCTGTACCATTCTTCTAGATTCCACATATACACATTAATATACGATATTTGTTTTTCCCTTTCTGACTTACTTCACTCTGTATGACAGTCTCTAGATCAATTCACGTCTCTACAAATGACCCAATTTCATTCCTTTTTATGGCTGAGTAATATTCCATTGTATATATGTACCACATCTTCTTTATCCATTCGTCAGTCGATGGGGATTTAGGTTGCTTCCATGATTGGCTATTGTAAATATTGCTACAATGAACATTGGGGTGCATGTGTCTTTTTGAATTATGGTTTCCTCTGGGTATATGGCCAGGAATGGGATTGCTGGGTCATATGGTAATTTTACTTTCAGTTTTTTAAGGAACCTCCATACTGTTCTCCACAGTGGCTCTATCAATTTATATTCCCACCAACAGTGCAAGAGGGTTCCCTTTTCTCCACACCCTCTCCAGCATTCGTTGTTTGTAGATTTTCTCATGATGCCCATTCTAACTGGTGTGAGGAGAGATACCTCATTGTAGTTTTGATTTGAATTCTCTAATAATTAGTGATGCTGAACAGGTTTTCATGTGCTTCTTGGCCATCTGTATGTCTTCTTTGGAGAAATGTCTATTTAGGTCTTCTGCCCATTTTTTGATTGGGTTGTTTGTTTTTCTAATATTGAGCTGCATGAGCTGCTTATATATTTTGGAGATTAATCCTTTGTCTGTTGATTCATTTGCAAATATCTTCTCCCATTCTGAGGGCTGGCATTTCATCTTGTTTATAGTTTCCTTTGCTGTGCAAAAGCTTTGAAGTTTCATTAGGTCCCATTTGTTTATTTTTGTTTTCCTTTCCATTACTCTAGAAGGTGGGTCAAAAAAAGATCTTGCTGTGATTTTTGTCAAAGAGTGTTCTTCCTATGTTTTCCTCTAAGAGTTTTATAGTGTCCGGTCTTACATTTAGATCTTTAATCCATTTTCAGTTTATTTTTGGGTATGGTGTTAGGGAGTGTTTGAATTTCATTCTTTATTTTTTTTTTTTGAATTTCATTCTTTTACATGTAGCTGTCCAGTTTTCCCAGCACCACTTATTGAAGAGACTATCTTTTCTCCATTGTATATCCTTGCCTACTTTGTCATAGATTAGTTGACCATAGGTGTGGGGATTTATCTCTGGGCTTTCTATCCTGTTGCATTGATCTATATTTCAGTTTTTGTGCCAGTACCATATTGTCTTGATTACTATAGCTTTGTAGTATAGTCTGAAGTCAGGGAGTCTGATTCCTCCAGCTCCATTTTTTTCCCCTCAAGATTGCTTTGGCTATTCGGGGTTTTTGTGTCTCCATACAAATTTTAAGACTTTTTTATTCTAGTTCTGTAAAAAGTGCCATTGGTAATTTGATAGGGATTGCATTGAATCTTTAGATTGCTTTGGGTAGTATAGTCATTTTCACAGTACTGATTCTTCCAATCCAAGAACACGGTATATCTCTCCATCTGTTTGTGTCATCTTTGATTTCTTTCATTAGTGTCTTATAGTTTTCTCAGTACAGGTCTTTTACCTCCTTAGTAGGTTTGTTCCTAGATACTGTATTCTTTTTGTTGCAGTGGTGAATGGAGGTGTTTCCTTAATTTCTCTTTCTGATCTTTTGTTGTTAGTGTATAGGAATGCAAGAGATTTCTGTGCATTAATTTTGTATCCTGCAACTTTACCAGATTCACTGATTAGCTCTAGTAGTTTTCTGGTGGCATCTTCAGGATTCTCTATGTATAGTGTCATGTCATCTGCAAACAGTGACAGTTTTACTTCTTCTTTTCCTATTTGGATTCCTTTTATTTCTTTTTCTTCTCTGATTGCCATGGCTAGGACTTCCAAAACTATGTTGAATAACAGTGGCAGGAATGGACATCCTTGTCTCGTTCCTGATCTTAGAGGAAATGCTTTCAGTTTTTCACCATTGAGAATGATGTTTGCTGTGGGTTTGTCGTATGAGGCCTTTATTATGTCGAGGTAGGTTCCCTCCAGGCCCACTTTCTGGAGAGTTTTTATCATAAATTGGTGTTGAATTTTGTCAAAAGCCTTTTCTGCATCTATTGAGATGATCATATGGTTTTCATTCTTCAGTTTGTTAATATGGTGTATCACATTGATTCATATGCGTACGTTGACGAATCCTTGCATCACTGGGATGAATCCCACTTGATCATGGTGTATGATCCTTTTAATGTGTTGCCGGATTCTGTTTGCTAGTATTTTGTTGAGGATTTTTGCATCTATATTCATCAGCGATATTGGTCTGTAATTTTCTTTTTTCTTTTTTTTTTTTTTGCGGCACGCGGGCCTCTCACTGCTGTGGCCTCTCCCGCTGCAGAGCACAGGCTCCGGATGCGCAGGCTCAGCGGCCATGGCTCACGGGCCCAGCCACTCCGCGGCATGTGGGATCTTCCTGGACCAGGGCACGAACCCGTGTCCCCTGCATCAGCAGGCGGACTCTCAACCACTGTGCCACCAGGGAAGCCCTGTAATTTTCTTTTTTTGGAGTATCTTTGTCTTGTTTGGTATCAGGGTGATGTGGATCTCATAGAATGAGTTTGGGAGTGTTCCTTCCTCTGCAATTTTTTGGAAGAGTTTGAGAAGGATGGGTGTTAGCTCTTCCCTAAATGTTTGATAGAATTCACCTGTGAAGCCATCTGGTCCTGCACTTTTGTTTGCTGGAAGATTTTTAATCACAGTTTCAATTTCATTACTTGTGATTTGTCTGTTCATATTTTCTATTTCTTCCTGGTTCAGTCTTGGAAGGTTATACCTTTCTAAGAACTCGTCCCTTTCTTCCAGGTTGCTCATTTTATTGGCATAGAGTTGCTTGTAGTAGTCTCTTATGATGCTTTGTATTTCTGTGGTGTCCATTGTCACTTCTTTTTCATTTCTAATGTTATTGATTTGAGTCCTCTCCCTCTTTTTCTTGATGAGTCTGGCTAAAGGGTTATCAATTTTGTTTATCTTTTCAGACAACCAGCTTTTAGTTTTATTGATCTTTGCTATTGTTTTCTTTGTTTCTATTTCATTTATTTCTGCTCTGATTGTTATGATTTCTTTCCTTCTACTAACTTTGGGTTTTGTTTGTTCTTGTCTCTGTAGTTCCTTTAGGTGTAAGGTTAGATTGTTTATTTGAGATTTTTCTTGCTTCTTGAGGTAGGATTGTATTGCTCTAGAACTGCTTTTGCTGCATCCCATAGGTTTTGGATTGTCATGGTTTGTTGTCATTTGTCTCTAGGTATGTTTTGATTTCCTCTTTGATTTCTTTAGTGATCTCTTGGTTATTTAGTAGCACACTGTTTAGCCTCCATGTATGTGTGTTTTTTCCAGTTTTTTTCCTGTAATTGATTTCCAATCTCATAGCATTGTTGTCAGAAAAGATGCTTGATCCGATTTCAATTTTCTCAAATTTTCCAAGGCTTGATTTGTGACCCAAGATATTATCTATCCTGGAGAATGTTCCATGTACACTTGAGAAGTAGGTGTATTCTGCCACTTTTGGGTGGAAAGTTCTATAAATATCAGTTAAATCTATCTGGTCTAATGTGTCATTTAAAGCCTGTGTTTCCTTATTAATTTTCTGTCTGGATGATTTGTCCATTGGTGTAAGTGAGGTGTTAAAGTCCCCCACTATTATGATGTTACTGTCGATTTCCTCTTTTATAGTTGTTAGCATTTGCCTTATGTAATGAGGTGCTCCTATGTTGGGTGCATATATATTTATAATTGTTATATTTTCTTCCTGGGTTGATCCCTTGATCATTATGTAGTGTCCTTCCTTGTCTCTTGTAACATTCTTTATTTTAAAGCCTATTTTATCTGATATGAGTATTGTTACTCTAGCTTTCTTTTGGTTTCCATTTGTATGGAATATCTTTTTCCATCCCCTCACTTTCCGTCTGCATGTGTCCCTAAGTCTGAAGTGGGTCTCTTGTAGACAGCACGTATATGGGTTTTGTTTGTGCATCCATTCAGTGAGCCTGTGTCATTTGGTTGGAGCATTTAATCCATTCACATTTAATTCAGCATTTAATCCATTCATTAAGGTAATTATCGATATGTATGTTCCTATTACCGTTTTCTTAATTGTTTTGGGGTTTTTTTTGTAGGTTCTTTTCTTCTCTTGTGTTTCCCACTTAGAGAAGTTCCTTTAGCATTTGTTGTAGAGCTGGTTTGGAGGTGCTGAATTCTCTTAGCTTTTGCTTGTCTGTAAAGCTTTTGATTTCTTCGTCGAATCTGAATGAGATTCTTGTGGGTAGAGTAATCTTGGTTGTAGGTTCTTCCCTTTCACCACTTGAAATATACCATGCCACTCCCTTCTGGCTTGTAGAGTTTCTGCTGAGAAATCAACTGTTAACCTTATGGGAGTTCCCTTGTATGTTATTTGTCGTTTTACCCTTGTTGCTTTTAATAATTTTTCTTTGTCTTTAATTTTTGTCAGTTTGATTACTATGTGTCTCAGCGTGTTTCTCCTTGGGTTTATCCTGCCTGGGACTCTCTGTGCTTCCTGAACTTGGGAGGCTATTTCCTTTCCTACATTAGCGAAGTTTTCAACTATAATCTCTTCAAATATTTTCTCAGGTCCTTTCCCTCTCTCTTCTCCTTCTGGGACCCCTATAATGCGAATGTTGTTGCATTTAATGTTGTCCCAGAGGTCTTAGGCTGTCTTCATTTATTTTCATTCTTTTTTCTTTATTTTGTTCCACAGCAGTGAATTCCACCATTCTGTCTTCCAGGTCACTTATCCGTTCTTCTGCCTCAGTTATTCTGCTATTGATTCCTTCTAGTGTATTTTTCATTTCAGTTATTGTATCGTTCATCTCTGTTTGTTTGTTCTTTAATTCTTCTAGGTGTGTGTTCTTTAATTCTTCTAGGTCTTTGTTAAACATTTCTTGCATCTTCTCAGTCTTTGCCTCCATTCTTTTTCCGAGGTCCTGGATCATCTTCACCATCATTATTCTGAATTCTTTTTCTGGAAGGTTGCCTATCTCCACTTCACTTAGTTGTTTTTCTGGGGCTTTATCGTATTCCTGCATCTGGTACATGGTCCTCTGCCTTTTCATTTTGTCTGTCTTTCTGTGAATGTGGTTTTCATTCCACAGGCTGCAGGATTGTAGCTCTTCTTGCTTCTGCTGTCTACCCTCTGGTGGATAAGGCTATCTAAGAGGCTTGTGCAAACTACCTAATGGGAGGGACTGGTGGTGAGTAGAACTGGGTGTTGCTCTGGTGGGAAGAAGCTCAGTAAAACTTTAATCCGCTGTCTGCTGATCAACCTCCCTGTTGGTTGTTTGGCCTGAGGTGACCCAGCACTGGAGGCTACAAGCTCTTTGGTGGGGCTGTTGGTGGACTCCTGGATGGCTCATGACAAGGAGTACTCCCCAGAACTTCTGCTGCCAGTGTCCTTGCCCTCACGGTGAGACGCAGCCACACACACCCCGACCTCTGCAGGAGACCCTCCAACACTAGCAGGTAGGTCTGGTTCAGTCTTCTATGGGTCACTGCTCTTTCCCCCTGCGTCCCGATGTGCACACTACCTTGTGTGTGCCCTCCAAGAGTGGAGTCTCTGTTTCCCCCAGTCCTGTTGAAGTCCTTCAGTCAAGTCCTGCTAGCCTTCAAAGTCTGATTCTCTGGGGGGTTCCTCCTCCTGTCGCCGGACCCCCAGGTTGGGAAGCCTGACTTGGGGCTCAGAACCTTCACTCCAGTGGGTGGACTTCTTTTTTTTCCAATTTTTTTTAAAGAATTTGTTTTTTGTTTTTTAATTTATTTAGTTTTGGCTGTGTTGGGTCTTCGTTGTTGCACGGGCTTTCTCTAGTTGCAGTGAGTGGGGACTACTCTTCGTTGTGGTGTGTGGGCTTCTCATTGCGGTGGCTTCTCTTGTTGCGGAGCATGGGCTCTAGACACATGGGTTTCAGTAGTTGCAGCACATGGGCTCAGCAGTTGTGGTGCATGGGCTTAGTTGCTCTGCAGCATGTGCAATCTTCCCGGACCAGGGATCGAACCCGTGATCCCTGCATTGGCAGGCAGATTCTTAACCACTGTGCCACCAGGGAAGTCCCAGTGGGTGGACTTCTGTGGTATAATTGTTCTCCAGTTTGTGAGTCACCCACCCAGTGGTTATGGGCTTTGATTTTATTGTGCTTGAGCCCCTCCTACTGTCTCATTGTGGCTTCTCCTTTGTCTTTGGATGTGGGGTATCTTTTTTGGTGAGTTCCAGTGTCTTCCTGTCGATGACTGTTAGCAGTTAGTTGTGATTCCAGTGCTCTCGCAAGAGGGAGTGAGTGCATGTCCTTCCACTCTGCCATCTTGAACCAATCTCTGAGCTTTCTATTTTACAATTACTATACTAAAAATAATAGGGATTAAATCTTCTTCGTTGATGTATCCCCAACCCTTGGCATAATAGCCAGACTAAGAATTTGTTGAATAAATTATTGTTTAATATATATAAACTAGTTAAGCTAATAAAATCTCTATTTTTCACTATAATTAAATTATTTTCATTGCTGATTAACTTTTGGTGGGCTTTTAAACCACTGTTTTTAAATTTAAGAAAAGTATTAGAGCACTCCTTTTAACTATTAGCTTTACTTTTAAAGCTCTGAATCAAATTTTTCTTAACTCAGTTTCTTTATACCATGTCTCTCCTGTTCATTTCAAAATGGGATGATTTCTGCATATGGATGTCAAGTTTTTAGGCACGTTGCCACTTCCTACCTATAGTTCTTACTGCCTTGATCTGGAATACTGAGCATTTTAAATAACTCCCTCACAACAGAAAGTTCCAGTAGGTTTTTAAAAATCTTTGCTTGGGAAGAGAGTGAGGGAGAAAATGGAAATATCAATATATCTTCTATTTATGTTCTAACTCTGTAATTTAGCTAAGTAGAATGAACTCCACCATTTTGTTTAATTCTTAACACACCCAAATCTGTTATGTAGTAAGCTTTAGAGATTAAAACATAATGCAACAAAACTTACAGGAAAGCAGAAATGCTTCAGAAGTTTCTACCCATTTTCTATTGATAGTTATCTTAAAGGAAAAATAGATGTGGAGGGCAGGAGAGGAAGGAATGGTTGAAATCCAGACGTTGGCGTATCAACTTTCTTTTGTTCCTTCCTCTACTCTTTCAGAGGATCTCAAGGCTTTGGTATGTATGTTAACAACTGTCCGTGGTCCCTTTCCAGTGTTTCCTGTATTGTTGAATGGCCCCAGCTTCCATCCAGTTAGGCAAGCCAGGAACACAGCTCCTCATCTCTTGCATTTCCCAACTCACCACCAAGACTGTTAATTTTACCTCCTAAAAGTATCTCAAATCTATCCACGTCTCTTCATTTCCACCACCAGTACCCTTGGCCATCTACTTTGCCTTGGGCCAGTGCAATCATCTCGTACAGAAAATGCTATTGGTGCCCTGCTCAGATCCCTTTTACTGGTTCTGATAACCTACCTCACAGCTGCTTTGGCTCACACCTGCAACTTTCTCTGGAGTCCCTTGGACACTGGAGCCACAATGACAAGAGAAGCCTGGGAGGGAATCAGTCTCCCAGACCACCCTCATGGGGCTGCCTGTGACCAATGACTGATAGGTGCAAGAGTACAAAAGCCCAGCTCCGTTGCCCCAGGGAAGGACAAACTCTGCAGTGCAATTTATACTCTAGAGCCCCCTGTAGGATCAGGTAGAGACTAGGCTTCACCTGAAACCACATCTATTTTTAATTTTTCCCCTTCCTTATCCTGTTTCTCTCATTCACATACATAGAAGTTTCTCCTGATAGCACTCCCTTAATAAATCACTTCCACACAAATCCCTATTTTAGGCTCTGCCACCAGAAAATTTACCCTGAAACAACTCCTAGCTGTTCTCCTTGCATCCACTGTTGACCCCTACAATCTGTTCTCCACATCACAAATATGGTCATCCTTTACACAGTGCTTAGACCCTGCAAATGATTTTCACTGATATTAGGATAAAAGCTAAACTAATTAATGTGTCCTGCCAGGCCCTGCATGAATGGTCTGCCTGCTGACCTCTTGCTGTTTCAGCTTCTCTCCTACCACTCTCCCCTGCTCCCTCCCTTCCAGCCACACTGACTTTCTCTCTACCCCCTCATATCCCCAAGCTTCCCTCTGCCTCAGGGCCTTTGCACATCTTGTTCCTCTGCTTGGTATATTTTTCTTTGCTACTTTTATGTAGATAATCCCTACTCACCTTTCAGCTCTCAGCTCAATTGTTCACCTATGTGAGCAGGGATGTATCCACTGGGCCTTGGTTTAGAAGTCCCTTCCTGACTCGAATTAGACTAGCATTAGCGTTCCTGCCACATTCTCCCATAACAATCTTGTACTTCCCCTATTAGCACTTCATTGTTACTGTTTGTTTTGATGATCTTTGCACTAGACTGTAAGCTCCATTAAGTCAAGGACTGTATCTTTGTTAATTAATTAATTCAATAATTATTTCAATAAATATTTATGTGCATCTACAATATTTTAGGCATTGTGCTAGTTGCTGATGATACAAAGCGTGAAAAATCGACAATACTCCAGCCCTTTGGAGTATACAGTGTAGTGGAGAATATAGAGGTAAATTAAATAAATATTTTGTTAAACTATGATAAGTGCTATGAAAGAAAATTACAGGGTAGTATCTGATTCATCATTTTATTCCATTTACCAAGCACCATGACTGATACAGAGTTGGTGCTAAATAAAATCTTTAAATGATTGAATTAAAAACCTGGTTATTTTTTTCTCTCTTTTCCAGACAAACATCTAGTCCTCTGAGAGCCAACAACAAACTTTTCCATCAGAATGAAGAGGCTATTTCGATGTATACTGTTGATAAGTGGAATGAGCTTGAATGACTCTATTGACCCCAGGGAAATTTCTAAGAAGAAAACAGGGCATCAACATGCCTTCCTTCAACATGTTTTCTAAGGAAATCAAGCTTTCCAAATCAGCCCTCCTAGAGATTAAGAAGACTAAACAAGTTATTATTAATTGTTTGCTATAACTTGCACATTTATGATATACTTGAGTGGTTTTTCTTTTGTTTATATATATCTGAGGAAATTTGGCATAAATGAGGTTAATTTTATAGGGTTGAAAGAATTATTTTCAGGTTTTAAGCTGTTATATGTGTATATACATTTAAATATCTTTTTTTACAATCTATTGTTTGTCACAGTCTTGACTGTTTTTCTACTGATGTTCTCTTGGACACTCATGCTGGTATTTTATGTCAGTGATGTTCTAAGGGTTGGTGGCTGTGTGATACTTGCTATTCAATATGTTTAATACCATCCATGGTTAACGTATAATGTATTTGTCTTAGAACCCTTTATCCATCACCAGTTTCAAATAACAAGATTGTTCTATGGGAAAACACAATCCAGTTTTTATAATGTATTGGTCTATGACATGCTACCTGGGAAGCACTGTGGCAAAAATGGCTGACTATGTATGTGTAAATAATGTGTAGAGAAGATGCATGTGTGTTTAGCCACCCCAAGATAAATATATGCTCAGAAACATGCATATATATATGCATGTTTATATATATATTTTTATATATATATATGTAGCTCATTGTAAATATGTATCGAGAACACTTCATTAAATGCTAATATCCAAGTGTAGGAAGTAAATAAAAATACAAAGGAAAAAGAGGGCTTTGGACTATTTTTAAATTTCTGTTATTGTTAATAGTGTACCCCATTGCCATAAGATATCAAAATATTAAGAATTACCAAAATGGGGACTTCCCTGGTGGCGCAGTGGTTAAGACTCCACACTTCCAATGCAGGGGGCCTGGGTGAGATCCCTCGTCAGGGAACTAGATCCCACATGCATCATGCAACTAAGAGTTCACATGCCACAACTAAGGAGCCTGCCTGCCGCCACTGAGACCCAGCACAACCAAATTAAAAAAAAAAAAAGAATTACCTACATGGTGTGATTATGCTTTCCTGCATTTCCATGGACTGATAAAATATAATACCAGGGAAAGGTGTCACATACAGTACCTGCTCCATCTTGCTGAGGAAACAGTCAATGTAGTCTCGAGGGTTATTATGATCCAGGGACTTCTGATGCTCCTTCACTTTTTCCAGAATAAAATATTTAACATCATTAAGCCTTTTTGAGAATGCTTTGTGCTCTCCAGGGAGATGCTTTATGAGTTTTGGCCATAGATTGTAAATCTAAAATGAGAAAAAAAATACATCAGCAATTCAGTTTGTGAAGAGAGACCAGTGTTTCTAAGTGGAGCACCTAACCCTCTGTGGGGTCTGGCTAGGGAGAATCCCTTCCTCAAGCTTCTGAGCAGAAAAGAAGGGAAGGTGACCATCACGTACATGAGAGAGCAGCCCCTTCCCATCTCCTTGCTCAATCACCCTTGGCCAACCTCAGAGTCGAGAAGGGGAGAATGTGCGTAGGGGCCTTAAAAGAAACATAGGCAACGGGGAACGTGATGTCTTCTTTTGTGGGAGTCAACTCACAGAAGCAAGCAGAGGGCAGCCTTCCATAGGTGCTGGGGTAAGCGACACTGCACTCATCCACTCGACAAGACACACGTTGTGGGAAGGTGACAGTGCTTGTGTTGGCACGTGCTCGTGGGGCAGGGTGGGGAGCTCACAGCCCTTTATCCTGCCTATGGGCTCCCAGTGCCCCCATGAGATCAACTGCAAGGGCAGATGCAGACTTGGCCTTACCTGGTTCCAGGGAGAGCTTATTCGATTAAAATTTTTATTTAACACACTCAACAGGGAGAGTAACGTCTTATTGTTGTAGTGGAAACGCTCATTGAAGAGGACGGAGCAGATCACGTTGCAGGAAGCACAGGAGAGGATGAAGACAGGGTCCGAGGGCTGAGCTGATGTGAGAAAAAAAAAATTCTAACATTTAGAATTTTCATCAGCTTGCATTAGGGCTTCAAGAACAGGGCCTCCCTCTTGCTCAGATTGATACCTATATTTTATTTTCTCTAAACTTCTTCAAATTAGGATGTAGGGATCTTCTACTAGTAGTACATGCTCTATAGTATTATACTACGCTACTACTACTAATTATTATGTTACTCAATGAATACTGTAATAGTCATAAGAGCAACAGGTAATATTATGGAGTATTATACATGCTGGATACTGTGTAAATGTTTTGCAAACTGTAACGTTTTGCAGTACTGTAATAGCCATAAGAGCAACAAGTAATATGGAGTATTATATATGCTGGATACTGTGTAAATGTTTTGCAAACTTTATTATTTAACCCTCATTCTGAGGTTTGATTTTTAGCCCCATTTTTCACATGAGGAAACTGCGTTTTAGAAAAGTTAAGTAACTTGTCCAAATTTACACATCCAGTAAGTGCCGAAGTTGGGAGATGAATCCAAACAAAAGGATTCGTGAGTCCTAAGTAACAGTTTTGGGTCATTTTCTTCCTGCTGCCTTTTTCCTAGTCAACGCCCTGACTCATAGAGCAGATTGTGGACTATTGCGTGCCTCCCAAAGGAGGAGCTTTGGTGGGAAGCTCTGTGTGTAGAAGCCCCTTGCCCCAAAGGATGGTCAATGGAACGCACCCTCTGTTTTCCTGAGCTCCTCCACCAGAAACTGGGCCTCCTCCTGGACCCTCTCCTCGAGGCCCCTCTTCCCCATCCCAAAGTTCCTCAGGGTCATGAGGGAGAAGCGTCGCATTTGTTTCCACCTGTTTCCATTACTGAAAAAGATTCCTAGGAAAAGAAGCAAAGAGCAGGAAAGAATTTTGCATCATGGAGTCCGACTTTCCCTGAAGCTTATCCCCTGTGTCCACCCTGCACTGTTGCCAGTGCCCCTTTTCAGGGATTTAGCAACTGGCCTTTGAAGAGCACAACATATTCTTTGGTTTGGGTGAAATATTTGTCACAAAGAAAATAAAACCCAAGCTCTGGTCAACAGAGGGCAGGGGTGATGGAGTCAGGAGGCGGATCATTGGCAGGTAGAGAACATTCCCAAGTGTGGGAAGGGCCCTCTGTCTGGTTTTGTTAAAAGTAGTAAAGACGGGCATGTGTTCTCACAAACCTCTTTCCTGAGTGTCTGTTTTACACTTAATATCCCTCTAACTTGTGGTTTAATTCTACCTGTGATTTTCTCTATTAGAGGATAAGCAACTGGAAAGCAGAGCAATAGGGAATATATGTTTCCATTTGCCTCTGAAATTACTACAGCTAATGTTAGCTAATCTGAACAAGGAGAAACTCGGGAGCAAAGGAACTCAGTATGTTCACACCAGTGTTTTTTCATTCCTTCCTCTGTACAAAACCAGTTACGTGTCCTGAATTTCCTTAATGCACCACCAGTTTCCTAGTGCCCCAAATCCAAACCTCAGGACATCTTCACATCCCTCTTGCCCTTCACCCTATACATCTGCACTTGGTAAGTCCTGTCGATTCCACCTCCAAAATGTCTTTCTCATCTGTCCCTTCTTGTCAATTCATACTACGCTACCACACTTCAGGTTCTAATACTTTTACAGATTTTAAAAGTTCTAATCATCTTCAAACCAGTTTCCCTTTTCACTCCTCTAAATCTACAGTTTCCAGGTTACTCAAAATCAAATACAGGGACAATGAGGCTGGTGCTAAAAATCATTCAGTGGGTCCCTCTACCCCACCCCCACCTCCCCACCTCAGTCTCATTCTGACACCTTTAAAACCTCAAACATTTCCATCATTCTCTCCCTTGGCTCTAACTCTGAGCTTATAGACCAATCAATCACAGCTGTTCACTAAATGCAACTACATTGTTTTGCACCCTTATTTTGTTCATTCTCTCCCTTTTGCTGACAAGTCTGCTCCCGCCCTATGTGCTTTGTTGAGTTTCTAGCTTTCCTTTAA
The DNA here is from genome assembly GCF_963455315.2 of Globicephala melas. Classification (NCBI taxonomy): domain Eukaryota; kingdom Metazoa; phylum Chordata; class Mammalia; order Artiodactyla; family Delphinidae; genus Globicephala; species Globicephala melas. The sequence goes on along the minus strand of NC_083329.1, from coordinate 27,881,570 downwards.
GAGCCATCTTGAAAACCTTCTCTTTGAAGTCTTCCCTATCCTCTACTGGAGATAATCTTGCCTTCCTTTAACTGAATTGGCTTGCGTGATGCTTTAATACAATTTATCTTTTCTACCTTGTATTACAGCAATTTGTTTACTTGTGTTACTTCCTATACTAGATTTTACTTAGTTAAGTGACTGGCGCATCTCTCCAAATATTTTCTGTGACACACGATGATCTCTTACCTTGCACACAGAAGATGTTCAATACACAATAATTTAAATATTCATTTCACATCTACCAAATTAGCAAGCATTAAAAAGAAATTTTGTACCTAAAGCAATCAAGCTTGTGGCAAATTTGGTGCATTGTTTAGCCTCTTTGCATATCACGACCTGTTATGGAAATTAAAGCAATATTTATAGCAAAAACTATTAAAATTGTCTTTGATCCATTAATTGCTTTCCTAAGAATTTACACAAAGAAATAATTCAGCAAAAGTTAAAAAGGTGTACACTGCAATGTCATCTATACTGATTTAAGAAATTTGTAAACAATCTAAATGCTAATGATAGGGTAATTTTTTGCATAATTATACAATGATAGTAAATCAATATTAGGAAAAGTAAGCAATTGTTAAAATGATGATTATGAAAACTACGTAAAAATAGCAGAAATGTTAATATTTAAAAGAAAAAATCAGTATACAAATATGTCTATACTATAATTACAACTATGTAAAATATGTGTGCATATGAACAACATCTGGGAGATGGTACATAAAAATAAATATGTTACATCAACTATACTTCAATTAAAAAATTAAAAAACAAAAAAATTTAAGAATAGGTTAGTGTATTGAGACTATGGTTAGTGGTTCTGGGTTCTAGAGTTAGGCAAATTGAACTCAAATCTCTACTCCAAAACTTTCTAATTTGGGTGAGTTATTTAACTTCTGTTGCCTCAGCTTTTCATCTGTTGAATGGAAATAAAAAATATTTTCCTCATGGGTCCACTGTGTTAACTGAATATGGTAATACATGAGAAACCCCCAGCACAGTATCGGGCACATAAGAAGTATTTAATAAATATTAGCTAATATTATATAATTATAGCTATTATAATAATAATTCAATAATACTCCAATTATTATTATAACATAATAATAACATTATTATTATTATTGGATTTTAGGAATATTTTAATCTCTTTAAATTTTTAACTGTTTTTGTATCACCTTTAAATCAAAAAGCAATTACAAGTTTGGTAAAATTTTTATTTAATCCTTAATTAGACTTTTAAATGTTGCCTTTTTTTGCTCTTCATTTATTCTTCCATTTATCTAATAAATTTTCATTGCTATCCTGTGCCAACTAAAGCATGTCACTTGCCATCCAGCTCTACAAGGATTAGGTCAATGGCCACTGCAGTCACTGACCTTCAACAGACCCTGAAAGAATTCAGCGGGGAGATCAGGAATGAGGCACTTTGTGCTCTGGGGAAACTGACAGAACAGGCCTTCAGATAGTTAGATATTTTCAGGAGAAAACTTTAGGAGCTCTATTTCTTGCATTTCCTCATACTTAGAAAAGCAATAAAATCATTTAGGGAGACATCTGTTCCTCGTGACTAGCAGCAGCCTTCTACCGAGATGGGGGCTTGATTGCACATACCCCCTTCACCAAATCATACATATACGGACCTCCCCCCCATCTCTTCGGAGCAGTTTCTCAGAGCTATCTGAGACGCTGTCTCCTGGGCTATAGTCCTCAGTAAGTCCCCAAATGAAAGTGAACTCACAGCTCTCACACTGCATTTTTTGTTTGGTTGACACCGGCTGTATGCCAGATTCTAAAAATATTACTACCGTGAACATTCTTGCTTATAATTTTTCCCACATCTTGTATTATCTCTCAAGATAGGTTTCTAGAGGGGAATTACTCCATCATTATGGATGTCTCTTTAGAGAAGTTTGGTTGTTAAGGGGCAAGAAACCAGGAACAGTAACCGAAGGGAGTTGTGAGGAGAGTGCTGTGGAATATTCACATGCCCCTGGGAATGATTCACTGGAGAGTGAGTTTATCAGTCACAGTCCAACCAGCAAAAGAGAAGCCTCCCTTAATATTTAAAACAGAGGAAAATTAATCCAGGGAATTGGTTTTAAGGTGATGGAAACACTGAGAGGCCAAACCAGGGACAGCGAGACAACTGGTAATTATCAACAGCAGAAAACTGCTACCATCTCCCCATGGAAGGGACAAAGGAGCTCAGTGGCTGGGGTTACCTGGCCAGGAACCAAAGTGGCCCTGGAGTTATGGGGGGACATGCAGCTCTTGGAAGAGATGCTATCTGAGGCACAGAGAGAGGGGGGCCCTCTGGCTCTCCTTCCACTCCCCAATCTCTTGCCAGTGCCTCTCTTTGGTTGATCCCAGTCAGAGCCAGCTGTTGAAAGAGTGTGGGAATTTCAGCTTGCAGTAACTGTAGCACTGGGAACCAGGGCCAGTAGGGAAGAGAGACGAGTGGCTTTCAAGACAAGCGGAGAGAGATGGGTAATCAGGGATGGAGAAGGCATCACCAAAGAAGTAAAATCCTTGGGAAGGTGAGATGCTATAGGATCTAGGGCACATGTGAAAATTTCCCCTGTCAAGAAAGGGACACTTTTTCAATTGTAACAGGAGAAAAAAAAAAGGAGAATGTGGGTGCAGGGGCAGATAGACCCATAGATAAAATGTTAAGAAATTGGAGAGTTCATTTCTGATACTTCTGTTGTTACAATGAGTTATGATACAGTGCTTCTGAGAGAGGAAATGTATAATGGGGGTGTTAATAGGAGGAATGAGGAGTCTCTGAGAGTGGAAAAGGGAGCCAATCAGAGGAACGTGTTGTATTAAGAGTCTAATTGAGGTTTAAAGTATTAATTTAAAGGGAAGCCAGTGTAATTACTAAGAGAATTTCTCTAGCAGTGTTTACCTTCTGGACACACGCACAGAGAAGATGGTTGAATTCTTCCAGTGTTGGAGTATATGCCAGGAAAATGTGATGGCAGGAGAGAGTGCCGATATATTTTCTAGGTTCTGATTACAATAAATGAGCTTTGTGAAGGCTGCTTTGATTCACTGATGCTGTCAGTTAAAAGTTTAAGGTCAAGGCTCTTGACAATATCTATTTCAGAGGAAAATCTGACATTTTCTATTGCCCTATTCCAAAATTGAAATGCTTTTGGGAGTCCAAATCTGGGAATGTACACATATACGCACATGAATCTCACATACAGTAGTCAGTCTCTTCTTTTCTACACGGGGAGTTCAGCGTTGGTCCAGGGCTGCCTGTGACTCAATGCAGAAGGCTCTGTAATCCTATCTTCCACTGCAGAACCACTTGGCTCCCACTTAAACTTCTGTTCTTCAAGTTTTCCCTTATCAGTGCAGAGGTGACACTTTCCCCTTCTACCTGCTTGTTGTGGGCAGATTGTGTTTTCCAGAGTGAACCACAACATCTCCCATCCCTCATTCTCTTCCGTAGTGTGACCACCACCACTTCCCCATCAAGAATGGAAGCTTAATTCCTGTCCATTTGGATTTGGGTTGGCTTTTGGGAATTACTTGCAATGAATAGAATGGTTCTATGTTCTAAGATTTGGTCTGAAGAAGCTTTGCAGCTTGGAATGCTCACTCTCCAGATGCTCCCCCTCAGGATGCCCCCTCCTGGACTCCAGGCACCAGCGAGAAGCCCAAGCCACATGGGCGGGCCACTTGGAGATGCTCTGTTGACAGGCCCAGCTGAGCTCAGCCTTTGGGTCATCCTTGCCCAGAAGCCAGACTTGTAAATGAAGAAGCCTCCAGATGATTTCAGCCCTCAGCTATTTGAATCACCCTTAACTGCTTTATTTGGAAAAAAAAAAAAATTGGATGTCTGCTAAGGTCCCAGGCCTTGTGGATCAGAGAAAACCCCTTCCACTATGTCGTGTTCAAATTCCTGATCACAGAATGCATGAGCATTAAAAAAAAGTGGGGTCTGGGGGGTTGTTGTTTTACATCCCTGAGTCTGGGGTGGTTTGTTACACAAGAGATAGTGATGATACTCTCCTATTTTTCTCACTTTGTTCAGAATCTATACCCATTATGTAAATATCTTTTTTTAAAATATACTTCTTTCTCTTTACCACACCTGCATCCCTGCAGGCGTGGACTGTTCCAAGGAAGCAATGCCCTCTCCACTCCCATTGCACTGGGGCAAGTATGTGCATGGGTGAATAATTACATAGTTGGTTGTTTCTATTTATGTAAACTAGATTCCCCAGTAGGTCTCTACAGTTTATATGTCCATAGATATAGTACTTTCCAAAAATGTTACAGCATTGCACTCCTCCAGGTAAAGAATGAATGGCTGTTTATCCATGCCTTTAAGAGCACTAAATTATTTTAATTTTTGCATTCTAGCGACTGAACAATGGCATCTAAAACTGGTGTGTGGATTGAATGAATACGTTAAAGTAAGGGGGCCTCTCTGGCACTTGCCACCCCGTGTTGGTAGAAATCCCAGAGTTCCGCGCGTCGGAGGCCCTTCCGCCGCGGCTGCCATTGCAGAGCAGCAGCCATGGCTCTGCGCTACCCATGGCCTTGGGCCTCAACAAGGGCCACAAGGTGACCAAGGACGTGAGGAAGCCGAGGCACAGACGCCGCCGCTGTCGCCTCACCAAGCACACCAAGTTCGTGTAGGACGTGATCCGGGACGTGTGCTGCTTCATCCCTTATGAGCGGCGGGCCATGGAGCTGCTCAAGGTCTCCAAGGCCAAGCGGGCCCTCAAGTTCGTCAAGAAAAGGGTGGGGACACACATCCATACCAAGAGGAAGAGAGAAGAGCTGAGCAATGCCCTGGCCGCCATGAGGAAGGCGGCAGCCAAGAAGGACTGAGCCCTTACCCTCTGTGCACAATAAAACTTTTTCAGAAAAAAAGAAAAAGATAAAGTAAGGGCTTGAGCTGTTGCAATCTGTCAATGAGATAAATGTTTAAAGATTAAGACACTAGACAAAATATTGAGTTGACAGTTAACAGAAAATGTTTCAACAACTTGATTAGACACAAATCCTCAGCACTGTATTATAGTGTTCAAAGATCACTAGATAAGAAAGCTATCTAGTATTTTAGCAGACATTTCATTTTCGAAGGTGTTATGGGTTTGTTTCCCCTCAAAATATGTTGATGCGCTGGCCCCCAGTATCTGTGAATATGACCTTATTTGGAAATGGGGTCTTTGCAGAGATAATCAAGTTAAAATGAGATCATTAGGGTGGGCCCAATCCAATATGACTGTATGCTTCTAAAAAGGGGAAATTTGGACACAGAAACATATACACAGAGAATGCCATGTGAACATGAATCAGAGATTGGGGTCATACATCTACAAGCCAAGGAACAACAAAGACTGCCAGCAAAGCACCGGAAGCTAGGAGAGAAACATGAAACAGATTCTCCCTCACAGCTCTCAGAAGGAACCAACCTCACTGACATCTTGATCTCAGACTTCTGGACTCCAAAACTGTGAGACAATAAAGTTCTGTTGCCCTAAGGTTTGTACACAGTTTTTGGTACTTTATTATGACAGCCCCAGGAAACTAATGCAGAAGGAAAACTAAAATATCAATGAATGGTTCTTTGTTATTTTCCAGGATAGTTTTAGGAAAGGAAGAGCTGAGTTCCCATTACAGGCAAGTAAGGAGCAGTAACAAGGATTTTATAGGAAGTTTGAAAACCAATTTTCTCAGAGTTGTGAAAACAGCAATTTTTTGAGCAATATTTTTTTCCCTCTTGAGCCCAATCCAACCCAGAAGCTTCCCGCTCCAATTAAAAGTTAATTTTAGGGGCTTCCCTGGTGGTGCAATGGTTAAGAATCCGCCTGCCAACACAGGGGACACGTGTTCGAGCCCTGGTCCGGGAAGATCCCACATGCCACGGAGCAACTAAGCCCATGTGCCACAACTACTGAGGCTGCGCTCTAGAGCCCGTGAGCCACAACTACTGAGCCCATGTGCCACAACTACTGAAGCCCACGCGTCTAGAGCCCGTGTTCCCCAACAAGAGAAGCCACCACAATGAGAAGCCCGCGCAGTGCAACGAAGAGTAGCCTCCGCACACCGCAACGAAAAGTAGCCTCCGCTCAACACAACTAGAGAAAGCCCACGTGCAACAACAAAGACCCAACGCAGCCAAAAGAAAAAAAAAAGGTTGATTTTAAAGCTCACACACAGACAATGTAATCAACGTGTTTAGAAAAAACGGAAGAAGTAGAGGGAAGGTTTGTTGCTTCTTAGGTGGGCAAATGCATCCTGATCTTATGTAAGAGAGATCAAAAATTGCTTCTCTTTTATCACTTAGTACACTGCATAATATTTAATTAATTATTCATAAATATGCTTTGAAAAGAATTAGGTTTCTATTTCTTTGGGGCTTGCAATTTTACAATTTGAAGTGGATTGGAGGAGACTTTCGGGTTGTCCTAGGTTTCTGTGTGTGTAATACTTCATACATATGAAGGAATATATGTAACATATATCTAAGTTTTGAAACATAATAATAAAATAATTATCTGTGATCCTATTGTCCCACTGAAGAAGTTGAGCTTGACTAAGACCATTGTAGCTCCCTGTGTCACCGCTCTGATCCTACCACCCTCTCCCAGCTCCCTCACCACCACCCCCCAGCTCCCTCACCACCGCCCCCCAACCCCCCCATCCCCAAACCAGGCTGACATTGAAAACACAGTAATTTCTATACCTAGTCATCTGTTTATTGTTGCTGCCACTATGCCACTGCAGCCTTTGTATCCTGTGAAATGCAACCCCAAGCGTGGCTTCTCCAGCTCCCTAAACCCTAAGACCTCTAGGTAACAACTGTTTTTTTCAAAATGTTCCCAGATTGATTTTTATCACAATCATATTTGCAGATTTACCTTAAAAGGAACTTGGAGTCTGTTTATCTCAATAGAGTTATCAGAGCATCTGTTGAATAATAAAAGAATCTGTCTGGTCTTTGTCCCTGGTTCCTGGGAGAGAGCTTCTAAACGCTTGGATATGCCCACTTCTAACTCAGAAGTGTCTTTGTTATTCATGCTGAGTCCCTGGGATCACACTTGAGTTTATGATAATGAGGTGACTCATGGTGGATCCCTAGACAGTTTCAAGGTGGGGCTCCATGCCAGAAAGACCAACTCTGCATTTAGAGAATTGGAGCTTTCAGCCAAGTGATATCAGCCTGACCTCCTGACTTTCAAGGAATAGAAGGAGCTAGAGACTGAGTTCTATCACGTGGCCAATGAGTCAATCAATCGTGCCCAAGTAATGAAGTTCCAATTAAAAAATCTGGACACCAAGCTCTGGTGAGATTTCTGGTTGGTGAACACATCAATGCATCAAATGGGTAATGCATTCTGCTTCCTTGGAAGAGAATACAGCTCTGCATTTGGGCCCTCCCAAACCTTGCCCTATGTGTCTCTCCATTTGTATCTTTCATATAAATAAAACTGTAATTGTAAGTATGGCACCTTTATGAGTTCTGTGAGTCATTCCAGCAAATTACTGAACCTGAGGTGGTCACGGAAACCCTGAATTTTTAGCCAGTTGGTCAGAAGTGTGGGTAACCTGGAGACTCCTGAACTTGTGGCTGACATCAGAAGTGAGGGCAGTCTTCTTGGGAATGACGCCCTTAACCTATGGAGTCTGCACTAACTCTGGGTAGTTAGTATCAAAATTGCAGTGCAGTATTGCAGCATCTAGTTTGTAGCTTGTTGCAGAACAGACACTCATTAGGTTAATCAGACTTTTTTGCTAAAGAGAATTAACTTTTATTTTGAAACATACCATATCCTTTCTGGGTATCGTCAATAATTGGAATATGTCCTCTGTAAAGGAATTCATCACCTTGATCAATTAGAGCTTCCTTCACCGCCTCATATCCATGTAAGACCACAGTGATCTGGGATCCAAGGTACAGAGTGTAAACGGGGCCATACTCTTTGGCCAGCTGGAAAGAGATGCAAATGGTTGTAAGGGCTATTGTGAAATCTCTCCATTGGAGGCTTCAGTGGAAATTAAGTAATGATTCACAAGTAGCTTAGACTTTGCTCCATTAATTTCCTTTCAGGAATTTAACCTGGGGTACAGTCATGGATTCATTCTTTCCTTCATCTATACATGCAACAATTGAGCAAATATTTACTAAGCACCTATACTGTGTCAGACACTGTGCCAGGAACCCTCATGGAACTTAGAGTCTAGTGGAAGTAACAGGCAGTAAATAGCCGAACAAACTACATTTGCAATAGAAACTGAGCATAATTCTATGAAAGCGATAAAGAATGTACTATGTTGGATGATAATGGGAAAACAATAAAATAGATGAGGAATCTATGAGGAGGTAACACTTAAGGTAAAACTAAAGATGAGAAGGAAGCAGCCAGGATAAGGGCCAGAAGGAGAGCTCACTAAACAGGTATTAAAAAGGATGAAATCTATATATTTATGATAGCATTGTGCCAAGGGGAAAAATAGAGTGCTACAACATGTGACAGCTAGGGGTGTTTTCAAATGTATTTTACAACCATGCAGTTAAATTCAAAGCAGCCATTTGAAATTACTTATATGAGGATGTACAATGGTGCAGAAACATGTTCAAGTTCTAAATTAAATTGTTGAAAAATAAAATTATGTTTAAAAATCCATTAGGGAATTCCCTGGCGGCCCAGTGGTTAGGACTACGTGCTTTCACTGTCAAGGACGCGGGTTCGAGTGCTGGTTGAGGAACTAAGATCCTCCTGCAAACTGCGTGGAGCAGCCAAAAATTAAAAAAAAAATCCATTTGTTAAAAAATCCATTTGTATATTATAATCCTCCATTTTTTATTTATGATAATTATTTCTAAGAAGCAAAACTTGACACCATTTTTTTCTTTCTGCCTTTTTTTTTTTAACTTAAATGGTAGAGAATTTTGCCATTTTGTACCTCTTTTCTCTGTCCCAGGAAAATGAAACTTACTTCCTTTGTTCTCTTTGAATGACTGTGTCTCTATATTTTGGGGCACACAATGCCAGGTCCTCCTCTCCCAACCTCACCCTCAGCTGATGACTTTGCTCTCTATTTCACAGAGATAATAGAAATAACCAGAAGAGAATGTCCATTTGCTTCTACCATAGCATCCACTTGTTTACCTGAATCTGTGCCCATGTACATAGTTTTCTGTTAATATAAATGACTCTCCATGCTCCTAAAAAAGGCCCAATTCTCCAACTTGTGCACTGGATTCTAGTCCTTTCCAGCTATGGCAACATGACTTTCCTCTTTACAGCAAAACTGAGCAACATCACCCTATTTTCCCCCTTCCCCCGCCCCTGGCAACCACCATTCTGCTCCCTACAAGTTTGACTCTTTTAGAGTCCACATTATGAGTGCATATAGTATTTGTCCTTCTGTGTCTGGCTTATATAACTTAGGATAATATCCTCAAGGTTCAACCATGTTGTTGTAAATGGCAGGATTTCCTTCTTTTTTAAGGATAAATAATAATACTCTGTGTGTGCGCATCATATTTTCTTTATTGATCCATCAGAGGACAGTAATTAGGGTTGTTCTGGAGAATATATGCTTGCACAATGAACTCATTGAGATAATACTTTTTCCCAAAGAATATTTCCAAAGGAGTGAATGTCGTCAGTCAGCGTAGCAGAGCTGGGCTGTGTCAGAGCAAGATGTGGGGATCACTCTTTAGAAGGAGGATCATAAAGTATCCCACAGATTAGTATAAAATAGTAATAATAATATAAAAGGACAGTTATTACATTTGCTTGGCTTGCCTTTTGGTAAGTGTTACACGCAGAGGGGACTGGAAGCCTTTCAGTCAAAGTATGTTCTGACTTCAGAATTTTCCCATTCACTAGAATTCAATCTATATCTCAGGTCAGGTTAACACACCTCACTACCTGCTCTAAAGTGATCCAATCCAGAAAAAAAAAAAAAGATATCTGTCTTCTAATACAGAAACAGACACCCCAAGTGTCTTAGTGGTGAGTAAAACTAAGAACGCTTGAAGATGACATGAAGATAACCTGAAGATGACCCCCCCCTTACCTGGAGATGACCAGCCTCTAATGAAACCCTTACCTTGGAGAGAGATGCAGGGACATCCTTGAGGTTTAGTTGCATCAGATTCCCAATGATGGGAAGGGGAGTTGGGCCAGGGGGAAGCCTTCCCCCTTTGTGACTTTTCTTCCACACAAAAAGCAAAACCAGACAAGTGACACAAATCACAAGAGCAAGAGTAGTGATTTCCAGCAGTGCCATCTCAGCTACTCGATGTTGGTAACTGTTTGGATTGCTTGTTAGCAAAGTCTTGCACACACCCGGGGTATGACCTGCCAGCCAAAGGCTGGTCTGAGTTCTTGGACTTGGAAAAAAACAACCTGGAATTGGTTTTGGCCGTATTTACCTTCCTGAAGCTTGAGATTAGGGAGGATTCATATCTTTCCTACCTCTTGTTCACAAAATCTGCAACTTTTGATTTTTTAAGCCTCTCCATTACATGTACTATTTCCTTTTAGCACTAATGATTCATTAACTATAAAGCTGGGGGATTAAAAGGTACAAACTATTAGGTATAAAATACACGACAAGGATATATTGTATAACATGGGGAATATAGCCAATATTTTACAATAACTATAAAGAGTATAACTTTTAAAAAATTTTTCTAAACATTTTTTTTTGGGGATGTGGACCAGTTCTAAAGTCTTTATTGAATTTGTTACAGTATTGCTTCTGTTTTATGTTTTGGTTTTTTGGCCACAAGGCATGTGGGATCTTAGCTCCCTGACCAGGGATCAAACCCACACCCCCTGCAGTGGAAGGCGAAGTCTTAACCACTGGACCACCAGGGAAGTCCCTAACCTTTAAAATTTGTGAATCACTATATTGTACACCTGTAACTTAAATAATATTGTACAGCAACTATACTTCAATAAATAATTTTTTTTTTTTTTTTTTGTGGTACGCGGGCCTCTCACTGCTGTGGCCTCTCCCGTTGCGGAGCACAGGCTCCGGATGCGCAGGCTCAGCGGCCATGGCTCACGGGCCCAGCCGCTCCACGGCACATGGGATCTTCCCGGACCGGGGCACGAACCCGTGTCGCCTGCATCGGCAGGCGGACTCTCAACCACTGCGCCACCAGGGAAGCCCAATAAATAAATTTTTTAAAGCTAACAAAAAGAGCTTCCCTAGTGGCTCAGCGATTAAGAATCCGCCTGCCAATGCAGTGGGCACGGGTTCAATCCCTGGTCTGGGAAGATCCCACATGCTGTGGAGCAACTGAGCCTGTGAGCCACAACTGCTGAAGCCCACGCGCCTAGAGCCTGTGCTCCGCAACAAGAGAAGCCACCGCAATGAGAAGCCGGCGCACCGCAACGAAGAGTAGCCCCCCACCTCCCCACCACAGCTAGAGAAAGCCCGTGGGTAGCAATGAAGAACCAATGCAGCAAAACAATAAATTAAAAAGCTAACCAAAAACTTTTTTAATTGCAATCTACAATGATTGATTTTTAAGTGTTAAACTAACCTTATATTCCTAGGATGAACACCTCTTCTTTCTCATGATGTAATAAAACTTTTCTATTTTGCTGGATTTGATTTGCCATTACTTTGTTAGGGATTTTTGTACCTATGTACATGAGGAATATTGGTTTGCAATTTTGTTCTCTGTAATGTGTTTGGTTTTAATATCAGGTTTATGAGAGCCAGATAAAATAAGTAGGCAAATGCTCCATTTTTTTTCTTTTTAATAAAAGTTTTAAAATTTTTAATTAAAAGATTAGTATTATTTTTCCTGAAAAGTTTGATAAAATGCCACAGTGAAACAATCTGATGCCTTCCTTGTACGAAAATTTGTTATTAATTTATCTAATTAAAAAAAGAGTTCTAGAAATAGATAATGGTGATGATTGCACAAAATTGTGATCGTACTTAATATTACTGACCTGTACATTTAAAAATGGCTAAAATGGTAAATTTTATGTATATTTTATCACAATAAAGAAAAAAACCCGATTACTTAGTTGGTATTTGAAAACGTTATCTAACTTGTATTTGCATTTAAGGTAATTAATGCTTTTATTTATTCTTTGAGATAAATCTTACTATTAATAGTAATGTCTCAGAATCTAGACATTATCTTATGGGGAATTTGTTAAAATAAATATTTTTCAAAATCTAAAAAAGTCTACTGTTGTTTCCTACTAATTACAGAAAACATTAAAAAAATCTATTTAGCACTAAAATTCTTGTTTCAACTTTACTATTTTTCACTAATTTCAGAGCCATCTATTTCTCTGTATTTTCCCACAGCAGACTATTTGCTTCCATTAACCAACCTTACTGGCCTGCATTCATATATCCTTTAGCTGTGGGGCCACTAGGCTGGGATGCAGCCATAGCCGATGATGGGTTTGTGCATGAAGAACCCAGGCATAGGTAGCTTAGGGACTTCATATATTAATACATTGCTGTATTCCTTCTGGCACTTTCTGTGAAACCAGTGTCCACTGATGCTTACGCTCAGTTGTTTGCAAGCATTTGTTTGCAGACATTCCACAATGAGGTAAATTATTGACTTTGAAATGTTTGAAAAGTTAGAACTTTAATGTTCTGGACATTGAAAGCAAGTGAATAAACAGAGTGGACTGGTAAACATGTTGGAAAAGGGAAGTTTTAAAATTACCTAATCAATTTCCCTGCTTAAAAATCTTGAAAGCGTTTGTTTTTTTTTTTTTTTTTTTTTTTTTTAATTTTTGTTTTTTAATGGACTTTTCCTTTTATTACTAAGGCTTTATATTTCTAGAGCAGTTTCCGGTTCACGGCAAAATTGAGCAGAAGATACAGAGCTCCCATATACTCCCTGCCTCTCACCATGAAAGTCCTGAACCAGAGTGGTATATTTGCATGTGTACGTCCAGTTGTTCCAGCACCATTTGTTGAAAAGACTATCTTTTCTCCATACTGCCTTTGTTCCTTTGTCAAAGATCGGTTGACTATATTTATGTGGGTCTATTTCTAGACTCTTTTCTGTCCCACTGATCTACTTGTCTCTTCTTTTGCCAATACCACACTGTCTTGATCACTGTAGTTTTATAGTAAGTCTTGAAGTTAGGTCATGGCCTCAACTTCATTCTTCACTATTACACTAGCTATTCTGAGTGTTTTACCTCTCCATATATACTTTAGAATCAGTATGTCAGTATTCATAAAATAACTTGTTGGGATTTGATTTGGGATTGCATTGGATCTATAGATCAAGTTAGGAAGAAGTAACACCGACAATACTGAGTGTTCCTATACATGAACGTGGACTATCTCTCCATCTATTTAGTTCTTCATTGATCTCTTTCATCAAAGTTTTATAGTTTTCCTCATATAGATCCTGTAGATACATATTTTGTTAGATTTATACCTATTTCATAGTTTGGGGTGCTAATATAAATGGTATTGTGCTTTAAATTTTTAATTCTGAAATGTTTTGCTTGAAAGATTTCTAACCTTCGGAAAAATCCCTGGTATGTAACAAGACTCAGAAGGCCCACCATGATCCTCTCCCCTCTTGACACCTACCTCACCAGTCTCATTTTTTGGTGCTCCTATTCTCACTGATAATGTTATACCTGTACTAAACTTTGGTCCATTCCTGGAAGGTTCTTGAACTGAGGTCTTCACGTTATAAGGCTTCACATGTGAGCTTTCATTTTTTAAAGTAACAGCTTTATTGAGATATAATTCACATACAATTCACCCTTTTAAAGTATACAGTTCACTTTGTGTGGACATGTTTTAATTCTTCTGGGTAGATACCTAGAAGCAGAATTGCTGGGTCTTATGGTAACTCTTTGCTTAACATTTTGAGGAACTGTCAAAACATATTCCAAAGTAGCTGTACCATTTTACATTCCTACTAGCAGTGTATGAGGATTCCCATTTCTCCCCATCCTTGCAAACAACTGTTATTGTCTTTTTTGTTACTGCCATTCCAGTGGGTATAAAGTCCTATCTCATCGTGGTTTTGATTGGCATTTCCCTAATGACTAATGATGTTAAACATCTTTCATGTTCTTATTGGCCATTTATATATCTTCTCTGAAGAAATGTCTATTGAGATCCTTTGCTCATTAAAAAAAAATTTTGTAGAATTTTTGTTATTCCCTGATCTTTAACTGGCTAGCATACCTTCTCGTTCTTTATCTCCCCCTTCTCTTTCTTTACACTACCAGTAGTACATTCTTCCCATTTGTATAGCCTCATCATAGTTGGAATTGTTTGATTAAGGTCTACCTTCCCATGAGACTGTTGATTCTAAGAGAACAAAGACTATGTCTTATTCACTATTGTTTTGTTCATTGTTGGTCCAACACTTAACACATTTTAGGTTTCCTGGCACATACCAGGCACTTGAACACTTGAATTGTATTCAATTTGATGCTCACATTGTTTCTCCTGTTGTGTCAGGAGGGCTGCTGTCTCCACTGAGGTTTTAGGGGTCACCTCCTCTCTGACCATTTGTGCTCCTCTCTTCCATTGGTTGAGGGTTGTCCCTCGGGATATTAATTCTTGTGCATATCTGAGTTGAATACATCTGCAGAATGACTGCAGCTTCCATAGTATGGGAGGAACCCTGCAGTGAAAAACAACATGTTAATTGCCTGCATGGCACTGTTGAGGCATGGGGACCCAGTGAATTGCATTTTAAAATACAATAGCATCTGGTGCTCCCATTGCCTGGAACACATTCCACCATTACCATCATTCTCTTCAGTTGCCTGGCTGCCTCCTGTATATCCTTAAAAATGTAGCTCAGATCTGACACTGCCTCCTAGAAACCACCAGGCTGTGGTGACCCCCACCTGTACTCCTTGCATCCAGTGTTCTGCCTGCTGTGGTACTTACCACACTATCATACTTGCCTATTTATTTGCTGTACCATCCAAACCGCACCCCCCTCCACCACAAGGCTAAAAGTCTTTTTTGTTGCCTCAGCAACTAGCGCATACTAGATACCCAGTAAATATTTACAGAAAGAAAAGGAAAGATTTAAAAATACTTCAAGATAAAAAATTGAAATAGCTGGCGTCTTAGTCTGCTCAGGCCGCTATAACAAAATACCATAAACTGGGTGGCTTAAACATTCATTTCTCAGTTTTGGATACTGGGAAGTCCAAGACCAAAGTGGTAGCAGATTTGGTGTCTGGTGAGAGCTCTCCTCCTGGTTTGCAGATGGCCTTCTTGTTGTGTCCTCATGTGGCCCAGCGAGACATCTCTTCTTATAAGACATCTCTTCTTATAAGTAGACATCTCATCTACTTCTATTTATGAAGGCTCCACCTTAACAACCTAATTATTGGGTTGGCCAAAAAGTTCCTTCTGTTTTAAAGTAAAAATAAAAGACACATTTTTCATTTTCACCAAGAACTTTATTGAACAACGTATTCACCATTTTGTTCCACTACCTTCTGCCATTTTTCAGGCAACTTCATAATTCCATCTTCCCCAAATTTTTTATCTTTTTGAGCAAAGAACTATTCCAGATGCCTTTTACATTCTTCCAGGGGATTGAAATTTTTTCCATTAAGAGAATTTTGTAAAGACCGAAATAAATGGCAATCTGAAGGTGCAACGTCTGGTGAATATGGCGGATGAATCAGAACTCCCCAGCCAGGCTGTAACAGTTTTTGCCTGGTCATCAGAGAAACATGCGGTTTTGTGTTATCCTTATGGAAGATTATGTGTTTTCTGTTGACTAACTCCAGACGCTTTTCATGGAGTGCTGCTTTCAGATGGTCTAATTGGGAGCAGTACTTGTTGGAATTAATTGTTTGATTTTCCAGAAGGAGCTCATAGTAGAGGACTCCCTTCCAACCCCACCATATACACAACATCACCTTCTTTGGATGAAGACCAGCCTTTGGGGTGCTTGGTGGTGGTTCATTTCGTTTGCCCCACGATTTCTTCCTTTCCACATTATTGTACAGTATCCACTTTTCATCACCCATCACAATTTGTTTTAAAAATGCAACGTTTTCGGTGCGCCACAACTACTGAGCCTGTGCTCTAGAGCCCGCGAGCCACAACTACTGAAGCCCTGAACCTAGAGCCCGTGCTCCACAAGAGAAGCCACTGCAATGAAGAGTAGCCCCCGCTCACCACAACTAGAGAAAAAGCCCGCACACAGCAACGAAGACCCAACGCAGTCAAAAAAAAAAAAAACAAAAAAAACGGAGCGTTTTCATTATGTTTCAGTAGAGCATGGCATGTGGAAATACGGTCAAGAAGGCTTTTTTCGCCTAACCTATGTGGAACCCAAACATCAAAGCGATTAACATAACCAAGCTGGTGCAAATGATTTTCAACACGTGGTATAATGTTGTTTGTTCTCAATTAGTGTCTGGATTTGATCGCTATCAACTTCAACTGGTCTGCCTGACCGTGGAGCATCGTCCAGCAAGATATCTCCAACACAAAACTTTGCAAACCACTTTTGACACGTTCAATCAGTCACAGCACCTTCTCCATACACTGCACAAATCTTCTTTTGAGTTTCAGTTGTGTTTTTACCTTTCTTGAAATAATAAAGCATAATATTCCGAAAATGTTGTTTTTCTTCCATCTTCAATATTAAAATGGCTACACAAAAATTCACCAATTTTCATAAGCTTTTCTTCAACCACACTGATATGACAGCTGTCACAATACAATCTAACAAAATTGTTTCGAAAGAATTTAAAGACAACTAAGCGGGGGTTTCCCTGGTGGCGCAGTGGTTGAGAGTCCGCCTGCCGACGCAGGGGACATGGGTTCGTGCCCCGGTCCAGGAGGATCCCACATGCCGCGAAGCAGCTGGGCCCGTGAGCCATGGCCGCTGAACCTGCGCGTCCAGAGCCTGTGCTCCGCAGTGGGAGAGGCCACAACAGTGAGAGGCCCGCGTGTTGCAAAAAAAAAAAAAAAAAGACAACTGAGCGCTACTAGAGCCATCTTATGGAAAAAAGCAAACGAACCTTTTGGCTAACCCAATATCTGTCAAAGGCCCCACCTCCAAATACCATCACATGGAGCATTAGGGCTTCAACATGACTTTTAGGGGAACACATTCAGCCTGTAGCAGATGGAAGGTAGAAAAATGGATAGAAAGAGGTAATAGGAGAAAAACATGAAAGGCACTAATTCCAAAGAAACATGGTAAGGAAAACAAGTAAAATGTCATTCCGAGTTATATAATAATGGACACTTGGGGGAGTGAGCAATGAATTAACAGTAAATTAGTTTAAAATGCTTACACAAAGACAAGAGACCAGAGGATAGCCGAGAAGCTGGCCCAGCTTGTTGAGATGTTCCTGGAGGGCTGCGGTTGAGATTTAAAATCCAGCTAGCTTAGGTCACTGCTGCTGAAGACATAATTCAATGTGTGTTTTCTGATGCACTTGTATGTATCAGGCACTGTGCTCTCTGTCCATCACAGGAATTTACAGGCTACTCAGAGACAAACATATATCGACTCCAATAGGCTGGGTGAACTAATGCACCCCAACAAACACCACGTGCAAATCACTATTCCAGGTGCATAAACAGATCTTGCTGAACCCACTGAAGAGCTCTGTAAGAATATGTAAACAAGTTCAGAGATATTAGGTAATTTCCCATGGTTACACACTAAGCCCTGACGTGGACACTCTAGCCTAACTTCTATGTCCTTTTTTCCCCACTACTCACTTACCTGCCTTTCACATTCATCCTTTTTGTTCACACAACGTAACTGACCAACTCATATGGGCCAGGCACTGTGCAAGGCATGAGCAACAGATACCATCCCAGGGAAGAGCATGGTCACAGTCCCTGCCCCCCAGGTAGCTAAACATTTGTGAGAACAGACATTAAGCAGGTAATGTGAGGCGTGTGGAGTGTTACAAACAGGGAAACGTGGGGTGCTGACCTGAGCAAGCAGTTCCGGAAGACCTCTCTGAAGAAGTGAAGACTCTTTAGGAGTTAGCAAAGTTGGAGCTACAAGGGAGAAAAAGTAGGCCAGGTGGATGGAATAATACATGCAAAGGGACAGAGAGAAGGTACATTCAAGGACTTGGGCTGGAGAGGTGTGTATACACTTGGGACTTAATCCTAAAGCAATCAGAAGCCACAACGTCTAATTCACAGAATTCCTTCCCCACAGCAAGAGGCAGAAATCACTTAATTCTAAATCACTTCATTTTAAGACGTACCAAAAGCCTACAGGATAATTAGTTTGAATTAAATTTCCCTGGTTTGTAGCCACAGATGTAGGATACTATGGGGTTGGATCCCATAGGAACCCGAGTAAAAGGGCTGCTTTCCCCAGCACTCCCAATTATCAAGCCCTGATGCCCCAACAGCACTGTGAAATTGTCCCCAGGAGGGAATGTTGAGAGCTTGAGCAGAGCAGGTCCAACCCTGGTTCCTGGGTTAACATCTGAATTAGTGAGGTTAATTATATCATACCATTGCCAGTTATAATCTATACAGTTTGTCTTTTCTCCACCTCAAGATAATGTCCCCTCCCCTCCTCAGTGTAAGTATTTCAGCTCTCAGGCAGTCTCCGAGGGGCACGATGCTCCATCCTCCCTCTTCCCTCCTCTGCTGCTGGCTGCATCCCACAAGGAATCAAAACACCCCTTGTTAAATTCCGTGAGTCAGGAAAGAATGGAAATCCTGCTTTCAAAATTCTTACACGAGGCTTCTGGGAAAAGTGTAAGGAGAGCGTCTATAGTTAAGTTAAAGTAGTAAATAAACTGGCTCCGAGCTGAAATGGGCAGGACAGCCTGAGGAGCAGGTTAAGCAACAGAGAAAGGAGACATATGGGAAAAACACAAATCACTGATAGTAAAATAATTTTATTTAGTTTCTTTTTTAAAAAAGGTAGCATTTCACATATAAATTTAGACTTCAAGATTACCAAAAGGAACATCCCTGAAGGTGGGGCGGGGCGGGGGCAGACTTTGAGCCCCAGTGAGCACAGGGAAGCACATTCCACGGAGAGTTTAAGCAGAAGTCCTTTCTTGAGAACTTCACAGTGCTACTTCCCTGTTCCTCAACTCTGCCACCAGAGACTGTGGTTTGTAAGAAAACCCATATTCATCACTTTGGGGCAACAGTTTTTAGCTCATGGGAATAGGAAACATCTCTAGGAATGAAAGCACAAAGGTCAATGATCCAGGGCTTCCCTGGTGGCGCAGTGGTTGAGAGTCCGCCTGCCGATGCAGGCGACACGGGTTCGTGCCCCGGTCCGGGAAGATCCCACATGCCGCGGAGCGGCTGGGCCCGTGAGCCATGGCCGCTGAGCCTGCGCATCTGGAGCTTGTGCTCCGCAACGGGAGAGGCCACAGCAGTGAGAGGCCCGCGTACCACAAAAAAAAAGAAAAAAAAAAAAAAAAGAAAAAAAAAAAGGTCAATGATCCAGATTTCCCACAACAATCATTATTTATATGCAGCAACAATATATGACAGGTAAAGAGTTTATTATATAGTTCCAAAAATCTTTTAAAAAGGGCTAGAGAACACAAAATTCATTCATAAAGAGAATGTATATAATTAAATGAGCAAAAACAAAAAAATTATTCTTTCCATATTACAAATGCCTTTATAGGATAAGGCCCTGGGAAAAGACCTCAAATCTGGGACTCCTTTCCCGTATTAAGTGTCTGGCACAACCCAGAAGCTGTCATGAGACTGACAGTTAGCTTAAAGGTTTCTGGAAGTGGTCCCATGACTTTTCTGTCTGGCTTGAACACAGTGTACACAAATGGTGTCTTAAACTGTGTAAACTCAGGCCTAACTACAGGGCACACTGATTCAAGAAAGTTAATCTTAAGATTAAAAAAACATCCAGATGAAACAGATCTCCCATAGCCACAGGCTAACTCTGTCATCCTCTCATGTAAGTTTAAATCCACTGGCTGCCTAGGAAGTCAGTGGAATAATCCTGATAATCCTGATCTCCTAGTTGAGGTGGAAGCTGCGGAACAACTTAGATTTCAGCATCTCAGGGCCAGGAGGGAAGGAGGCAAAGATGACCAAGGGTGCTTTCTAGGTTACTCCTTGATCCACCCGGTGGGCTCCTGATGAGTGTTGAGAAGGAGAACCCGTGGGCCAGTAACCATGGCAGCCCCAGGATCTGACCTTTAGGCAGAGGTACCGGGGCAAATGAATGTACCCCAAATCCAGTTTTAAAAATAAAAACTTCCTGCAGTTATGATACAACACTGTGCAGTGAAC
Organism: Globicephala melas; assembly: GCF_963455315.2. Classification (NCBI taxonomy): domain Eukaryota; kingdom Metazoa; phylum Chordata; class Mammalia; order Artiodactyla; family Delphinidae; genus Globicephala; species Globicephala melas. Next base: position 27,861,269 of record NC_083329.1, on the reverse strand, counting down.
AGCTAGGAACTGGATGCTGCTTCTATTTCTGGTTAAAGTCCTGTTGCACTCTTGGCCAGAGCGGAGAGGTGACATAGAAGGAGTTGTCTGAGCCTAAAAACCAGGCACCTTAGTCACACATGGCCTGGGCAGTGACAGAGATAGTCATCACCCAGTGGAGGGGTATGTATGGCCCCCAGAGCTTTGGTTCAAAGCAAAGGTTTCATCTCACCCAAAACTTCAAACTAAGCTCTATCTCTGAGCCTACTAATGCAATAAACTAATGATTAGGAATCTCTATGAAGAATCTCTGATTGGGTGGCAAGGTGCATGTCCCAGCAGGCCACCATCTTGACTCTAGGAAAACAAAAAGGTGCAAATCGTATCAAGTAAATAGTTGCTCAAGTGGAAGATCATTTCCTGGGGAACTTCAGCGGACTAGATGCTACTCACATGGATGAATGCTGGGACTAGACCCAAAAGAGAAAGCCTGGGTCCTGGCATAATCAGTCTTCTTTACACTTACCACATCCTGGCCGCCTTTTCTCTGACCTCCTATCTCTTGAATGACTGAGCACACATTTCCCCGGGGACCAATGTAAACATTATCCAATAGATCTCAGCTTAGAAAAACACAGCTTGTTAAATATTTAGTGTTTAACATTCCAGTGCAGGCAGTATGTTAGCATCAGATTTTCCCTCATTCATGAGTACCAGTTTAGAAACGAACATACACAGGATATTTGATAAAACTGCACCTGAAAAGACCATCTGGGTGCCAGACAGCTGGCTCTATCCTGCAATCAGCTGATAAACCAGGACTACCACAGGAAAGGCAGAACAGACGGAGCATGAGTTCTCTGTAAATCTGAAGTCGTATAACCATCGTTCCCACTTAACCCCTCGGGCCATATCTTGATATGGGAGAACATTTCCACCTGTTGCATCAACCTGTGCTCTCCTTGTTTTGGATGGGGCTCTCTCCGGAGGGCTCAAGAGCCTCCTTAGAGGGGAGAGAGCTTTTTCTTCCAGTCCTAACCTCTGAATATTTCAAAGCACAAGAGGAGTCCACGAACATGCTAGGGATGTTGCTGCCAAAGTAGATCTTACTGTTAGAAGCAATGGCCTGGTACCTTTTGAGCTCCAGATATTCCGGGGTCAATTTGTGCTGTGAGAGGCAAACAAGAGCAAAGGCATCAGAACACTTTGGTGCAATAGTCACTGCTCTCTTTCCTTACACAGATTTTCCCTATTGTTCTCCTGAATATCATTCCTCAATTGTGAATTGCTACCAATGACCCTCTCTCACTTTGAAGTGTGGCTATCACATTGACAGCATTTTTCAGAATGGCATAAAACTACTGCCCCTTTCAGCATAAGGCTCACATCAATGACAAAGTCTTGACACTTGTGCCTGGGCAGCTTTTCCCATGACAGATTTGGATCCCTGGTTTGGAAACTGAAATTTCTCATCTTGCCTTCATCTTGACCAAATTCCGTTCTGTTTCTATAGAGTTGTGTCCTCCAATATGTTAAGTTTATTTCTAAATTTACACTGGATTTCAAAGCACTGACAACTCTCGTTCTGACAAGCTACCGTATCTTCAGACTTCTGAATATAGATTATGTTGCTCCTTCCTAAATGGAAAAAGTTTAAGCCCTGTCTATACCTTAAATCTTGACTCTAACCTTTCAGACTGCATCATATACCTTAGCAACCTCCTTCTCAACTTTTCCTCTGTTCCACTCTACTGTATAATTATTAACCTTATAAACCTTGGTCATATCCTTCCCTATATCCTTCCCTTCTCAGACTACAAGGGGTTCTAGCTGACTTTTAATTAAATAATTCCTACTAACTAGGTCTGTACTCTCTAGACCTAAACTTACCCCAGTCCCTATACAAAAATTGTTCACCCACACATCACCCAACTTCCTTTCTCAAATTACCACATATGAAATTCCTCATGACTAGAGTATTTTTTAAATCCAACAAACAAGCAGTACTCAACTGGGGGCATTTGGAAACGTGTGTGTGTGGTGGGGGGTGTGGATTGTTAAAATAATTGGTGAGCACTACTGACAGTTTAGCAGCCAAGGGCCAGAATGCATGAGATAGGCTTCAATAATGAAAAAGTATCTCACCCCAAGATGCTAAGAATGTCTGATGAGAAACTCTGCTCTAAACAAGCTTAGCATCTACCCCAAAGGTCTACCTGATCTGGGAAGCAATTTTAAATGAACTTTACTCCTCTCCTGTCACTCCTGTCATTTCAGAAGACCTTTAACTTTCCTGATTATTGAGCCCTTATACAGCAGGACAAATGGATGAATTTATGGCATTTGACCTGGGTTTATATATCTGCTTGCCTTTGTCCTAGCTCCCCACTTTTATAAAGAACTATACAAAGTTCTCTACCCATAGAATGTGCAACATATGTCTTTCCAAGTGGCTGGCCAATTCTAGAGGGTGTGATGGTAACTACCCTTCCTTGACACTGGATAAAATCGCCTCCATCGTGTTAGAACCCCCACAGGCGAAAGCAAAAACTTAACCTATATTACTAGGAGAGTGACACAGAGAGCCAGTCACCTTGTTTGAAGTGGCATATTTGTGTGCGGCATAATACTCAGCATCTGCTTTCGCCTTCTCTCGGGCCAGGAACGCAGCATCTAGTAAGCAAAACAGTCGGTGTTTAAAACAGAGCAAAGTTGCAATCCATTTCCTCAGCTGGGTAAGAGTTCAGACTCTACCTTAAGTAGAAGCCCCTTTATCCACTGATTGATATTCCAATCATTCACTTTACTTTAAAGGCATAAAACAACATTTGCAGTTTTCAAATCCCAGTCCCCAGACAACTCCTTCTCAAAGGGGAATACTCTTGTCAATATCAAGTTTAACTCTCAGCCCGTCTGAACCCACTTCATTTTCCACCTTAAGTTGCTCCTTCTTTCCTCCACCCCTCATCACCTAAAGCCTCACACCCCACCCAGGCTCTAGGCTTTAAGTATTAATAATTAAGTCCAGACATGAGAGCTCTGCTCTATTTATTTGCACTGTCTCCATCCCCTTCAAATCTGATTCAGAATCAGTTAATGTAGAATGATAGGTAGCATCATCATATAAGCAAAAGAGGTTGAATATATGGTCTTCAAGACAGTGAGCTAAGAACATCGACATCCCGCTATGTGTAATCAAGAGTTTGGGAGCCTCTACGACAATCAGGGCTTCTTTTTTCCCCAGCTAATTGTTTGGTTATTTTTTTAGTTGACGGGTAGAAAAGAAACTGGTGGTGGTGGGGCTTCTTATCTTGTATATTCTTTAAAACTGATTACTTTGCCTGAGAACAAATAAGCCCCAACTTAAGGATGGAAAATGAAAGGCTGGGTTTCCCATAGTCACAAACCAAACAAAAGAGCTAGATACACAATGGCAATTAAAAAAAAAATTTGTCTAGAATATCAGGCCAGCTACTTCCTCCAGACCACCCACCATAACCCAGACCCAGTCCCTGAGACAGAGAAGCAGTTCAGGATGGTCAGAGCCTCTTTTCTCCCTGAGGTACCTTCAATTTCAGAAATGCGCTTTTCAGTTTCTTTCTCCATCACCTTCTGCTGAAACCGAATTTTTGCCACTTGTGCAATCTTCTCTGCTTCTATAATTATACACAAAACAAGATCTTCAAAAACACTTCTCTAGTTCCAGAGGTACTTAGAAACATGAGCACATAGTCTAACAATTATATTAAGGTTTTATGGGCTCATTGTTTCATTGTTTTATCTATTCAGACTATAAACAACTCAACAGAAAAAAGGGAATTTATTTCCTACTTCACTGTTCTATTTTGACAGTGCTTGTTTTGTAGGAAGGAAGAGTACAAAAGGTGACAGTTCCAGTCCTTCATGGGATTAAATGGCAATGGTCCACAAGCTAATGGGGAAAAAAAAGATACTTCATGAACGTTCTCAGAACAAAAACAGAGCAACACAAATGTATGGCAACATAGGACAATTATATAATGTGGCAGGAGAAAGAAAGAATATGGAAGATAAAACAAGGAAGACCTTCTGGAAGAAATCTTAAAGAAAATAACAGACATGACCTATAAGGACCTGGCAGAAAGTGTAAACAAAAACAAGATATACGAATTAGCATAGCAAGTCGAAGTTGAAGAGGTGATAAAGAGCCAGCTGATAAAAGAAGACAACAAAAAAATTACAGAGAGGGCTGGAAGACCCCTGTTTTGAGTGACAGGCTAAGGAATTTAACTTTAATATATACTCAGGATCAACTGTTATGTAACCATCAGGGAAATGATGTGATGAAGGGGAGGAGGAGTATTCTGACTACTGTAGAAGATAAAAGAGAAAGCAGGGTAATTCACCTGAGAATGTGAAAACAAGTGTTGGGAGTGAACAAGGTAGCTGCAGCAGGCAATTACAGGCAGGGAAAACAAAACATCCTTAGGAAATCTCTGGCTTAACCAAAGGATTCAGGACCAGGGAAGAAAGACTCTAATTATATTTTCAATACAATCACTGCAATTCTTGAAGAACATTCTCAATTCTCCTTTTCAGCCAAAGAAGTTGAATTTTAACATATCTTCTCCTTTGCCTCTGGAGGAAATGTATAATGGAAAGAACATTTCCAGGTGGTTTCTTCTTTCCATAAGGCAGGATCCTTTACCAGCTCCTCCAGGGCATACTTCCCTATCTCCCCATCAGCATAAAATCAATCTATCACCATACCATCCTAAAAGTAGGCTGTGTTCAGCTGAACTAAAAATTTAGCTATAAGCAGAAACTCAAGATAAAATTTGAATAGAAAGTCAGGAATCTGGAGCCTGCAGCTAGAACCCAGAGAATGGTGTATCAACATGGGGAACTGATGCAGTAATCCCATTTCACAATGTTCTCTGATGTGTGGGCATAAAGCAATAAAGAGCATGACCAAACCTCTAGTTCTAGAAAAATGGTGGAGTAGGCTAATGAGAAACCCTTCCAACACCTTAAAATGCTAGATAAAATATAACAAAATTGTTTTCTAATGTATAATTGAGATCATAAGAAAGAATGAGAGATCCTCAAGAGAGACAAGTGAAGAGAGAGCTGAGAGCTTGTATGGTGGCAGCCCTGGGAGTGGTTATTAGACTAGTAAGAGAAAGGGCCTTGGGCTATTGCCCAGCAGGGCCAGGAGATGAGGCCTTGAGATGTTAAAACTGAAATTCCCCTATAAAACCCGAGGACCTGCTAAAGGGCTGCAACTCTACCCACCAGCCCAGTGGCATATCATAGTGAAACTAGAGAATATGCAAAGATAGAGAAAATTCTTTTTTTTTTTTTAACAGAGAAAATTCTTAAAAGTAAAAAGAGGAGGAGAAGCCAAACAAAAACAAAATACTACTGCCAAAGTGACAAAGAAAAGTAACTTTAGTTGGGCTTAGAACTGTAGGCTAAATTACCATTCAAGAATGAAATAAAAGTATTTCAGACTAAGGAAGACTGAATAAATTTTCCAGTCCCTAGCCTTTACTGAAAAAAGCTAGCAGAAAAAAAGAATGAATTGTCAGAAGCAATGGAGAGGAAAAAATTACACAACATATTTAAATCAAAATAAAATATTTACTGTAGGAATCAATGATGATAATAATCAATGGGGGAATAAAAACAACATGAAACTAAAATACTAGGCAACAATAATATGTAAAACTGGAGGACAGTGATAAGAGTTGAAGCATCCTAAGATACTGTTCAAGAAGAGGATGGAAAGAATGATTAGACTCTGTCAAGTCAGGTATGCTTGTTAACATTTTACAGGAAACAACTAGTTACAAATTCTAGAAATAGAATGTAAAACTTCCAATCAAGTAAAAGGAAGAAAATAATAAAGAAAATACAATCAATTCAATACCAATCAGAAAAGAAGGGAAAAAGAAGCATGGTAAATGGCACAAAATTAAATGATACAAACAAGTCCAAATATAGCAGTAACCACAATAAATATAAAAAGACTAAACTCACCAGTTAAAAGACAGATTCTCACATTGGATAAGATAACAAAATCCAGCTATATGCTGTTTACAAGAGACACACCTAAAACATAATGACATAGAAAAGTTGAAAGTAAAAGGATGTGAAAAGACACATCAAGAAAATAACTAACCAAGAGAAATCTGTCATAGCTATATTATCATCAGACAAAATAGACCTTAAGCCAACAAGCATGTCTGGCTATAAAAGAGGGTTATTACATAACTGGACCAATTCTCCACAGAGATGTAAATCCAGTTCTGAAACTAAACATTCTTAATGATATAGCCCCAGAATACATAAAGAAAAAAAGTTTTAAGTCAAAAAATTCATGGTCATAGTGCGAGATTTTAACACACCTCTCTCAGTAATTGATAGCTCAAGAAGGCAAAAATTAGAAGAATACAGAAGATGTGAACAATACAATTCATAATCCTGACATAACGAATATGCAGAGAAACCTGCATCCAACAAATAGAGAATATACATTCAATCTTTTCAAGCACACATAGAACATTTACCAAAAAAGGACCACGTACTGATAATCCACAAAACAAACTTCAACAAATACTTAAGAATCCATATAACGGATATTTTCTGACTACAATGCAATAACATTGGAAATCAACAATAAAAAGGTAGCCCCCTGAGAACCAATTAGAAACTGAAAAATATACTTTTAATAATTCATGAGTCAAAGAAGAAATAATGGACTTTTTTTTTTTAATGAAAACCAAACACCAATAAATAAACTACATTCAAAACTTGTGGATATACCTAAAAGCAGAACTTAGAAGAAAATGTATAATCTTACGTTTCCATTAGAAAAGACTTTTTTAGTCTTTTAGTTTTTACTAAAGAATTTAGTAACTCAAAAAGTTAGAAAAGAACCAGTGAGTAAAATAAATAAATAATAAAAAATAACTGTAAATAATAATCGAAAAGAAAGTGACTAAAGAATCAACCAAATCAAAATTTAGTTCTCTGAAAAGATGCATAAAACAGACCTCTGATCCAGCAAAACAGAAGGCACAAATAAACAATATCAGGAATGAAAAGGGGCATACAGATTTGGTAGAGGGTTTAAAAATCGTAAGAGAACTTTACAAATTTATGCCCCCAAATTTGAAGTAACAGATAAAATGGAGAATTTTCTAGAAAGTATAACTACCAAAACTGACTTAAAAAAGAAACAAATACCTTACACACTACAGAAATTAAATCAGTAGGTTAAGTGTTGCCATAAAAATCAAACAAGCATACAAAAACACAAACCCCACTAGACCAAGATGGTTTTTATAATTGAGTTCCACCATACCTACAAAGAGGAAGTAAAACATATTTTATACAAAATGCTCCAGAACACAGAAAAAGAAGAAATGCTCTCCAACTCATTTTGAGGCTAGTATAACCATGATACAAAAAACAAACAAAAAAACCCTCAAAAACTTGAGAGTAAGAATATAAGAAAAAAAAAAGCTGACCATTTATGAAAATAAAAGTGAAAAATTAAAAGAAATTATTAGGGTAAAACTCCTACTTCATGGTCAAGTGAATTTATCCCAGGAAGACAAAATAATTCAGTAAGAGAAAATCTATTAATATAATTCACCATATTAATTGCTTTAAAAAGAAAAATTATATGGTCATCTCGACAGATTTAGAAAAAAACTCTAAAAGTTTTAGCAGTCATTCATGATAAAAACCCTTGGCAAGCAAGAAACAGAAGGAAATGTCATTAACCCGATAAAAGTTAAGTATAGCAAACATCACTGGGACTGTGTATATAAAGTTAGGAGCAAGACAAGAATGCCTGTCACCATCTTTCTTTTCAACACTTCACTGGAAGTCATAGCCTAAAGCAGTAAGGTAAGAACTAAAAGGTGTGGGAGTACAAAGAAAAAACCAGAACTGTCCTGATCTGAAGACAATATGATTACTTGGGAAATCCAAGAGACTATTAGAAACAACAGCATTTTCGGCAAGACTGCTAAATGAAAAAATTAACAGCATACCTATACAAAAGTAAAAACCAGTTTGAAAATATGCCTTGAAAAAAGAGCCTATTTATAATAGCAAAAAATTTGAGGAATATATAGGAATAAATCTCTAACAAAGAGTGTGTAAGAACTTTGAGAAGAAAATTATGATACTTTTTTGAAAGACCATTCTTTCATTTTTCATTCTCATAAATGGAGAAATATAACAGATTTATAAAACTCAATATCATAAATATTGTAATTCTCTCCAAACTGATGTACTATATACAAGTAATGTGATTACAATCAAAACCCTAACAGTATTTTATGGAACTTGAGGAGCTGGTTCTAAAATTTATTTGGAGGAATAAAGGGCCTGGAATAGTCCAATACAACTTTAGAAATAGGAACAGTTTCGAGGAATAGTTAAGAAGGAACTTGCTCTCCCAGATAGCAAGACTTAAAATGAAAGCTACAGTAATTAAAGCAAGGTATTACTGTAAAAGGATAGACCAAGAAATTGAAAGAAAATGGAAACCCTAACAACAGAACAAATTATATGTAGGATCTTATTATATGACAGATGTGGCATTAGAAATAAGTACAGGAAATAAGAAACTACTCAATAAATAGTCTAAGACAATTGGCTTGCCATTTGGAAAAAATTAAACTGAATTTCTATGTCACACTAAACATTAAAATAAATTCCAGATGGACTCAAGACCTACATATGAGAAACTTTAAAACTTTCAGAATAAAATTATTACTTTGGGGTTGGGGAAGAATTCTTAAAACAAGATAGGAAAAGCACAAACTGGAAAGGAAAAGACTGATAAATTTGATTACATGAAAATGAAATATATATGTATGTCAAAGACATCATAAAGTTCAAAGACAAGCCACAAATTGAGAGATGATATTTGCAATGCATAAACCTGGGAAGGGATTAATATCCAGAAGATACAAAGAACTTCTACAAATCAGTTTAAAAAAGTAATCAAATAATGGGCTAAAGATATTAACAGGCAATTCACATACTAAAAAAAGGGAAACCCGAATGACCCATAAACAATACTCAAGTTTACTAGTAACTGGGAAAACTCGTATCAAAATTATGTGATACCATGCCCATCATCAAACTGGTATACATTTTAAAAAATCTGATAACTCCAAGGGTAGAGGACGATGTGTGGAAATGGGAAGTGAATACGGCAGCACAGAAATTGAAACTCAAACACTGCTGAGGAGAGGGTAAAATGGAGAAAGCACTTTGGAGAGCAATTTGGCAGCGTGTTGTAATTTGAAGATGTGTGTATCCTATGACCCAGCAATTCTACTTCAAGATATGCATTCTAGAGCAGTGCTTCTCAAACTACCTGTGGGAAAGCATTTTTTTTTGTATTTCAATATTTTATAAATTATAATGAGTTACTAGAAAAATATTAAAAAAGAAAAACATAAGTTCCAGTTTTTTATTAGATTCAACAGACAATAAAATTACTGTGTTAAAATGCTTTAAGAACTTCTAACACTCATTCTCAATTTCCATACTCATCTCATTGTGGATCCAAAACAAAAAGCCGGTGACAGGGCACCGACCCACATCACATGTGGAGTGGCACTTCTCTAGGAAAACTCTTGCATGTGTGCAGAGAGACATGGATAAGGGTATTACTGCAGAACTGTCTGTAATAAGGAAAAACCAGAAACTAACTCATTAGTAATCCATCAGAATCAAATGAGGCTCACTCATAGAATGAGATACATACAGAGCAGTTAAAAATAAACTAGATCTACATGTATCAATATGAATAAAACTCAAACAATGTTAGTAAAAAAATGAAGTTGTGAAATAAAAGGTGGAGTTTGATACCACTTTTGTAGTAAAACAATTCTATGAATTGTTTCCTGTTACATATTTAGAGTAAAAGTATAAAAATATGGACAGAAAATATACATCAACTTCAGAATAGAATGTACTCTGAGAAGAGAGGTCAAGAAATAAGACCAGGGATGGGTACAAAGGAGGCTTCAAATAGATATATAAACTTTTTCCTAAAAGAAAATATGATCTGAAGGAATATGGCAAAATGTTAAGCCTTCATATATAGTTCTCTGTATGTTCCTGTATATTTGAAATATTTAATATAAAACTCAAACTTTCAGCAAACCAAGGAACAAACAATTGAGAACCTAAGACGGCAGTTGAATACACAATATGCTGGAGTGTTAGGGAAGTCATTGGGACTCAAAATGAGCCGTGAGCAATGCTGCTGTACTTCTAGAGGTGGTAACATCTATCTATCCAGATAAAACTAGGTGCATGTCAACAGCAAGGATGCATACTATAATCCTGAGCTTTGGCCAAAAAACCTCCTTGTTCTGAATCTGTATAAACAAAACCCCTAGTCCGCCAGAGGCTAGAGCTGCCCCCAAGCCCTATCCACATTTCCTGTCCTCAAAAGACAACAGTGGGGGCCAACACCATGGTGAAGAGCCAAAGCACTTCATCAACTACTGGCCTCATCTACTTTTAAAGGTTTTAGGACATCTGAATACACAAAGGAATTTCCAGAATTCTCCATTACGTATGATGCAGTCTTATTTGAGTCCCATCAATATCCAACATGAGATGGACAAAGAACAGGACAAACTCATAACACATGTACTTAGAGGCATCCATTTCAGAAAGAAATCCAAGTACCTATAACAGCCTTTTTCCTCTCTGTCTCAGCTTCTTTCTCCACAACCTTTTGTTTTTGTGCAGCTATGAGAAGTTTTGTCTTCTCAGCTTCCCTGTGGAGTAAAATATTACAAAAAATTAGAAATGGTGTACAGTCACAGGTAGTAATTCTGACTCTACAGCGGGTCAGAGAACCATTTTCAACAAGAACTTTCTGACTCAGTAAGGTAGGCAAGAGAGATGTTATCCTATTTTACTAATAATGAATTTGAGGTTGAAAGGTTAAATGATTTGCCCAAAGTCACCCAGAAATAGGAATCAAATTTAGTATATTTGAATTTTAGTCAGACCCTTTCCTCTAATCGTTATCATGGAAAGGCCTGTGATCTGGAAGTGTCTGGAGTATATGAATGCTTCCTCTTGCTGTTAGGCCTCCAGCTAATCTGCACCAATTAGCAAAAGGCACTAACTTCTGGGCAGATGTAGCCAACCCCTCGGATGCATGGTCTGGCAAGCAGAAGGGGGCTGGATTTCAGCCCCTCTTCAGGCAGACACCGCTGTGTAGCAGCCCGATTTGTTATACAGAAGATATAACTAGGTGGCAGTTACTAATTATGTGGTGAACTGGGGCTCAATGCAAAGAAGAACTTTCTAAGAACCTGAGCTTTCTAACAATGGAAATAGGTGGCCAATCACTAAGCACGTACAAGTGGCAACTGGGTGACCACATGGAAGAAAGGGTATAAAAAAAGATCACTATTAGGTGGGAAGTTAGACTGGATTATCCCAAGGTAGCCTTTAATTCTAGAATTCCAAAAGTGTTTAAAATTAGGAAAGATCCAGAATTACCTGTAAAGTAACTCCAATAGTTTCCCCAAACATCACCCGCCCCCACCTCTCTCCTTTCCTCCTGCCAACATTGATAAAAGACATAAAATGACATTCTGGATACTGTGAGTTATTTGAAGGCAGATAACACATAGTATTCATCTTTCCATCACCAGAAGCTATTATATTTAATGCCTAAGACATGCTGAGCCTTCACGAAATTTATTTTTCTTCTATAAATGGATCAGACCCATGATCTACTCAGCCTAGCACTCTGTGCTTTACAGTTTTAAAAGAAGAAATCCTTTTCTACAATGAAAAAGGGAAGATAAAACTTTGCATAATAAAAGATATAGACTTGGGAACAATAATAACTCAGAAGTATAACACTCTACAAAGAAGTAGTATTAGTACTTTTTGAACCCCCTGTATTTATACGTCTTTTGTATTCTTGACTTTTGCAAAGTTAGTTTTCTAGTATTTCATATTTTGCCTCTTAACATATCTGTCAAGTTTCCTAAAGACTTCTGTTTCTTCTTTTCAGTACCTGTCATATGAGAATACTGACATTTCAACTGCAATAGGTAGTCCCCGAAAGGAATCTTCTAAAACACTTTGAAACTAATTTCATGTCAAGCAAGTAACTTCTCATTCCCAGTCAGCCCTGGACACACAGAAGAGAAGACTACCAGGAGTCAACCCAGGCAAAGTTTCCCCAAAGGCAAATTATAAAGATCAGGTCTAATTTTAGATACATAATCACATACAATGGAAAAGCAAACTTGATACCAATGTGTTTATTCTTACCATTTGTAACACAGTAACAAAATATAGACACTCTCTTTAACCTTAACAGCTAGGACTCTTTCTCTCCTCTATTAATATTTAAGTCAAGGTATTATTCACATCCAAATTATAGCTGCTTAGGCTTCCAACAACAGTTCTACAGCAAACTGCATCCTTAGCCACTGAAGCTGCTCCTGAAATGTCCATATATAAAGAGAAAACTAATAAGAGTCTAGTGGGAATTAAGACACCAGACTAGGTAATATTACTAGAATTAAAGAATGGAAGATAGACATATAGCCCTCCCCAGTGTAATATCTGAAACATAATTTTCCTCTAGAGTGGTAAATTAATGTAGACAGCCCTAAATAAAAATATTGGGATCCCATGCATATTACTCACATTAACTCAAAATTTCTTCTTATGGCTTCTGGGATTTTGGGTTTTGTAACACGCACAGCCTAAAAAATAAAAGTAAAAAAGCCAAAGTGTATTTGAAAAATAAATTGTCAAACTAAATCTTCTACAAAACAGCTCCTCAAATGACACTAATAAAACAGCTCTGACATAGCTGCCTACTGACACACATAGGGATCCCATTAGAAAATCTACTGTTCCTGCCATCAACCCAAAAAATCAAAATAAGCTGCTTCTTGTTTCCTTTAAAAAATGCCTGGCTATAGGATAAACCACTCTACCTGTTGAGGAAATAAATTTTTAGGGAAAAGGTTCTCTCTTAAAAGACCTTTCACAAAGCTCTTAAGTTGGATACTTGTGTTTCCTTTCCAAACCTGCAAACCAAAGAAACAGAAGGAAGGCAAAATTTCAAGATTTAAATTATAAAGTAGGAAACAGTCAAAAACAAAAACAAAAACAAGCAAAAACCCAGGTCAGTACATGCAACTTAATACAGTGGACAAGTAAATGAATTTACCACTTCCTAAACCTGCAATCACTCAGTACTGGCTACAAATAAACAGCTCAACACTGAGGGAAAACAAACACCAATTAACAAATAACAATTAGCAGCTTGTATTCTTTCTTCCTAGAACCTCACTTAGAACAAAGTCTACTTATCTCTGTAAACATTGTTTACTAGACCCTGTTTCTCTAACCATAGTGTACTTTGGCATAATTATCTATGAAACAGGATAATTTTGGGGTGCAAGAGCCACGTACAAAAGCCCCTCTGTGTTCCCGGTTTCTTGTTTGTAGAAAAAGGCTTTAGTCTCCTAGGCCTTCCCTGGAAAAAGGCTTTAGTCTCCTAGGCCTTCCATGAGTTCCAAAGAACAAACTCAAGCAGTTACTAATTCAGGAGTGAGGAAATGCAGAAACAAAGGAAAAGCAGTCAAGAAACAGTCATTTATAAAACAGAGTCCTGGTTCCTCCTCAAGGGATATACGTAACAACCTAATGCATATCTGTGACTTGTTCTGAAGTAACCAAGGCCCTCACCCAGGTGGAGGATGCTGACTACCTGAGCACAAGCACAGAGACCCCAAACTGGCTGGAACCAGAAGACTGATGATTAAGATTTCTGGAACATCACCATGAAGAAAGTCATGCCCCCTGCAAACCTCACCCCAAATGCTGTCTTTAAAAACTCTTCCCTGAAAGCCACTGGGGAGTTTGAGCCCTTTGAGCATGAGCTGCCCATTCTCCTTGTGGGACCCTGCAAAAAAACCCTTACTTTGCTGCAAACACCCACTATCAGAGTTTGGCTTTCTGTGCTGTGGGCACATAAGCCCTTACAGGGTTACATCTGCTTGGGAAGTACAGATTTCGAAGGCTGACTTTTCCGTATCAAGGACCTGATCTCTCAGAAGTGTTTGATTTTACTAGTTAAACATCCTACACCACCCCTCCACCCTGCTACACACACACACAAAGCACTTTGCTGATCTGTAGAAACGTTTACTTTCCCTCTGAAAACTGGCTGAACTTTTAAGCAACAAGGCCTTTAAGCACATAGCCTTTTTTTAGGGCTTATGAAAGAAGGCTTTTAAAACTTTTAAGCAACATAGCCTCCCCTACATAAAAGAGACAAGTCAGATGTGTACATAATTTTGAGGATTATAATAACTACATACAAGAATTAGAATGAAATGGAATAAGAAGCTGGGGACCATAATGAAAAAAGTCATTTCATGCTAATGGTAAGGCATGTGAGGCCATAAAGAACAACTCATGGACATACCCATAAGACAAAGAAAAATTCAGAACCAGAATTTATAAGAGATGCCAGATTTCCCAAGTGACTACCAGAAATACAGATGACTTCCAATATGATTCAGGGGGAAGCACTGTCATATTGCATTTAATTATGAGACTGGCCATGTATCTTTATAGTCTTATAAAAAGAGCATGAAATAGGACTTCTTCTGAAGACTTCTGTCTTGCTGTGTGAGTCTGAAGAACACACTACACGCTTGCCAATCTTGGGAAATCTCATAATTTTCAAATATGTGAAATATAAGCACCTACTGTAACAGATACCATGAGTAATTTGCTTCATAAGAGATTTAAATAAAATAGTAACATATTCAAAAACAATGGTCAAAATACACACACACACAGACACACACACAGTGAGTAAAGAAAGGGAAAAAAAAAGCTGATGAAATGAATATGTCTGTTAAACTGACTCGTGGATTATAAGCATATATTTTAAACTAAAAGCCAGCATTTAATATATATAGTCACTGCCTTAAATAACATAGGAAAAAATATCAAGAATGCTTATTTTCACCACTTTAATTTGCCATAGTTGTTCAAGAAGGAAAAATGGGGTACAAATACAGAGAAGGGAAAAATGAAAATACTGATTGTTACAGAGAAGGTTCACTCAACAACAAATATTAATTGGGTGCCTAGTCTGTACCAAGTACTGTTTATTCCAACCACTGTGGACAGAGCAATGAATAAGGCAAGACTGCTCTCATGGACTATAAAATTTTAAAGGCAATAAAGAACAACAAAAAGCAAATAAATGAACAAGAGAATTTCAGATAGTTATTAGTGTTATGTGAAGAATTAAAATACGAGGTTGGGGGGGAAATCAAGATTTTTATTTTGGCATAATTATATAACTAAAAAAAATCTAGGGAAATTCATAAAGTTTTAGTCAAGCAAGATAAATAGCTCTAGAGATCTGCTATACAACACTGTACCTATAGTCAATAAAAATGTATTGTACACTTGAAATTTTAAAAGGGTAAATCTCATGTTAAGTATTTTTTACCACACACACTCACAAATCTAAGGAAATTAACCAAAAGAATTACTAGAGACAGTTAATTCAGCAAACTTGCAGACATACAATAAAGTCACCAAGAATCATTTGCATTCCTCAATGCTTAAAAAAAAGTGCTACATATTTAATAGAATTAAAGCTCATTAAATTCATAGATATTAATTTAACTTGGGATATGGGTTTCTCACCTAGGTCAGAAATTCTAAAGGAGGGGCTTCCCTGATGGCACGGTGACTGAAAATCCACCTGCCAGTGCAGGGGACACGGGTTCAAGCCCTGGTCCAGGAAGATCCCACATGCCGTGGAGCAACTAAGCCCGTGTGCCACAACTACTGAGCCTGAGCTCTAGAGCCTGCAAGCCACAACTACTGAGCCTGGGCACCACAACTACTGAAGCCTGCGTGCCCTAGAGCCCACACGCCACAACTACTGCAACAAGAGAAGCCACCGCAATGAGAAGCCCACGCACCATGATGAAGAGTAGCCCCGCACTTGCTACAACTAGAGAAAGC
The DNA here is from genome assembly GCF_963455315.2 of Globicephala melas. NCBI lineage: Eukaryota > Metazoa > Chordata > Mammalia > Artiodactyla > Delphinidae > Globicephala > Globicephala melas. Next base: position 27,845,219 of record NC_083329.1, on the reverse strand, counting down.
CCGCGCGCAGCAACGAAGACCCAACACAGCCAAAAAATAAATTAAAAAATTTAAAAAATAGTTAAAAAAAAAAAATTCTAAAAGAAACTAAAATGATAATACAATTATAAGTAAAGTCATAGACTATGTTCCTAATTTTTAAATGTATAAGCCAATTTAGGTACCTGATATGACTTGAAAATACTAATAATGAAAGCTCATCTTGTAGAATAAACTGGCAGAAATATCAAAGGCCATTATTATTATTATTTTTGGCCGCACCATGCAGCATGTAGTATCTTACCAATAATTCCCCAACCAGGGATCAAACCTGTGCCCCGTGCAGTGGAAGCACGGAGTCTTAACCACTGTACTGCCAAAGGCCATTATTTTTTTAAAAGCTAATATATCTTATCAAATTTTAAAAGTGAATGAAAAGTTGAATTATCATGACCATACGGTAATATGTTAAAAATAGGAATGGTGAAAAATAGCCTTTAAGTTCTAAAAATGTATTCCAACTATCATAAGAAACTATTTTATAAGAAGAATAAATCAACCAAAAAAAAATGGAGATCTTGATCTATCAGTTTAAAAACAAGAAAGTGACATTTTTTCATTCAATAACGTTTATAAAAACTACAGGGCTTCCCTGGTGGCACAGTGGTTGAGAGTCCACCTGCCGATGCAGGGGACACGGGTTCGTGCCCTGGTCCGGGAAGATCCCACAGGCGGCGGAGCGGCTGGGCCCGTGAGCCATGGCCGCTGAGCCTGTGCTCCGCAACGGGAGAGGCCACAACAGTGAGAGGCCCACGTACCGCAAAACAAAACAAAACAAAACAAAAAAAACCAACAAATAAATATAGGTAAGTTTAAAAGATCCTTCTTTCTGCCATGCAGAAAATGATGTGGACAAGTGAAAGTGAGAAAACAGGATAGAAGACTACTGCAGAAGTCCAGGCAAGAAATAGTACTTGGTCTAAGGAGGTGGCAGTGAAGATGTTTTAGATGGATTTGGTAGAATCAGCAGGATACGGGACTGATTAGATGTTAAGGGCTAGAGGGTTCCCATACCTCTAGACTGGCCTGAGGGTAAGAAGGAGCCATTTACTAACAAGAGGGAAAAAACAGGAGAGAAGTAGATTTGATAGGAAAAGACCAAGGGCTCAATAACTAATGAAAGAATAGGAAATAGAAAAATCAATGGAACACAACAAAGTTCAGAAAGGACTTTACTATATAACGGAATTTAGCAAATAATATGATGGCATTTCAAACAAAGAGGAGAAAGGGGCATAAATTATTCAGTAATTGCTGTTGCTAATAAATTGGGGGAGGGGCAGGTTGGAGCCCAACCTCACAAATGAAATCGAAATGGATTCCAGATGAATTAAAATTTTAAATCTAAAAATAAAACTGTAAAAGTAAAGAAAATGTTGTAATTTCTGATTTTATTTAAATTTCTATATTTTAAAGTTGGTGAAAGGCTCTTAAAAGCATAGTAGCACAGCAAAATCCCATAAAGAAAAAAATACTAAAATTACTGCTAAAAATACTAAAATTAAACTTCAGAATTGTCAAGGGGAAAAGAAATGTTAAATGACAAAGAAAAAAACTAGGAGAAAATGTTTACTATGCATTTAAAGAAGAGTTGCAATAATTAACATATCAAAAACAGTTTATTTAAGTTAATGAGAAAAACACATAAAAACAACCAAAAAATGAGCAAACACAATTCACAAATCAAATACAGAGGGCCAATAAACATCCTAGGGCATTCAACCTCAATAATTAATACACAATGTTGGCAGATTCATTTTTTCCAAAAGGATTTAGAGAGCAGGTATGCATCTGTTAATTATTTGAGTACAATCACACAATCAAATGTATAGAAAACAACAGCTCATCAACACTGCTGATGAGAGCATAAGCTACTAAAATTTTTCTGAAAGGCAATTTGGCAATGTATATAAAAAAGCTCCCAAACAAGGCATCAATCCTACGTTTAAGAACTTATCTTAAGGGAAGAATTTTAAAAGATGTATGTATAAGCTTGGTCATAACATGCACATAACAGTAAAAACTGGAAGCCAACAGGGATTAAATAAAAACATTAAAAGTGATGATGCAGCAAATCTTACTTTTAACTTGAAAAGCTGCTTACATATATTGCTGGTGAAAAAAGCTATGGTATGATTCCATTTTAGTTCAACATTATTTATAACTATAAACATATGTTCCTCTGTATTAAGAAGAGTCTGGAAAGATACAACGAACTATGTTATCTCTGCACAGTAAGATTACTGTTGAATTTCACTTTGTTATTCATCTTTTTCCTAATATCTGATTATTTTTACAACACATATAACATGCGTGTGTATAAAAATATCGATAATATACAAGGTACTACTACAAATCAGTAAGAAAAAGAAAAACATTTCAATAGAAAAATGGGCAAAGAATATGAATAGGCAATTGACAGATGAGTACCAATGGACCAAAAAATAAACAAAAAGATGCTCAACCTCATTAACAACTAAGGAAATGCAAATCAAGGAGACAGATAACTTCACATCTATCCATACAGCAAAAATCAGCATGTCTGATTGCTTCACATGCTGATGAGGTCATGGAGAAACAAGTATTCACATATACTGCTGGTAAGAATGTAGATTTAGGGACTTCCCTGGTGGCGCAGTGGATAAGACTCCACGCTCCCAATGCAGGGGGCCTGGGTTTGTACCTGGTCAGGGAACTAGATCCCACATGCATGCCGCAGCCAAGAGTTCGCATGCCGCAACTAAGGAGCCCACGTGCTGCAACTAAGAACTGGTGCAACCAAATAAATAAATAAATATTTAAAAAAAGAATGTAGATTTATACAGCCACTTTGAAAGATAAAGTGTACATACAAGGAGATGTGTCAGGAATATTCACTACACTATTGTTTATTAATAGCAAAAAATTGGAAACAGTAGGGAAATGGTTATGTAATATAAGGCAAGGAACTCTAGGGGGCTGTTTAGAAGAATGAGCTAGATCTCCAAGTAACGACCTGAGCAGAATCTAGGAATCTGTGGCATTCATATTATCTTCAAAATTGAAAAGCTGCTCCAGGCAACCAAGAGAGTTTTACAAAGTTAGCTCTGGGACATTTCAAAAGAACCCTTAACTTTGGCAGTTCCCCCTCAGGCACCTGGCAGAGATAATGGCAAGATGGAGGACAGGGGAAAACCTTCAGAAGTTTTCCAGACTCGTTTATGAGATCGCATACGATCACCCACAGTGAATGCACACTTCTCAGAAGCAGTGCAATCTAGAAACTAAGAAAGGACATTAGAGAAGCCACATTACCACTTCTCAGGTAATCCAGATCCAAAGCCACTGCGTTCTAATGTTACTGACCATGACTAGAGTAGAAAAGGCATCTTACAGTCACACCCAATATCAACACCTACCCCACACACTTATGTAAAACAAACAAAAGCCTCACAGACTGATACTTTAACTTACTACATGCCACGTGCTCGGGTTTCTTTTCCTATTCAATTCCATCTTATTTAAAATGCTGGTCATGACCCACTAAAATTGATTTTAGAACCTACTAGTGGATTTCAACCCAATCTGAACAAATACCCAAAAAAAGCAGTTATTCTCACCATTCTATTTCCCAATGCCACTGCCACCACCACACCACCACTAAATTCTTCTGCTACCTTGCTTTTACTCAGGTCTTTCCACCCACCTGAAATATCTTCCTTACTCTTTTCCACCTTATAAATCGTATTAATTCTTCCAGACCTACCTATCAATAAAATCTCAACTCAATCAGTCATTTCCAGGCAGATTCTCTTGAAATGTTCGTTAAACTCTGAGAGCAGTTATCATCCCATCAATTCATCTGTCAATTAATACTTTGTCTAGAATTATTACCCAAATTTTATACGTGAAATTCTTTTTCATAATCTTACTGAGGGCAAGGATTAGTCTTAAACTGATTTATAACCATTACTGTATCTTTTTTTTTTTTTTTTTGTGGTACGTGGGCCTCTCACTGTTGTGGCCTCTCCCAGCAGCCATGACTCACGGGCCCAGCCACTCCGCAGCATGTGGGATCCTCCCGGACCGAGGAACGAACCCGCGTCCCCTGCATCGGCAGGCGTACTCTCAACCACTGCACCACCAGGGAAGCCAAACCATTACTGTATCTTAATAATGTCACACGCATACATAGCTGTATACGGATTTTATTTCCTTGCAAGAGCCTCAGCTTATCTGTTCCCTCTAAGAGTTCAGAAAAAAATGCCACCCATAACTGAGAAAGATATTCTGTAAATCACCCTAGCACTACAATTAAATAACTGCTGAATAAACAGTCTGATGAAAGGACAATTAAATACAAAGCTCTCAAAATTCGCAAAGAATTTCCCTAGGAGAAGGGCTTACCTGTATGGTGAGGCCTGGGGCCATGACGTTTAAATCTTTCTGCAGAGCTTGCTTGAGGTTTTCGTCTATTTGATCTGTTTTTGAAGCCAAGAACAACAGCTCTCATTACACTCAAAAAAATTTCCTTACATTGTATTAACATTTAAAAAAAAAATCATAATTAGACCTAAAGTTTCCATGGTACTATTCTTTTATAGAGCTTAAACCATTTCACACACATATGAAAACAAATATGTATATATATATAGAGAGAGAGAGAGACAGAGACAGAGACAGAGACAGAGAGACAGAGAGAGAGACAGAGAGAGACAGAGAGTTTTCCTTTTGTGTGAGGAAAAATTGTGAGGAATTACCGAACAAAGAAATTAAGGAAAGATGACAACCAGCTACTTGAAGTTTATCAAATAAATGGAGAATCTAGGTTTCTAATATCTTAATTCATTGTCGTTACTTAATATGTGTCCTGATTCTCTAAAAAAACAAATTTTCATCTTCAGTCAATCTTTATCCAAATTCCCAAATAACTAAATTTCATTTCCAGGGACCTCTGCCAATTATTTTGGATTTAAAAACAGAGAGGGTGGGGGAAAGGCTCATAGGAAGGTCCTTGAAGCACACAAGAATGGACAATAAAGATGTCACTTCACTTGGCTTTGTAACTCATGAATTTTCTATCCACCTCAACAGTACCTTCCGCATTATTAAATAACCAGTGATGTGACAATTAAGGACAGACCAGTTTTCTCAAACACCACGTCAATAGTTCTCAATCATCAATGAGGAATCAATTGATAGATTTCTAAATTGATTAACCATCCCTATGCCTGCCTCTAAGAAATTCAGTAATTCCAGGAGGGAGAAGTGAGCAGCCAATAGCAGCACCCCAATCCCTGGTCAGAGCTTTCCCTACCACAAATGAAAAGCAACTTGTACAGAAAAGAGTCAACATAGCAAGCCTGAAACTACTATCCTTAGAAAGGCCTGTTTGCAATTTGGCCTCTGGCTGTCACCTGGGGTCATGGATTCGGAGAGCATTCCCTCTATCCCCAGAACTGATAACAATGACTCACTGTGCCTAAATTGTTTATTCAAACAATGTGTTTTATGCTGAACATCTACTTTCCTTCTGGGAATCTGGAATATTGGTATATGCTAGGCAGAAGGTACCTACATGACCAGCCCACAGTAAAAATCCTGCGTAGAGTCTCTAATGAGCTTCTCCAGCAGGCAACATCTCACGTGTATTGTTACAATTCAATGCTGGAGTAATTTAAGTGTATCCTGCATGACTCCACTGGGAGAAGACTCTTGAAAGCTTGTGCCTGATTTCCTTCAGACTTCACCCAAGTGCCTTTTCCTTCCGCTTTGTACCCTTTTGCTGTAGTACATCTTAGCTGTATGATTATACTGAGTCCTGTCAGTCTTCCTAGCAAATCATCAAACGTGGGGGTGGGTCTTGGGAAACTCCAAGACACAGGTTCTTAATTTCTCCAAATTATCTATTAAACTAGCAACAAAGCTAATTTTCAGTAAATTATCATAGTAAAAACAGAATATAGTCTGGGACTTCCCTGGTGGCACAGTGGTTAAGAATCCACCTGCTAAGGCAGGGGACATGGGTTCGAGCCCTGGTCCGGGAAGATCCCACATGCCGCGGAGCAACTAAGTCTGTGTGCCACAACTACTGAGCTCACATGCCACAACTACCGAAGCCCACGTGCTCCAGGGCCCGCGGGCCACAACTACTGAACCTGGGTGCTGCAACTACTGAAGCCCGCATGCCTAGAGCCTGTACTCCATAACAAGAGAAGCCACCGCAATGAGAAGTCCGCGCACCGCAATGAAGAGTAGCCCCTGCTCACTGCAACTAGAGAAAGTCCATGTGCAGCAACGAAGACCCAGCGCAACCAAAACTAAAATTAATTAATTAATTTAAAAAAAAGAACTTAGTTTGTAACAAATGATCTTTTTCCAATCTCTACCAAGTTACATACTTTGTATTTCAGAAAATGGTTATCATTCTTAAAATATCTTGTTTGCGTAACTATTTGCTTAATTTAAGCAATTTTAAGCAAATTTAAGCAATTTTAAACTTAAGATAAAGAATATTTTAAAGACAATTGCTCTATTATAAATTCAGAAGAAATGCTCAAATAGCATAATGCTTACTAATATTATTATAGCATTCACAGACAAGTTGAACAAGATTTCTAATTGGTTATTTATATATTTAAAACAAATGAGACACTTACCAAACAATTCAATGTAAACTTCTTGAAGCGTGTGGGCACTGCAAAACTGGTTCAGTTCATGGTGGATTTTATTGAAGATTAAGGTCTTGTCATAATCTGCAGTGTAGTTCCTCACTATATCAAACACTGAAAGAGAGGTACTATCCATGTTCACCCGTGTATCCTCTAATTCAGCCAAGGTAAAAGTTACAGTGATAAAATATACATGAGGAAAGGTGCCAATGAAATAGTGAAAACATGAAACACAACGCCAAGCCTTGATGTGTTCCTTGTGCCTTATTCTCCAGATATTACTGCATTTGCAATTCTAATGGGCAAACTTCATATTCCATACTAAGGAGAGTATATATTATCTTGGAGGTAATAAGGAACCGTCAAAAATTGAGCAAGGGCATGACACAATCAGATCTGTACTTTGGCAGCAGAATGAAAATGAATTGTGAGGCATATAAATCAGAGGCAGGGGAACTGTAAAGCAATTACTGCAAGGTAAAAGTTTAGCTAAGAGGTAAAGAGGGCCTGAACTAATTGAGGAACAGTGGGAATGAAAGAAGGAGACAGCTCCAAAAGACCATTTTCAAAAAGGCAGTTTTTAAAGGCTGTTAAAAAAAAAAAATGACTGGCTAGAAAGGAAAGAAGCTAACATTTCTGGGCCAGACTTTATATCAGGCAATTTATATACATTATCACTTAATTCTCACAAAAAAAAATCTCCTTATTTTGCATAATATGAAACTGAGAAACAGAATTTCAGAAATGTGCCTAAGGGTACATACTAGAACGTGCCAGAACCTGTACCCTACTTATTAAAACATGCTTTCTCCCTTCAAATCCAAGACTTGCTCTACTCGCCTTCCCACGGAGGATACTAGATGTAACCGGATTCCAGATCACAACAGATGAACAGGCCATCAATAAATACTCGCTGACTAACTCATCCTCTTGATCATTTCCAAATGAGTTGGTGATACAATAGGTTCCTCTTTATCTCTGGCCAGAAAACAAGCACTATCTCCCCTTCTTCTATTTTTTCAATCATAGTCCATTCCACTGATTTGTGACCAGGGAAAGTAGATGATAAAAGACAGGAAAATACTTAATTGCTGAAAAATATAATCCAAATCCACTTGATAGTAATACAGGTTGCTCTCTCTTCTGAAATTCTTTTGCTATTTGTGCCTGTACCAGTGACATGAAACTTAGCACGACCTTACATTCCTATATATATACATATGTACGTGTATATATATACGTATATATAAATATATATATGTATATACATATGTGTATATACATATATATATATTTTTTTGGTGAGTATCATGTCTTCTCAAGTAAAATAAAAAGCCCTTAACGCAAAGGCTCTAACTTCACCTTTTAAAATTGTTTTTGCCAACACAGTATCCTGACATACTAAGCATGCAAATTTTAGTAGTAAGGATAAAAATAAAATGGCAGATCTTTTTAAAAACTTTATTTTATTATAGTTGATTTACAATGTTGTGTTAATTTCTACTGTATAGCAAAGCGATTCAGTTATACATATGTACACGTTCTTTTTCATGTTCTTTTCCATTATGGTTTATCACAGGATATTGAATGGAGTTCCCTGTGCTATACAGTAGGACCTTGCTGTTTATCCATTCTCTATAATAGTTTGCATCTGTTAATCCCAAACTCCCAATCCACCCCTCCCCAACAGCAACCATAAGTCTGTCCTGTCTGTTTCTGTTTCATAGATAAGTTCATTTGTGTCATGTTTTAGATTCCACATATAAGTGGTATCATATGGTATTTGTCTTTCTAACTTACTTTACTTAGTATGACAATCTCTAGGTCCATCCATGTGGCTTCAAAATGACATTATTTCATTCTTTTTTTATGGCTGAGTAGTATTCCACTGCATGTATATACCACATCTTCTTTATCCATTCATCTGTCAATGGACACTTAGGTTGTTTCCACCTCTTGGGTATTGTGAACAGTGCTGCAATGAACAATGGGGTGCATGTATCTTTTCAAATTATAGTTTTGTCTGGGTACATGCCCAGGAGTAGGAACCTCCATACTGTTTTCCACAGTGGCTGCACCAATTTACGTTCCCACCAACAGTGTAGGAGGGTTCCCTTTTCTCCACACTCTCTCCAGCATTTGTTATTTGTAGACTTTTAAATGATGGTCATTCTGACTGGTGTGAGGTGATATCTCATTGTAGTGCTGATTTGCATTTCTCTAATAATTAGTGATGTTCAGCAGCTTTTCATGTGCCTGTTGGCCATCTGTATGTCTTCTTTGGAGAAATGTCCATTTAGGTCTTCTGAAAATGGCAGATCTTTTGATTGAAAGCAGGGTCTCGAAGAAACCCAAGTACACCCATGTTCATAGTAGTATTATTCACAATAGCTAAAACATGGAAGTAATCCAAATGTCCATCAATGGATGAATGGATAAACAAAATGTGGTATATACATACAATGGAATATTATTCAGCCTTAAAAAGGAAGGAAATTCTGACACATGCTACTACAACATGGATGAACCCTGAGGACATTATGCTTAGTCAAAGAAGCCAGTCACAAAAAGACAAATACTATATGATTCCATTTATGAGGTTCCTGGAGTAGTCAAATTCATAGAGAAAGAAAGTACAGACAGAAATGTCAGAAAGACAGAAATGGTGGTTGCCAGGGCTGGGAGAGCGGGTGCATGAGGAGTTCTTGTTTAATGGGTAGGGAGCTTCAGTTTTGCAAGATGAAAAGAGTTATGGAGATGGATGCTGGTGATGGTGGCATAACAATGTGAATGTATGTAATGTCCACTGAATGTTTAAAAGTGGTTAAGAAGGTAAATTTTATGTTACATGTATTTTATCACAGTAAAAAAAATTACAAAAAGAAATCAAACATTAAAATGGTTGATCTTACTTCAGAACTCCTAATTAAGTTTTTGATCTGAACAGTACTCCATCTCTGTGAGTTTTCATCTTTTACCAAGAAAGTGTTCTCCCCACACTGAGGACTTTCAGATTGCTTTGCAAGTTGTAGCAAATCTCAACTAGAAAAGATTTTTCTATGGTCACAAATCCATGTAGCCAAGGAACTGATCAGTTATAGACTTTTAACATGTAAGGATATTATTTCTCATCCTGACTGGATAAAATGCTACTTTCTAGAAATTCTAGAAATAATCAATGACTGTCTTTTTCTTAGATACACTCAGCTCAGCATAACGCATACACTTGCAGAAAGTCAACTCTGTTGACCTATTTCTGTTGCCATTCCCTAGGAATGGAAAATATTCCAGCGATTATTTTTTTAAATATATATCAGAAATGAATGAGGTCATAAAACTTTCCTTAGGGAATCTATTCCTATTCCTTAGAGAATCTCACAGTTACAGACACTCTGATTATAACTATAACAGAATAGATGGGTACCATACCTGCACAAGGGGCCAACATATTAACCACTTCTATTCGGTCAATATAGATCATGACCCCACCACTAAAAACAGAGAAATGGAAAAATGTGAGCCAAATACAAACCTATTATGTTCCTAGATTAATTCTACATCATCAAACAAATCCCACATGATAGAAATTTAGAAGGAAAATCTAAAGACATATACTACTGATTGATTAAACTGACCTCACTGATCACTACTCAAATGACCTTGCACACACTCACCTGGCTCTCTCATAACCAAAAGCTCACCTCTGTAACTGCTGTGATCAAAATCAGCTCACAGGAAGACTAGACCTATAACCTAGAGCTGCTTAGCACTTTGCCCTTATTAAATGAAGTCAACAGCTAAGGCAGTGCACTTCTCAAACTTCTCCATCAAGGAATCAGGTAAAGTGGTTCCCCAGAGGTATGGAGGCCAGCCACAGGCTGAAATTCTTTTGATTCCCTTCTTTATCTTAATCTACTTTTCATCTGTATTTATTCTAATATGAAAAGAAGAATCTTCCCCCAAACCTTGAAGTAAAACTGACACTCCAGAAGGATAGGTCTTGTTAATTAATGGCTTCCTATACTTCCTGGCCTACTGGCACAGACCCTGAGGAACATGTGAACCTCAATTTAAGATACATGAAGTTAAGAAATTTTGAAACTATACAACTAAGCCTTGCTACCAACTTACAACAACATTTTTTTTCTGATAAAAAAGCATAATACCTGCTCACTGAAAAAAATCTGACAAATACATGAAAGCATGAAGATAAAAATAAAATTTACCCAACATCTCATCAGCTGCCAATTTTGAGTCATCTCTAAAGGGAATCTATAAAAAAGTTACAGATGGACCTAGGGAGAACTTGTATCAAATACGTTAACTTAAAACAGAGAGAATTTGCTCCCTCTTTAAGAACATTTCTGTGATATTTTGGTCATTTAAAATACAGAATTTAAAACATACACTGAACTTTATACTCTTCTTCTGATACAATTCAATGTACTGATTATACTCTAAAAATAATTTGGGCCTTGCTTGCCTTTCTTGCCCCAAAACTTTATACAGCAGTGATTTTTCAAAGTAAGGTCCTCAGATCAGCTCAGGATCACCTGGGACTTCTACTAGAAATGCAAATTCTCGGGTCTCATTCCAGACCTACTGAATCAGAAACTCTAAATTAGATGGCATTTAATACTACAGATGACAAGGTAAGCTGATTTCATTTTAAACTATCTACTGTTAGTTTAAAATGGCTCCTAAGATGGAAAGGTCCTATTTGGAGACAGGGCTTTTCTCAAATAATGCTCAGAAGAGAAATCCCCCTGGGTTACTACGATGCCTATTTGAAAGATGTTTAAGTGATCACAGCTTATGAACAGAAAATACATCTGAACCAAAGGGAGGTTGGTAAGCAAGGGGAACGCTTACCTTGTTCCACAAGGCACATTTTTAACTTCATCAGTTTGCAGTGTTGTCTAGGGAGGAAAAAATATCTCATCAATACTCAGCATACATATCATCAAAGAACCACTGGTCCCAAAGTAAAATCTCTAGAGAACTGCTGAAAGGTACGTACAGGAGAGCTCCATTACAACTTTAGTCCCCAAAAATTAGCTATCAGAGCAATCTCTTTTTGTATCCTGGCAGACATGAAAGACTAGAGACAGAATATTTTACAGTTAATGTCTGAGTCAAGATGCACCAGGAAAGCTTCAATACTCAATCTGAAAGTTTCAATGTTTAATCTCTCAGTCAGTCCCTTATTTGCATGGAGCTGGCCTGGGACTGCAAACTACATGGATTACCCACAAGGATACTACTCCTAGGATTTGTACTCTGAACTCTGATTCCACTGCTAATATTAATGGTTACAATGAAGGCAAAAGATAACTATTATATGCATACAAGCAGTCTTCAACTCAGAGGGGCCCTTGAGCTCAACACCAACCTTTTCCTCTAAAGCTATAGTCAATATTTTAGTTCAGGTCCTAGAGATTTCTCAGACAGTCTCTCAATTTCCTTTTTTAAAAGAAATGCCACCATCAGCACTGCTTCCTCCTTGTGAACCAACCATCTGGTACTTAATTACTCTGCCCCTGTCACAACTTGATTCGGATCCAGAATGACTCCCTATTGCACTTGAAGGCTTCCAGCAGGAGAGCACATAATGAGTGTATTCTGGACACACTGCACCATATTAAGCCCACAGCAACATAGGACTTTATGGAATACAATGGAAAAAAGAAGCATGGTCCTTGTTTCCAAAGAGCTCACAATCCAACACAGGAGATAAAATCCTTACAAAGCAATCCATAACAGGTACAAATAACAGAGTATAAACTGAATTGTTAGGTATTAAGTGATAGAGTAAAATAATCATTTGAAAAGCTCTCTGAGGTGCAATATTTATAAGCCCAGTCTAGAGAAGGAGAAATAAGAACAGATAAGGCAGAGAAGCATCTTAAATTCAATACGTATCTATTCAAATACACAAAGTTGAGGACAAACTATGTGTATAGGTGTCAGGAAGCAGTTGGCTTGCCTGGAGCAGAAGGGACAATATAGATGAGAGGTGAAACTCTGAGAAGAGAACATGATGATGTTAGGCAGAGGGCCCTGAATGTTTGCTGGGGGGCTTGTGCTCTCCCTAGTCCACCTTATACACAGCCACAAACAAACCTTTCAAAAATAGGACTTTTCCTTCATTCCTTTGCTTATGTGTGTTGTGGTTCTCACTATCTATCATATCTGGAGGCAAGAAAACCAGCTGGGAAGCTAAAGTAGTAATTTATTTAGGTTAATGTAGAAAAGGCCATGGAAATTTAAAGCTTTCAACCCAGGAGATACAATAGAGAAGGGATCTGATAACTAGTTTCATATAAAATTCCAGAAGGAAAAAGAATAGAAGGTTAAGTCTGGGGTTAAAAGGGTGATAGTAAACATTAGTGACAGGATGTAGGTAGAGTGAGGGAAGTTGATAGAGGTGAGCTCAATTTATTTTATTTCCTTCAAAACATTCACCATATTCAATTTCCAAATCAACTTTAAATATACATTCCTATTTAAACCTAAAGGATATTCTCTAGTCAATTTTCAAACCAAGTAGAACTAGGAAAGAGTTCAAATGTTAAATCTTCAATTTAACATCCTATCTTCATGTACTTTTATACTTCGTTTATATTACCTCAAAAATTTCCCCAGTATGAAAGTTTATTTTAAAAGTCTTTGGTTTTGTTATATAAATATGTATTTTAAAGGCTGAAGGTTTTTATATTTTTCTAAAGTTTTTTTTCTTACATCATATATGGGATCTCACATTTCCCCAAGATGCTTCTTAAATATTCCTTTCAAATGCCAAGTCTGTTAAGCCATTTGTTTATATAAGCTATGTCTTCTAATGTGCTCCAAAACTTCCTAAAAATAAGTTTCTTTATCTCATTCTTATGAAAACAACTTCTTAAAAGGGTTTTATTAATATAATTCTTTCCTAGAACGTTACAGTTTCACATATAAAGACAGACCATTTCTATTTAGTCACACTGACTCCAGCAGTAAATCTTTTTACTAATTTCATTTTCATTTCTTCTTTTTTAATAAGATTATTTATTTATTTATTTATTTATGGTTGGGCTGGGTCTTCATTGCTGTGCACGGGCTTTTCTCTAGTTGTGGCAAGCGGGGGCTACTCTTCATTGCAGTGCGCAGGTTTCTCATTGCAGTGGCTTCTCTTGTTGCAGAGTATGGGCTCTAGGTGCGCGGGCTTCAGTAGTTGTGGCACGCGTGCTCAGTAGTTGTGGCTCGTGGGCTCTAGAGCGCAGGCTCAGTAGTTGCAGTGCATGGGCTTAGCTGCTCCGCGGCATGTGGGATCTTCCCGGACCAGGGCTCGAACCCGTGTCCCCTGCATTGGCAGGCGGATTCTTAACCACTGCGCCACCAGGGAAGTCCCTCATTTTCATTTTTTATGACAGTTTATCACTCTATGTGTTTGTGTGTGCATATGTATGAATACACACACACACACATAAATATATAAACACACACACTGTGTATTTGTTATATATGTAATTAAACTCTAAAATCTATTTGTTTATTGTCTGTATCTCTTTTATATATCTCTGCATCAGTATGACTCAACATACTAAGCTCCAAGAAGGCAGAGACAAATCTGCCTGGCTTTGAACAAGGTCTAAAAAAGCCCCTGATCTCTAAGGGTCTGATGATGCCATTGATAACATCAATATAGACTATTTAAGCTGTTGATGGGTTCATGCAAATAAAACCCCTTGTTTCACAGAGGAGTAACTGAAGTCTAGAATGGTTAAGTGATTTCTGCAAAGTCATGTAAACAATTAGTGGCAGAGCCAGAGCCAGAACCTAGTTTACAGGTTTCTGGCCCCATGTTCACTACACCATACCGCTTCCAGAGAAATCAGCTCAACTTAACAACTTTCACCACAAGTAGAAAGGTCAGAAATATAAACGTGTTATGACCCCTGCCTTCAAGAAGCTTGGAGACTTTCTGGAAAAAAAAAATTCACACAAAAACTTAAGAGAACAATACAAGACAACATTATTAAAGGAAATAAGATCACGGGCCAAAATTTACAATACAGACTTTAAGGGCTATGGAAGAGGAGGAGAAGGATTTGTGATGAGCCTTAAAAAGGCTGGCAAGATTTAGACAGGAAATAAGGCATAAAGAGAGAGATGGTGAGAGAAGAGGTAATAGCATCAGCCTAGGCAAGAGTGAATAAAATAAATATGGGAAAACAATATGGAAATCAGTCTGACTAGGGGAAGAACACTATACATCACTTTAACAGACACAATTCTTGCCCCAAGCCATCTAAAAGGGAATTGGAGGGAAATCTGGAGGATTTAAGTATTCATAATGAAAATCTCCCTTAGCAGGAAGCCTAGACTTTAAATTACAAGATTAAATACATTGAATTTTCCCGAGCCCTGAAAAATTAGCAGCGGAGAGTAGACAAACTTCTGAATCCAAAGATTTATAATCACACAGTGCCTGCAAAAGTAGTAACAATCTGGGCTTCCCTGGTGGCGCAGTGGTTGAGAGTCCGCCTGCCGATGCAGGGGACACGGGTTCGTGCCCCGGTCCGGGAGGATCCCACATGCCGCGGAGCGGCTGGGCCCGTGGGCTATGGCCGCTGAGCCTGCGCGTCTGGAGCCTGTGCTCCACAACGGGAGAGGCCCCAACAGTGAGAGGCCCGCGTACCACACACACACACAAAAAAAGTAGTAACAATCTAATCCTGTTTTGTCATGTTGTTACCTCAAAAGATATTTACTAAGTGTCTGTTCTCAAGAACCAGCCGCTTATTTAAGATATTCTGGGATGCTGTCAAAATAGAACACTCACTAATGTTCCACATATAATTATGCTTAATGTTCCAGGCAAAAATGTGAAGCAGAGAAGCTGTGTATAAAAATTCAGATCCTCCATGTTAACAGTAGCCCAGGAGCTTGCCTCTATGGAAACCAAACACTATTCTAAACCAAGTTATCACTGGTTTATATCTCTAGTTGTGTTTCAAAGTCCTGCTTTTATTTTGACAGCAGCAACACAAAACCTGCTGCATACCACTATATAGATGGGAGAAGTGAGTCCTTCCAAGCCGCCTAGCTCATACTTCTAATATACCTCAAGAGAGTGAGGTGGTTCAAAACCATAACTTATGCTGTGACAACTGTACTCTGAACTTTTAACTCCTACAATTAAGTAAATACTACCATTAGCTTAAGAAATGAGGAATTCTATCTCCACCCATGAATGTGGTCACTGTTTCGCTCACACCTGTCTATCCAGTGTGGGGGCTTCCCTAGGAATCACTCACCTGCACAGATCTGAACGTAGTAATGAAAGGCAACATGATATGATAGCCTGGTCCACTGGGGCTAGTTAGTAAAGCTCCTCCCCTGCAAAAAGATGTTTCAATTTGACAAGATTATAAAAAGAGAAATTCTCTTTCCAAATCTAAAATGCTATAATAAATATTCACTCTTACTCATGCTATTGATCTACTAAAGCCTCACTAATATGAGTTACTAATGATGAACAACTGCTGGTCCCTAAAATATCTGCCACACCTACAAAAGTGAAAAGATCAAATTAAAGTGCCCATGTTACACCTTGTTTCACAAGTTCTACCAACCATACCTCTGGGTCTCCAGCACCACTCTCAGGTATAAAGATTCTCTTTGGTCTTTAACCTTTTGAGAACTACTTGTGAAAAAAATTCGAATGGCTCTCAGTTGATGTACTTTAATTGTACATAGCATGAGCCAGATCAAAACACAATACATTTAATCACCAGGCTGAATAAAAAATAGATAACACAAACTTTCAAGGAAGGAGAAAATTTCTGATGCTCAAGATTCTTTTAATCTACCTACAAAGCAATTAAAATGCTGGGGGCGATTAACATACACACTACTATATATAAAATAGGTAAACAACAAGGACCTTCTGTATAGCACAGGGAACTATACTCAATATTTTGTAATAACCTATAATAGAAAATCTGAAAAATAATATATATAAATAAATATATATATGTATAACTGAATCACTTTGCTATACACTTGAAACACAACATTGTAAATTAACAATTTAAACAATTTTTTTAAATCAAAAAAGAAACTTATTTGGAACAAAGAAAAGAATACTGGGGGCATAAAGCCTCTATAAAATCAACAACAACAACAAATTAGCACGGAAAGATGAAGGGTGAGGGGATAAGACTACAAATAGATATAAGTGTGGACTTGTTCACCAAATTCCGGAATGTGAGAAACATGAAAGCACATCTTGCAAGTTATAAAAAGGAGGTAATTTGGAGGCAAATATAAAAAAGAAGTCCTATTTTACATAATGAATAGTAAATTAATATAACTTACCTTCCTATCTTGAAAATATAAATAGGTTTGCAAAGAATTCATAACAAATAGCTAATAAAAGATGAACTGTTCGCGGTCCAGCCCTAATTTTTTGAGAGCCATACCTTGAAATGTTCTCGGATTTACTGTCAGGAAGACAATGCTGAACTAGATGGAAATACAGACTAATCTGCCATTTTTTAAATGCCAGACCCCCCACCTGCTAAGATATATCACTAAAATTGTATTTGAAATTAGTGCTTCACAGGGAAGACTGTTTCTAAGACTCAGGATGGATCTAAAAGTAGAAATATTGGTTTTATGGGATGACAAAAGCCGGCAAAAAGTTGAAGCTCTTTCAAATACATCGTTATCGCAATTTCTCCAAACTGTCCTCTGTCTATATCAAAAGAACAGGTGGTAACTACGTTAAAGGAAAAGCTATTCATCTCAGCTAGAGATCAACACATTCCACACCACTGCTTTCCACAACTTGAAAAGACAGGGAAAGGTGGGAGGAGGATGTATCTGTCACAATCCTGTGTTTGTCTCCCAAGGTCCAGGAATTTAACAACTGTCACGGTCTTAATGGCCTTACAAGCCCAAACCAGACACCAGGACTTTTTAAAGGAAAAAAAAAAAAAAATCTAAGAAACAACCACAAACAGGACCAGAGTTTCTAAATAGCACCTACAGCTGCAACTAATGGCCAGTACAGCTGTATGGAATTTAACAATGATTTATCCATTTCTTCAGCCACAGGTGGAGTCACCACTGCCTTCCACCCTTCATTTTTTTCTGCAAATGACTGAATTTACTGACTACTAGGAACAACTGCAGGGAGTCTTAACCTCTGCACACAATGTACATAGCACTGAAACTGTCCAACACCTGGAGGATGCTCTGCAAAAGCCTGCCACAGCTTCCATACTCTCCCTAGAGCTGCGACGAAAGTCACTTCCTAGGACTGGAAAGAGCTCCCTGACACCGCAGAGGGAACAACTTCCTAGACTCTAATGGGAGCCTCCCTTCTACCTGCTCTAGAACCTGAGCTGACTGCACGTGCCGCTCACCTGTAGTACACGGCCAGGTGTCCTTCCTCGATCTTGTGGATGGAGGCGTAGAGGAGGACAACCACCAGACCCACCACTCCAGCCACCAGAACGCGTGCTTGAGTCATATTCATCCTAGTTCCTCCTGGATGAGGAAGGAACGGGGCCCCAGCCCCGTGAGTGACAGGCCCACCTTCCGTTTTCCACCTCGCCCTCCCGCGACCTGGCCCCCTCCCGCAGGCCGAGCTGAGGAGTCCTGTGCCTCTTTCCCTCCTCGCAGAGCCCGCTTCCCCGTCGCCAACCCCTCCGCGCGAGCCGGCCCGTGGGTCGCCCCTGCTCGGTGAGCGTCTTGACACCCCCCCACCCCCACTCCCAACAGCCGCTCCTCCCCGCCCAGGGGAAAGCATTAACTGAGAAGGGGGCCAGCCGCAGACTCCGGACGGACGCCAACCCCTCGGCCGCGCCCCACCGATCAGTGACGCACCGCCCCCCGCGTGCACGTGAAGTCTCCACCCGGGCCGCAC
The DNA here is from genome assembly GCF_963455315.2 of Globicephala melas. NCBI lineage: Eukaryota > Metazoa > Chordata > Mammalia > Artiodactyla > Delphinidae > Globicephala > Globicephala melas. The sequence goes on along the minus strand of NC_083329.1, from coordinate 27,826,613 downwards.
CAACCGCAGCCAAGAGCCGGCCCCGCCCACCCGCGGGGCACTGCGGCTGCGCAGACACGCACACCGACGCTGCGCTTGCCCCGCGACTAGAGACGGGGAGCGGACGGGACAAAATTCTTGCCGCCGCCCGCCGAGCTATCTCGCGCGAAGGTACGTGGGCTCTCTACTGTGTACTGCTGGTTTCCTGCTCCGGAAGAGACGGGAAATCGGCAATGTGGAGTAAGGAAGGAGGCAGAGGAACGGAGAGGGCCTCTGAGACAAGGGACTGGTCAGCGTGTTCTTGTGCAGTCACCTATTAACGTGCCAGAATGCTGATCCAGGGAGGGCTTTATGAAAGCCATCCAAGCAATAAGAACAGAATAAACTAATAAGCAGTAAACGTGGGTGTGTGTTGGAGGGTCCTCCGGGAAGATTGAAGACAATGAGCATTTGAGCTTCCTTGAAGCCTGTGTGATGGAAAGGAGTGGGATGCTAGGCTAGGCCCAGATTTTGAAAGGCTCGAATGCACTTTTTCTGTAGGGAGGGAAAACTGGATGGCTAGAGAATAGAGACAGACTTTCTTTTCACTACATATTTTTCTGTTCTTTTAAATTATGCATTATCTGCATGTATTACCGGAAACAGAAAGGACAAAGTGAAAGAGTAGATGGGAGTAAGAAAGATGGATACAAAGGAAATAAGGGCAGCATGTTAGAAGAGGTTGGGCAGTAATGGTGTAAGCCTTGAAAGGCTAGCAGTGGGACCACAACTGGACAAGGTAGAATAAGGTTGGAGGGCTCTGTAACCTCTTGGTCAGGGAAGTATGGGAAAGCAGTACCTTAGGGCCAGTGAGTCTACAAAATGGCTTAGAGTGGAGACAGGAGACAGGGAAGCCAAGTTGTTAGGAAACTGCAGGCCCAAGGTTACCATGGTAGTAACAGTGGAAATGGGAAGAGGTAAATAGAATCAATTAAAATCTTCTTTAAAGGAAGCCCTCCCAGACCACTGTACCTTCTCCCTTCAATAAATGCACTTACCTGTATCATTCATTTGACTTCTACTAGGAATGTATGGGACCGTGTCTGTACCAGATAAATGTTATTTGCAGAGCTTAGCTATTTTAACTGATAAAAAGCAAAGAGAATAAAAAATAACTTGTCCGGCCTCTGTTTTCTGAATGGATTCTCTTAGTTTTTCATAATATTGCTTGAATTAGGGAATGAAATGGATATAATGCACAACTGACACTTAACTCTGAAAAGTTGTCAGCCAATAAAGTGTTCAACTCATGTATCATAAGCAAATTTGAGGTGCTCGCACTATGAAAGACCGTTCTGACTCACACCACTTGCCCTTACGTATCACACAGATCAGGCTAGCCTGAGATCATATCAGCCACAAACCATAAATATGGTCCCACCCTCTACCAGATCTTTTATCAGTTATTACAATGATATTTAGAAAAACACATGGTCATTTAAAAAATCCTTTAACAATAATTTCATTCCACATAAACATTCTTATTGTACTGCCTGTGTTAACTTTTCTGATCTTCCCATTTTGCTCAATATCTTCCAAGCAATAGGTACCCAATAAATGTTTATTGATTAAAACCTTCTAGAACTGGAGAAGCAAGAGAGAGACTGCCTATTTTAACGGCTGGTAGTCAGAATGTCCATATTCAGAGAAACAGCAGTACCAGATGACTAGAGTTAGGAGAAGACGACCCCAAGGTCTCAAACTTAGATGACTGGGAAAATGACACTACTAGCAAAAATGGGGATGGTGTAACTAAGACAGCAGTTTATAGGGCAAGGTATGAGCACAGTTTTTAGACATGGATAGTGTTGATAGGACATCTCAGGAGAAAAGAGTATATTAAAGAAGCTACCCAATACTGTCTTTACCATAAGTCCTGTTTCATTCCTAAGGAAAGTACACTGAGAGCCCATTATGTTATTCTGTGCTCCAACGCTGCTTCACAGAATCTTCACATTTTCCCAAAGCATATTCAATTATTATAATCTGATTTTAGTGAACAGAGGTTCAAAAAGTAATTTAAAAATTATTTAATACACAAAGTGAAAAACTGTCTAAAATACAAAAGAATTTCACATTTTTCTTTAAACAAGTAACACCTTCTAAATTATTTAACAGATGATAGACCCACAATCCTTTATCTGAAACCCTTGGGGCCAGGTGTTTCAGAATTATGAAATTTTCAGATTTTTAGAAAGGTAATTCAGTGCATATGCCATACTACATAAACCCCAGGCAGGGTCTGTGGCAGCACCCTACCCCCAAACAAGCAAACACATTAATATTTCTACAGCAAAAAAAAAAAAAAAAAAGAATATTCACACTAAATGGGATAGATTCAATGTCAGTTCATGTTGGATGTGCAAGCAGGTGAATTCTGTCACCAAACTTATGAAAAACCTTGTTATCAGAGCTTTTTGCATTTTGGAATTACAGATCGGGAGTACAGACCTTTATAAATTTATATGACAAGACATGAAAGATTCCTTAAACAAAAGACCCATTTATACAAATGAAAACATAGATAAGCTTTCAAATACATTATAAATTAACAGGCATCTTTTCTCTGATATTATTAAATGTACATCTTAAATACATATACACATAGCACACTTAACAAGATTTGAAAGAATCAACTGGTATTAAAGGCACAGATGCACAATCCCTTCTGTAGGAAAGGGATACAGTCAAATGTGCATTTGGGATTGAAATTGAAAATGGGATTAAACTAACTCCTTATGATGCCGGGAAAAGCACTGTTGAGTGCAACACAAGGAGGTAGGGTTTATTCTTCAAGAAGTACAATTCTACTTGCAAACAGTCTCTTCCACAGAAACACAGGCAAACAATTTTTACTTAGAATACATGTTAGTTGAGATTTTCTTCTCTGTATACATTACTTTGGCCTTATGCCCAAAAGTGAAATGTTGAAAGATAGTCAAGTTAAATAAGTAATGTTTTATCAAGTTTGAAGACAAATGGATTCCAACGATGCTCCTAAGTAGCTGTAGTATTTAAACAAGTCCACTGAGTCATTAAATTCTATCTGTTCAGAGGTTAAAATTACCCAGTCAAAATATTGCACTGTGAAATCATGTGTAGTTTCTGATCATAGTCATTTCTTCCATTGATGGGTGTCTGAAGAATGGTTTCATAAGAGAAAAACAAATTTCCAACATTTGCAGCAACAACTTCATACGTTTGGGTCAGTAAGTGGCAAGTCATTCTGTTAACCAACTCCAATCAAGATTCTAAAACCAGGCATGAAAAAGATACAATTAGATATTGACTAAAAGTGGTAGGTATATGGGTGTTCATTTCTGCAAGTTTTCTGTATATTTGGACATTTTATAATCAAAAGTTGAAAAACCAAAAGTACAAATAAGTTGCAATTAAAGAGTTTAGTTTACCTTTTCTGCTAACTAAAAAAAAATTTCAGAGTTTTTATAAATATTTGAAGCAAATAATTAAAGAGGAAATAACAAAGAATTAACATCAAGACTAAATGTAGTGAAAGTTAATCCAGTAAACATTTTATTGTAGTTTCTCCAAGTTTTAACAAATCAATAATTCACAGTAACCAAATCTTCATATAAACACTTCTATAAATTATAACCATATTAACATTCATTTTGCATACAGCAGTTACTGTATTTGAATTACAGTACAAATCATGTCCAATCTTATTGGAGAAAATTGATTGCTGAAGCAAAAAGTACAAACCATTCGATTTCAGTGGTCACACTGCAAAGAAAGCTCACTACTCATTTAACTTGACCAAAAATGCTATTGTTGAAGAAAACTGATGACATAATCCTGGTATATCCATGAATAAGAGAAGATGGGGAGTTGAGATCAAGCATTCCTCAAATGCTCTTTCCTCTGAGTTCTATTCCCCATCTGCATCCCAAATGCCAGATAAATCTAGCATGGAAAGTTAAATCCTTTGCACCCAACATACCTAAAACAGACATCCGTATCCATATAAAACTTACCATCATACTGTTGCCCTGTTTCTCATTTGCTTCATGCATAATAGTGCTTAAATGGCCAAGACAGTTCAAATTTTCTTCTATTATTTGTGCTAAAGTCTCCCTGTGGAATGAAAGCAAAGAGGCATACGAATTTCCTCTATTTTCTGGTCTTCAGGGTCAGGATGATTCTGCCCTTCAGACAACACTGCAACCCTGCAACCCAATGCAGCTGATTCCTGTAGTCTTCAGTTTCCTCATCCCTCCCACCCACAGGCAAGAGTCCTGTTACTCCAAGCTGCTGCCTCTGCCCAGCTCTAATAATAGTGAGTCCACTATAACTGCAATCTGATTTTCCTCTGAAATATAAGTGGCACTTATATACAACTTTTTCCCCCTGAAAATGCTCACTGGGGGGAAAAAAAGAGAGATCCTGTGGCACAGCTAGATGAAAGATCTCTTTGTTTCTGAAACATTTCCCTTTCCTTATAAGTAGTAAAAAACATCAGCATGCTTACTTCAGAGATACACATGTAGGGGAGGAGATACAAAAGTACAATCTTTTCTGCAAATATCAGGGAAGGTGAAAAAAACTGTTTGGAAAATACAGATGACAGCAATGAGAAAGCAAACAAGCAAGCTGATTCCTGAGGACAGCAGAAGAAACCTGTGACAGGGGAGCTGCCCAGAACCAAGAAGTATCCCTGAAGTTTGTATTTGAAGGAAATCCTGAATTTGGTTTCCACCTTCTACACTTCCCTCTTCCATATGGCCTCCATCCTTACCTTTTACTAACCCTCAGTCCCTACCCGACTAGAATCAGTTCTAAGCCATGGAAGATAGTCATTATTAGCTTAGAACTAAATTCTCATTCAGCTTATTCAACAGATAGAAAAACTGAGGCCAACAGTTCCCAATCCTTGGTGGTTAAGTACCGCGGGTACATTTGAAGTTTTCCTTTATAATGTATTCCTACTGGAAAATGTATTTAAAAATTCCTGTTGAATATACTTTTGCAAACAACCACAACCTCACACTGAAAATCACTTGTACAGAGGTAACATTTGCAACCATTTGCATCCCCTAATAAACCTACATGCCTTTAATGAAAGCAAAAAGGTATTAAATTTTATTTGTGTCAATTCTGATTAATGGAATATTTCCTCAAGTCCATATAATTAATTATAGCCTATGCTGTAGCTGTGGATGTATTACATTGGGCCAAATGTATAATGGCCCCGAGATATACCCTGGAGCTTGCTTTCTTTAAGAAGATAAAATACCTGGTATCAGCTTGCCTTCCTGCCATGTGCTTTTCTCTCATAAAAGCAGAGTACAGAATGTGCAACTGCATGACCTCCTGAGCAGTGATGTTACATGGCTGCACCTCTGCAAAACTAATTATGGGCAGAGCTTCCAGGAAATGCTGGTATTGTAGAGGTCTCCATGAGTTGTGAGAAAAGTGACAATACACAAGCTAGCAAAGAGCCAATGGCTCTGGATACGGCACATCTTATGCTGAGAAAAATAACAGAAATGGATAGTCATTCAGCTTTTAGCAGAAGAGTAGGAATTAAAAGAAAATATAGGACTTCAAACGAGTTATTTGCAAAAATGATTTAAGGCACTGAAAAAAGTCATTTTAGAAATACTAAGTTATAAAATGAGTAGATTAAACTCAATTCCATTAGAGGGTTGATCAAGGGTCCTAAAATAATAACTTCAAAAAGATAGCATAATTTCTCAGAGATAAATGGTTAAGTGAGGAATATAGTTTGGCTAAAAGATTTGATAAGCCAATAACAGATAAAGAACTTAGAACCTGGACTGAGCTAATAAGAAGTAACATTTGCTGAAGATTCACTTCCCCAGCATTTTATATACACTGTCTAGCTGAATTTTCACAACACTTCCCATTTTACAGGTAAGGAAATGTGAACATTAAAAGAGTCAAGTTAACTGTATAAGGTTATTACAAAGAGACAATCAGGATTCAATCCTGGTCTATAAGGCAGTGAAGAATATGTCTTAACCACTGCACTCTACTGCCTCATTCCTACCACTGCTCTTGAAAATACAACTATCTATTTTAACAAAGTGAACCCACCCATCTTGAGGAGTTACCACGCATGACAGAGGATGTTCACGTTCTGCTGAAGTTGTGGGCAGCCATGCTGATGCCTGAGGGGTTACACCTTCTAGACTGGATCCTACAAGGGACCGAGCAGAGCTCTGTGTCTGAAGGAAAAAAAAAAAAAAAGATTACAGGCAAGCACCTCCACACATTCATATTCCTAAGACTTAACATTTCTATCACTACTTTTATGCATAACCAGACTATTTCTGTATAAATTTATCTCTACTCTTACACACCCCTACTAACTATCCTGTCCTTGACCCCTTTCTTCATTGACTAAAACTAAATGTATCTATCCTTCTACTTTAGTTGGAAAAAAAAATCTCCAGTTGAACAAAGGACTAGTTTTTTTAATCTAGTCAGGCACAGCTACCCCCAAATTGGGTTGGGATACCACAGTGGTCTAGGGTTGAGAGGAGTATAAAAACAGGAAACCGGAAAGGAGAGAGAGAATGAAAGATGATCATGAAGTCCTGTATCAGAATTGCTAGGGAGACACCAAGCAAAGAACATGAGCATCAACCCAACATAAAATACACATGTCCTTATATATGGAATTTAAGAAAAAAAAAAAAAGGGTCATGAAGAACCTAGGGGTAAGACAGGAATAAAGACACAGACCTACTAGAGAATGGACTTGAGGATATGGGGAGGGGGAAGGGTAAGCTGTGACAAAGCGAGGAAGAGGCATGGACATATATACACTACCAAACATAAGGTAGATAGCTAGTGGGAAGCAGCTGCATAGCACAGGGAGATCAGCTCCGTGCTCTGTGACAGCCTGGCGGGGTGGGATAGGGAGGGGGAGGGAGGGAGACGCAAGAGGGAAGAGATATGGGAACATATGTATATGTATAACTGATTCACTTTGTTATAAAGCAGAAACTAACACACCATTGTAAAGCAATTATACTCCAATAAAGATGTAAAAAAAAAATACACATGTCTTCAAGAGGACACAGATCATGCTGATAAAAATCCCTTTTGCAGGGAGTAACAGCAAATCAATGTCATATTACATAATTCATTAAAAATTACTTACACAGGCAATTTTAAGGAGATGCCATATTTCTTTCTGCCTCTTTCCCTGCATAAACATGACAGTATTGTCAGCTTCTTTGATGTTACTGAGGGCCATTTCCACCTTGGGCAGTAGATCAATAATCTTCTGCTTACAGCCCAACAACTTGCTGGAGAGGTAAAATCTGTGTCAGACATTTATACATCCCCCAAGACTGTACCCCATACTCCCAAACCCAGCTGGGGGAATGAATCACAATCAGCATAGATTTAATGACTGATCTGCAAAGCAATGCACACAAACAGGACACATAAATGCATGCAGCTGTGGTCAGGGTTCCCAACGTACTGCCAGTACTCTTCCTGGTTCTAGTATATTTACCAGAAAAGGGTATTACACTTTGAAAGGAACATGATAAAAGTATCCTGGCTTTTCAACAGTAAGGAAAACAATATTTCTACCTCAAATGACCGAACAGCTCCTTGAGAACCCGATCCTGACTCTGCACAGTATGCACAATGATTTTCACCATCTCCGTGCTGTCGCTGTAGGAGTGATCTATAAAAGATCTCAGTCAGTAGGTTTAACCTCTCTTCTGCGTGAACATATCAGCCTCCAAACAAAAAATTCCTAAAAATCTGAAACTAGTTTTAATTAAAATCTCCATTTAATTTCAAAGCTAAATTAAGATAAAAGATTTTAAGATTATATATCTATAAATAATCATATAACTAAAAATAAAGTCTGTGTGTTTGTGTGTATATAATGTATATATAGATTTATCACTGTATCTTCAGTTATAAGAAGAATCATCTTGGCTACCTTAACCCATACTAACCCGAGCCCCAGACACATATGCAGCTTTCTGGACAAGAGATCATTTTTTCTTGGATGATTAACATAATTTGTTTAGAAGCAGTAAGACAATTCATCAAACTTTCACTGACTTAAAGGAAGGAATCCCAGCTAGGCTTGCTTGGAATTTCATGTTTATCCATCTGTTTATACCCACGAAAACGTTGAAAAAAGCTGACCAACTTAAGCCAAATCTGATGCACTAATAAAAGGACCTGTAGACACCTTGAAAATTCAGTTTGAGGGTAGTATGAAATCTTAAAGCAAACTGGCAGTTGACAAATGTCCTCAAATGGGATGGCTGTGTGGTCACAGTGAGTAGGTTCTACCGTTATAGATGCCATCTCATTTAAAAAACAAACAAACAACTACAATTAATTGTAATATTTCAGAAAATGGTTATTTAAATTTTAAAACATTGGAAGGTTGCTCATGGATCATGCTGGTATTTCCCCAGACAATAATTAGTCTCAAATGCAAAACTATTATTATTATTATTTGCTATTCTCTACTTAAAATTTTCTCATTTAACCCTCACAGGAGTCCTGTGAGATGGCTACTGTTGTTACCCACATTTTACTATGAATGGAGTATCGAAAGAGGTTTAAAAAAAGTTGTCCTTTGTTAGCACTGCAAAGACTTCGCCTAGCACTCAACTTGATTCCCCACACATCTTTTTCTTTGTCTCTCCCTCAACAACAACCAGATACAGAGACTCCAAAAAGGCTCCTCTCCAAACAGCACTTCTTCATAAATCCCACGGGCTAGGCCCAACAGCTTTCCCATATAACTAGCTCTTTTAGATGGTCAAAGACCTTAGAACTTTAACCTACTCCAACATAAAGAATGAAGAAAGTTGGTTTTCACCATTTTCAGCTGAACAAAAGTCTCAAGGCAACTCTAAACTGGAAAAGACACCAAAAACTATACCTCAAGTGTGATTACATAAGCCCCAACAATAGACAAAACTTCTTGTCACAACTAGTTTGTCACTCAAGGTGACTATCAGTTCAAAGAAGCTATCTGGATAGCAAGTTTATTTCTAGGCCCTGTGATATGCTGATATGCATGGCTACTGCAAAGTTTTTATAAAAATAATCCAAACAAATGTTATCAATGACTGTGGAAAGTTAATCCACTGAGTCAATGGATGGAATTTTATATACCTTCATCTGCAAAATCTGATTCACTGGCCAGAAGAGAGTAATGAATATCGATTAAAGAAAAAAAAAATTAGCCTTGCTCTATTTGAAATCTTAAATTTCAATATTTTACTCTAACCACAACTTTATCACTTACATCACTTTTTTGTCAATATCTTCAACTTTTCTGTCCTCTTGTCAGCAAGATCCTAACCCTACATCAGTCTAACCACCTGCTCTATCAGTTTCTGTATCCAAGCTACTAACCACTACCAACAAAAAAATTGTACTATCATTCTCTCTGTTGTAACTACTAATTCACAGGGTTTCACTTCTGCTCTGGATTCTTTTTTTTTTTGCGGTATGCGGGCCTCTCACTGTTGTGGCCTCTCCCATTGCGGAGCACAGGCTCCGGACGCGCAGGCTCAGTGGCCATGGCTCACGGGCCCAGCCACTCCACGGGATGTGGGATCTTCCCGGACCGGGGCACGAACCCGTGTCCCCTGCATCGGCAGGCGGACTCTCAACCACTGCGCCACCAGGGAAGCCCTGCTCTGGATTCTTAATAAATGTCTTGGATCAGCAACATCTGCCATTGCACACACCAGCTTTCAAAGATCTTTAGCATACTCCTTAAATCTACGACGTCACACCTCTTCAATTACAGATAAACCCACTTCTTACTTCGGGATAGGAGGACATAAAGCAGTAAGATCCTCACCTTCCAACCCCTATACCCACATAAGTGTCTGTATCCACACACATCCCCCACCCCCGGCAATTATCAGTGGCAACAAGCCCAACACCTCCTACTATTCTCTGGAGTCAGCCTCTCAAACTTGTTCAGAGACTTCCCTCTCCACAGGCTTTTGGCCCCAAGCACATAAATAAGCTCAAGTCTTTCTTCTGAAAACTGACCTCCCTTGATTCTTCATCTCCTCCTAGCTGCTCACCTCTCTTCTTTCCTTAACAGCCAAGCTTCTGGAAAGAATAGCCTAGATAACCAGTTCTCAAACTTACTGGTCTCAGGACACCTACACTCAAAAATTCTTAACAACTCCAAAGTGTTCTTCAGGAATTAAACTGAGAAATACAAAAATATTAATTTATTCATTTAAAAATAACAATAAACTCACCTATTAATACATTTGTATTCAAAATAACTGTATTTCCCCCTCAAAATTTAGTGAGAGCATTGGCATTGTTTTAAATTTTTGCAAATCTTTTTAATATCACCACCAATCTTATCAGAAAAGCATTTAAGTATTGGGAAGCTGACAAATTTCAACTGATGGATAGACATTTTCCTACATTTTAATTTTTTGCTGGAAACATGGAATTTTATCACTGACAATACTGTTGGCTTTCTTCCTTCAAGTGATAGGTATGATCCATTAATTTTTAGAAAATATCTGCCTCATAACCAAATCTGAATAACCGTAGTTTTTCTGACAGTCATTGTTCCAAGTAAAAATGGTGTTCCATTAAAGAAGAGGCTGGTCAACAGCAATGTAAACAACCACTGAAGTGGTTTTCCTTAAGACAACCATCACACCTCAGTATGTAGCAGAAGCACTTTATGAATACTTCCCATTTTATCACACAGAATATTAAAAAGACATATACTCAAGGGTTGAGATTTAAATAGAAATTTTACTGCTTTACCAAGGATACTCTTAAATAAAACTGGTATTTTTTTTAAACTATGAATGCATGTTAGTGAAAATCAATGACTACTAGCATACTTTGGTGCTCATACCTTCATTCATGCTAAGCAAGGTGCAAGCTGTTTACCCACCAATGCTTTTGCAGCATCAGTGAAAATGTCAACATAGTAAAAAAGGCAAATAACATCCTAGTATTATGAAAACAGTTTTGACCTCACTGACTCCTCTGAAAAGGTTTCAGGAATCCTCAGGGGTTCATGAGCCACACTTTGAGAATTGCTGATCTAGACTGACTTCTCCATTCCCTCCTGTCCCGCTCCCTCCTCAGCCAACTACAATCTGGTTTCTGTTCCCAAAAGGCCATTATTTTACCAGGATCACCAATGATATCCAAACTACTAAGTCCAGTGAATATTTTCATTATCATTTTTATTACCCACATCTCTGTAGCATTTCACCCTACTGATCACTTTCTTCTTGAAACTCTCTCTGTCCTATTCCAATATCATTCCTGCTACATATTTGAGCCATTTCTCAATATTTGTAGGCTCTTCTGCTTCTAGCCATTTCTTGAATGTTGGTATTCCCTATGATTCCATCCTTGGTTTTCTTATTCAACATACTTTTTCAAGATGATCACTTTATTCCTATGGCTGATTACTCTCAAAATAGCTAAATACCTAGCCTGGACTTCTCTACTAAATCCATATATATATGTACACGTCTCTGTGTGTGTGTGTGTGTGTATGCATGTATATGTATGTGTGTTCATATATACATGCATATATACATACATACATATATACATACATACATATATACTACTACTAGACATCTCTATTTGAATGTCTCACTGACACCTTAACATCAACATGTACAAAAATGAACTCATGTTCTTTTCCCATTAAGTCTGTCATTTTCCTATACTTCCTATTATGGTGAGTGGTCCTACCATGCACCCAGCTGCTCTAGGCAGAAACTTGGCAGGCATCCATGATTCTCTACCCCATCTCCTACCACCCATATTAAATCCATCACCCAATACTATCAGTTCTACCTCCTAAATCTCTCTCTTGCCCTTACCCTCCTCCTCTTCACCCCACTGCCACAGTTCAGGCTCTTTGCCTTAGCTAATGACCCGCCTTATCCTGAGCCATGATTACTTCAACAACCTTATAACTAATAAGCATCTCTAGCACAGCCTCCCTTTAATCCATTATCCACAATGCTACCAGAGCAGTATTTCTAAAATGCTAATCTGATCATGTCATTCCCCTGCTTAAAACTTTTTAGGGTTTCTCTTTGCCAACATGATGAAATCCAAAATCGTTACTATGACATACCAAATCCTTTATTATCCAGCCACATCTCTCCTTCTGAAACTACAATCCAGTCACGCTGCATCTCCTCAAACATGCTGTTACATGTATATGTCTTTACCCATTATACTTATATATGCAAGAGCCTACCTCCTTTCACCGAGCTACTGCTACTTATCCTTTAAGGCTCATCTCAGATATCATCTCCTGCAGGAAACCTCCTCTAATCAACCCTGATCTCCAGTCAGGGTTAGATGCCTATTGTATAGTACCTCATAAATGTAGAAATTAACTGAACAAATTCCACTACAATAAAAACCAACATAGAGGAAATTTTGATATTTGTTAAATACAATTTAAGATGTATATTAATTTGCATGTGTTTGTAAATTTTAAGGTGTAAAACTTATGGGTTTTGTTTGTTTTTTTTAAATTTCAGTATATAGCAAATTAGGGCACAGACTTCACCTTTTATTTCTTCTATAACCCTTCAAAACAAATCAGTTTTTAACTGAAGGATAATATCTTGCACATACATAATACTTTACAGTTTTCAAAGCACTTTCACAAACATCCTCTCAAATACATTGCCACATACAGTCACTGAGTTAGGAAAGCTAGGTTTCAACCCCATTTTGCAGAAGAGGGAAATGAGATACAGGGAGAAAAGGTTATTTGCCTGAGGTCACTTGGTCAGTAAAGTGCCCTATCTAGAATTCAAGCCTTCCGATTCTCAATCCAGTGCTCTTTCCAGCAGAACATGCTCTGTATTCAGCAGATGTTCAACAGAATTGTTTTGCCAATGAAATAAGCAATCAGCGACCACATGCAGATGAAGGCATCATTTTCAAAGTAAATGATTTGGCCTAGCACATGGGCATCCCTCTGCCCATTCCACACCTGAACCCACAGTATCAAATTCTTTCCAATCTCTTTAATTTTAAGCAGCACTTATTTTTTCCCGTCTTTCCACACATTTTCTTGCTTCCTCTTTCCCTTCTTTGAGTTCCTTTTTTCTCTTTCATTCCTTTCTTTCACTTCCTTTTAAAGTTTTTTCTCTTTCAATTTTCTTACTTTGCCTTCCTAATTTCTTAAATTCTCACAAACTTAAAAGCTGTTGTACCATAAACATCTCAATGGCAATACCAAAACTGGAATTTATTCTGCAGCTTATTTAAAATCCAGTCTCCTAGATTTGCTAGTGATGGTTTCCTAAAATGCCTTTGTGTACTGTGAAAAATTGTCTTACCTGAAGGTCTGTGCTTTAACTGCTTATATAGATCAATGGCACGCTGTTCCCTATGAAAGAAAAAAAAAGGTTCTATATGTGAAGATAGTTTAATGACTTTAATAATCTCCAACTTGAAATGAACAACATTATTTGAATAGAGTAATGATCTCATTTTAAAGCAAGTACATATTGCCAATGAATATTTTACAGAGCATTTCACTGGGTAATAAGCAAGATCTTAAGATGCAAAGTTTAATATATTAATACTTCATATCTGCTCTGATCTACTATCACATATATAATATCCTTGCACCAGAAACACTTAAATGGGAAAAAATTATGACCTGTGATTAGAGAAAAAAATCTCAAGTTTCTAATCAAAACACTTAGGAGGTTAACCTTATTTAGGGAATCTAATAGACAATATCTTCCTTGAACCAGAAGTATGGTAAATAGGGAAATAGTTTGTAATTTAGAATACTTGAAAATTTCTTAACACTCATATGAAAAGATGCTTCGATTTAAAAAGCAAAGGTCAACCCAAAGAGTTATTTCCAAAATTTCCTGTGACTAAGAAAGAACTTCCTTTTTAAATATGATGCCAATATATTTGGGGAAAGGAAAACTGTAGAAAAGAATCACATATAGACTTAATCTGCCAGAAATACAAAGAACGAATAATCTGCTACCAAAAATTACAGACACCAACACCAACAACATGAGTTCACCCTTACAGAGATTCCATCAAGTCTCCCTGACGTCGTCCATAGGGGCTCTTCTGTAGCTCCATGATTTCAGTGTGCAGGGACATGATCTGATCCTCCAGGTATCCAATGACACCCACCTAAAATATGATGAAACACAAAAGAAATGACAGGCTCACCACCACACAACACAAAGAACTCAGAGAATGACTTGCTGCAGTAACAGAACTAAGTGATTTAACGTAAAACACTGATTTTGGTGAAGCCTTTTTATCTTTCGGATTATGACATGTAATTTTCACATGAGCACCAACTTATTCCTAGGCTTCTCTCTTTTCACTCCTGACAACAGTAGACTACTAGCATTTTCTTTTTCCTCTTGAGAAGCAAAAAGATAGAAGTGTCACTAACAAGAAAAAGTGGCCATCAAAACCACTGCATCTCAGTTCTATGATTTTCATTGCCTCTTGTTCCCAACTGCCTTGAATAAGGATGCAGAAAGATAAAGACATGGGATTCCCCAACCCAGGATACCAACTGCCCCACCCATGTCCTCAGGGAAGTGCTGGCATCAAGAAGAGCAACAACTTAGTGGGACCACAGACAGATGTACTGGGTAAGGAAGGAATCTGCCACCTAGAGAATGATTTATACCTAGTGTGACCATATAATTTATTGTCCAAACTAGCATAATTTTGAGAGTATTATTGATAATTATGGCAAGACAGGTATAAACTGAAACTGTCCCAGGTAAACCAGGAGGTCCAGCCATCCTATCTAAACCAGTCATAAAAATAACAGTGATAACTACCATCTGTTATTCGCTCCCATTTAATCTGTATAACCCTATTAAAAAAAGGTACAGTCTCTATAATATCATATGGAAACTGAAGCTCAGTGCGACTTCAATTTAGTCTCTTTTGCCCAAAGCCTTGGTTTTCATCCACTATGGTACTTCCCTCTATATATACAAAGTATCGACTAGATATTTAGCTGATATTCAGGAATGACATGAAAAATACTCTACAAAGACAGTTTCTAAGGAAGACCTCAGGAATTAATAAGCACACAAAGTGAGCTCAATGATTTTACCTCAGCATAGTGGATAGCCTTTTCTTCCATTTCTTTCCATGCTTTTAACATTTTTTCTGAGGCTAAAAAAAAAGTCTTAATTGGTTATCTCAGAAACAGCCATAGCTTTAATTACTGACCTACCCATCTCCTTGCCATATCAACATCAAAAACAGAGTTATGAGTTGAATTGTCCCCCCCAAAAGATAGCTGAAGTCCTAACTCAGTACCTCAGAATTTGACCTTATTTGGAAATAGAGTCACTGCAGATGCAATTAGCTAAATTAAGATGGACTCAATCCAGTATGACTAGTGTCCTTAGAAGAAGAGGAGAAGAGACACAGACACAGACACATGAAGGGAAAGCTCCATTTGACAACAGAGGCAGAGATTTAAGTGCTACAGCTGCAAGACAAGGAACGCCAAGGATTGCTGGCAAACCATCAGAAACTAGGAAGAATCAAGGAAGGATTCTTCTCCACAGGTTTCAGAGAGAGCACAGCCCTGCCAACACATTGATTCTGGACTTCAAGCCTCTGAAACTGTGAAATGATAAATTTCTGTTGTTTTAAGCCACGCAGTTTATAGCAACTTGTTATGGCAACCCTAGGAAGCCAACACAGATGATTTTCTCTTTAAAAAAAAAAAAAGAAAGAACATTTTAAAAGTAATACATGAACATGATCTTCTTAAAAAATCAAATACTATATTGGGGTATAAAAAGAAAAGTCTCTCTCTTCCCATCCATCCTCCACCCTCAGGGATCCCTTTGTTAGTCATTTCTAACATAGACACATATCCTTTTCTCTCACAAATGGGACCATCTCTATATACTTTTCCTTCTTTGCTTTTTTCCCCAACTTAAAACATTGCTGCCGTTAAAGACCCAAGTGATCTTTTAACATCAGCACACATAGGGCTACATCACTCTTTTTAAACAGCAGTATAAGATATACAACTGACAAGTCAAAGATAATTTGATAAAAGAATTATAATGTTTTGCCATTCATCAGAATGCCTATAATATACAAATAGAAATAAAACATCAATCATAGAACCTGCTTTAGTAGGTAAACTTATTTATCCAACTAGACACTGCTGATCATTTATTCTGAAATACACATGCCTTGCTCAAGATAAATATACAAACCAGATTTATTTCCCAAAAAAAGATTTGTTTCATGAAAGAAAATAGAAATGCTGAAGGTGACCCTTTTGGTTTATTATTTGAATTTTAACTCTGCTTTTCACATTTCCTTAGTACATCTGAAGGGAGATAAACTTGGAGTGAAATACTGAAAAACTGGAGGCTGCATACAATAAAAAACAGTGGGACTTCACGGCAGGTTGTTTGGGGGAAACAAAAACTCTGGAATTATTTGTGTTATTATTTATAGAAAGATAAGTAGTTTAAGACTTCCCAGGCTATGAAGTCACCCCAATACAGACTTTGTATCTATTTTCTAAATGAGGTTTGACAATTGCAAATTCTTAAATCATTTTTGTATTTTTCTGAAGCTGAACAATTTTAGCCCAACTGTGATGGTGGTGGTGGTGGTGGTGGTGGGGACGGGAGGTGGGGAGGGAGGGCAGGGGGGAAATAAAGTTGCTCAACTAAAGGTTAAAAAAAAAAACAACAACTAACATTCAAACCAAACAGGGTTTATGATGATCTGAGATGTCCTCTCTCTTGTTTTAGTATGAATGTAAGTGAAACAACTGGCTAAGAAGAAGGCAACATAGCAAATGGCTTTAAGAGACTAGACACTTCTTTCAAATACATTACCCAACACTTACATATCCCATAAGTCATCTGCTCACTGTATCTTTCCAAGTCAAGCTGAATGCTTTTGTGAAAAAACTCCAATTTAGCTTTCAGTTGCTGAGATGCTGAGATTAAAGTGTTCTTCATTTTTGTCAAGTTAGCATTATATCTAAGAAGACTTAACCTAAACCAGAGCAAGAAAAAAAAAAGATATAAGCATTTCAGAAACACCAGACAAAAGTTTAAAGACTCAAATCCATAAGCCTAAAGCCTATGTTTCTATGAGAAACAGCTGATCTCTAGAATCTGGTCTCTAAAGACTTCCTGCCCATGATACTCTGATAAAACAATCTTCTTATACTAGGACTGTTCAGGAACTACTGTCAAGCTTTTGCAACTAGATGGTTTCAGACCATTAGTAAGAATTCTACAAGTCTGATCAGAATATTACATTTCAAATTGGCCCAGTATATAGTATTGCATGGGATATTGACTAGTGAAAACTGGCAAAATTAATTCTTGAGCATTAATGCACATGACATTGTGCGTGTAAATAAACAAGAGAATCCACTTACATTGCTGCTCTCTGTCCCTGAAAGAGCCTGCTGTAGTCTTCTTTTAGCCCAGACACATAGTGCACTGCTTCGGCCCATACTTTACGCAGCTGTATAATTGGAAGCTGTATTTTGCTGTCCTGTACTATGTGTAAGAAGTTGGGGAAAAGAAGAGGGGAGTTACTTTTTAAGATTCTAGAGTTCATTTACTATTCTTTGTGATTTCCTGTCCACACAAATAGCATTCCCATAGATACTAGAAACAGATGCTAGAAAGAACCACTTGTTACTGTTTCATTCAGTCAATGTACATTTACCGAGCACCTGTACACCTAACATGAACCCTCCAGATACAAGGGGAAATAAAAATGAAGAAGACATAATTACTACATAATCGCAAAGCTTACAATTATTCCAGTCTTTTTTTTCCTTGCTTCTCTCCAACCTGGAATACTCTTTTTTCCTCTCCACTAATTCAAATTCTTTATTTCTCTGAAGATCTAAATCAAGTCCCACGTCCTCCACAATCTGCCACAGTCTTTTCTCCTTCTGAATAACAAATTTCATCTCCTGGACTACCAACCCAGCTTCAGGAAAACTTTATTTTTTACAGTATATGATTACAGGGTAAATAGCAGCTTAATAAGAAATGCCTTCCTCAATGTAAGACTTATGAAATTATCTACTTATGATTATCTCTTGTCTTTTCTTTGGTAAAGGGAATGCTTCTTTCTAAGACCATGGCAGGTATATATATTAAGTTCAGTGAAATTCCATTTTAACATTATAAAATTCTCCAAGATTGAAGAGAGATTCATCTCATACTTAAGGTGGCAATTATATTCTCTGTCATTCTTTTCCAATGAAAATCTTCAGAGAAAGGTCACTACACTGGATTTCATATTGAGAAAACACATTATCTGAAACAGACTTCAAAAAAATAAAGCTGTGTATTTGGAAAAATCTTTGCCTCCTCTAATAATGATTAATAGCCTCAAATAACTTTTCTTCTGTTTTTATATACCCACACTTACTCCTGAGGCTTCCTATAACAGACCAAACAAACAAAACAAAACCAAACCCACACCTTTAAAAAAAGAGTCTGGGTGAGGAGAGCCTGGAAAAATAAATCATATACTGTCAAAAATAAAGTCTGAAAAGGCCTAGAAATGATACCCCAAGTATCATGCCAAGTATCCAGATTTTGGTTTCTAATACTATTCTCAATTAAAATGAAAGGAACCAGGGCCCCTTGGAGAAATGGCCGATTCTAGGACTAGGGCAGGAAATTTAAAAGATGGTCCTGGAATACCTTGTGGTGCCAGAAAGTAAGGAAGTGCTTAAAAAACCAAAAACCGAAACACCCTTATTGATGGAGTAAGTAAAAGGGGCACAGGAAGCCAACTGAAAGAGCTCCTAATGTAAGCTCCAACAATTTGAACAAAAAAATAAATAAACTAGTATTGGATTATAATCCATAATATAAAGTAAATATCCATGAATTCAAATTGATATAATAAATAATTGAATAAATTAATAAATGGGAAAAAAGAGATAAATCTTGTGTGCAAAAGAATTCCAAATAAATTATGTAGATACTCTACCCTAAAGGAGGGGGAGCATAACTCCCACTCCTTAAGTGTGGGTTCTTGCATAGTGATTTCCTTCCACAGAGTACAGTGTGGAATGGGGGGGAAAGACTAAACTTTACAGTAGAGAAAGCTGACAAACACTACTTCAGCCAGGTAAGCAAGGCCAATACTAAGAGTCATTAATCATGTTGACAGTATGTACCCTTTACATAATGTGAAGAAAACAGCACTTGAATTCTGTGATCTTTCTCTCAAAAATCCATTTTCCTACTCATGAGAAAAAATATCAGATAAATTGCAACAGTGGGGCATCCTACAAAATATTTGACCAGTACTTTCAAGGTCATCAAAAACAAGGAAAATCTGAGAAACTATCACAACCAAGAAGAGCCTAAGGAGACATGACAACTAAATGTAATGTGGTATCCTGGATGGGATTCTGGAACAGAAAAGGGACATCAGATTAAAAACTAAAAGAAATCTGAATAAAGTATGAACTTCAGTTAATAATAATATATTGGTTCATTAATCATAACAAAAGCATCATACTAATGTTTAAGTTGTTAACAATAGGGGAAGCTATATCTGTGGGGGAGGGGAGTAACATAAGAATTCTATACTATCTGCTCAATTTTTCTATAAATCTAGAACTGCTTTAAAAAAAAACTAATGAAAAGGAAGGATTATATAATTTCAGCCCTTATGCCCAATTTTGTTCTTGATTTTATAATTTTGTGCTTGTTTTTAGTTTTGGGTAGACAGAAATTGATCACTTAACTTCTTCAAAAGAAAATAATTCTCTCAGGATAAATGAAATCATTTGAATGTTAAGCAGTATTCATAGGATAAAATGAAGTATTTGAACACGCTTAAATAATGAAGGAGAAACTAAAAAGTGGGCTTAATTAATAGTGAAGATTCATTTTTTTATATGTGAGAACCCTATCCACAGGAAAGTAAGTCTTCTCCCAAATGAGGGATCTGGTGGTGATTTAAAATCTACCTCTTCACCTTTCAAACCATACAAACCCATCTTTCACCACATATAGAAACCTGAAGCATGAGACACAGAACAGAAACACCAAAGGACCATTTCTACTAGTCATTTTGAGTCAAAATTATATTATTTCAGATTTAAAGCTCAGTCAGTAAATGAACTATACTTACCAATATAATTTACACAGTCAGATAAACTTCTGGAAGCAAATGGTCCTTCATATACAGTCTTACTTTTATCAAACAAATAAACCATATAGCTATCACAGCCCCTCTGAAAGAGAAACAAACAATTAAGAAAAAAGATCCTTGAAAATCCTAGGTTCTCTGAGTACCTAAGCACCAGATTTCCTACTTTGAAATGCCAATGGTGAAGTCAGTTTCATTAGCATACATCTCACAGATTTAAGGTCTAAACTTCTGTTTAGGAAAAATAAATAAATAACTGTAGTATGGACTAAAGTGGAAAACAATCACCAAACCCAAAAGGACAAAAGCAAAAAGTCATAACAACAATATCCATAGAATGGGAACACTATTCAGCAATCAAAAGGAATAAAGTAATGATATATGCTATGACATGAATGAATCTCAAAAATATAACAGTATGAAAGAAATCAGACACAAGAGATTATAGATTATATGTTTCCATTTATATGGAATGTTCAGAAAAGGCAAATCTATAAAGGTAGAAAGTAAATTAGTGATTTTTCTGGGGTGGACAGAATGGATATTAACAGTCAATGAGGGCTTCCCTGGTGGCGCAGTGGTTGGGAGTCCGCCTGCCGATGCAGGGGACACGGGTTCGTGCCCCGGTCCGGGAAGATCCCACATGTTGCGGAGCGGCTGGGCCCGTGAGCCATGGCCGCTGAGCCTCCGCGTCCGGAGCCTGTGCTCCGCAACAGGAGAGGCCCGCATACCGCAAAAAAAAAAAAAAAAGTCATGACCAAAATCATATTTTACCATCCATCTATCCTCTGACAGGACCTATGAGACTGCTGGTCTAATTTGAAGGTTCTAGGCTTTAGTACAAAAAGGGGAAAAAAGGGCTTCCCTGGTGGCGCAGTGGTTGAGAGTCCGCCTGCCGATGCAGGGGACGCGAGTTCGTGCCCCGCTCCGGGAAGATCCCACATGCCGCGGAGCGGCTGGGCCCGTGAGCCACGGCCGCTGAGCCTGCGCGTCCGGAGCCTGTGCTCCGCAACGGGAGAGGCCACAACACTGAGGGGCCCGTGTACCGCAAAAAAAACAAAAAAAAAAAAAAAAAAAAAGGGAGGAGGGAAGTGGCACCAAACAGAAAGTCATGCATAGTTCAAAACAACAAATGTTTCCTTTCTACCTTTTCACCTTGCAAAGCAATAAGCGTAATGAGTAGGATAAAACTAAAAGAAGAATTCTAAGATGTGGACCATCCCCCAAAGGATTCCAAGTATACATCAAAAACGCAGGGCATGCAATCTCTCTGTGACTTCTTATACTCTAGGTATATTAGAATTGTCTTACAACTCCATCCAAAACACACTGAGAGGCTGGTTTCCGAGGATCCAAAGAAATTCCCGTCTCTGAAAGAAGCTCTTGAGAACAAGTATTTATTCCAGTTTCACGCTCAATACGAGACTGTAGTGAATGAAGACTTTCATCAGGTGGTAACAGAAAAGAAATGATCTTTGCAGAAGTCATATTTAGGATGTGTACTATCTGTTTAAATAAGAAAAAAGAGAAATAAGTATTGATCGTTTGCTACATAAAAGATTCAGTGCTAGATACTAAAGAGAATTTAAGCAAAAGGCATTATCTCTGCATTAAACAAGGTTCATTCCTTTTCCAAAGTGAGATCTCCTTCTATAATTATAGAATGACAGTCTGAAAACTGAAGATAGAGTTTACTTTTCTACTGCAACAGATGTTAGTTCCAAAGAATAAAGTTTCAAAGTTCTAGGGATGTACAAAATCAAGAAATAAAACCCCCAATTTAAAAAGGTAACACTTATAGAAAAATGGTACAGATGAACTGGTTTGCAGGGCAGAAACAGAGATACAGATGTAGAGGACAAACGTATGGACACCAAGGGGGAAAGTGGCAGGGAGGGGTAGTGGCGGTGGGATCAATTGGGAGATTGGGGTTGACATATATACACTAATATGTATAAAATAGATAACTAGTAAGAACTTGCTGTATAAAAAAATAAATAAAAAAAAATTCAAAAATTCAATAAATAAATAAATAAATAAAAAGGTAACACTTATTTTGAGAAATATATCACTGACCTGGAAGGAAATGTTTATGAATTGCCTAATAGATGCCAACAAGTTAAGTGCTTTCACATAACATCCTATTAATTAGATCTTCTAATCTCCATTTTGGCAAAGACAGAAACCAGAGCTCTGAGAACTTCTTGCCTAAAGCCCCAGTGAAAGTAGCCTGATATAGGCCAAGTAAGTGTGAGACTGAGTTAGGTGGGGCTCTACCCCGGTAACCAAGGACAGCCACAGAGTTAGAGGTCAGTCTTTTGAACACAACGTAATTTTAAATCCTTTTCCTTCTACTGTCCTTAGATAAGCCATACAAAGTTAATACCTATGTTTCCCCAACGCCTTATATTGACCAGTGTATACAAATGATTAAAATTATCTCTGCTAGAAACGTTTATTACAGAAGTAAAGCACTAATTTTCTTTTAATATACAATAACCTTCTAAGTTTAAAAAAGGTGGGGGGAAGAGAAGGTAATCTTCCAAGTTGACATGGATTACAGTACAAGCATACCAGCTGAGATCTTCCATTCCATCCTGGCCTAGGCAGATTTCACACTGTGACAGTGACCACTAAGAACAATAGCAGAAATTTAGTATGAAAATCCTAAGGTGGACATTTACTTTTATACAGGGTATATTTCAAACTAGGGTGGGGTGATCATAGCATCCCACTACTAAAGCCGAGCTAGAAGGGAGCAAAAGAAAGCGTGAGGAAATACAACCTAAATTAACCTTTTTGTTCACTCAAATATTTGATAAGTACCTACTATGGTACATACTATTTAGTGTGTTGTACTAGTAATGGGTATGCAAATTGAGTAACTTACTGATCCTTGCCCTCCATAGGATAACAGTCAAATAAAAGATATTAAAGAAACATTGAAAGAACTAAAATACAATGCAAAATGCAATAGGTACTGTAATGATGTAAAATATTGTGCCAATTCCAAAGGAGATTACTTGGTGGGAGGAGAGGGATGCTTTATAAAGGACGCACTATTTGAGCTAAACTTTGAAAAGGAAGAATGATTAGAACAAGAAAAGATTAAAGAAGAAAGGTTCTTCTAGGCAGAAAACAACAAGGTAGGCAGAGACGTAGAAGGGGATGAGCATAATCAGAGAATAAAAATTACTCAGTTCAAATGTACCTAAAATGATGTCCCCTTAGGGCATAACAGGAGCTAAGCCTGGAAGTGCAGGATGAAATGAGACCAAGATAGATTCTGAATACCAATGTTAAGAGTTTGGACTTTGAAAGGGAACTATGGAAGGCTTTCTAAATTGAGAACCTGGCAAGTTCAGAATTGTTAAAACATTCAAAAGATACATCTCACAAAATAATTGGATATGTAAATTGAAGAACATGGAATAGTCAGATAGCCAAAGTTTCCGACCTAGGTAACTGGAAGGGTGACAGTGCAAGTAAGAGGCACAGGAAAAGCTGCAGAAGTAATTAACGGAGCAAATGTGCTCAGTTTTTAATGAATTATGTCTTGGATAAGTGGGACCACCAAGTGTAGTTATAAATACTCTGCAGAGAGTTGTATAGTCACAACTAAGGAGATAAATTTGGAAGTTATCCATACTCAGTTTATAGTTAAAGTTATACAACTGGAGAGACTGCCAAAGAAAAGGAAGAAAAGTAATATGGAAGAAGAGAAAGCTAAGGAGAGACTCTTAGTGGCAAAGAATGTTCAGTACACTTTTTTCAACTTTGCTACATACATAAAGTTTTTCATAATAAACAGTTGGAAAAATATGCCATTCCCTCCTTGAACAATGTAATAAACACCTCAGAAAAATGCCCTGCAATAATACCAACCTGTTTTGCAGTTCATGCTTCTGTGTGCATGACATTCCCCTGCCTGTAAATCTTTCCTCCTGCCCATTCCCAGGATTAACACTTACTTATCCTTCAAAGTTCAGTCCTATTATTACGTCTAGGAAGCATCCCTGAACTACTATGAATAGTACCCTACACATACCTTATTCTGTACAACCTCAAAATAATATTGATCTTTTAAAGAAGACATTACTGTACCTGAGCTATAAATGTGTGTGTGTGTATATATATATATTTTATATATATATATATATATATATTTGCTCAGATTCACAGATATGCAAACCGTGGTGTTGCAAACTGAACTAAAGCCTATAGACCACAAAACACATAGGAGGACTCTTTCCCCATGCTCTACAACAAGCACATGCTCACAGACCCCTTCCAAGTAAAAGTGATGCTATGATTACCATGACAAGGCTAAAAAAAATCTGAGATAAAAACCGAATTTTTTTGAAGGCAACAAAGAACTAAAGAGTGTCACCAAGTCCTGCTTGTCTAACACATTGGGGGATCATTTATTCCTTGGCACAGTAGAAGAAAACCAAATCATGATATCAGATATCTCTTCAATGTTAGCCAAGAATGACACCAACATGGCCTCAAGTTCCTATTTAAAAAAGTATATTGGGCTTCTCTGGTGGCACAGTGGTTGAGAGTCTGCCTGCCGATGCAGGGAACATGGGTTCGTGCCCTGGTCCAGGGAGATCGCACGTGCCGCAGAGTGGCTGGGCCTGTGAGCCATGGCCGTTGAGCCTGCACGTCCGGAGCCTGTGCTCCGCAACGGGAGAGGCCACAACAGTGAGAGGCCCACGTACCACAAAAAAAAAAAAAAAAAGTATATCAACATGAGAGTAAAACGTTATATGACTAGTTCTTTCTCATTTCAATTTTAGAAATGCTACCTGCTACAAGCAATCAACAAATATGAAAAGACCATAGATGAGAGTTGTTTTGGGGTATACAGCATAATAGAACCTCTCATTCATATCACTGGATACTTACTGAGAACCTGGTGCATGCCCTGCTTTGTACACAATGCTGGCATAGGGACGGTGTGGTGGTAGAGTAGACAACTGTTAATAAAAGTAGTAAAAACAATCCTAGCATTGAAAAGACAATCTGTAGAGAGAGGCATGAGTGGAAGATGAGAAACAATTAGAGAATATATAATAGTAAAAATGATTAAATGACAAACTGTGAAGTAGAGACCATTCAGAGAAAAGGAAAGTTGAATACATGCCAGTGTAGGTGAGGAGATACACAGAGATAGGTATCAGTCTGGGCAGAAGCATCTGTCGAAGCACAAAAATGCATAATGGACTTGATGGCATAAGGAGCAGTGACAAGCTGGTCCTAAGTGAAGTAAAGGGTAAGAGAAACGAAACAAGCACTTGGATGGGGTGGACCTGAAATAAGAAAGCCCCCAAAAGCCAAGCAGATCAGTTTAGACTTGACTTGGTAGGCAAGAAAGAACTGTTAAGTTTCCTGGACAGGAGAATAAAAAAGCATTTTCAGAAGATGAGACAGGCAGTTCATGTTGCATGGACTGTAGGATGGAAAGGAAATATAGAGGCATGAAAGCCAGGTAGGAACCTTCCTCACCAAACCAAATCTAGTACGATTAGACTTAAATGAATGAAATGGTACCAATATGAAAAAGGGGAAAACCCAAAAGATGCTACAAAGGAATAATCAACAAGACCATTTCAAAGTAAAACTGAGAACGCTTACTAAAGAAATAAAAATGCATCCACTCTAAGAATATCATCATCTTTTTCACATAAGCATCAGGAAAAGATTATTAAAATATATTTATGCCCATTTTCCAAATAAGTTTGTTAACTTCAATGCAAGTCTTATGAAGTAGACCCCATTCAAACTAACCTTCAAATTCAGAATGTGATCCATTAATACAAAACATCTTGGCTGCTTCAAAGTAAGATCAATAGGTCCTCCTCTCTGCTGAGGATCCCAGTTTAGCATCAACTGTAGCCAGTTTTCCATGGGTTCTACTATTAAACTAGAAAACATACAAAAATGGGATAAAACTCATTACGTTCCAATTTTCTTTTAGTTTTGTAAAAAAAGAAAAGGTAGTTTTACAGGTTGTCCATTTCCTTTGTCATTATTTGCATCATTTTATATCTTACTTTCAAATAATTCATGAAATGACACATGATAAGCCTTTTCTCCATAAAAAAACAACCCCAAACCCACATATGCAAGTTACCGGCAACTCCAACAGGTGAATCCAGTTCCATTCCCTAAGGAACCCATTCACCACAGTATCCCAAGAGTGTTCTTAGCACCTAAGCCAATCAGTTGAATGGCAGTTCTTGTTCCCACTAGACCTGTGCTGTCCATATGGTGGCCACTAGTCACAAGTGGCTATTTGCATTTACACTTAAGTTAATTAAAATTAAATAAATTTCAAATTCAGTTCTTCAGTCATACCACCCACCTTTCAAGTATTCAGATACTCATGTGGCCAGCACAGATATAAAACATTTCCATCATCACAGAAAGTTCCACTGGATAATGCTGTTTGAAACAGACAACAACTCTACTACTGTTCTTTTAAAACCCTGAAGAAACTGAGGCAAACTTCCTCAACTAAAATATACATACCTACAAAGGCTATTTGGTTGAGGTAAATGGCTACTAAACCGAACTTCTCCTGTCATCTCTTCGCATGCAAATATACACTTTGGATCCTTCTTCTTAATCTTCTCATGCCTATAAAAGCAAAAGCTACCTCAGTTGACAACCTGATTCTCACAAACACTAAGAATTTTTGCCTTTTAATTTTATCCAATTATGTGTTAAAAAGCAATTATACCATTTAAAGAAAGGTTGGGGGGGAAGTGGGCAACTGAAAATTTCCATTCCCATTAATCATACCAAAGTTCTCTCCCATTTCTTACCAGGTAAATGGCTGCAGATGATGCAAAAAAGGCCTATACCCAGCAATACACTCAAACACCATGGTCCCAAAGCTCCAATAATCAACAGTGGCTGTGTAAGGCTTATTCTCAAAGAGCTCTGGGGCCTTAAAAAGAAAAAATGCTTTAAACATCAACACTGTAAGAGAAAAGCTACATGAGTTTTGAACTATTATATTCACGACCTTCAGAAATAAGAATGAGAATCCTGTACACTTAAATTCAAAGAACCAATACATGTCTTACCAGATATTGCAATGTTCCCACAAAAGATGTACACAGACTTCCTTGATCAACATCTTTGGCATATCCTAAATCAATTATTTTATGCATAATCTGCAAAATAGTTAAGTATTAAATGGTTGAGAAATTTGAAAAGGAAAGGCAATGATGTCCTTATAAGGCTCTGGAGAGGGTGGTGGTGAAGAGCATGGGCTCTGAAATAACACAAACATGTTTCAGGCCTGAGCTCCATCACTTAAATAGCCATGTGATCTTGATGAAGTTACTTAACTTCTCTCAGTTTCCTATGTAATGGTATTACTAACAATCCCTACTTCACAGAATTGCTATTAGGATTCAATGAAATAGTGAAAATAATTTAACAGTGTCTGACATATGGTAAAAACTAAATATAGACTGGCTATTAATTTTTACTTTGGTATATTCAGAATAAGCTTGATTCATTAAAACTGGAAGGCAAAGGCAACTTCCAAACTTGTAAGAAGCATCATACCATTTTAGAGTGGATCAATGTGAGTAAACACCTATCTAACTTCAAGAATATCCTGAAGTCTCGGGATACAAAAAAACCCCAAATAGTTGGTGCAAAGCATACACAAAGAGCTTCTAAGAGAAGATGCATCATCAAGGTTTCATCACCTCCAACTGATCATTATCTTCACTACTAAGGCCACACAATCCAATTCAAGGTTTAGATTCTTGGCTTTACGTCTTTATTGGAATGGAATTTGGGCACCAGAAGCAAGAAAACTGCTCAAATTACTTTGATAAAAATATACGTTCCAGGAATCAATTCACAATTTCTGGTTCTTCTCAAGCTGACTCTTTCAGGAATCTGAGAATTCAAGGTTTTGAATTTTAATTAAATATAGAACTTAGGACTTTTGGGGAGGAGAAAGAGTTTTGTTTTGTTTTTCTTAAATAAGAAACATACTTTAAACATATTTTTTTCTTAAAGCAGACCGAGGATGTGTGTGTTTTTTGGATGTGCTTCGTAAGGATTAACAAATTACTTACTCACTGCCTACTACCTCTGCTAGATACTGTGCTGGAAAAAAGAAATGAACAAGACAGGTGTAGTCCTTCTCTAATGGAGCTAACTGTATTAGCAGAGGAGACAAACAGCTAAACACAAAACCACACTTCAGTGTAGTGAGGGCTGGGATGAAGTATAGAATGCTATGGAGGGCACCAAACCTCAAAGACTAAACTACATCATGGAGACTCTATTCGATTGGCATGAACATTTCTTCAGGTTTTACCTACCTTTCCACCAACATCCTGAAGAACTATGTTTTCAGGTTTTAGATCACGATGTATAATTTTGTTTTCATGCAAATATCGTATCCCAGATCCTAAATAAAGTTTAAAATGTATTTTCAGGTAATAAACAACACTGAATTAAAAAAAATTCATCTCACATTTTGTACAGATCTGCTCTGATGCTCGAATTTATATGGACCATAACTACATGATTAATGATTTAATAGAAGCTCAGATTTTCTCCACAGAAAATACAGTAACAAATACTGCAGAATTGTAACATGTATTCATTTAACTTATGAAAATTAATATTAAAAAGAAATGGAACAAGCAATTGAGAAAATCCCTGTATTTATCATTGGAGCCTTTCCTTCCGACCTAGATCACCCTCTTCAACTAGACTTTTGCCTCCATGACCTAAGAAAAGAAGCAAAATCAAAATATACAGAGAAACATAGTCTGGGCTTTTGAACTTCCTCCAAGGGCCTACGTCCTTGTTATTTTAGGAACTTTGCAGGAGTAATTATGATTAAAAAGAGACTTCACCCTAAAAGAACCTGGGCCCATGAGATGCAATGCCCCTGGTAAATAAAGTTACTATGTTAATCAGGGAGGGAGCAGGAGTACAACTCAATAAGGTCATTTCACACCGTTTTTTTTTTTCTGGCAATTGGAACATCTATTAGTCAAATGGACACCTAGCCAAACACAAAAAATAAAACCCAAAATATCCTAATTTTAACTTAGCATCAACGGTAATAGTTAAATTTTTCTAATAATTTCTTACAGATAAAAAATTTCTTATAAAGTTTCTTATAGTTAAAAACCTATGCTTTGTACAGTACATCAACAATTCTCCTAATTCCCAAGTAGTATATAGAATCTTTTATAGACCAAAGGGGCATTAAATTATGATGGCATTTTCATATTGATTACATACCTATATCACTCAGTAAAGAAAGTATCTGGCTTTCTTTAAGTCCACAGCAATTTTCTGGTTTGTTGAGTAGCTAAAGAAAAAAAGAGTCTAAAAATGTATATTGCCAATATTGCTGGGCAGTAATACCGATATATTAATCATTAATCATTATACTCTGAGAGAATACTCAAATAAGAAAATAAGTCATGATTAAGAAAATATAAGGAGGAAAATTACCAAATCCATACTGAGGACATGCAAATTTCATGACAAGGTTTATACAAGTAAAGATAAAGGGAGAAAGTTTTTGAAATCGAAAAAGTTGAAAAATCTCACAGATAAATATGTAAAGATAGCCATATGGTAGGTTTAAAATGAGATCAGAAAGAAAGATTTGCAACAGAGAAAACAACTTATTAATAAACCTTTAAACACTGATACTGTGGACTAAAACCATCAATACAGTCCCATCCTGAAAACACCACCACCAATAATAAAAAATGCATGTTGTAAATTAGGGGTCAGCAAATATTCCCTGCAAAGGGCCAGAAAGTAAGTACTTTAGGCTTTGCAGGCCATATAATCTGTCACAATTACTCAACTCTGCTGCTATAGTAAGAAAGCAGCCACAAAAGCAGAGAACAGGCCATACACTCCTGACTCTTACTCTACTGTATTGAGTGGGATTCGAACACTGCTAAAGTTCATGATTTACTATCTCATCATCTCAAAACATCCACACTACCTTCCGGAGATCTCCTCCAGAACAATATTCCATTGCTAGAAGAGGCACATCATTAATCAAAAAATTCAATTCCTCAGGAACATCACAGGCTTTTACAACATTGGCGTGGTTCAACCTAACAAGGGGAAAACATTATAATAAAAAATTTGTTTCCAATGAAAAGGAACTGAGTTTGAAATGGTAGTTAATTGGGGGGCAGTGAGGGGAAGAATGGCTGACATTATTTATAATATTCTAATCTCTCATTTGTATAATTAAAAATTAATACTTGTTAAAAAGAAAATCTAGATTAAAATACTATCACAATTACTACTATTACATTTTTATATGCCAAGTAGTAAGCACTTTACATACATTAACTCATTTACTTATCACAATAATCCTACTATAGGTAGATTTTTTAAGAGTTTCATCACACAGGAGAAAACTGAAGCACAAATTGGTTAAGTAACATAAGATCACACAGCGAGTAAGTGGTCAAGTAAGGATTCAAATCTGGCAGTCTGGCTCCAAAGCCTATATCATACTACCTCTCCCATAATCACTTACAGTGTCACCCAGCTGTGATCACTATTAAAATTTTGGCATATTTCCTCCCAGTTTTTAATTTGTGCACAAATACATTTTTTTCAATAAATATCAAATCACATTATATATTATTTCCTAACATCTTTTTTTAACCTTAGCAATATATCATCCCATCATCATCATCATCATCATGCAGTGGATCTCAAAACTGGAATAGATTCCCAGGGCCTAGGGACCTAAAGAAACAGAATTTCCATGTGTAGGGCCTGAGGATTTATATTGTTAACAAGCTTTCCTAGTGATTCTGCCACACAGCCAAGTTTGAGAACCATTATAGTGCATCAAGAACACTTTAGTCAGAAAGTACTTATTTCAAATCCAGACTCTTACTGCCTACCAGTTGTATGACTCTATAAGCTTCAACTTCCTGCTTTATAACAGAGATAATGCCTAAACTCAGGGTTGTTGTGACAACTAGAAGAATTATTTGCAAGTACATATTAGCACACTACCCATGGAGGTTTTAAAATATGTCCACTTCTCCCTTCAAAAGCTTAATTCTCTTTCCCTTGAGTAGAGGCTGTATTTAGTGACTAATTTCTAACAAATAGAAGTTATTTGTAGGACTTCCCTGGTGGCGCAGTGGTTTAGAATCCGCCTGCCAATGCAGGGAACACAGGTTTGATCCCTGGTCCGGGAAGATCCTACATTCCGTAGAGCAACTAAGCCTGTGTACCACAACTACTGAGCCTCCACTCTAGAGCCTGCAAGCCACAACAGCTGAGCCCATGTGCCACAACTACTAAAGCCCGCGTGCCTAGAGCCCGCGCTCTGCAACAAGAGAAGCCACTTCAATGAGAAGCCTGTGCACCACAACCAAGGGTAGCCCCTGCTCGCCACAACTAGAGAGAGCCCGCGTGCAGCAAGAAAGACCCAATGCGGCCAAAAATAAATAATAAAATAAAATAAATACATTTATAAAAAAATTATTTGTAAAGGATGGAGTGTTACTTCTGAGGAAAGATCATAAAGATATGTCAGCTTTCAACTTGCTCTCTCTCTCAGATCACTGACTTCGGAGAAAGCTAGCTGACATGTCATGAAGACATTCAAACTTCCCTGTGGACAGGCCCATATGGTGAGGAACCGATGCCTCTAACAAACAGCCACTAAATAAGCTTGGAAGTGGATACTCCAGCCCCACTCAAGCCTCTGGAAGACTGCAGCCCCAGTCAACATTTTGAGATGTTTCAGAAGGGATATCCTGAGTCAAAACCACCCACCTAAGTCATTCCCAAATTCCTAAACCACAGAAACTGTGAGATACCAAGTTTGTTGTTTTCAGCCACTAACTTTGAAGATAATTTTTTACAAAGCAATAGATACACTGTTTAACAAAGTAGGTGAGAGTAAAGAAATGAGAGTAGTGATTGTTATTTAACTATAAAGTGTAATAGACGAGCACTGCCCAAGATCTAGAAGAAACAGATTCTGCTCTCAGAAAGCTGAGTCTGATAATACGTAGCTGACTTTTTAAACTAAACCTACCTAAGCATGATGTGATGTTATTACTTGAAATAGAACACATATATTTAATGAGAAAGAGAAAAATATGTTCATCAAAATATCCTAAGAAGAATGGATTCCTAGCCTCCTTCCCTATGATGACATCTGGATGGGCTGCAAAACTGGGGAAACTTAAGTCATCAAGTACACTTACTTCTTCATGATCTGGATTTCATGGCACCACCGTTCTCTGTTTTTGGTGCTTAGCTCCAAGCGACAAGACTTAATTGCTATTTTGAGATCAAGTTCCTGCCAAAATAGAAAGTCAACAGAAAATTATAAATTAGGTTCTTGTGCAGATTTACTTGCTAAGAAAGAAATGCCAACCTG
This sequence comes from Globicephala melas, assembly GCF_963455315.2. Taxonomy (NCBI): domain Eukaryota; kingdom Metazoa; phylum Chordata; class Mammalia; order Artiodactyla; family Delphinidae; genus Globicephala; species Globicephala melas. The sequence goes on along the minus strand of NC_083329.1, from coordinate 27,793,936 downwards.
GGGAAACAAAACTCTTTAGCTTTACTAATTAAACATATTTATCTACAGTTCTCTTGAGCCAATGCTTTTGCCAGGTAAACCATGAGACTATTAAACTAATGCTTTAAAACTGACCTTCAAACACACCAAAGCACACAAGCAAAAAGTCACTGAGGCTGATCCTATAACAGATCTCTTCAGAACACTGTCTCATATATACTGCTAGAATAATACAAAGGCCCTGTCTCCCCAGTAAACTCTTTTTTGAATTTAGTCAAGACAGCTAACAAGGGCCCCAGGCTCCAGCATAACTAGAATGAGGAGAATAACGCAGGGCTCCCAAGCTCAACAGCAAGAAATAGTTTTAATATGACCAAACCTAGGGCTTCCCTGGTGGCGCAGTGGTTAAGAGTCCTCCTGGGGCTTCCCTGGTGGCACAGTGGTTGGGAGTCCGCCTGCCGATGCAGGGGACACGGGTTCGTGCCCCGGTCCGGGAAGATCCCACATGCCGCGGAGCGGCTAGGCCCGTGAGCCATGGCCACTAAGCCTGCGCGTCCGGAGCCTGTGCTCCGCAATGGGAGAGGCCACAACAGTGAGAGGCCCACGTATCGGAGTCCGCCTGCCAATGCAGGGGACGCGGGTTCAAGCCCTGGTCCAGGAACATCCCACATGCCACGGAGCAACTAAGCCCGTGCTCCACAACTACTAAGCCTGCACTCTAAAGCCCGCAAGCCACAACTGCCAAGCCCACGTGCCACAACTACTGAAGCCTGCGCGCCTAGAGCCCATGCTCTGCAACAAGAGAATGAGAAGCCCCCGCACCGCAAGGAAGAGGAGCCCCTGCTCGCCGCAACTAGAGAAAGCCGGCACACAGCAACAAAGACCCAACACAGCCAAAGATAAAAATAAATTTATTTTTAAAAAAATGACCAAACCTAATAAAAAAAAACTCCAAAATTAGTTCCTAATCTTTGCATTCCAAATGACATTAAAAAATCTTAACAATGATTGTATATTTCCATATCTATAAAATGAACCTAACAGCTCTTGCCTCTATGACTAGTAATTCAGCCAATTCTAACGGAAATCAAACCCAACCTGATGCACATTACAGGAAGTAGCCAGATCTCATCACATTCTGGCAACAGTAATAATGCAGCCCAGGAACAGGAAGCAAGACAGCTTGTATGGGATGGTCTGAAATGGGGGATAGCTAGAGATAAGACAGCTGATGTATAGAGAGAGAGTAAGGAACTAGGACAGACTACAATCCAACCTAACCACTATCCTCCCTCCCTCCAACCTTTTGTTTTGCGTAGGTACCCGGTTGTTGCTAGGTCCCATGTAAGCTTTTACTACCAGGGAGTCAATCTAACCATGAAAAACATTAAGTCCTAAATGATCATATATGAATAAGGCAGGAAGCTATCTATTTCGAAAAGATCCCACCCTATAGGATCCTTCAACTTCTCAGTTTATATTTCACCTACTCTGTGAAGGCCTTCTTCACTCTACCTTTTCATAAAGAACGTTCTATGGAAAGTTTATGGATGTCCAGCAAAACAAAAAAAAGAAGAGTTCTGTGTTTAAAAAAAAAAAGGTAATATTCGGGAGATGGATGGTGGTGATGGCTGCACAAAATGTGAAGGTACTTAATGCCACAGAACTGTACACCTAAAAATGGTTAAAATGGCAAATGTTATGTATATTTAACCACAAAAAAAAATTGGAAAATACTAAGTTAAATTAGTTTCTTTACTATAGGACTTCACAGAGCTTTTAATATGCTAATGTGGGTTATGACTCTCCAAATGAATAAATATTATATGCAGCATTTATACAACGTACTGATCACTGTGTCCTTTTTTCAAAGCATTTCACAAGGTTAGTTTTTCCAAACACGTTTTGAGATGTGCCACCCTATTCCCTAGGAAGAGTTCTTTGGTTATTTTGCCATGCTTCCACATCACTTTACCAATACCTTCATTATATAGGGTACCAAATTGTACCTAAAGTGTCTACTTTTCCCACTAGGCTTGAAATTTCCTTGAGGGTAGAAAATACTGTTTTTGTTGATTCTGGTACCATCAGCACCCAGCACAGTAATTAGCTAAATAAACCATCTCACATCCTTTTCCCTTTCTCGTTGTGATTTAAGAAGCATAGGTGAAATATTGAGACGTGGCTTCCACCAAAACACAAGGATCTTGAAAGCTGTAAACTCAAAGCTGTAAGTGAAAAGGTAATGATGCTGTTTCCAAGTCTTATGACAGAGGATTTCTTCTCTTCTCACTACAGACTCAGTTGTCAAACGTCCCAGTTCTGGGGAAGGGTCACTGTGGACATCTGGAAAGTTCCTGAGAGATTTCTAAGATTCTAGAGGAACCCAAATCTCTTCCATTTAAAAAGTGATGAATTCCATAGAGACAGAAAGTAGAATGGTGGTTGCCAGAGGTTGGGGGGAGGAGGAAATGGGGGCAGAGGGGTGTGTTATTATTGTTTAAAGGGTACAAAGTTTCAATTTGGGAAGATGAAAATGTTCTGGAAATGGATGGTGATGACTGTTGCACAACAATGTAAACGTACGATGCTACGAACTGTACACTTAAAAATGGTTAAAATGGTAAATTTTATGTTATATATTATACTTTACCACAATTTTTTAAAAAAATTGATGTATTCATCCATCCCCAGCCAGGGACCAAGCAAAGCAGTCACATAAGCATGCTAGCATGCATACTTCTTTTTCTTATGACCAGACTGAGGGGCAGGTTTAGATAACAAGACCACAGTCAATATTCTGCTGGAAGTATTCGGCTCCCTCTCTTTACTCTTTGAGTGCCTTATGTCTGATGGTGAAAATTATTAAATTTACTACTTGTCTGGCTGTCAAAGTACTTAATGCCTTAGTCCTTCACCTTCCTTTCTCCCTGTCTCCGAGATTCCCTCCTATGCTCTATCTAGAAACCTGCTTCACAAAATGTCCTCAGTTATATCAGTGACATTTGTCATTGCAACTGCCACACAAACAAGCCTATTCCTCCCAGGTAGATTCCCATCTACCCTACCTCCCACCCTATATGGTGGGCTCTCTACTCACACCCATATTTCTTAGGACAGCAAATCATGCTTTCTCCTCTTCAACCCACTTCTTAATTCATAGGCCCATGCAAGCATTTTAGTAATACCTTAACTGTTCATCTTGTCCCATCTGTTTTTCCACACAGATTTATCTTTTACAAAAAATCTTTGAGAACACCACTTTTACCTTGACATTTCCTTTTTTAATGTCAATTAATGATGATGAAGATGATGACAATAGCAACAACACAGCAGCAGCAGGAGCTAACATCTGAGGGCTTACCATGGGCCAGGTACTCTATTTAGCTTTAGACACATCATTACCTTATTTAACTCTCAAACAGACCCATGATGTACATACATTATTATAAACATTTCATACATGACAAAACAAAAGCTATACTGCAGGGATTATTATTCCAGGGTCTATAAACCTAACAGGTCTGTGAATGTCCTTCAAAAGAGCATGGACCCCCTCAAATGGCAATGCATAGAGTTGTGTGGGTGTGCATCTGTGCATTTGTCTGGGGAAAGGGTTCATAACTTTTATTGGTGTATCAAAAGACTGGCTCAAACATGATTGTTAGCTGCTGCTACAATGGTTAAACATTTTCAGTTAAATCAAAGCACAACTCCCAAGTCTGATGTTGACTGTCTTCCACCTGCTAGAGCACCTCACCCTCAATCTATCTCCTTCCCTTGTGAAGCCATGATCATTTTTACCAGCTGATCCTCATTTGTTCATTACCTAGAACGCGTCCCCAATTCCGAAGCCTACCCAATGCGTCCAAAAGCTTAACTGTGGACACACCATGACACCGTCCTTACCTACTCCAAGAACTACAGACATCACAGGCCTCCAAGTACACACATGAACACACATTCCAACAGGCAGGCCCATCTTCTCCCACACTTATGCTCATAACACACACTCTGATGTGCGTCTGCCTTACACACCCTGACCCTGCATTCAGAGGGACACACACGAACCCGTCACGCTCAGTAAACACTTTGTCACATTTTGACAGTCATAACAAAAGTTCCCCATAATAGCTCTACCTCACACACACTGACCAGGACCTCTGGTACAACCTCGGACTCACACACCAGGTTCACAAACACAACTTGTGCGCTCTCTCTCTTACACACACACAGACACACACATACACGCTCACTGGCCCACAATACTGCCCAAGGTCTCACCACTAATCTCTCACATACTGACAGTCACTGTGTTCCACAGGCGCCCTGACGAACACCCACCGCCGCTCCCTCGCGCGCCCCGCCTCACCCGATGTTGGTACAGGGAAACATTCCCGAAGCCGCCGGTGCCCAGCCGCTCCCGCATCTCCCAGGGCCCGCCCGCGCCCGGCCGCAGCCCCGGGGGCCGCTCCATGGGGCGGGAGGGCTAGAGTCCTCAGGTCCCGCCACTGTTCCGAGGCCGGTTCCGGGCTGCCGAGGCTCGCGGGTCTCTCTTCTCGCGAGAGGGTGCGTCACTTCCGGTAACTGCGGCAGGAGAAAAACCCCGCCCCAACTTCTCCCGGGGGCCGCAGGGGCCCGCAGGAGCCCAGCCGGGGAAATGGTGGTGAGAGGACGCGAGCGTTTTCAATCCATTCTAAGTGCCCCGGGAATTTTCGTGACTGAGAGAACCCACATGTGTTTTTCCAGTCTTCAAAAATATAAGATCCCTCCAAACCCTTCATTCCCTTTAAATCAGTTTCCAAACCAGTCTTTCCCGTATTCGTCTTTTCTAAACGTCACGTCGTCTCCACCCCTGTCTACACTTCACGTTTCTTCAGACCTCTGCCATCTATCCTCCAGCTTCACCACCCGCTGAGGTGGCACTGGCAAAGGCCACCAAGGATTTGAATATTGCGAAATCCGTAGAACTAGAAAGAATTCTGCACTAACAGGCCCACTGATGCATTAGGCTTCATAGTTCTTTTTCTTCTCTTAAATGATTAATCATCTTCCATTGACAGGTCAGCTCTTCTTTTGCTTGACTTCCTATACACCTGTTCCAGGATCTCCCCTATAACCCCAAACAACTCAAGGATGTGACGCTGTTCCGGAGTAAAGAATGCTCCTCCTGACTTCGGGAGCTTTTCCCTAAACGCCCTCACTGAGCTTGTTGTCAGGCATACCCCCAGTTGTGGGTTTGCCAGCTCGGTAGTTCCTCATTGTGGGGATTGTTTCCCATGAGCAATGCAGGGCTGCAGGGGCAAGCTTCCGAATGCTATTGGTGCAACAAGAAGTGTTTGAGTGGCAGATTGCCTTAGAATAGGGGAACCAGCTCCCCGTTTTCACTTTGAGTTCGTTGTATGCTTCACGGAACTTGGGGATCTCATCAATCACTCCAAGATATAACATCAGCATGGAATTAAATTCTCTAAAGAAATGTGTCAGCTGTATTGTGTGGTCATTTGAACCTCACTTGAGATTATGTGCACTTGAACCATCATTTGCGCAGCCCGGCCTATAAGCTACATAGAATTCCAGCTAACACCTTGTGACACATGACTGTGCCACAACAGATGTAGCATGTTGAGACTTCTCAAGGTGGATACAGCATGTGCACCAGAGCAGTGCTACTGGCTGCTTTGAAAGCACTGAATAGGCTTTGGCAGAGCAATGTCTGTTGTCACCAGAATCTCTGAATATTGCAATGAGAATGTTGAACACTGTATGATACAAAACGAGTCGTGTTGTAGTTGTTCATCAGTAACCTGTGTGTGGAATCAGAGATTCTGGTTTCCCATATGTGCTTGCTAGCCATGGAGCTGGAGCATCAGACTTGGAAGTGGCAAATGGTACCTCCAAAAACATGTCCCTTAGAGCTGGGCAGACTGCACAGATGATTGTGGCAGCTTGTTCTAATAGTATGAAGCCCTCACTTGCTAGGTGTACAGCATCCAGCTCTGGAGTGTATCTGATTTCCACAGGTGGGGCCAAAATCCCATAATTCTCACTTGGAAGAGCTGCGAAGGGATGCTGAGGACCTGAAGACCCTGAAGCGGCCATCTTCGCAGGAACTGGGTTGTTTCCCATAGTTCACTTTTTGAGGTTTTTCTGAATTAAAAAAAATCCTGGCAGGTTAACTTCAGGCTCCGTAATCTTCAAGTTTGCCAGTTTGTTTTCTTCATGTAAAAAATGGAGGTAATAATACCTACCTCATAGATATTTTGTGAGGATTAAGTAAAACAGTGTCTGGGCCATAAATGTCCAGTATATAGGAGCAATTATTTTTCTTTTGGCTTCCAAGATCTGGCATTCTCCTGTGATCACTCTCTCTCTCTGCTCTTTCTCCATGTACTTATTGGATCACTCTATTTCCGAGCACTCCTTAAATATTGACATTTCTCAGGTAGTCATCTTCAGTTTAGGACTGTATTCACCCTACTTCTATCCATTCTCATAATTTCACCTATGGCCTATACCCTGATGAGCCCCAAAACCCTATCACCAAACCAGATCTCCATGAATTTGTAACTATCAAACAGCAACTAAAACTCAGTATCTAAAGGAGAACTCGTCTTCTTTTTAAAAATCTGCCCCTCCTCTTCCCAATTAGACCGTAAATTCTGGACAACAGGGATCATGCTGGGACATGGCTATACTCCTGGAGCCTGAAAAATGCCTGGCACATAGGAGTTAAGTATTTGCTGAAGGACTGAATGAGCTCTTCTATATCAGTAAGATGACTGCTATAAGAGAAAAATGGCAAAGGCCTTCTCCATCCTGGGTTGTTCAGTGAGAAGCCACCTGTGAGATCCTGGGATAACACCTGGGCCTAAAGCCCTGGCCCCTCCTACTATACACACACACTACTTCATTTCAATGTTATAGGTAACATGAACGCAAGACACTTCCCAACCATGAAAAAGCATTTGGATTTTATATGATAGTTTAAATATTTTTGAAAATGTTAATAAAAACAAGCTGTACTTGGAGTTTGATGACAGACATGCTTTTAACATAAGATCTTCATCCTAGAATGTGACTTTTTCTAAAAAATATTCAATCTTAGGCCTCTTGCTGCAGGCAGCTTCCATGGGAATACACAAAAAAGAGGCAGGGAAACAGTCCCCGTGGGAGACTGTTGTTTCTCAAAAAACAGGCTGCCATTACATCCTGTGAAGTTCATAAAGTGCTTTTCCCTTTGCTCAGTCATCCAGAGTGAAGTCAAAGGGCTCAAAGTCTTTCCGGAAGTGACGAGCCAGGGTCTCCTCCTCTTCCTTGCTGATCTGACACTGCCTCCAGTCAGACTTGTCAGGAATATTAAGGATAGCTTCACTAGCCAGGACCTCCCTGCAGAAAAAGCACAAAGAAGTCAAAACGGACAGTATCAGTCCAAAACCCACTCTTCCTTCGATTCCTCTCCAGCCAGAGAGCTCCACTCAGCATCACCCAAAGAAGGTAGGCAAATTTCTCTGACTTAAATCATACCATTTTCTCTGCTCTGAGAGCCATCTCTGCCATTCTATCTATCAAAGTCACGCCTGTTATAAGTGACCCGCTCAGGTCTTAGCTCTTCTAGCCCCTCAAATTCCATTTACTTCTCTGAACAACTTGGAACTACATTACTGGTACCTAGAGAAGCAACATGGCACAGTAGAAAGAGGGCAGCCCCTGATATCAGAAATATCAGGGACTGGATTCCATTCCTAGCTCTGCCACTTGCTATCTGTGACTTGAACAGATTACTTCATCACTGTGCCTTGATTTCCTTGCCTATGAAATGTAAAATAAGGGTTTTCTGATGTATGGAGACAACATAATCAAAGCACCAAACTAGCTGTAATTACATCCTGCCTTAAACTCTAGTTCTGTCATCTCGGGCCATTAGTGTGCTGAGGTGAAAAGTCAGGCACCTAGTATCATATCCCACTCTGACTTTCTGCCTCTCTTTCTAGTGCACTCAGGGCTACGTAGGCACAACAGCACAGGCTCAATGTCAACAAAACCACCACATACACAAGCTACCTTCTAAATGCCACTGCTTTATACTTTTACTTATTTTGATATATTAGAAATAACTCCTTTGCAGCCAATTAAGCTGACTGTGCTCTTTTCCCCATGGGGCCCCAGTGTGCAATCACTGCAAACAGCAGCCTTCTTCGTAGTGTATGCAGCCTGTTGCCTCTATGGGTTGCCCTAAGGGACCCTGGAGACAGCCCTTTCCAGTGGACATTCATGACTGGCATGCTGTCCCTGATCTAGGCTCCAGACAGGTATGCACGGTGCCTTGGGAAAGCCCCAGGGCACAGTGGCCAGGGTCCACATTGGCCAAGTCATAATGTCCATCCACAACTGTTCCTGCAGAACAAGAAACATGTGATTGAGGCCCTCCACAGGGCGAAGTTTAAGTTCCCTGGCTGCCAGAAGATCCATGTCTCCAAGAAGTGGTGCTTTATTTTAACTAAGTTTAAATGAATCTGAAAACATGGTGGCAGAAAAGCAGTTCATCCTGGATGGCTGTGGGGTCAAATATATCCCTAATCGTGGCCCCTGGACACATGATGGGCCCTGCACTCGCGAGAGCCTTGGCACCGTCCCCTCCTTACTCGTGCTTTTCACACTCTGCATTGCATTACTGTCATATATGTAAACATCTGACTTGCCCTAAGACTACTGGTTCCTTGGGGCAAGGACTGTTCCTTGTTTGGCTTTTTACTCAACTGGCCATGCAGCCCACTACTTCGTTCAGAGTAGGTCTAGTGAAAATACATTTAAAATAAGAAAAATGTACAAACCTTCCAAACTGCAAAGGAAAATTCTTTTTAATTCTGTGGAAAAGTTTCTCTCCTGTGTCAAGTTCAACATAAAAATATGCTGCTCCTGGCTGTGCAATCTAAAGTAAACAGAGTCATATGAGGACATGCAATAGTGCTTTAAAAGTCAAAAATCCCAGCCCATCTCTTTAAAGCTTTAATTTGGCAAAGAATTCAGCTTAGAAGCACAAGAAAAAGGATGTGAGCAGATATAAATCCCAAGACACTTAGTGGAACTAGAGTTTAAAAAGCCAAACTGGCAGATATTACAAAGATCCTCCCAGTAGCACCTACCTTCCTAAGTTCCTGCCTTAGGAAATTTCTAATTTCTTGCTCTTCCCAGGAAAGCATTAAGGCACTGATGTAATACCATCTTCATCTCTAGTCTAATCAATACCCCATGCTCTAGTACCAAATTGTCACCTGCCCATTTAACATTTTTTAAACACCTTTGAGTACCTCAGGCTCAACATGTCAGAAACCAGGTCTTTACTTCTCCTGGAATATGACCTTCCCCTCCTGTTTTACCTGCTTGATGTCTGAGTGCTCTGGGATTTCCAACAGCTCTATTTGTTGCTCCTGTGCCTGAGTAATGAAGGCATCTTTAATGTCATCAGTAGCGCAGCGGCTGAGGGGCACAGGAATGACCTGGGGCGGGGGGGAGGAGCAGGAGAAATTCTTCATGCAGGTCTCAGAGAGCTCATGCCTCCCGCACAGTCCCTGAGACGTAGCAAATCCATCACAGGGGTGGAGAAACACCCCTCAGCAGAGATTCTCCTCAGGCGAGACAGGTCTATGTCAGCCTGTCTGTAAGGACTTAAACTTATGAGCTTGTCTGCCACATGTGGGAGCCCATCTCTGATGTGGGAAAGGCTAGAAAGAGATCTCTTTGTCATTAAGCCTTTGCCAGCTCCTATATAATATATGTGGCAGAGTCAGGCCCATTTGAAAATTTAACAAATGTGCCAGAAAGAAAACCACCACAACGACAATCAAATTATCCATAAGTCTCTGAATTTCTGAGCTGCTAGCCCCAGGCAGGATCTGAGACTATTTCCTACCTCTGAGCTGCCACTCATGCTGAGCTTCACACAAAATACCCACTCTCTTCCAAACTCTATCTATCAAGGCCCACACCTTTCTTGGAACCTTCCTCGACTACCCATTCCTTTTCTCAACAAGGCACTTACTATCTGTGCTATTCACTTGTACTGCCATGCACTACCCTGTGAATCCCTGTAAAATCTCTGGACTTATCACTAGAAACTCTTTAACCTTTTAAATGAATATTATTTAAATATTAATATGAAAATTCATATTAAATATTTTAAATATGAAATCAACTATTTAAATACCTAACCTTATATTAGAATCAAATACTTAAATAGTAATTAAAATTAAGTATTAAAATTAACATTCTTTGTTGATGGGCACTTGGGTTGTATCCATGTCTTGGCTATTGCAGATAGTGCTGCTATGAACACTGGCACACATGTATCTTTTTGAATTAGAGTTTTCATCTTTACTGGTTATATGTCCAGCAGAGGGAGTGCTGGATCATAGATAGCTCTATTTTTAGTTTTTTGAGGAACCTCCATACTGTTTTCCATAGCAGCTGCACCAATTTACACAACAACCCAAGTGCCCATCAACAGATGACTGGCTTAAGAAGATATGTTTTATATATATATATATACAATGGAATATTACTCAGCTATAAAAAATAATGAACTATTGCCATTTACAACAACACAGATAGATGAACCTAGAGAATATCACACTTAGTGAAGTCAGACAAAGAAAGACAAATATTATATGACATCACTGATATGCAGAATCTGAAAAAAAAATACAAATGACTCTATATACTAAACAGAAACAGACTCACAGACATAGAAAACAAACTTATGGTTACCAAAGGGGAAAGGGAGGGGAGGAAGGATAAATTAGGAGTATGAAATTAACAGATACAAACTACTATACATAAAATAGAAAAACAACAAGGATTTACTATGTAGCACAGGGAATTATATTCAATATCTTGTAGTAACCTATAATGGAAAATAATCTTAAAAAATATATATATATATATGTAAAACTGAATCACTTTGCCATATGCCTGAAACTAACACAATATTGTAAATCAACTATACTTCAAAAAAATTAACATTATTTAAATATTTATCAATATCCAGGTCCCCATACAGCCCTTCCAAGTTCTTGGGCAGAGACCACCTACCTGTAGCTGGAGGTGATGGCTCTTATAATTTCTCTCAAATAGAATACATCGTTTGCCTTGACTCTTAAAGAAGCGCCTCAATGTAGCCTTATACTGCTCAACCTCTTCCACCACCTCTGCTGAAAGCTCCACCACTGACTGGTAGTGTCCAATGGGCAGGATGAGGACATGGTCATCAGATAAGCCTCCTTTGGCCAGGGCAAGATAGCACTGAAGAGGAAGCACACAGAAGTGAGACATCAATACTGCATGTGTGATTCTTCAGGGAGAAAAGCCTCTACAGAGCGTGAGCCCAAGGGTGTGGGAAAAGTGCTCAAGAGGCTCTCAGTAGAAATTCTCCTCTTAAAAAAATCTAATTTTAGAGGTTATAACAACAATGTTGTCAAGCACCTGCTGAAGAATGAGATTAGATGCAACAAATTTCTTTTTTTCTGGCTGCACGGCTTGTGGGATCTTAGTTCCCTGACCAGGGATTGAACCCGCACCCTCGCCAGTGAAAGTGTGGAGTCCTAACCACTGGACCGCCAGGGAGTTCCCAGATGCAACAAATTTCTATGCAACTATCAAATGAACTGGGAGCCAATGAGCAGCACGCAGACCGGCTTTTGGCTACAAACACACCAGAGCTGAAGGAGACTGGAACAGACGGTTGGTTTTTCCTCCCAGGCTCTGAACTTGAAAGCAATTTTTCAGTTTATTATCACCCCCAGCCAAAGAAAGATACCACTTCTGACTTCAAATGAACCACTTTCCTTACAGTGACACCCAACCTCACCCCCTAAATACACCTCTTAGGCTCATGAAAAAGGCAAAGATGACGTGATTAGCATCCAGTGTCCCTACAGCCTTAAGCTGCTGACTAACCTCTACAAAATGAAAGCAAACGTAACCTAACAGGGAAGGAAGAAGAAGAAACCTCAAACTCAGGTACATCCAAAAAAACTGTAGTTCCCAACAATGGCTGCCGGCAGCTAAACAGCAACTAAAAATATTTCTGTCAAAACCTAAACATGCAAGACTGCTCTACCACTCAGACATTCTTTGAAGGGAAGACACTGAGTGAGTAGAGAAAGGGCCAGTGAATATCAACGCAGGCAAATGAAGGTACTGGAGCTTTAGAAAAACAATCCAAAGTATACTTTTAGTGTGGTGGGTTCAAAGTTAAGGCTGAAGGAAGGAGTCATTTATTTTTCATCTACACTGAGAAAGCCCAATAGAATGACAGGATAAGTATCAGAAACAAACTAAAGCGTGATCATCCTCGATCTCCTTGGCACAGAGGACTGAACACATCTATAGAGTTAATATCCCAGATGACTAAAGTTCATCAAAACCTCATATGTGCTAAAACATTAAAAAAAATTTTTAATAACCATTTTGATTGTGTTTGTTTTAAAAGGTTACTCTAGAAGCCTGAATTTTCTAGCCTTTCCTTTATGTCAGTGGGTCACCGCCATAAACAGCAGTTTTTATACTGTGATGTGCACTGAAGCTACTGAAGTTTCTAGTCTAGACTAAATAGCACCCCCCAAGGCAGTACCTTCTAGTTCTTGTGAATAGTTTCACACTTGGCTGATCTCTTCCCTTCTTTTCAAACTCTCAACTTGTAATCTGTTCTATACTTGAATTATCTCTAATTTTATCTCAAATGTATAAGTAAGACCTGAATGAATATTTCTCCCATAGACAAATGCATGGATTTTGCAATAGTTATTCTGGACTCTTAGCAGCCCGCACCTGCTTTTACCAATTTATAGCCATGGGCCATTAGCATACTTCTATGTATATTCCTTGAGGAAGGCATGGCAAAGACAGAGAAAAAGCCAGGGGAAAGAAGTAATGAAAGGAGATCAAGAGGAGTAGCTACAGAGGGGACTCCAAGCCCTGTGCCAGACACCCACAGGTCACCAGAGGTTCCCAAGAGGTTTCTAACAACAAAGGACAGCACAGGTAAGTGTAAACTTGATTACTAGGTAGGCTCTAGGCTAAAATCATCATGTGACCTCCTACTTGGGGTGCTGGGTTGGGCCACAAGCAAAATCTGAGATACTTTTTGCCCCTCTAGCTTTAGGTCAAGATGAGAAGCAAACAGGTTTCCTGATTATCCCCTAGGCTCATACCCTAAGCCAGATACCCTAGGCAATAGAAAGGTACAATAAATGGAAAGGAAAGGCCATCTCTCCTGGAGGCCCAGAGCAGCACGGAGCTAAGTCACCCATTCCAAATCTCTTGTGCCCTGCATGGCATTCTGAACCTATTGTTTCCGAAACAGAAGGCAGTCTGAAGCCTTCCCCCATACCATACCATATGGGAGAGAAGGATAGCATGCACTAATCCAAGGAGGAAACCAAGATCCAAGAGAGTTAATCCAAAAAGGTATTCCTATAAAAAGAAGAGTTTTTCAAGTTTGCGTCTCTTCCCACTGAAGAGTTCATCCACAGGCTCTATGGCCCAGCTGTGTCACAGGCCTTGACCCCATTCATGCTCCCCCTACCGACAGGAGTGTGCCAATATGCAAGACATAAAAATTAAATGTAAATGACTGGGACTCTTCAGTCAAACAATAATGGCAGGAGAGGGATATGACTTCGAGTGTAAGATGACACAGATTCTAGTCAGTCTACAGGAGCCCACAGAAGAGGGCCCTCACTGTCAGGACAAGCTGAGGAAAAGGTCATCCCCAGGAAACAAAATTAGAATAAATCAGTGAAAAATGGATGAAAGTATCTGTCCGCAGAAGCATCACACACTAAGAAATGATTTGTAAATATTTTCCTCAGGAGCCTTGGGAAATAGCCAATTCTAGTCATGGGAGACTAGGGTGCAAATGTTAACCCTGAAAATTAAGCTTCTTTCATTCTAAATGAATGAAAAAGAAGAATAATGGTCTATATGAATCCCAGAGGAATGAGGGTCAAAAACTAATATTATTTAATACCTAATCAAGCCCTGCCCAAGGAAAAGTATCTGGGGAAATCTGAAATAGGATGACTTTACTGTGAGACACACATAGTTCATCAGAACTTTCCACAGCCTGAATAAAATCCTTCTCAAAATCATCCAGTTCTCATAGTCTGATTCAGTGCTTACCAAGCAATCTTGTAATTATTATCTTGGGTTCCCAGATACCCATACCAGGAATGTGGATGTGGGTATTCCCGTCATTAGGAAGCTATATCCTCTACTACTAGGCAAAACTGAGAATTTATCACTTTAGTCTTTTATATAATCAGTGTAAGTCAGTTCCCAACATTGCATAATTATCACAAATAAAAATTAATAAACTCAAGTTTTTAAATCTGAAGATATAAAAAAATGTCAACATTTTTAGCCAAATATGAGTGTAAAGGCAACAGAAGACTCCCTTTTTGGGACAAAGAAAATCCTTGTGTTTGTACTTCCCTGGTGGCACAGTGGTTAAGAATCCGCCTGCCCATGCAACAGACACGGGTTCGAGCCCTGGTCCGGGAAGATCCCACGTGCCATGGAACAACTAAGCCCGTGTGCCACAACTACTGAGCCTGTGCTCTAGAGCCCGTGAGCCACAACTACTGAGCCCGCGCGCCTAGAGCCCGTGCTCCGCAACAAGAGAAGCCACCGCAGTGAGAAGCCCGCGTACCGCAACGAAGAGTAGCCCCTGCTCACCTCAACTAGAGAAAGCCCGTGTGCAGCAACGAAGACCCAACACAGCCAAAAATAAATTAATTAAAAATAAAAAAGAAAAGAAAATCCTTGTTTTAAATAGTAATTCAAAAAAGCAACTCATCACCCCCAAGTAGTATGAAATAAAAACATATAAAGTTCAAGAATTACATAAAAACATCACCCTAGGAGAGCCATACCTATTTGTCAGAGAGGAGGGAGAGAAGGAGCAATCTTGTGAAACTGGCTCTACTAAACCACAGGAGAATTGCTATAGTTGCTCTAGTCAAAAAGATAGAAAATAACAAATGTTGGCAAAGGATGTGGAAAAACAGAAACCCTCATACATTGCTGGAGGGAAAACAAGATGGTACAGCCATTTTGAAAAATAGTTTGGCAGTATCTTAAAAAGTTAAACATAGGGCTTCCCTGGTGGCGCAGTGGTTGAGAGTCCGCCTGCTGATGCAGGGGACACAGGTTCGTGCCCCAGTCCGGGAAGATCCCACATGCCACAGAGCGGCTGGGCCCGTGAGCCATGGCCGCTGAGCCTGTGCATCCAGAGCCTGTGCTCCGCAGTGGGAGGGGCCACAACAGTGAGAGGCCCGCGTACCGCAAAAAAAAAGTTAAACATAAAATTACAAGCAATTCCACTCCTTAGGTGTCTATCCAAGAGAAATGAAAACATACGTTCACACAAAGACATGTATGCAAATGTTCATTAATAGCCATAAAGTGGAAACAACTCAAATGTCCATCAACTGACGAATAAATAGACAAAATGTAGTATATCCATACAACGGAATACTATTTGACCAGAAGGAATAGAAAACTGACACATGCTACAACATGAATGAGCATCAAGAACATTATGCTAAGTAAAAGAAGCCAGACACAAAGACACTGTACGATTCCATTTATATGAAATGCCCAGACAGGAATGAAGACAAAAAAGACTAGGGGTTGGGCTTCCCTGGTGGCGCAGTGGTTGAGAGTCCGCCTACCGATGCAGGGGACACAGGTTCGTGCCCCGGTCCGGGAGGATCCCACATGCCACGGAGTGGCTGGGCCCATGAGCCATGGCCACTGAGCCTGCGCGTCCGGAGCCTGTGCTCCGCAACAGGAGAGGCCACAACAGTGAGAGGCCCGCATACCACAAAAAAAAAAAAAAAAAAAGAGACTAGTGGTTGCCTGGGGCTGTGGGTGGGTATGGAGACTAACTGTAAATGGGCATGAGGAATCTTATTGGAGTGATGAACATGTTCTAAAACTATTATGTGATGGCTGTACAATCAGTGAGTTAACTAAAAATCACTGAATTGCACACTTAAACTAGGTAAATTTTATGATATGTAAATTATGACTCAATAAAGTTAACAGAAAACAAACAGGTGTCTCCTCTGTAAAAGGTTCATGGAAGTAACTCACATGTGTGCCAATGCTGACCACCAAATGCTTTTCCACTTCAGGGCTGGCAAGGCAAAACCAGCAGGGTCCTGGAGGCTGAGCTTCATGTGGAAGAAAGACAAATGTTACCGTGGTCCAAGCACTCCAGCACATAACCACCCTATAGAATTCAGCCTTGTCTGATCTTTGCAACCTGCAAACACTGATATGTACACAGTACTGCCACAACGGACTGTGTCTGCTGTGCTCCCACTATGACCCCTGCCCCCATTACCATTATCAATGAAACTAAACCTCTATTAAAAGTTCTGAATTTGTAACCAATCCACAGGTAGGTGATCCATGTGATAACCATATATTGACTAAAGTAGCATGTAACTGGCAACTAACTGCAATGAGAGAACACTCAACTGGGTGTCTGGAGCCCTAATTCTAGTTCTAGTCATGCCAGCAGCTATCCACATGACCCTGGGAGTACGTGTACCCTCCCGAAGTCAGCCTCTTCATCTTTGAAACAAGGGGGTGGAGAAAGAGGATCTCAATGTAATAGCTGTAAGTCTTTTCTACCAGTTTGATTATTCTCTTATTTTATAAACCCAAACTGGTTTTGTAGGCTCTTAACCTTACGTTTACAGACATGATGGAAAGGAGCTTTTTCCATAGTTCTGACAGGAATAGCCTCAGACAGCCTCAAAGTCAGGCCACCTTTGCATTCTTTTATTTTTCTTATTGGTCCTAATGATTCAATATACAATCTTCTTCTGCCAAAAGAGGCTCTCTTAGCAATGCTGCTTCCCAAACAAGACCCAAAATAACAGTTTTTGCTCACATAAGAAACCTCTGGAACCAAGGTACTTACGAAGTTTGGAAGGCTGCTTTGGGTGAGGAGAAGACTTGCTATCTCTGCCTGTAGATGAACGCTTCCTTCCCTGCTTTTCATTTAAATCAAAGAAAAACTGACAGGCTGAATCTTCCTGGAACAGCCAAAGGTAGAAGAGTAAATGTTATTAAACTAACCTTTAGACAAGTAGCCAACCATCCACATACAAGGGAATGTTCCTGCCATGTCATGTCTTTCCTCCCTGCCCTTTCTGCCTATTCTAGAGAAGAAAAATATTTTCCCAATCCTGATGCCTGGACTCTCAGTCATACCTCTCAACACTTATCCAAGCTACCACCAAATTTATCCCTTTGGAAAAGTGAATTAAAATGCAAGTTATACAGCAACTCTTGCCTAAAACAGAATAGCATGAACCCACCCACATTCCTTTCCCTTTCTCTCTCAGTAGGGCCATGGTGCAGTCTTACAATTTCACAGATCAAACAATTCTGAGTTTTAATTAAAAAGATAAGAAAAAAAGTCTGAGAAAGTAGACAATGCATACTAGTAAGGAAACTTGACATTCCTTGCTTTAGTGAAGGGAAAACGAATTTCAGAAAAGTCTGCTATTAAGAAATTTCTTCAGAGTAAATCTTATTCACCTATACCACTCATTATAAAATCACAAATTACATTGCTACCAAGCAGTTGGGATCTTTGCCTGAAGAGTTAAGAACAGAGAATTAACTTTAGACAAGGAAAGACTCTACATGTGTAACCCCAACATATGAACCAAGTTTAGACAATGAAAGACTAAAAATATGAAACTGTTAACCCCAAAATATAATTAAAAAAACAAACAAAAACAAAACAAAAAACACATTGAGCTTACTGGAAATCTACTAAGGCTTTCTAATCACCAGCATGATTTCCCAAAGGAAAGAAAAAGATTTAGATTCGAGGGATTAAACTTGCCTTATGAATTAAACTATAACCAGGAAAAGGACACCTGTAATGGGCAATCCTGCCCAGAAAATGCCACCTCTCAGTCAGAACATACCTCAGGGGCAGGAATCTGCTTTCCTATGGATGCTTGCTTCACAAACTTTCTGTAAGGGTTTTCAGTGACATCTGGAGGCTGTTTTACCAGTTCTGCTACATCCATTAGTTTCATAGGAACAATACTGAATGCATAAAGATACTTTGGGAGAAGAACAACATAATATTAAGGGAAATACTGTTTGTGCAAATGTAACCAACCTATTTTATTATAACATTTCACACAAAGCTTCAGAAACTGAGTAAGATTAAAGAGCAGCAACCAGCCCATCTGTGGTTCAGAGAATCCACAGCAATGCCGTTTCAGTGATCCCTGCAGGGGCAAACCAAGGGCTGATGAAGTAACAAGCAACTAATCAAAGCCCAGCCCTTACACAAAACAACTATCACTGCAAGGCCCAGAGGGACTTGCTCCATAACCCTTGAAGACAAACTGCTTCTGTCTCTGGGTCCTTTATCTTTGTGCACTTTGTCCATAGTCACTGCACTGCCCTTCTTTTTTTCTAATGAAAACTGAATTGGACAACTTAGTGTTTCCCTCTGATTTTATACAATTTCTGCTGTATATGCTGATAGATTTTCTTAGGGATTAGTAGCAAAGAAATAAATACTCACATAAATATCTAAAACCATGGACTAATGGCACAGATACTGAAAACTACGTGAGATATGAATAGATGCTTAACCTCACTACTGATCAGGGAAATACAACTAATTAACAATGATACACAACCTTCTTATATCATAATGGCAAAAAATGTTAATAAAAATTTGACACTACCCATTGAGAAAACAGACTCATACACTGCTGGTAGGGGTGTAAACTGGAACAAAATTTTGAAATGAATTTACTAATACTTTCCAAATTTTAAAATGTGCATATTCTTTGAGTGAAGTATGCATTGCTTAGGGTTAAGGCTAACATGTCCCTGAAAGTAAAGCAATAGACTAAAAATACTGTGAGTGATGCTCGGTCTTGAAAGGGCAGTTTAAAAAAAGGAAGAAAGGAAGGAAGGGAGGGAGGGAGGGAAGGAAGTTAAAAAAATTACAAATCTAAACTTGCTAAGAATGCATTGGGCCTAAAAGTTTAAGATATTATGGAAAAAAACAAAATATTTATCTTTTGCATGTACATTGTTTACGGCATATTATAGTAGGATAATCTTCAGATAATTTATATATTTTCCCACGTGACTGACTGTTCTGATCTTTAGCTATTCCAATCCACAATATCCTGCTTTTGGCCCTACAGAATCAGAAGTGCTCTCAGGGAAGTGAGAACAATATACTTTTCTGGTATACCCTCTTTCATTCACCTGCACTGTTTTCCAGTATAAAGGAGGATTCAAGGTATCACTAAGATTCCCAAAGCCAACGAGGGCTTAGGTAAATCCTTGGGAAGGTTTTATTATTTCTGCTAAATGAAGTTGCTAAAAGAAGCAAAACAAGAGTACCATCTGAGGTCAAACTCATGAAAAATACCCATAGAGACGACCACATGGATGTGGGAAGAAAGACATCATTCATTTGAAATTTTGCCTTTGTTCCACTGGGCCTATTTTCCCAAACCCTTCTCTAAAATCTCCTACAAAGGACCCAAGGAAACCTGACCTTTCATTACCATATTATTATAAAGAGTAAAGTCACTGAAGTACTGGGACATCGCAGTTGGGGAGAAGAGAAGATCTGAATGCTAAACTTGGCAAGAGGAACATTTATCAGGCAGACAATAAATATTAACCAAACACCAAATACTCAAAATTTACCTTTTTCTTTTCTGGATTTCCAACATTTGCCAGAGCTATGAACCTGGTGGCGTGCTGTGCATTTTCCTGCAGAATGATGTGGTTTCTATAACATATTGGAAAGATAATAGGTTACCAACAAACTTTACCTTTTTTTTTTTTTTTTTCTGGCTGCACCTCGAGGCTTGCGGGATCGTAGTTCCCTGACCATGGATTGAACCCAGCAGTGAAAGCGCCGACTCCTAACCACTGGACTGCCAGGGAATTCCCACCAACAAACTTTACTTTTGATCTGCAATTATGAAATATGTAGACTCCATGGGGCCATGAAAAAAGCACAGGTCCTAAGTCTATCACTACATCACCACCAGTAACATCTCAGATGTTACCTGTCCATCTAGTAGAATAATCACCCCTACTTCCCGGGGCTGCTGTTAGGAAAAAATGAGGTCACGTATTTGAAAAGCACAAAAAACTCTAAATTTGGCTTTAAAAGAGTCGGAAAATTGGCAAAATGTTGATAATTGCTGAAGTAGGTTATGGGTTCAGGAGGGATCATTACACTATTCTCTCTTCTTTTATGTAATAAAAAACTATAATAATGAAAAACAAAGAGAAATGAGTTTTAAGTGGAATGGTAATGCTTCAAATGGTAATACATAGCATGATTTCATTCTCCTAGGAAAAATATAAAAATACATGAGTGTCTATGTTCCCTAGAAAAAAAAGGCCAGTATTTTTATTATGATAGTTATGGGTTTTTGTTACAGCCCTGGTTAAAAAGTTGTACAGGGAAGAGATATGGGAACATATGTATATGTATAACTGATTCACTTTGTTATAAAGCAGAAACTAACACACCATTGTAAAGCAATTATACTCCAATAAAGATGTAAAAAAAAAAAAAGTTGTACAGGGTTTTTTGCTGTTTTTTTTTTAACAGCTTTATTAAGATCTAATTCAAATACCATACAATTCACCAGTTTTTAGCATATTGACATATACTAAGCCACTACCACTATCTAATTTTAGAACATTTTCATCATCTAAAAAAGGAAACCCTGTATCTATTAACAGTCACTCCCCATTTCCCTCCAACTAGCCCCTGGCAACCGCTAATCTACTTTTTATCTCTATGGATTTGCCTATTCTGGATACTACAGATAAATGGAATCATGTAATATGTGGTATTTTGTGTTTGGCTTCTTTTATTTAGAATAATCTTTTCAAGGTTCACACATGTAGCTTTTATCAGTACTCCATTCCTTTTACTTACTGAATAACATTCCATCATATGGATATACCACCGTTTATTTACCCATTCATCAGGTGATGGATATTTAGGTCATTTCCTCATTTTGGCGATTATGAATAATGCTGTTATGATCATTTGTGTACAAGTTTTTTGTGAACCTATGTTTACATTTCACTTGGAATAGGAGTGGAATTGCTGGGTCATATGGTAGGCAAATGCCAAGTATTTTTGCAAAGCAGCTGTACCATTTTACATTCCCACAGCAAGGTATGAGGGCTTCAACTGCTCCACATCCTCATCAGCACTTATTATTTGTCTTTTTGATTATAGCCATCCTAGTGGGGTGAGAAGTGGTATCTCATTGGTTTTGATTTGGATTACCCTAATGGCTAATGATGCGTGAGCATCTTTTCATGTGCCTATTGGCCACTGGTTTATGTTCTTCAGAGAAATGTATATTTGGATCCTTAAAAGTTTTGAGTGGCTTATTCCTATAACCTTTCTGTTTTTAGTGCATGGTTTCAGAGAACAAGAGGTTTTTCTGGAATGCATATATGGAGATATAAAAGAAAAATCCGTAGTACCTATGGTTATATCTTAGGCTGTGGGATTATAGGGAAAGGGCAGGTTATATTCTTCTTTTTGCTCACCTATATTTTTTGAACTTTCAACAACACATATATTGCTTTTGTATATTAAAAAAAAGGTTTTTATAAATCATTTTAGGGATTACCCATGCCTTTAAAGTGAAGATCTTTCAGAGTTAACTTTACTTAGCTCTATTACTTATAAAACACTGGTTTTATTTTCTCTGTAATACATCCTTTAAAAACTCCATCTCCAAGCTATACTGAAAAAAGAGAGAGAGAGAAAAAATTGATACAAGTTCTTGATTCCTAAATTGAAATACTTCTTAGGTGATTATCCTGAGTTTAAGACTATACAAGGGGGCTTCCCTGGTGGCGCAGTGGTTGAGAGTCCGCCTGCTGATGCAGGGGACACGGGTTCGTGCCCTGGTCCGGGAAGATCCCACATGCCGCGGAGCGGCTGGGCCCGTGAGCCATGGCCGCTGAGCCTGCGCATCCGGAACCTGTGCTCCGCAATGGGAGAGGCCACAACAGTGACAGGCCGCGTACCGCAAAAAAAAAAAAAAAAAAAAAAAAAAAAAGACTATACAAGGAGTAACCGTTTAACCTGATCAAAACAGGACTTACTGTACATCAAGCTATGATAGTTAAACAGCATTGTTATGTCAGTCCCTCAAACCTTTAAGGGGCTTTAAATGATACATTGGATGATACAGTATCATCCAATCCCTTGTATTTCAAATTAGGAAACCAAACTCAGAGAATTGGAATGATTTGAAAGTCACTCATTTCATGCCTGAGTAACTAAAAGAAACCAAGATATTATATGGCTGAAATGAACATGAGAAGTTTACACAGAAAATCCAGGCAAATTCTTCAAAAAAACAAAAAGAATGAAATGCTACTCACCGATATGGAAGCCTCTCATAGTAAGTCTTTTCCAATGCAGCAAAATGATATCTTGGTTTCAAGCCTGTGGCAAGACTGGAGATCAAATCAGAGCCACATTTTTTGGTATCCACTTCTCCCTAGTAAATAGAAACTTAGTCATCATAACAGACCTAAGAGTTATCATGAAATGCAGAGATATAACAAGACACTTTGAAATGTCTTTGGAATATTTATGTGGCTACAATGTGGGCAGCAGGATTTGCGTCATGAATTCCATACTTATGGCATCAGAGAAATCTCAACACATAAGGGGAACTGGGCTATTACAAATGCAGAAATAGGAACAGTTGTTGGAAGCCAGAGGTTAAGGGAGAAGGTAACTCCTCCATACTAATACCCAAAACAAGGTTTATTACAATCTTTTTTTGGAAAGTAAGCACTCTCTCTGGAGCCCACAGACAGTAGTACGTCCATAAGTTGCTTCATTGTGCTCCTGTAGTTCTGACAATGCAGACAGTCATAGTCATTGCAGAAGATCAAAATTAAAAGCTAGCTTTCAGGGCCCCTAGGATCCATAGAATATTTGCCGTAGAACATTCAAGGACTTCATCACATAAGCATACAATCCTTTATTTTGCTTCAGTCAAGGAAGGTGTGGCTTGTGGAAGGGCAAAACCGTGCCCTTGTCACAGTTTGTAATACAAAGTCTGTCAAAAGTTAGGTTTGTTCCCAGAGCTTCCATTAACAATAAATTATGTGCTCTCTCATCCATAACATTATTTATGAACTTCATTCTAAGAGAAGGTATTAACTGGAAATAAAGAAATTACCAGAGTTAATTTTCCACTAAGTAAAGCAAAACCTTCCTTTTGTCTTATGCTTGCCTCCTTCAGGTGTCTGCTGAAGGGCAGGGAACTGGCCTTGAGGTTAGTTACAGTACCTTAGGGACTAGTGAGATATACTGTTTTCTCCCCTATAAATACCTTGTATGATTACTTATAAACTTTCATCAAAATCTACTTTAATCAAAAATTGTAAACTTTTTTAGCACTGCTGTTCATTCTTCCTTATAGAGTATCACGTGTCTTTCTCTCATCACCACTTTAGTAGTCTTTCTCTGGATCTTCCCTAGTTCTGCTGCATCTTCTCTATGCTGCAACCAGCACTGCCTCTTGTATACTAGTGGCAGAATAACCATAGGTTTGTGGAAGGGGAAGAAAGTGTTGTCCCTTCTCCCTTCAAAATCCTGACAATGCCTGGTATTTTGTTGGCCTTTTTAGTCATGGACACATTATGTTGAAGTTGGCAGAGTGGTCTACAAGGCCCTTTTCTGGATCATATCTGATAACTCTACATCTAGGAGTTGATATTTGTCCCTAAATGCATTCTTACATTTTCCTTCACTGAAGTTCAGCTGATGCTTTCTGCGCTCACATACAACCTTTCAAGGTCTTCCTTAGGCTGATTTCCACCAAGGTAGCTCCCCATGATAGCTGTCACTCACCAACCTGGTGTACACCCTCTTCCTACAAAAATATTTAGATTGAACGCCACGGCACGCTCCAATACGTTCCAACATTAAAGCTTTCCCATTAGAAAAGTACTAAGTTTTCAATATATTGTTTCCCAACTTTTAGATCACTATCCTCAATCCCATGATGATTCCACCTTTTAAAATATGTTGATAGCCAAAAAGATATAATCTGGAATGGAAAGGGGGAAATAAAACTACAGAGCTGCCACTAGCTATAAATCTCTTCACTGAAAATTAGTGACCCCTCAAAACTTCTTAAGAAGCTTGAGAAAGGGTACTTGAAGCAGAGAATATAATTTTTTTTAAAAATTCATTTATAAGTAAGACTTCAGCATTCTCTCTTCAGTGAATCATGCTTTCATTAAGATCAACTTTTGCTTTGGTCAGCCAATAAGGCTTTAAGTAACCTGAAAAATTCATAAAAGATTTGTACTGAAAGGAACTAAGAGCTGAAATAGTCACATAAAGAGCAAAAAAGCTCAAATTAAGCCACTGCAATTTGCTTTTAGAAATTCCAACTGAACAAATACTACTCACAGAAGAATTCCCAAAGTTCCCCACATACTTGGGCCATGGGGATGTGAGCAAGATATCAACACCCTTAAACTGGGATGTTGACCACAGCGTTGTTCTCAGGGAAATCACATCCTTGGGACTAAAACTGTAACCTGGGACAGGTTCATTTAAGGACTCTGTCCCACTGAGGTACACAATCTGCAGCCCCGAGCTTCCAGTGAAGACACCTTTACGACCTGGGTTCAAAGAAAAATGGACAAGTTTTAGTCAAACTGCTGAATGAAATGTCACTCTGGTGATGAATCTCTTTCCCCATGCCCCACTTCCAGCTCCTAGGTCTCAACGTTGGATGGCTACAACAGTATTCCTGTTCAGTAAGTAAGAGCAGTCCTTATGTGAAGGCTGCTGGAGCCCACAGTCTGATTGCCCCAGGTGCCTTGCAAATGAAAAAACCTAGGAAGCACTGATTAAGAAAAAGGCTTTCTGCCTTCTAGAGACTCCAAAGGGACTAAAAGAAATCTAGACACCTGGATACAGGGAGAGGCACTGAGAAGAAAAAAAAATAATTGCAGCTGTGAGTAAGCTATAGTCTAGAATAAATGTACTCTTCATGAAGGCAGAAGCTTCCAAATGAAGGAAAACATTTGGAAAAAGCAATTACTTGGGAAAAATTAAGAGACTCTGCCATCATCTAAATTTATTCATAGCTTGTGCCCTTGATTCCGTTTCCTTCTTGCTGCCGCCAGAACGCTGGTTCCATCAATTTTCACTTCCCTTTCATCTACTGAGTCTCTTCTTCTCAAATGGTTCTTTCCACATACTAACTCATAAAAGAACACACATACTAACTAATAAAGGAACACACATATTGACTAACAAAGAATAATAAAGTAAAAAAGGAACACACATACTAATAAAAAAACTATAAAAAGAGCACTTATAGCAAAGGAAATGTAGAAGCTTTCTAAAGAAATGAGAGCCCAAGAGAGAGGAAATGTGAAGACCAGTTGAGCCATTTTAGATAAAAGTGAGTTGAATGATCCAAGAAGCAGTAGTGGTGGGGGGAGGGGAGCAAGTGGAGAAGAAAAGCAAAATTTGACAGTGCTTTTTACAACAGCCAGACATTGAAAGAACCACTAAGAGTTTCAGGGGGTTGTGGAGGAACAATTTTAACCTGGAATTGAAGAGTGGACCTGGAATCAGAAAAAGGACAAAAGCAGTGAAAAACCCAAGTATCAGCACTAAAAACTTGAGTTTTTCAAAACCTCAGTGAAACCTAGAGCTATAGCAAATTAGGAGTCCAATTAACAAATAAGCTGTGTACATCTAGCAATGTTATATGGTGAGACCACATACATAGAATTTTTTTTAACACAATTTATACATGACGTACTTCAAACACTGTAGTCAAATATTTTATTCCTCTAGTTGGCTGAAAGAGTATATATTGGGTTGTGAAAGTACAAGGAGATTGGGGAGAGGTGGGAGACAACATAGGAAAAATGACATAGTCTTAAAGGTATAGACACTGACTTTAGAAAAAAAAACCCTGATCCCCATTCTCTCAGGCAGTAATGGCAGATGAATCCAGCCACAAATTTCCTTGGAGGCTAATTCCTGGGACACATTATGTTCATTACAAACACACAAGATATCAACTTACCCAGATAAGTAATGTTTTCAGCTAATTCACACCCATCAACATCTTGGAAATATTTTACTGTTTCCTGGTTATTGGCACCCAGCACGTATGTCTGAATAGGAGCTAGTGAGAGAAACAGACATGACACCAGCTATTAGCAGATCTGCTTTGGAACCTGAGAACTGTATCCTCATAGGAAAAACACTTGTAGCAAAAGTAAAGAGTCTGCAATTCTAGGGAATTCCCTGGCACGGGTTTGATCCCTGGTCCAGGAACTAAGATCCCACAAGCCACACGGCATGGCCAAAAAGAGTCTGCAATCCTATACATGGAACACGGTCACCACATAGGATATCCTACAACCAACCTTGTGGCTTGACTATTAAATGGTATCACTAGGCTGATGAAGTAACATCTTAGAGAGGATGGTCAATGTATAGTTAGGAAAACACAGACCCCAAAGAGCTTAATAAAAAACACTGAAACTAGGGGAAAAAAAGAACACATATGGTTGCATTATTCAATTCCTTCCTACTGAGAAGAGAATTCTTTTTCTGGAACTAAATCCAACCAAATTCAAAATGTGAACATTTAGATATATAGGCATTCTTCCCAGGTCAATGCAGAAATCAAAGGCAAACTCTTCAATCACTAATGTGTGAAAAACAACTAGGCAAGAACCATGTAGCCTTGAAACTTTATTAGAAATCATATGTTAAAAATAAGTTCTGGGGCTTCCCTGGTGGCACAGTGGTTGAGAGTCCGCCTGCCAATGCAGGGGACACGGGTTCGTGCCCCGGTCTGGGAAGATCCCACATGCTGTGGAGCAGCTGGGCCTGTGAGCCATGGCCACTGAGCCTGAGTCTCCGGAGCTTGTGCTCCATAACGGGAGAGGCCACAACAGTGAGAGGCCCGCGTACCGCAAAAAAAAAAAAAAAAAAAAAAAAAAAAAGTTCTGTACCTTTCTTGATGCCAGTTTTATATTCCTCCCATTCAGCATCTGGAGTGGAGCCAAAGAAATTTCCTACACACAACAGCAGCTAAAATGAGTTTTTTAAACAGATATATGAGATTTTTAAATAATATCAAATAGTACATAATTAATTGATAATAACGTTATTGAGCTAATTATCCTATTTAATGATCTCAGTTTTTTCCTTAATCGATTTACAGAATTTCCTTAATCAATTTACAGAATTTCTAAACATAATTTTTTTACAACAATTGTAGTAGTTACTGATTCTATGAATTCCTAAATTTTGGCTCCCTGGATGTCAAATACAAGCTGGGGAAAGAGACAAGAGGGTCAGGGAAAAATGGAGACATCAACCTTAAAAAATCTCTCTGCAAAATACAAAACAATATTAGATACCCTGAGAGATACAGGGCATAAAGGACACATTTCCTGCTTGTTGTCTTACTCAACCTTTAACCCAATGAACAAATTATCCCCATATCCAGAATACTCTTCTGTACTCTAAAAATTTACAGTCTAGCTGGCAACAACACATAACAATTACATAGGACTCTTTAGTCTGTGAAGCATTTGCACATATGCTATGAGTTCACTCATACCATATACCCATGAAATAGATCTGTGCTCCCCAAACCCAGGGTCAGAATCACTTAGGGAGGTTCTGCTAGTCTGTTTTCAGTTTTGCGTACAGTAATAAAGTAACAAAATTCAAATTCAAAAAAGTATAGAAGGGTCTACGGTAAACACATCTCCCTTCCCACACCACTTTTCAGCTACTAAATTCCCATGCTCAGAAAAGGAATTCGGACTTCCCTGGTAGAGCAGTGGTTAAGAATCTGCCTGCCAATGCAGGGGACACGGGTTTGAGCCCTGGTCGGAAGATCCCACATGCTGCGGAGCAACTAAGCCCATGCACCACAACTACTGAGCCCGTGCTCTAGAGCCCACAAGCCACAACTACTGAGCCCACGTGCCACAACTACTGAAGCCCGCGCACCTAGAGCCCATGCTCCGCAACAACAGCGGCCACGGCAATGAGAAGCCCGTGCACCGCAGAAAAGAGTAGCCCCCGCTCACCACAACTAGAGGAAGCCTATGTGCAGCAAGGAAGACCCAATGTAGCCAAGAATAAATAAATAAATTTGTATACATAAGAAAAAAAAAGGAACTCAGTCTAACAAAAAAGGAGAGTATGTGTTTGACTGAGAAATGTATAAAGGAGCCCCAACTTTATTTTACTATGTTTGATTACAACAGTCAAATTAAATGCAGTAAAAAGAAACATCTTACATCAAAGTTTCCACTTTTCTTCTGAATTGTTCGAACTCTATTGAATAAAACATCAAACTTTCCTTCCACATCTCCACATGCCAAGCTGCAAACAAGACATAAATGTTAAGGCAATGCAGGACACACAAATAAGCCTGCCAGGTTTGGTATACCCTAGTCTTCCTGGATTAGGGAGATATGTGATCCAGTCTCTGAGGTTACCTGAGAGGTTCACTGCATGTGAACTATTAATGACCACTGGGCAGCTCCACCTAAAGGTCTCACCAATAACTTCACCATATCTAAAATTTAGCTTATCATTTCCTCCAAAATTGAACCAGCTTATTCTCACTTGCCAAGTTTTGTGGCTGAGTCTACTGCCAACTTGGTTACCAAGACCCAAAAATCCCCCATCCAGTCATCGTCTCCTCAATTCCTTTTTGCAAATATCTTTCAAAGTCATCCTGTCCTTTTCGTTTCCACTACCACTATCTTAGCACAGGGCTTCATTCATCCATTCAACAAACACACTCAGGACATCTACGACATGCTTGCTAAGTGCAGTATGCCAAGTACTATGCTAAGGACACGTTAGGAGTATAAAGAAGAGAGAGACTCAGTTCAAGCCTCAAAGAGTACACAATCAGGGAAGGGGAGATACGCTGATAGTTATAAATTTATATGAACAAGGGCAATAATAGGAGGTATGTGTAAAGTGTTATGGGGTAGGGAGATAGAAACTGACAAGACCTGAGGTTTGTAAGGCAGACTGACCCTAAGTTTTGAGGTAACTTGTTCTATAATCTCATTTCTGAGTTTTTATACTTTTGATTTACATGGTTTTTCCACTTCTCATATCATTTTCTTAATGTCTTTTAACTCATCTTGAAATATTATAGTTCTTGTTTTGTCAGTATGTCTTTCTGGTGTTCTTTACTGTCCATACCACTGAACATTTTCAAGGTAGTGAAAATGCGAGTAGTGAAACGATCATATCTGTTTTAGAAAGATCATTTTAGTAACAGACTGAAAGATGGTCTGGAGGAACAAGTGACTATAAGCAAAAATACCAGCAAAGAGGGCAATGTCAAATGAAGATGGGGAGGAGAGAAACAGACGAGAAATTTAGAATTCTGAAGACTTGAACACAAATTGGAGTGGAGAAGTAGGAACGGAGGATAATTACAAGGTTGAGCAACTGAGAGTCCTGTAGTTTATGCAGAGGCAGAATCAGAGAGAAATACGGTGAATCTGGTATTGGATACAACGCAGAGGATATACTTACATTTCCTCTAATACTCTCCCTTCTTCCTGTCCACCCTACGTAAAGCCAGCAGTTTAATGTTCTTTCCTCAAAAACATTAAGACAACTCCACTGCCTGAGGAACCACAGCTTTCCACAAGTTCCTGATCTCTCTTCCCAATGCTTTCTCCAAGTTTCCATAACAGAAACCTTCCCTACTGTCGATCTGATCACTCTCTGTGTCTGCCATTCCCTTGGGGTAGTTATTTCTCCTAACAGTCCCACACTACCCATCTTGAGTCTAAAATTTTCCCATCCTTCAAGGTCTATCACATCTCTAAAGCCTTCCTGACCGCTCAGAAAGTCCTCTTCTCAAAACATCAGAAATCCATATAGCTCCTCAGAGCAATTTCTGTAATAAATTATTACCACTTTCACTTATCTTCTGAGCACCACCTCTTCTAGGAAGCCCTCCAGCCCCTATCAGTCACCAAATCCTGGTGCTCCCACAGGATCCTGCATTTCCTCTCTCATAGCAGTTGTCACATGGAATTATCTCTGTTTTGGGGAGAGCCATTGTCCAGTTTGTACATCATAAGACACCTCAAAGTTCATCATCTCCTCATCTGGGCCCTCTTCCAGTGTTTCCTACCCCACTGAAGAAAGAAATCTAGGACCAGGACAATGCTGACACCTTCTCACTCATAACCAAACCACCTCCAAACCCTGTTGATGTCCTCTCCTTAATAAACCTTGAACCCCCGCACTTCTCCTCTGCCTTTACGCTATCTAATCCTAGCTGTTTTCTACTTTGGCTATAATTTTTTCTTCACGTTGCAACCAGAATCGCTTTCCGAAATGGAAATTTGATCATGCCAAGGCGTTCTTAAACATTCCAGTGATCCAGTAACTTTTTTAGGATAAAGACAAAACTATTAATCAAGGCTCAATCCTCACTACCTTGATTCCTCACATTAATCCAAATACCCTATACACCCTCCCAGAACCGTGAACCTTTTCCTCCTGACATTTATCAGGACCGTAATTCAACATTTATCTGGATTATTTGATTAATATACGTTTCCCTAAACTGTAAGATCCATTAGGGCAGGAACTCCATCTGTGCAACGTCTAACACAGTGCCCGACACACTGCAATTGTTCAATCAATACTGTTGAATGAATGAATGAATGCAAGTCCTCTCTTCACCATCTCCTCAAAAAGCGCGCCAGGGCAAAGGCCCTGTCTCTCTCTCCTGTCGACCACTGCCCAGAGCCCATCAATGGGCCCCATGCCTACAATTTCTGGCTAGTAAATATACTGCGAGGAGAAACGAAGGGGAAATGATGTCAGAGACCAAGACGGCCTAACATGGAGAAGGCCTGACGCTAGGAGCTTCCTCCTCTCTCAGCGAGTGTCGCCAAGAGTCCCCCTCTTCAGAAGCGAAAACGGCCAGGAAAGAGGCCGGCAGTGGCCAGGCAAAGACGCGATCGAAGCTCACCAGCAGCCGCCGGGCTTCCGCCCCCGCCTTTCTGTCTTTAGAAAACCCCCTCCAGCGCGCGCGCGCGCACACACACACACACAACCCGCTTCAGGCTCAGGGTCACACACACACATGCTTCAGACTCAGGGTCACTCTCTCTCACACACACACACGCGTGCGCGCGCGCTTCATACTCAGGATCACTCACAGGCGCAGCGGTTTCTCAGCCATCTGCCCTTATACCCCGGATTGGAACGACCACCGAAAATACGGAAAACGAACCCACGCTCCTCCGGAAAAGGCGGCCGCACTACGATAAGACGTCAGCGCTCCCAGCCAATGAAATCTCAGTTACCTACGGAGAGCGCCGAGGGACAGATGCCTCTCTCAGGTGGTTTTGCCTCGAGCAGGAATCAAGAAACCAGGAGCGTGGAGAAGAAGGGACAAAGGACGAAAAACATTCCGATTGTAATTTTTTACTTGGGGGCAGTTGAAATTATTGAATTGCTAGAAAACTCTCTGTACGGTGTTGGCCCCAACCTAATGATGTAACTCTCGTGGGCAAGACAGACCAAATAAATAAATATTTTTTTAAAAAAAAGAGTACATGGGAAATTTGTAATACACGATTTTATTTTATTTCATTTTTTTGGCCACACCAAGGGCACCTGGGATCTTAGTTCCCCTACCAGGTATGGAACCCGCGCCCCCTGCAAGTGGAAGCACGGAGTCTTAATCACTGCACAACCGGGGAAGTCCCTCTAGTCTCTTTTAATCTACGATGGCCCACCTACCTTTTGTTTTTCATGACATTGAGTTTTTTGGAGAATTCAGGCCTTATTGATTGGAGACAACAGTGTTTAAGGAAATGGAAGAGTTCCTGACAACTGAGGGGCATGGGAGACTCACGAAATGCAGCCAAGCAATTCAAAATTAACTAAAACTTAAAATAAGTTTAAGGAAGAACAACAAAGTTCTGATTTTCCTCACAACTTCTACAATGCTTTTTTGGGAAAAATCAAGTTAACTGCCTTAAAATATTGATGCCTCTGTACTTCTGTCACATTGATATTTTTTCTGCTCTGGAGGTAATACAGCCCAGCCTAGTAGTAGAGGTCAAGACGGAATCTTGAAGAAGAATAGAAGTTTATCAAGCATGGGCAGGTGATAATTTCAGGAAGAGGAAACCTCAGTTAAGATATGAAAACTCATCCATAGAATTCTGTGTTATATTTTTTCTAAATTGAGGTATATGGAATTCAGTGTTATCTTTGCAACTTTCCAGCAAATCTAAGTCTGTTGTAAAGTAGAAAGTTTATGGGAAAAAAACTCATCCATTCGAATTTAAGGTAGCTCAAGATAGCTCAATACAGTGTTAAGTGTCAGAGTAACAGGGAATGAAATTGAAAAAAGGAATAAAATAGGGGCCTTGTATGCATGCTAGGAAATCTGGCTTTAGAAAACACATTCTTCCCAAGTGCACATGGAACATTCTCCAAGATGGATCATGTATTAGGCTACAAGTCTGAATAAATTAAAGAAGATAGAAATTATATCAAGTATCTTTTCTAAGCACAATGGCATGAAACTAGAATCCAGTAATAGGAGAAAAATTGGAAATTCACAAAAACATGGAAATTAAATAACATACTCTTGAACAACAAATGGACAAAAAGAGATCAAAAGGAAAATCAAATGAAACAAATGAAAATGGAAACACAACATACCAAAACTTGTGGATATAGCAAAAGCAGTTCTAAGAGGGACGTTTACAGCTGTAAATGCCTATATCAAGAAAAAATAACCTCAAATAAACCTCAAGGAACTAACATTACACCTCAAGGAACTAGAAAAAGAACAAACTAAGCCCAAGGTTAGCAGATGGCAGGAAATAATAAAAATTAGAGCAGAAATAAATGCAATAGAGAAATGGAGAATAATGAAACTAAGAGTTGGTTTGGAAAAGATAAACAAAACTGACAAAACTTTAGCTGGACTAACCAAGACAAAAAGAAATTAGGACTCAAATAAATAAAGTTATGAATGAAAGAGAAGACTACAGAAAGACAAAGACTATGGAAGCAATTATCTGCCAACAAATTGGACAACCTAGAAGAAATGGATACATTCCTAGAGACATATAACCTACCAAGATTGAGTCATGAAGAAAAAATCTGAACGTCAATAATATGTAACGATTTTGAATCAGTAATCAAAACCTCCCAACAAAGAAAAGCCCAGGATCAAATGGTTTCACTGGTGAATTCTAACAAACACGTAAAGAATTAATGCCCCCCCCCCAAGAAAAAGAATTAATGCTGATCTTTCTCAAACTCTTCCAGAAAAATTGAAGAGGGAACACTCCCAAACTCATCTTATGAGGTGAGCATTACCCTGATACCAAAGCCAGATAAGGATACTGAAAAGAAAACTACCGGCCAATATCCCTGATGAATATAGATGTAAAAATTCTCAAGATACTAGCAAACCAAACTCAACAGCACATTAAAAGACATATGCCATGATCAATTGGGATTTATCCCTGGGATGCAAAGATGATTCAACACACACAAATCAATAAATGTAATATACTACATTAATAGAATGAAAGATTAAAACTGGTAATTTCAGCTCTATCTTGGGAGAACCCTATATCATAAATATAATTGGGGATGTTGTCCACTTTATGTATATCAATTTCAAAATGCTAGTTTGTGTCAGGATGTGTATCTGGCTAAATGCTTCAAATCTTGTATGAAAAAGTTATAGAAAGTTTAATAAAGAGCCAAAGAGAATTACATTAGACTAGTTCACCCTCAGAAACACAAAATACGAAATACTTATTAAAAGTTTGGTTTCTAAGTTTAAAAAGTCTGGCTTTTTCAAAGAGGCCAGGAGAAGTCATGAAAGAAATCTAAGCAGGAGAAATGTGGCCAGTTTACATTTTAGAAAGATTGGTCTGCCAGCAGCCTGGACTGCAGGTTGGAGGGATATGTAAGGTAAGACCACAGCAATAGTCCAGAGAAGAAGGGGATAAATGATGGTGGACTAGAACTTAAATGGTGGGAAATGACAAAAACAGAATTAAGAACTCTTTTGGAGATGGAATTGGGGACCTCAGGCACCTTCCTAACCACTAACACCCAACTCTGGATTTGGTTGACTGTCTTCCAAACTAGACTGGTCAGTCAGTATCCTCCATCCACTGATGTCTTTAGTCTGAAAGGAAAACAGGTCCCTGCGAGCCCCCACTGACCCTGCAGACACAGTAGGAAGATATTTTATAAAAATGCTTTATTTAATGAGTAGCAGCCCGAGTGGCAGCCCTACCTCCCCACCTAACACGTACACACACGTACACATCCTGTCCTTATATTTCCAAAAGGGAGCACATGCCAAGATGATATCCATCCCCAGCCATCTGACTCATACACAGAACAGACAGGAGGGGCCCATCACATACACCAAACTATTGCAACAACACTCCTTTCACTGTTTCTCTTCAGTCTAGAAGACTTGGCCTGAAATTGTTTTAAGATTTTCTGTTATTTGCAATGTTATGGAAATGTAAATTACTGACATTCACAAGGTGACAAACTGTCAAGAACAAGACTGTTTTGTTTTCCTTTTTAAATTTAGAATCTTGTTAGCAATACATTACATCCTTAATAGAAAAAAACAACCAGTTACGCAGTAACTCAAAAACCAACCATTTGAGAAAATAATGTAGTAATCAACTGCTACCAGGGAAAACATGCCTGCTCATTTGATTCTACTGGCAAGTCCAGGTTTATGCAAATTTGAGAGAGTCTCTGTCCTGAATGGATGATGAAGCATTCAAGTAAAAGGTAAGGAGTTATAAGCGTGAGTTTTTGAGGGATTCTGACTCAGAAGAAGTTCTTCCAGGAGTAGCCACAGTCCTTCAGTTTACTCCAATGTTGTGAAGTTTCTGGGACAACCAGCATAGCTGCCTTTTGAGGAGTTTTGACAATTCATCAGCCTCAAGATTCAGGTCTTATAAAACATTCTTCCCACATTAAAAAAGACTTTGTCCCACAGGAATAAGTTTTTCATCGCTTCTCCAGCTTCTTGTATTTGGCTTCTGTAGGGGGGAGAGGGAGAAGAAGTTATACCTTTTAAAATTGGCTCTTACAAAGATACTTTTCAGTTAGCATTTCTAGGTAAATTCAAAAACGTCTATTACATTAAAAAATATCTATTAACTTCAGTCCTCTTAGCTGTCCAAACTGTATCCAAATTATAGGCATACCTATATGGCAACTCTCATATTAGCTAAGGACAGATATTTGGATATCTGTCCAAATATAATCAATGTGCACAACTTAAGGAGTCAAATATACACACACAGAACTGAGCACCTAACATGAGTTCCCTAAGCTCTAACCCTATCAACAGTACCTGGTCAGATGCTCCACCAGGGTTAAGCAGACCTACTGGCACTTGAGCCACCAGAAGCCCTACAAAGCACAGGAAATGGCCTCTCCAGGCTCTGTCCCAGGCACCCTCTGAGAGCCAGACTGGGACTTTCAAGAAGTATGTTTCACCTTTTATTTTCTTATCCCTACCCCTCACTCTAGGAAAACAATTTTGAAAGATACAGAAATTTAAAAGACCATCAAATAAACCTCAATGTTATGGATTCCCTTTTTCTTTAAAACCTTGAAAGCATCTGGCACAAGGCCTTCTAAAGTTCACAGTCACCATTTAGTAAATTTAATTGTGGACAATGAAACTGCTAACCGCCACGCATGTCTCAGTCTGCTACAAACCAATCTTTTGAAGTAGTCAACTACTGTCAATGATAAAAATAAAATAATCTGTAAATTATATCTAGGTTAAAAACAACTGCATTATTTTTAATCATGGATATAAGAGCCAGAGTCAATTAACAAGGCATCAGTACTAGTGCCAGTTTCCTCCTTAAAGGAAAAGTAACCCTTCAAGAAAGCCTTGATTGACTACTCTGTTTCTTAAGACATGTATCTACGTTATTAAAGATGCTTCAGCCTTGAGCTTTGTAATCAATCAGACCTAGTTTGAAATACAGCTCTTCTATATACTAGCTTTGTGTCCTTAAGCAAGTTATAACCCCTTCAACCACAGTTTCCTCTTCAATAGAATGGGGATAAAAATCATGTACTTACCTCAGAGACTGAAGGATAAAAAACATAACAGACGCAAAATATTAAGAACAGTGCCTGATATATCATTAAGTACTCAGGAAATGTTATTTTATTATTGTCACTAATAAAACGTTACTTTCAAGAGGTTTTGTGAAGATTAAAATAGATCACGGTAGGCACATCATAAATGTTAACCATCTTATTATATAAGGTCATACTGGCAGGAGGGTACTCATCAAATCAAAACAGAAATAAAAATGGTTACCCAGTTTTTTTGAATACGCATCCAACTTGTAGGCTGCCTGCTCAAGAGCTGCTACCTGCTCCTCAATTACATTGATCTGATCCAGATAAGGCTGTAGTCCAGCATCTTTAAAAACAAAGACAGACCACAGGTTCATACAACATCAACAAGGAGTGCAGAAAAAAGTGGAAAGTAAGCATGCTAGTGTCTCTCCAGCTCTGCCTAAGACAGAGTGGGTGGAGTGACATGATTCTGATCACTAGCAGGCAGACGCCGTAGAAGACAGTAGCTAGCTGATCAGGTATGACGGTGACCTAAACAAAGTTAAGTCTCTCTCATCTACTGGTTTTCCTCTCTTAAATTCCTTGCTCCTCAAGCAATCTTTCCGTTACTGATTCGGCTTCTTGGGTACTCCCAGACCAAGAAGGAGAGCCCTAAAGACAGGGAACACAAGTATAAGTCAATGGGGAAATATATTCTACCAGTCTAAAGCAGCATTTTCCAATTATAGATGTTCTGGTTTTCTGTTTATAAAGTAGTCCTTTATAGGTTTCACTGTTAAATTAATTCACTGTTTTTCCAGGAATAAACAGATCAAATCAAGATTCAGAAGCAGAAATAACCATACCACCAAAGCATGCTAATCCTCACAATGGAAGAAATTCACCTTAATTTTCTAATTCACTTTTAGAAAATGAGCTCCCTGAGGACAGGGGCCATGTTCCCTTCCCTTCTCCACTGCCCCAAGCACAAAAGAACATTAAATACAAACACGTTTAATTGTAAAAAAATTATTACTTACACTTCTGGTTTAAGTCCTTTAAGTTTCTACTAATGTTTATAGCAATATCTTTCATTTCAAGATACTTCAGGCTGGTTAGTTTATTCATATTTTCCAGAAGCTTATAGTCTTCACTGGTGGCTTTAAAACAAACAGAAGAAAAAAAAAAACAAAACAGAAGATGTGATGCCTTTAAGATCTTTTTAGATAACTAGAATGTGGAATTAAATACCAAATGGTAGTTCAAGGCAGGACCTAGGGATTGTCAAAGAAGCAGGCCACTTTTGATCTATGACATTTATACTCAGCCTATGTACTCTAAATGTCTAAGTAGAAATTCAGGCAACAATCAGCAAACTATTTAAACCAAATAAACTCCAGAAGCTTCAGGATCTTAGTTAGAAAGGAAAATGATAAACTCATGTACCAAGAAAAGGGAGGTGAAACAGTCTTGGTACTTCTACAACATGAAAACATATAATTTGGCAGACTGCAGCATAAATACATATATATATCAAAATATATATAAAGTCAACTAGGACCTCAACACTTCTTAGCAACTCATTTATTACTTGTGATTCTG
Organism: Globicephala melas; assembly: GCF_963455315.2. Taxonomy (NCBI): domain Eukaryota; kingdom Metazoa; phylum Chordata; class Mammalia; order Artiodactyla; family Delphinidae; genus Globicephala; species Globicephala melas. Next base: position 27,756,048 of record NC_083329.1, on the reverse strand, counting down.
TACTCCATTTTATACACTGGCTTCCAAACCATTTGCCTGCTTCTCACATCCTCAATTCCCTTCCCCATCCCTACTCAAAGCAAATGGCCTTTACTCCAACTTTCCCAAAAGCCAAGCCCACTTACATAAACTGCCTCAATCTTTCTGCCTCACTTCCAAACTTCTCTGTACCCCAGTGTCTTCTCAAGAGGCAGAAGCGTTCCTGTTCTCGCCACGACAGCTCCTCCTCCTGTGCGCCGATCCCAACCCTTCTACCTCTTCAGGGCCTCGCTTCAGTATCTCCTTTCCCTTGCCCTTCCAAACTCTCTCTCCATCCTGGCACCTTCCTCTCTATCTAGAAATATATTCCGGTTTCCTCCAGCCCAAAAGCACTCCCTCTATTGTACACCTACATCATTTGCTCAGTAAAGCAAAGGAGCTTCACTGCTAACCCTTCTGAAAGAGTAGCTTACACTCACTGCTTCCTACTCCTCACCATTCACTCATGTAAACCCTTCCAGTCTGGTCTCTGTCCCCACCACCCAGAAAAATGACAAGCTCCAAGGTAATCAGTGCTCTCTGAACCACCAAATCCATGGCCTTTTCTCAGTTATTATACTCCTGGGCCTCTCCATAACATCTGACACTACTGATCTCTTTCTCTTCATGAAACACTCATTTCCCTCGGCTGCTATAGCATTTTCTAACTGCTCTTTTTGAGTTTCTATACCAGATCTCTTCTCATCTAACCCCCTTAACTATCAGTTCTCAACTTTCCCTCAGCTGTGACACATGGCTGATGTTTACATGGGTGGCACATTTCCATGGGCATTCCCAGGGTTATGCTAGCTTCCTTTCAAACTCAAAAAAGTATCTGTATAGGTAAGAATGACAATCATATGGAAATTACAATCCACTTAAAATTCATTTTGTAATAAATCATTTGGAAACCTAGGGACTTTAAGTACTGTTAATAAAAACAAATTAATTGCCCAGTACAGGCATTCCCTGAGATTTTAGTCCAGGTCCTCTTACCTACCTCTATGGTCTTCCCTGGCAGTCTCATTCTGCACAGCCTCAACTCACTCTGCTATGCAGGTGACTTCCAAATCTGTTTCTCCTGCTCTGACCACTGTCTGAGCTCTGGATTCACATGTTGAAGTCACCTGGATGTCTTGATAACAGTCACCTGAGTGTCCCAGTAATAACTAAAATCAGCCAAGTCAAAACTGAAAATATTATTTTCACACTAAACATGGTTCCTCTTTCCAACCTGCCTATTTTGGCTGATGACACCACCCAGGCTTAAAACTGCAGACACATCTTAAGCTGCTCCCATCCCTTAACACCCACTTCAACAAGTCCTATAAATTCCACTTCTATAATGTTCTTGCATCCATGCTCCCCTCCCCATTCCTTTTACCATCACTCTGTCACAGACGGTTACTTTTCATCTGAAATATTGCTCTTCTGTGTCTCCTCCATATCCATACTCTCACTGCTATCAAATGAGTCTCTCTCAAACAAGGGTCACACACTCAAATACCCAGGAGCCAACAATATTATGTAAATGAGTGAAGCAAGCCAGGTGTTTGCATTTTAAATGCAAGATTACTCACTTCTACAAAGAAATACACTCTCCCACTTCTTGGAACCTATGATCCTCTTAGTCTTAGTCTATCATTTACTTTACCAATTTTGATAGACATTGGTACAGAAAACCATTTCTGTACCACTACTAAAAAAACAACAGTAAGAACAGTAATAAATGGCAACTGACACCAGGTCTCAGTTAAAGGGAGAAAACAGGGAGTAGTTGGGGACAAACTGCACAGCGCTGGTCCATTTAAAGGAGACAATGCCCAACTCTAGCCAATTAGAGCCTTGCAAGAATGGGGGACTACTACTGCCAAATCTTTGGAATTTTTAAAGAAAAGCCAAAAAAAAAAAAATCTAGATTTTGTTGCTTGGTTTCTTTTGCTCAGAAATAAACAAACAAATAAATAAATAGGCTGTTAGAGACTCAACCCCTCCTGTTCTGCACCAAGCATTTTCCCATACATTCTGGTTCATACATTTAGCTCACAGCAACTTCCTGGGGAAGTGAAACAACATAACAGCCTTTATGAAAAGCCACACTGGACCAGACTTCATTTTTTAGACCCTCCTCCACACATGGGTCATGTGTTCACCTGGAAATACACACTGGACCAAAAAATTAATCATGTCCCAAAGGGTGGGAGAGACGAACCTAATAGATCCTTAAATCTGCAGGTCACTCCCCATTTCCCGGTAACCTCGTAAATACACCTGCTTAGCCAACAAACTGCTTGCTTATACCACCTCACTCACCAGTCATTTCCCACTTTCTGGCCAATCAGTCGCTTTACAGCCCTGTTCAAAATGCACCTACCCCAAAGAAGCACTTCTTGATGAATTCTTTTTTGTTTTCTCAGCCTCAGTCTACACTACGGAGGCCTGCAGGGCTGTATTAAGTATTCTTATGTGTTTCTGTACCGAATTTTTTTTGTTCAAGTACAGTTGATTTACAATGTTGTGTTAATCACTGCTGTACAGCAAAGTGATTCAGCTATACGTATATATACATTCTTTTTTCTTTACATTCCTTTCCATTATGGTTTATCATAGGCTATTGAATATAGTTCTCTGTGCTATGCAGTAGGACCTCGTTGTTTATCCTGTGTTGCTGAAAGTAATTCGTGAATTTCTCCAGGGAACGGATGGACTTCTTTCCTACTCATTCTTGACCTCCCCAAACTTCCACCAGGCATGTTTCGAGGTGTGTGGGGTTAGGGAGGGAGCCGCAGACTGACGCTGCTAAAGCACCTCACAGGCCTACCAGGGCCAAACCCCAGCTCCAGCGAGTGGTGCCTGGAACCAGCGGAATCAACCCGGACCCCGCCTCACCCGTCAGTTCCCCAGTCAGGTAAGTTGCCATCTTGGAGAACATGTCCCGGCAGAGTTCAGTGATGTCAGCCTCAGCGGGCTCCTTTGCTTCCTCAGCGGTCTCCACGGCGGCATCATCTGGATCAAAAGAGAATGAGTAAGGGTCCCGCCCTGCCCTGGTCCTAATCTAGCCACAGACGCCTCTCCCTACATCCCTCCACCTGTCCTCATTGCATCAAATCGGCTCCATTCTCCATGTGCCGTAATTTCGAGTCCCTCACTTCGTCCCTGCCCCACCTGACACGCCAACTCTGCTCCCTTGCACCAGCCTCAGTTCACACTCTACCCCGCGGCCAAACCTTCTCAGTCGCCCTGACAGGACAAACACGCGTACACACAGGCGCGCCCCTCCGACCTGCCCGCTCCCGCCAGGCACCTCGGGCCCGTAACCCAGAGCCCCAGGCCTCCCACTGGACACTTCGTCCCCATCCACTCCGCATACCCCGAACGGGCTCCTCGCGGTGGGTCTCTGGGACACCCTCGGCCGCCGCCGCCATGCCCAGCCCCGTGGTGCTTCTGGGTCTGGGATGCCTGCGCATGCGCGCCGGGCGTGCCCCGCCCTCCCCGCCCGGAGTTCATTGCCCTGTGATTCTGCGCTTCTGGGCTAAGCCATACCGCAAGGAATGCGTGATAGCCAAGCGTAGGCACCAAGCCGAATTTGAAGCTAAAATAAGCTTCGTGAGTCGATCAGATGCCAAGAGTCCGATGTCTGGAACAAAGGATGCGCTCAATTCTGCGGCCACTCCCTGGCGGAATCACTAGCCTAGTAAGACCTCTCTGGGATGGGTCGAGCCCAGTGCGGCCTGCTGACTAAAATAACCCGAGACAAGTTAGCCCCTCCCCAGAGAATCCTCACCCCGGCTGCTATTAGTCACTGAAAGACTGCTCAAGGAATCCTTGCTTTTGAAGATAGTCTCACCTAGGCTCTGGGAAACCTTCAGGCATTATCCCTGAGCCGAAATACTCTCCCTTCCTATGTCCTAGGTTAATATCGGCTCATTGGACCTTTTTTCCCAAACTTCAGTCTGGCACCTACACCTCTTGGGTTGATACAGCGTTTCTTTGTTTATTTACTTTTGGCTGTGTTGGGTCCTTGTTGCTGCGCATGGGCCTTTTCTAGTTGCAGCGAGTGGGGGCTACTCATCATTATGGTGCATGGACTTCTCATTGCTGTGGCTTCTCTTCTTGCGGAGCATGAGCTCTAGGCTTGTGGGCTTCAGTAGTTGTGGCTCGCAGGCTCTAGAGCACAGGCTCGGTAGTTGTGGCGCACGGGCTTAGTTACCCCGTAGCATGTGGGATCTTCCAGACCAGGGCTCGAACCCGTGTCCCCTGCACTGGCAGGCGGATTCTTAACCACTGCTCCACCAGGGAAGTCCCGAAACAGCCTTTCTTGAAGAAAGCTTAGATCATAATTTTTTAGGACCGAGGATACACTCTGGTTATCTTAATTGCATTCAGCTGTTTCACAAGACTTCTGGGTGTATAGATTGTATTTGATGGGATGGGAGAATGCAGGTGGGTGAAGGGAATGGATGAAAAAAGAAACTGGAGAGCAATGGAAGGTGCAGGAGGGATAAAGGTCACAGGGGCAGAGAGAGGGGATAGATATCAGGTCTCAGGATGCAGGCCTATACATCCAGAATCTTGGTGTAGGAGTTTTTTGTCTTATTCCTACTTATCCTCCATCTGCACTCTCACTGCCCACACCCAACAGCGCACACATGCACACACAAACGCACACACCATAATCTCTTCACTCTAAGGACCAGGCCTCCCTAGGTCACTGTCTCCACTCCCTCCAATGGTAGTGTCCACTATTTCAAACTATTCCTATGAGTCAGAAATTTTTCTTTCAGAACTCGTGGGGCAGCCAGCTTCTTCACATTGTCACTGCCTCAACTCTACACCTCCCAGCAGGGATGAGCTTTCTCCAGCCCAGGTACAAGGATGGTTCACAGTTCCGGACTCTCTTCTTTCCCCTGCAGTCCCCGAAGCAAGTGCAAAGTCCTGGTTTTCCTAAGGATTTTTATTGATAATCACCAGGCAAACCCACATTGTCCTATGGAAGAGAGTCAGAGTCCCCCACATTTTATCCAAATATCTCGGAATCCTGAGGTCATTTCTTTGCCAGCTTCTCCTCAGGCTCCATCTCTGTCCTGGTTTACAGCCCCCTCAGTGTTCAGTGACATGTCTGGAGGTAGGCTCTTCCACTGAGTCTTCCTGGACTTTTTTTTTTTTTTTTTGCGGTACGCGGGCCTCTCACTGCTGTGGCCTCTCCTGTTGCGGAGCACAGGCTCCGGATGCGCAGGCTCAGCGGCCATGGCTCACGGGCCTAGCCGCTCCGCAGCATGTGGGATCTTCCCGGACCAGGGCACGAACCCGTGTCCCCTGCATCGGCAGGCAGACTCTCAACCACTGCGCCACCAGGGAAGCCCATCTTCCTGGACTTTGCTGGGGAAGGCTAGGGGAGGTCACCACTCCAACTCCTCTGCAACATTGTACTCTCCCCACAAGAGAAAGTGTCCTCTCTGGCTTCCCCTTCTCTTTCACAGGGAAACCCTATAGGGAAGACATGAACCCCATGGGTACTGGCAGTAGATCTCTAGATGCACAGAGGAAAAGGTTCACTGGCAAGTAGGAAGACATCTAGATATTGCTGTTCTCTCAGCTTCTACTTTTTTCACAAATCATGGCTATCGAGATGCTTAGGAAAGTTATTACCCTCCTTTCCTTTATTATTTTTTATTGACTTTAAAAAAAATCATCACAGCAGAGTTCAGAGCACAGGGAGTGAGAGGCCCAGCGGGAGGTATTTCACAGAGTTACACACAGAAACGTTGGCTCAGAAGGCCAGGCACAGGGCGGGACTCAGCAGCAGCAGTGGTGGGACCCGCTGCCCTAGAAGTGGAGGGCGTGTGCTGAGGGGGCTTATGGGGAGGTGGTGACAGAGGAGCCTGCTGTCTGATGCTTTAGGACCCCTCCCCCACCACTCTCCTGCCCGCCCTGGAGTCGCCAGGGGGCTGGAGTCACAGCTGGGGCTGCCTGCAGGTGCTCCCAAATGCCTTGTTCCCGTTGTTGGAAGAAAAAGTGACAGGTCATTTGGAGGAGGAGTTTGTGTCCCACTTTTCCTTTTACCTGGATCTGTTTCTCCAACCCCAGACACTCTCCTAGAGGCTAAGGCTGCCCTCAAGGCCAGAGCAACCAACTTCAGGTCTTCCCTCCAACCCCCACCTCCACGATTCACTGACTACTGGGAACATGTTGCCCCAGGAGCCTGAAACATTGGTCTTTCAAAAATGTTTTGCCTCGGGCTTCCCTGGTGGCACAGTGGTTAAGAATCTGCCTGCCAATGCAGGGGACACAGGTTCGAGCCCTGGTCCGGGAAGATCTCACATGCCTTGAAGCAACTAAGCCCGTGCACCACAACTACTGAGCCTGTGCTCTAGAGCCTGCGAGCCACAACTACTGAGCCCACGTGTCACAACTACTGAAGCCTGTGCGCCTAGAGCCCGTGCTCCGCAACAAGAGAAGCCACTGCAATGAGAAACCCGTGCACCGGAACAAATAGTAGCCCCCGCTCGCCGCAACTAGAGAAAGCCCGCACACAGCAATGAAGACCCAACGCAGCCAAAAACAAATAAATAAATAAATGTATTTTAAAAAAAAAAGTTTTGCCTCTACCCACTGAGTGGAAAAGCTGGTAGAGTTCAACTGTGGGAGCCGAGAGGATCCAGGTGAGAGATCACTCACCATGCCTGGAAAGGGAGCCAGCTGCCCTTTCTTCTCCAGCGTCGGCAGCTTTGAGCCCATGGCATCAATCTGGGTCATGACTCCTTCCAGGACAGTCTCCAGCTGCACAACTCTCCTTGTGAGCCTGTGCAAGATTTGAGAGAGACCGAGGGAGCAGAAACGTGTGTGGAGGGCTGGGTGATTCCAGGGATAGGGGGTACAGAAGAGTGTGTGTCTGGATGGGAGCAAGGAAGGTAAGGCCCAGCCTTGTCAGGAGAATTAAAGGGGGAGAGGGGTTTTCCCTGGGGTAGTACAGGGAATTGGAAGGCTGTGGAAAGAAGCTCAAGGTAGGATGACATAAACACAGTCAGCCCCGGGCCCCCGGGCTGCACGTACATGTAGAATTCTTCTCCTGAAACCCAGCCACCTGCTTTGGCAGCCTCTGGACTCGACTCGCCTGGTGGGCTACTCACACTGGACCGGTGCAGGTTCTCAGTCTCAGCGGTGAGGGCCACCTGATCAGGAGGTCAGAGAGCAGAGAGAAGATGACTGGGAAGCCGTCAGGTCCTGCTCCATCACCTGCTCTACCGGGCTCGCGGGACCGGGCTTCGGGCTCCAGTGCTTGCTGTTCCCCTTCCCTCTCAGACTCTGGAGACAACAGAATCAGAATGGTCATGCTGAACACAAAGCTGGCCTAACCTCTGGGAGAGAATCACCTCCACAAGAAACAAAACACAAGCTCCTTGAAGCATTGATGAATGAGGCGCTCACTAGAAGCCAATTCCGTTTGGGAGAGCAGGGACAGTGTCCTGGCACTGTTCCTTTTACCCTTGGCTTTTTGGTCTATACTGGATAGGGATGAAGCAGGCATAGCAGGGGCAGCTAAGGATCAGAGTTGGAGAACCCCAAGGAGGAGGCAGCTGCTCAGAAGGAATTGTCAGGGATTCTCAGACAATTGGTCCTTTTCTCCCTAAGACGACGTGTTAGAGCAATGGTGATCAACCTTGGCTATGCACTGCAGTCCCTGGGGGGTTGTAAAAAGGACTGATGGCTGGGCCTCCCAGCTCCCCCAGAGATTCTGGTCTAGGGTGTGTGGCCTGAGCATGAGGATTTTTTTAAAGCTCTCCGGGGCGTTCTAATATGCAGCAGTTTGAGAACCACTATTCTAGAGAGTTCTTTCCTGCCCATCTGTCAGAGGACTTCCAGTTTGGGCTTGTGTTCCAGGTGTGCTGGCAGGGAGGGTAGGGTGAGCAGTTTCCTTGTAGCCTGTCCACCAGCCAGGCTCACCCTTTCCTCCTCCAGGTCCTGCCGCATTTCTTCCTGCTCTTTCTCATCCAGGATGTGATTCCCATCTTAGTCAAACCTGGTGAAGGCAGCCGTGAGCTCAGTGATCTCATGCTCTATGTGCCCCAGCCTGAGGAGAACATGGTGGTGAAATGACTTCTGACCTGCCGTGGCTGGGAGCTTTCCGTTATGGACTCCCCACTCTTTTTTGCTAGACTCTGGCAAGAGCCTTGCTCTCTAGGGAAGAAGGGGGCCACACGAGAAAGCCAGGATATCCAAGATGTAGCGATTTGACCCCCCAAGAAATCACTTGAATCTATTTCTTCCTTCCCTGACTCCTGCTGACTAGGTTCAGGCCCTCATGATCTCCTAAAGGAATTACTGCGAAATCTCTTTGCCTCCAGATAACCTGCCCTCTCCCCCACACCCCCTGCCCTATGGTCTTCCCTTCCCCTGAAATCCATCCTTCATAATGCAATTAGAGTAATTAACCTTTCTAAAGTACAAGACTAAATATACCCCTTCCCTGCTTAAAATCCCTCCTGGGCACCCTATTGTTTGAATAGAGTAGTGGTGTTCAAGGCTTTTCCCAGTGTGACCTTAGCCCATTTCTCTGGCCTCATCTGCTCTGCCCGACCTTTCATCTGATACCTTGCAATGCTCAGCTACTTATTACTCCTGTATATGTTGCTCAATTTCATACCTCTTTGCCTTTGTATATGCTTTTATTACCCCATGCTCCCTCTCTTCTAGTTACTTCTATTGTGGAACTTGTTCAGTGATTCTGTTTATTTGCTTACAGACTCTATGAACTCCTGGAGGACAAAGACTTTGTCTCATTCAACTGTGTGCCTGGCTTACAGCTGGTGCTCACAATATATTTGTTCAATGCTTGTTTATATGTTTAACTGGGAAGCAGGGAGAGGATGGCTAAGGAAATAGACCTGTGTTTGTGGGGGAGCATAGAAGGAAGATCAGAGTTTTATGCTGATCTTAGTTGGGAATGAGGGAATGTCTATGATGATTAGGGTATCATTATTACACTAGTCCTAAGAGTTGTTCAACAAGGTCCAGAATATCATAGAACATTGTCAGAGTCCTTTAAACCAAGGGCACAGTTCTGAAGGTCAGGATCAGAGACCTATAAACCAAGGTCAAAGGCCTGTAAGCCAAGGTCAAAGGCCCACTGTCCAAGGTCAGAGGCTTATAGGCAAAGGATGTATGCTTGAGGGTCAAGGACTTACAGACCAATGTCAGGGAAGGTTGGATCTCTGGGTGCTCACTCCTTCAAGGTGTTGGTGAAATCCTCAAACTGGATCTTCTGCTCCCCACCCTGCAGGACCTTCTGCACGTCTGAAACCTGCTCCTTCCTCAGATGCAGCCTCAGGAGGGCCTTGTTGTAGCCCTGGAAGGGGAAAGGAAACAGGCACCAGTTCCCACAGCCTCCTCTTCATCTCTTACTCCCACGCCCACCCACAGGGTGACAGGATCCCAGGGATAAGCTGAAGGCACACATGGGCACAGGCCCCTAACCAGTCAGGCACAGACCAGGACACAGAGCCTCGGACCTGGGCCCTGATGCACACGTGTGGCTCAAGGAGACCAAGTAGTCACCTGTTTCAGGAGGTCCGAAAGCTGTAGCTCATCCTTCTGTCCAGCCAACTCCTCTCTGACCTCTGAGTATGTGTCATTGATGATGGCCAGAAACATATTCTGGAGGATAAAACAGGGACTGGGGTCCTTACTCCCAGACCCATTAACAGCATCGAGCCCATTGACCTATTAATGTCCCAGACACATGTTCTAAAAGGGCCAGTGCTTTCAGCCCCAGCTCTGCAGCCCACTAATCCCCACATCTCTGGGTCCCCAGAGCCCAGCCTTTCAGCATAATTCTGTTACAGATGGGTCATGCTCCCTCATCAACCGGGTGTCCTCACTCAACTGCTGCAGTAACGACCACAAAGATACCCCAACATATGCCACAGACCCCCTCCATGTAAGAGTCCACCAGTCACTGAAGCCAGAAACTTTCCACGGTGAGAGTAAAATTGTGCTCTCTTTACCATCCATCCCCAATCCATGTCTGTATCCCCATCCACTGATCAAATAAAGAAACATACTGGCTTTCCTGATAAAAATCAAACCCAAATCTTTCATGGTTGGCAGGGAGAGAGAGCAAATACACAACAGTGGTAGTAGAAAAAGCCAGAGATCCCCAGAGGAAGGGGAGTCTTAGAGAATAGGCGGAGAAGCTTCTAGGGGCAGTCTCTTCTCCTCATGAGGCACTTTTCCTTCTCCTTCCATCCTTGGAGGATAGGGGTTTGATTTTAGTGAGGGAGCCTGCAGATTTCCTTATAGTGTGCAAACTGCCTAACTGTGCTGACCACACATTAGCCAGCTCTCAGAAGATCCGGAAGCTCTTCCCTCCCCCACCTCGCCACACTTGATTTGAGAAACCCATCATAATCATTAGTGCAGAACATGGAGGGGGGTCAAACCCCCACCCTGCAGGCCATCCACGTCTCCACCCTTCAGGTTCCCAAATCCCCACCCCTCAGAGGGACCCTCACGAGGAGCACAAAGAAGACGAAGAAGACATAGGTGAAAAAGTAGGCTGGTCCCAGGATGCGGTTGGCATTGTTGATAGCATTGTAGTCAAAATCCCCAAGGATGATCCGGAACTGAGTGAAACTTAGAGACCGGGGTCTGGGACTCACCCAGAGCCCAACCACAACGCTGACCCCATCCCAATTTCCTCCCTACCGCTCTTCAGTGAACTCAGACCCGTCCCTGCACCTCCGCCCAATCTGATGGAGACAGAACAGGGTGCAGAGACACTGAGCACACACACCAGGGCTTCCAGGAACTCACACAGATGCTTAAGCACAGACACGCCCACGTCCACATACCCAGCTGCCCCAAGGATACACACATCCACAGAGCTGGAGGGTGAGGGGCCAGGGAGGAGTGAAGGGGCAGAACACACACATGCACTTGATGAAAGTGCTGAAGCTTTCCACTTGGGTCCCCAAAAGCAGGTAGCCCAGCTGGGCATAGGCAAAAAACACGATGAAGAACATGACGGCGAAGCCCAGGATGTCCTTGGCACAGCGGGCCAGCGTGGAGGAGAGCTGGTCATGGTCTTACTGAAGCTGATGTACTTGAATATCTGGAAGGGCCATGTTGAACCAAGCAATTAGGGAAGAAAACAGAAAAGCCTGGAACGGTCCATCCCAGGGGCCTAAGGGGGCCACAGGAGTTGCCACACCAGACAAGGAAAATGAGACAAGTCCTGAGGAAGGGAGAACGCGTGCCCTGAGGTGTTGCTGGGGGTGAGGAATCCCGGGGTACCTTGATCCAGGCAAAGAAGAGGTTGACAGCGTTCATGTTGTATTGTGTCTGCCAGAAGGCGAGGAACTCAAAGTCAGCATACGTGTTTGGCTGCTGCAGAAGCTTCCCCATCAGCCGATTCACCTCGAGGGTTCGGAATATGTGGAAGCCCACATCCACGATGGAGAGCTGTTACAACAGGACCCGGGGGGTGTCAGAGAGTCAAGAGGATCTCAAGGGAAGTTCAACAGTGAGGTCCCAGGGGTGAGCTACGGTGCGTAAGACAGGTGGGGAGAAAAACCACATCCTTCCCTGCTGAGTTGTTGACTATCTCAGGTTCAAAAGGAACTGGATAGGATGATTGGGGAACGTCTTAAAGCCCAAGAGAAGGCTTTAGGGCCAGTGGTAAATATGTAGGTTGTAAAGGACCATGGAGAAATGGAGCCAAGCAATTTTATTTCCCCCACCACTTCCCAGCCTTGGTCAGAAATTAATGTGTCCTGTTAATAGGAAGGTGACGAAGATGAAGAGGCAGAAAATTTTAATAGGAGTGAAGAGAAAAGGCGGGGGGGTGTCAAGGGGACAGGTCATGAAGGCAAGAGACAGAAGAGGAACTTAATATCAAGTACAAAAATAAAAGAGCAGGGCCTGGATCATAAGCCAGAGGGAGAGGGGATATAGAGACAGGATTTTTCCAGGGCTGAGCCAGGGGAACATCAACCTTTGGTTTAGGGAGCTGTTACTCAGTGATTTGACCAGAAGTCACAAGGAGGACTTGGGACTCCAAAAGGAAGAACTTGGAGCCCCTATCAGGGTAGATTCCTTCCACCACCCCATATGTCCCAAGTCTAAGATATCTGTCGCTCACCAAGATGACCACCAGGTCCAGAATGTTCCAGATGCTGCTGAGGTAACGAAGCCGGTGGATGTGGAGCCCCAGGCTCTCCTCCACTACGTAGTAGACGATGAAGATGCAGAAGATGATCTCACAGCCAGTGATAAAGAAGTCCCAGTTGCCGACACAGCGGATCAGCTTAACTGTGCAGATTTGCCAGGATGGGATGGTACCTCCTGTAGCTGGAAACTCCACCACCAGTCTGTGGGAGGAGGGGGAGATGTCTGGTAGGGCCTGGGCTGGAACAGTTCTACCCATCCCCTCCCCTCCCCACCCCCACCATAGGGTACAAGTTTAGGGAAGGGTCTCCAGCAGAGGAGAAGGGAATCAGGAGCCATGGATGGAGGGAAGGCAGGGAACGGGGACCCACCTCAGAACACAGAAAAGATTAATATTGGCGTTGTAGACTGAGAAGTCAATGAAGACCACCCGACTGCCCCTGTCCGGCCACAGGCCCTCCTGAAGGTCCCTGAGTGCTTCTGCACTAGTCTGTCGAGATCCTGGAAGGTCCAGGTGGTAGCCACCTCCGCTGTAGCTTGTGAGCTGGCCCCAGTGAGAGAAGCCCCCCAGCTCATCCTGTGAGTGGTAGGTCTATCTGTCACAGAAGAAGCCATCTGAGCAGAGAGGTCTGAACCAGCCCCAGAAGCTGGTCTCCCAAGGCAACGGCAATACTTTATAATTGTCTTGGCTTTACAGTTTCATATATATATATATATATATATATATATATATATATATATATATATATTTCACATATATTACCTTGTTTAATATAACTATTTGAGGAGGGGAGGGTAAATATTATCTACATTTTACAAATGAGGAAACTAAGACTCAGATATCTGAGATAATCCAACTAGTTAGTGGCAGAACTGAAACTCAAATGTAAATCTCCTGATTTTCACGTTGTCACCAAGCCTACGGATGACAAACCCAAGCCCACTTTTGACGCCAGCCTGAGTAGTCCCCATAAAGGAAGCACCTGGCCCACATAAGCCAGAAAAGACCCCTTCTGCTCTTGTAGTTTTGCACCTGTCTACTTAACGCTATGATTTTCTGTTCTGTCCACAAACTTTCCTCCCTGGACCCTTATTTCCTTCCCCTTCTTCCTGTCCTATCCACACATCTCCCGTTTCTTCCCTAATTCCTCATCCATCCTTGGCCCCTTTCTGCCTTCCGCTATTAGTTCCAAGGGTCAGACTCTTCCAAGCATGACTCGTGTGGCAGCATCAATGTTTCATCCATTCTCCATACCCCTGAGGGAATTCTGGGCAAGAAAGGATGCTTCCTCTGGCAGGAGTGCCTCCAGAGTAGGGCAACTGTGACTGTGACCTGTGTGTGGAAACAAGTCCAGAGGCTATGGCTCTGTCTGCTAACACACCCTCTCTGTTCCTCAGTGACCCCAGACCAAGGTCTCCAAACAGTCACAGATGGGTCTCAGAGAGATGCCCCCCACTCCCCCAAGTACCCCCAAGGCTCCTTAAGACTCAATGGAAGTAGTTCCCAAACCTGGGATGGTGTCAGGCTCAGAGGGGCAAGCCCTGCGACACTGGTGGGGGGACTCACTCACGCTATGCCACTGAGGAGACCAAAGGGGAGTTGTTCTTCTTTGGGGTGTAGACGTCGTGGCAGCTCAGAATGTCCTCGTGGAAGTCCTCGTGCACCACTCAGGAGTCATTGCGGACCCTCAGCTGCCACAGCCTCGGAGCCCCCAGCAGCAGGTTCTCATAGTAGATGACGGAGTGGGAGCCGCGGCCCAGGCTCTGGTTGTTGTACCATTTGGTCCAATACAAACTGTCCAGTAGTGGGCCCTGGGCAAATTAGACCGTGAACTGGGTTGAACCTGACCCAGCCTCATCCTGACCCTTACCCTTAGAATGACCTTTTCCCACACTCCCTGACCCCTCCAGCTTGTCTCCAGTATGCTTCCGTTGGACCCTTCAGCTGAGTCATGAACCTTGGCCAGATCTTAGCCTGATGTGGCCTTATTCTTTATTTAAAATACAGTTTGAAATTCTGCCTTACCTCTGATTCTCAATACTAGTTGAAGTACTGACTTAAATCTCTGATTATCATCCTGATTTCTAACCTATCACTAGCTGAACTCTGTCTAGTCTGACCCTTTAATTCATGCCTGATCCTTTGACTCGGCCTGATTCTGGAATGACCTGGTCTCTGGATATGGCCTTATCCACTGTCCACTGACATCCCTGAACCCTGGCCTGTGGCCTCAGGCTTTAGGCCATTGAGAAGAAGAGGGGAGGGACAGAGGAGATCTCACATCCCAGAAGTCGGCCATGCTGCTGATGGCCTGGAAGGAGACTCCAGTGTCTGATGGGGTATGTAAGAAGAGCTCAGACCTCACTTTGGTGTAGTAATAGGCGCTGGAGCTTGTCAATCCATAGGTCACTAGAAACCAACCCAAGAGGCTGTGTCTTGAACACTGTTCCCTTCTCCATTATCCAGAGGGGACAGGAAAGCCTCTGCCCTGAGGCCAAAGACGCCACCCGGATGGGACCTATCCCCTAGAGTTGGCTAAGGAGGCTGACGGTTGCATTGGGGAAACCAGGGAATACATTAGGGAAGAGTTGTGGTTATAAGCTCTCTTTCTCTCTTCCCAACTCACCTCAGAAAGACTGAACTCCGCTCAGTAATTATCTCTTGACATCATCATTCTGAATATTCACTTTTCTCTTCCGGAACCAGCTTAACTTCCTAGTTCTTACTCCCCAGAGCCAGGAAATTTCTACCTTCTGCATCAGGTAGTGCTTCCTTTTATTTGTCCTCTATTAATGCCCTTGGGAAAATGCCTCCAAATTCTAGAGTATGCCAAGGCCCTGGTCAAATATCGTACAATGGAGATGTGGTATCCTGGACCTTGGAGTCAGCGACTCTGCAGTCATGGGAGTAGGAGGTAGGCATGGCACCTCTGGCCCTGGTGCATCCTGATGGGCACAGTTGTCTCCTGAGAGAGGGACTCAGAGCATCCCCAGATCAAAATAAAACATGGCCTTTGCCCTGAAGAACTAGATCTCCCTTGACCACCCTAATACACACATCTGAAGTAGGGCTGTCAAGGGACGCTATAAGTTTTCTGGTTAAAGGCACAATTTGAAGAGTATAAGCCATTTACTTCATAGATTGCCCCTCAATTTAGATTTGTTTGATATTTCCTTGTGTTTAAATTCAGATTATACATTTTTGGCAAGGAATATCAAAGAAGGAGACTGTGTCCTTTTCAGTGCATGATATTAGGAGGCATAAATTGTGTAACTGTATTATTACTGGTGATATTAACTTTGATCCCTTGTTAAGGTGGTATCATCCAGCTTTCTTCAATATACAATTATTATTTTTCTCTTTGTAATGAATACATATTCTGTGGGGAAATACTTGGAAACTATGCAAATATCCTGTTATTCATCAATCTTTCACTTACTAGTTTTAGCATCCTTTGACAACTTCTGCCTAATTATTACTATTAAGGTTGTCAAGCTGTGATTTTCTCATTCCATCATTCCCTCTGCGTTTATTAGTTGGCATTCTCTTCAGGAAGAGCTTTTCCTTCTTCCTCATTAATTTATTCATGTATATATATCAGTATGAACTCATGGATTTCTGTCTTTAAAATTTTTATAATTCTATAAAACTTTTTATAATGTGTCAATATTTTGAATTGTTACTCAGTTTTTTAGCCAGGTCATGAAAAACAAAGAAATTGTCCTAAAATACTAAAGAACCATGAAAACTACATGCAATATGTGCATCCAGTTAGGATTATATCCTGGACCATAATTTTTTTCTTTTGCTGTAAAGGCTATTAGTGGAATAATTGGTGAAACTGTAATAAGGTCTGTTCATTAGATGATAGTACTGGATCATCGATAATTTCCTGACTTTGATCATTTCCTTGTTTTTACAAAATACACATTAAAGTATTTAGAAATAACAGGACATTATGTCTGCAGTTTACCCTCAAACAGTTGTGTGTGTATATGTGTGAAGAGAAAGAGGCGGGCAGAGAGAGAGAATGATAAAGGAAAAGCAAGCATGGTAAAATATTCGTATTTGGGAGATCTGGGTGAAATATATGTAAGAACTCTTTGTATTACTCTTGTAACTTTTCAGTTCACTAATTAAACTTTAAATCAAAAAATTAAATCAAAAAATTTAAAGTAGGATTTGTCAGCCTCTTGTGAGCAATTCCCTTTAAGAATTTTATTTTCAAATCTTGGAACATATTTTATTCCCTTTCTGGAAAGGGAATGCTTTGGTGTGGACTGAAGTTCATCCACAGTCTTGGGGGAAAGAAAGGCCGGTGAGTGGTCCCAGATTAGGCACAAGCAACATCATACGTTTCCAGGAGGAAATCAGCAAAAAGAAAGCATTATTATTTCACATTTCCGCATTCCACTCTATTAATTCCAAGAAATGACTTGACTTCTCTCTAAATCAAATCTGTGATTCCCATCCTCAGTATCTGTAGGACTCAGACTCAACTCTTCTGGATCTGGAAAATGGGTTGGAAATCAAACTTCTGTCTGCTGAGGGTCCGCCGCAGTTAGAACTGATGGTCAGTGAGCTGAACTTTTTCCTAAAGACATTGCTGATTAAATTGTTATACCTCTAGATGGCCACTAGGTGGTAGTCACGGCTATATCTTTTCCTCCTCTCCAATTCTCCAAAGTTACCACTCAAAATCAGTATTGCTCTGAACAGATTGTCAACCCTTTACGGAGGCATAACATCACTGATTATTATCCAAGACAGTAAAGACTATGTATTCTGAGAAAAATGGTTTCACCTAGTCAAATGCCCACTGATACTCAGAACACCTAATATATGCCCTATGTTAAGTGCTTGACATGCTTATTTCATTCAATCCTACAACAACCTTATGTATTAGGTGCTATTATTTCCCAGTCTCAGAGGGCTGAAGTCACTTTCCCAAGGTAAACAACTAAGGGAGCCAGGATTCAAATGCAAATCTGTTTGCCTCCATAGTAAACTAATTCTGTTCTGCTTTAAGGACAGCACTATATCCAAAAGGTAGAAGTTACAGGAGGGAAAACTTAAGTTTCATAAAAGGCAGAGATTCCTAACCATTAGTGCTTCCTATTAAGAAAAGGACCACACTTCACAAACATCCATTTTGCCCCTGAGAGTGTCAGCAAAGGACCATCTTCTGAGGATCACGTGGAAGGGGTTCCTGCAATGGGCAGTGGCTGGCCTTCCTGGAGCCTTCCTTTAAGATCCAGTGAAGGAGTGGAGTTGCTCTGTGTGCTTCAAAAGGTAACACTAGGCCAGAGAAAGGACAGGAGCAGGGAGGAATCAGAATTTGTGTCAGTATATCAAATGTCAGTATGTCAGCACTTTAACACCTTTTAGGTGTAGTGAGGGCCTCATTCCAGGAAATTTTCAGACACTGGACAATGACTACATGAGGATGCTGTGAAAGGGATTCAGAGACCAGGTGGCCACATCCACTACAGGGAATCTGATGTTTTTTCTCTTGGACAGAAACTAAATTCTCCTATACATTATATCATGCCTTTTACCCTTGGCTTCAGGTCAAATTCACAGTTGCTGAATAATAACAATAATCACTACTACTGACACTTATTATTCACCAGGCTTTGAATACATTTTCTCCCATAATCCTGAAAAAAAACCTCATAAAGTAGTAGGAACTATCTGTATTTTATGCAGATAACTGAAATCCAAAATGTTATTAAATAATTTGTCCAAAGATCAGATGGCAAAGAGGTAGACTTGAATTCAAACTCAGGTCTGATTCTCTCCAAAGACCCTGAATTTAGCCACTGCTCTACATTATACTAACATATCACTCCACTACTCAAAATCCTTCTGATTAGGGACCTGACTCTCCTTCCAAAGGTCAATCCAAATGGTTAGGATTGTGCATGTTTATAAGGTATCCTTATAAGAAAACTATTTGAAGAGTTCAATATCTGAGTCAGGAGGCAAATTATGAAAGCAGTTGGTAAACTCAAAAGATCAGCATCTTAAAAGAAGCTTCAGGGACTTCCCTGGTGGCTCCGTGGTTAAGAATCCGTCTGCCAATGCAGGGGACACGGATTCGATCCCTGTTCCAGGAAGATCCCACATGCCACGGAGCAAAGATCCCACATGCCACGGAGCAGCTAAGCCCGTGCGCCACAACTACTGAGCCTGCATGCCACAACTACTGAAGCCTGTGCACCTAGAGCTTGTGCTCCGCAACAAGAGAAGCCATTGCAATGAGAAGCCCGCACACCGCTTGCTGCAACTAGAGAAAGCCTGCGCACAGCAACGAAGACCCAATGCACCCCAAAAATTAATAATAAATTAATTTTTTAAAAAAAGAAGCTTCAAATTTCTTCATTCTGGTATAAGTGAATAAACGTATATAAATCTGTATGAAGAATCATACTCTGACATAGATGAGTCTCGAAGGAAAAAAATCGCAGGCATAAAAATGTTACCTGGGTTATTTACAACATCAAAAAATTACAAGCAACCTAAATGTCCTACAGAGAGGCAATAAATTATAGATAATTATAAATAACTTATATCACTGAGCCACTTAATGGAGTATGATACAACCATTGAAATGGTAATAAAAGCAAAATGCAAAATTGTTTTGCTGCTATCATTACATTTAAATACTTTAAAAATAGTAAATATATAAAACCTTAAAGGAAAATTGGACTTTTTAATGAATAGTATAATAGGCAGATTTTATTTCTCTTCATTCCCATGGAGTTCAATTAATGCTATAATAATAGAACATAAAAATAATAAAATCATTTTTAAAATCTTTCTACCTATTTGTTTTCAAGTCACAGGATGAAATTTCCAGGTGCTGGATGCTATATTGGGCTTTGTGACTACTTCCTAAGACCCTCTCTTGGTTCATACCATGATTTTATTTGAGGTATCACACCTCTACTAAGCATCTCACATATGTTGCCAGATGCTGAATCCACAGCTGGCTCTAGGACTTGGACAGGGAGCTCAGTGCTAAGCTAATCCACAAATACCCCTCCCTTGGTACCATTATCAGTTCAGGGATGGGCATGTAATCCATTTGAGATCAAGAACTCATGAAGAGAGATTTCTGGAACATTTTGGGACCTACTGTCTCTTACTAGATATGAATAAGAAAGCTCCAGATGATCCAGACTTAGCATGAAACTGATTGTGCAGCTGAGAGAACTGAATAACAGAAACAGGTGAGTCTTTGATGATGTCCTTAAGCCACTGGATTGATCAGCCCTGAACCCTGTCCTCCTCTGGACTTTCATTACCTAGACAAAAAATTCCATTCAGGTTTAAGCCTGTTTTCACTGGATTTTATTTTATTGTGACATATTCCTTACTTATAGGAAAACCACGACATTTTCAAAAAGATTGCATTATTTCTGAGGAAAATGGAGCTAGAAAAGCTTCTGCTACTGTCTGAACGTCTCTAGAGGGCTGTGGATGACTTTAGCATATCTGTGACAAAGTCTACATTAATTAAAATACATTATTACCCTATATTGAAGAGGGTTTGCTGACTAGGTCAACTGAGGATGATATTCTAGGAATACCATTCATTTCTCAAAGCTTTCTGAACTATATTTTTGGGTAAAGTCAGATTTCTAGAATATCATGAAATTTATACACACAAACATATATATGTGTGTTTACAAATATCTAAATTGTACATATATGCACACATATATGTATGTACAGAGATACATAAATATATATATATATACGTATGTAAATATATATCCCTACTCCTAAAAATTGCCTTTATAGAGTAAAGATATTATACAGATTTTAAGGGAGGCAGATATAAAACACAGTCAACAGAAAAGTAGCTCCAATCTTTAACATCGCTTTTATCCATTATGATATTCCATGTTTCTTACATAAAATCCAACAAAGCCAATTCTTCCCAGAGTTAGCATCTTCTTATTAACTGGTGTGCTCTTTCTTACTCACAATGAGAACTACTCAATCTATTTGTGTTTTCTTCTTTGCTTTGGTTTCCAGGAACCTCAGGCTTTGTTCTCACTTGCAGTGCATTTGTTTATCTTAAGTTATCTTCCTTCCCTATCTCTTCCCAGTCTTTTGTTAAGTCTTTTTATTACAATTCTAAAGGGTTATATTTTATTGTATCTGTGTTTTAAAAACATTTATTTATTTATTTATTTGGCTGCTCTGGGTCTTAGTTGCGGCATGCGGGATCTTTTTTTTTTTTCAGTCATGGCATGAGGGATCTAGTTCCCTGACAAGGCCCTGCATTGGGAGCAAGGAGTCTTAACCACTGGGTCCCTGTATTTGTGCTTTTTAATGTAAGTGGCTCAGATTCCTTTTGGACATAGGTGGGGCATAAGTATATTGTAATTAACTAAGTGTGACTGTAATAATTATTATTAATCATCATCATCGTGAGCTTGAATAATAATTTGATTTTATCCATTCCAATATTTATAGTAGAGACCAAATATTCTTGTCCTCTTTTTTGAAGTGCTGGAAGACCTTCCCAGATCAGAGCAATAAGAAGTCAGCAGTTGCTTTGTGCCTCTCCTTTCCTGGGTGATTGCCATACAGGTTATCATCATGCTACTGAGCTCCTTCCCTGTCCCTAATTACTATTTAAGGGAACATAGCCATCCTTTTCTAACAGCACTCTTTCTGAGCAGGAACGAGATCCCTTCTCTCAACTAATTGACAAAGAACCTTGAAGAGCTGGGGTGCTTCTGCCAGCAAGTGTATAATTCCTTTATGTGTCTACACTACTCCTCTGTTGGAAACTCTGTGCCTTCAAGTGTTTGACACGCAAAGCCAACTGCTAACTGGCTAGCTCTGAGGAAAAGCATTGAGGATGCTTCTCTAGAAAAATGGAGGTCTCTTTCACCCCAATCCCAGCCCTGACAGTCATTATGTGGATAGAACTTCCACTGTGATAACAGTCCTCCAACTGTTGAAGAGTTGGAAGTTCCTTGGGCTTTACCAATTCTATATATTTAACCAACAGCTCCTCTGATGGTCTTTTCCTGAGCCTCTCTTATCACCTGGCTTGCTGAGAAGCTCTCTGAAATATTTTACCTATTTATTAGGACACTGGATCCTGTTTGGCTTTGGTCATGTAAATAATTTGGAGGGAAATAAGGTCTATGATTATCCCTACAGGGTGAGTCTACTACCTTGTGAAATAAAATACAATGCCCTGAACTCACCCTTCTTAATGCCTCCCCAACAGCCTCTGATGATAGTTTCACAATAACTTAGCTAAACACTTTAATACTCATTCCTGATGGAAAAGAACCATATCTCATCAGCTTCCATTATGATTTATGTCAGGGAGGTTATAAGTTCCTTGATTTCTCCAGATTCCATTAGCTGTTACTGCTCCCATGCCAAACTATGGGCACGATTTACTCTTCCCCTACCTGGCACAAACTGCTAGTTATTCCCCAATAGCTTTCTTCTCCTTCTTGCATAATAATATAATTTTATCTAGGGGCACATGGCTGCCCAACTAAACATCACATTATCCAACTTCCCTTGCAGCTAGGTATAGTGACATTTGAATAAATTTTGGCCAATGGAATACAAGTGAAGTGACATGTTCCCATGTACATCTCTGACTTATGTCCTTAAAAGGAAGGAAAATGCTTTCCCTTTCTATTTTCCTACTTCCTGTTGGCTAGAGCATGGACATAAGAGCAGGAGCTGGAACATGAGACAGATGCCATATGTTGAGGATGGCAAAGCAATAAGGTAGAATGAGCCTGGGCCCCACATGATTGTGGAGCCCCACATTAGTCCAGGGCTTCTTATACCTCAGATTGTTACATGACAGAGAAACAAGCTTCTATCTTATTTAAGCCACTGTTATTGCAGCCAACATCCCAACTGAAGCAATTCATATGAATACATCCATATCAGAAGGATACTTTGCAAAAGGAACTTTTCTAAGAAAATTAGGATAAGCAGAGAGGGAAAAAGAGTTGAAGTCAACAAGCTGTTAGCACAAAATTCCTATCCTAAGAAAAGCCAAGTCTAATCTCAGACCTCTTGGTTAAAACCATTTACTGGATACACAGAACATTTTTCCTTTTCTTAGTACGATGTCCCCTATTAAGAAATTCTTTTGTTGTCAGGACTTCCCTGGTGGTCCAGTGGGTAAGACTCCGCACTCCCGATGCAGGGGGGCCGGGTTTGATCCCTGATCAGAGAACTAGATCCCGCATGCATGCTGCAACGAAGATCCCGCAACTAAGACCCAGTGCAGCCAAAATAAATAATAAATAAACAAATAAATACAAAATGAAAACGTTTTTAAAAAAATAAATTATTTTATTGTTCTTCTTGGGCAATTCCTCCCTTCACTCTCTTCTTTGCTTGCCATTCCACTGACACATTCTGATTAATGCTATTGGATCATCCAAAGTTGGATTCCAAATGCCTTATGGTTCTTAAGATGGAGAGCAGGCAGAAGAAAGTTGGAACCTGGAAATGAGGGAAGGGTTAAGTGCTCAGAGCGTTCACTGAAGGATTTCACATCAGTGTATCTAAGAGAATACAGCTGAGAGAACTCTATCACTCACAGCTGCCTTGGTAACTAAGCATTATCAAGCCTTTTAGGACTTACGTTGAGAGGATTAAAGTTGTAGAGAACCTATGACTACACATGGCCCGTTTCTTCTTAGGAAATCAGATTCACGGCCAAAGGGTTATGAGTTGCTTTTGAAGGAATCCAATCAGGCTGAAGGGGATCATTCTGAGAAGTGGAAAACGAATCCAAGAACTGACTAGTGATCCCCCTAAAATTTCTGATAGCTCTGAGATCTTATGACAGGGGTAAGAAAGACCTATAAATATGTGTCCATGCTGAATCAATTTCGTAACAGATTATCTCAGGGGATGAAATACTGAAATAAGATACCTACATGATTGAAGATGGGACTAGGGAACAGGCCACAAGAATACACTTGTGATCAGCTGCTGGAATTTCTCTGTTCTGTTCAATTTCTTAGTGCAGATGCAAGAGCGAGCAAAAGCAATTGATTCTTATAGATTTAATATAACCTTAGCTGATGGATTGTAAACTGTTACATGGTTTCAGAACCACTTGAAAAGTTTATTAAGACAGCAGTTAAACCAGGAGGTCAAAGGCCCTGAGGAAGATGGATGGTCTTCTTCAGGGCCATCCTGGAAAGAAAAATACTGCCCCCCAAATAGCACAGTTCTTGTCCAAAAACCTCAAGACATAGAATGAACTTCAGCATTATCAGGAGAGATATATGACATATATAGCTTTGGTCTTTAAGAAGAGCACACTGTTTGAAGAGAAGATGCCAACTGGGGTATAACATAAGAGACCTGCCTCAGTATGGGTTTTTTTACTAGCTGATGAGCCAGAAGTGGTTCTACACATATCCTCCTAGAAGGTTATAGAGTAAGATTGTGCTTGCTCTTATCTGTGTTTCCTTGAAAGATTTTGCCTGAGATCTCCCAGAGACTGATCATCTTGAAGAAAGCCAAGGCCATGGAGAGTACTATAGACCTGAGGTTTAAAGACTTTGCTGCCTAGGACTTCCCTGGTGGCGCAGTGGTTAAGAATCCGCCTGCCAATGTAGGGGACACAGGTTCAATCCTTGGTCCGGGAAGATCCCACATGCCGTGGAGCAACTAAGCCCGTGCACCACAACTACTAAGCCTGCACTCTAGAGCCTGTGAGCCACAACTACTGATCCCATGTGCCACAACCACTGAGGCCCACGAGCCTAGAGCCCATGCCCTGCAACAAGAGAAGCCACTGCAATGAGGAGCACGTGCACTGCAACAAAGAGTAGCCCCCGCTTGCCACAACTAGAGAAAGCCCACGTGCAGCAACGAAGACCCCACCCAGCCAAAAATAAATAAATTAAATAAATTAAAAAAAAAGACTTTGCTGCCTATACCTACCTACACCAAGGAGATATTTAATACTAAAACTGAGGAAGCATTAAGAGAAGAGCCCGTGATGTTAAAGGGTGCCATGGCTAGAGTCCTTGAAAATGTGGACCCAGGAAAGCTGGGAAACCAGGCAAGACATACCTAAACCACATATATCGGGGTTACCCCAATTATGATGCCACCGTTTCACGCACTATCCTTATAAAAGATTACAGAAAGGTGACTAAGGTATAGTAGAATTGGTAATGAGTGATTTCACTACAGAGAAGCCATGGACTTCACCTGTAATTTTGCAATCCAAGCTGCATGCATCAATGATTCCGTGAAGACTGTAGGATAATCAATACCATGACCAAACCATAGGTTCATCCAATGCCAAGAATTGATTCTCTCTGGAGTTACAGGGTCTGTTAAGGGTAGCCCATCATTGATTGGCTCATGTGATATTGCAAAATTAAAGCAGTCCAGGAAAAATGTATGAAGACAGCTTCAGACACGGCAGATAAATGCATCACCTCCTTTACCACAGGGCATGCTCACTCAGTACACAAAAGGAGGCTCTCAAATTGTTCTATAGAAAGGGAAGACATATTTAAGTAATTAATATATGGATTGATTTTTAAATCATTTAAATAGAGACCATGTCATTATCGCTTTGAAGGGCGTGAACTCCTTGAAACACATTATCAAACTTTTCCTATGTAAGTTGGTACAACTGAGGCAGGAGATAGATGGGCTCCAGGCTAGACATTTACAACTGGTCTCCTGTTCACACTTCCTGGGGTAAGAAGAAGATGGGCTCCAGGCCAGACATTCATTACTAGCTCCCTGTTTACATTTCCTGAAGCAAGAGACAAATGGGCCCCAGGACTACATATTTATGACTGGTCTCCTGTCTATATTTCGAGATCTGCACCTCATAAAAACCAGCAACAGAAATAAGGTAAATAACCAGACGTTGGACATTTTTATGGCAGGGACAGAGTGGGACTACACCCTGTTAAAAGATCAAGAGGTCATACATTTCCCATCCTTGGGGCAAGGGAAACATCGCACATGCGCAGAAAGGCTCCTTGGGGGTCAAAAAGGAGGGGGCACCACCCCGTAATACGTGATGCTAAGGCCATCCCATAGGCCTCTGGGCTGTAATCCATCTTGGAAGAAAGTTGCGCACGCATGTTGGGGAGGCTCCTAAGGCAGGTCAGGTGTGGAAAAAGCAACCAGATAATTGGCCAAAGGTAAACAAAGACCCAGAAGAACTGACCTATAGAAATGACTTAACCGCCTCTTTACTGCACTCCTCCTTATTAGGGAGGATGCCCCACCCTTTCTCTCCAGGTGTGCATCTCTGCCTTGCTTCTATCTTAACTAAACAAAGTGTTTCTCTGTGCACTCTCCCACTTGTTGCTGTGCTATGTCTCTAATAATAAACTTTGTACCTGTTTTTACAGGTTTGCCTCTGTGAGAAATGCATTTTTCACTGGGGGCAAGAGCCAGGGGGTCCGGTGGCCAGGATTCCTAGTTTTCGTCCAGGCTACCCAGGTTCAATTCCTGGGCAGGGAATTAAGATTTCGCTTCACAGCACCACTCATTGCTGCCTCGCCGAGATCACAACCACTATGGAAAACAGTATGGAGGTTCCTCAAAAAACTAAAAATAGAATTGTCATATGATACAGCAGTCCCACTCCTGGGCATATATCCAGACAAAACTCTAATCCAAAAAGATACATGCGTCCCTATGTTCACAGCAGCATTATTCACAATAGCCAAGACATGGAAGCAACCTCAACATTCACCAACAGATGAATGGATAAAGAAGATGTGGTATACATATACAAAAGAATATTACTCAGCCATAAAAAAAGAATGAAATAATGCCATTTGCAGCAATATGGATGGACCTAGAGATTATCGCTAAGTGAAGTAAGTCAGAAAGAGAAAGACAAATACCATATGATATCACTTATATGTGGAATCTAAAATATGACACAAATGAACCTATCTAGGAAACAGAAACAGACTCACAGACATAGAGAACAGACTGGTGGTTGCCAAGGCGGAGGGGGTTTGGTAAGGATGGAGTGGGAGATTGGGGTTAGCAGATGTAAGCTGTTATATATGGAATGGATAAACAACAAGGTCCTACTGTATAGCACAGACAACTATATTCAGTATCTTATGATAAACCATAATGAAAAAGGATTTTAAAAAAGAATGTATATATATATATATGCATAACTGAAATACTTTGCTGTACAGCAGAAATTAACACAACATTGTAAATCAACTTCAGTTAAAAAAACAAAACAAAACACACCTTCCCTGGGGCTCAAGAACCAAAAGTGAACAATGTTCCCCTGGAGTTCCCATCAGAAAGAGCCTTTCACAGAAATCTCAAGAAGCTGTGTCAGGGACAGGAGGACTATGGACAGTGGACCAGAGAAAAAAGTCAAAAGGAAAGAAGAGTCAAATACTGTGGGCAGAGGTAGGTGAGAAGAAAGCAAAGTGGACCAGAGCTGGGGAAAGAGACGAGAGAGAAGAAAGGAGATGCTGGGAGAGTCAGGCCAGGATACAGAAGTACCCAGCAAGAAGCACTGCCCCTGATTCCTGCCTTCACTGCAGGCTGGCAGTTCCTGGCAGATATATATATATATATATTTTTTTTTTTTGCGGTACGCGGGCCTCTCACTGTTGTGGCCTCTCCCGTTGCGGAGCAACAGGCTCCGGACGCGCAGGCTCAGCGTCCATGGCTCACGGGCCCAGCCGCTCCGCAGCATGTGGGATCTTCCCGGACCGGGACACGAACCTGTGTCCCCTGCATCGGCAGGCGGACTCTCAACCACTGCGCCACCAGGGAAGCCCCCTGGCAGATATTTTGAAGTGTGAGTTAGTTTCTACAAAGTACATCAAGAGATCCTCCTATACTGAGATTATTGCCATCAGCCATCAACACCTTGGGAAAGCCTCCTACACTTCCCACCTTCGGTGGACATTTCATCTCTGTTTACACAGACCGCCTTCTAGTATAAACCAACCAAGGCCTCTTATCTAAATTTATGTATATCTACATGTGCCTAGAAAATGGCTGAAATTATATACACCAAACTATTAATAGTGGTTAATAACAGTGGCCCTATTGGACTTTTTAAAACAAGGACTATGCATTAGTTAAAATTACATTTTCCTCTCATACTTGCCCTTCCAGACTCAGCAAAGCTCTTGCATTTCCATAGTCTGAGGTCTTAGCTGGCTCTTGCTGCCTCCTTCGACCCCTGCCTCCTCCAGGCTGAAAGCCAGAGATGTTAAAACAAACAAGCAAGCAAACGGCAATGACTTTAGGCTTCCCTGGCATTGACTCTGGGCCTCCTCGGATGTGAATGGTTGCCTGCCTCTGGGACCTGCAACAGTTCCCAGGTCTCTCTGACCATTCTGCCCCTCACATCTTGCCATGGTCCAGAGCACTCCTTCACTATTACATTCATCACACCACATGTCACTGTTGGTTTACATGTCCACCTCTTTTGCTTCTTGAAGGCAGAGGATGAGTCTCTCTATTTCAAACCCTTTTAACAGTTGGCCTAGGGCCTGACACATAGTAGGACTTCATAAATGTTTGAATGTATGAATACCCAAGCTCTCATTGTCTCAACTGTACTTTTCCTTCATGCTGTGAAATAATCTGCTCACCTTTGAGAACCACTGCCCTATGCCTCATTTCTGTGACTAGCACCTCCACCCAGACCTGAGAATCTGCCTGAACTTAAAACCCTAGACGTCCTGCTGCCACCACTCCATAGTGTAAAGAGATCATTATCAATATTATTAAAATCCCTTACCTGTGTACCACATTGCGTAGTTTTCAAAGAGCTTTTCCATGCAATATCTTGCTACAGCCGGTCAGCCATGGCCTGATTGTTCCGCCTTACCCATGAGCGGTTTCCTATGAATCATGAAGTTCAGAGTTTATATGATTAACTCAGGGTCATTCAGCTGGCGAGAGGCAGAGTCAGCACTCAGACTCATGCCTTATGAATACGCGCTACGTGTCCTTTCTCGGGCCACTTACACTGGTGGTGCCCCAGATTTCAGCAGCTAGTGCTGCCTGCACTTCCGTGCTTGACTGAAGCATAGCTCTTCTTAAAAATCCTTTCCCTGATCCTAAGATCTAGCACTTAAATGTACCACTGTACTTCTAGAGACCAATGACAGTCCCACATGGGGGAAACTAAATGACAAGTTGTCACTCAGCATTGGACAACAGGATATGTCCAGGCCCACCGGTCTTGTAATAGTGATCCATGCCCCGGAAATTCTGGGACACCAGGGAATTCTGCTATAGCAAATACAGGTCAAAGCCTGCTGGTACGGCCTAAATCCCTATCATTTAAGTTGAACTGACTCAGATCACCTCACCCTAGTACTAGAAGGACTTTGTAATTCTCTGGGTCTGGATAGGCCAAGGGTAACTGAGTGTGCTGAGGCATGAAATCATCATCCCATGGCCATTCTTAATCCTTGGCAACCCTTTCTAGAGGGCTAATCTTTCTTATCCTTGCTAAGCATTATCCTGGTGTTTTCAAACAGACCTTGGGCTTCCGGTGTGTTAAACTTTACATTTCAATATTTTCCAAATTTATGGAAATGATGTGGAATGACAACTGATATTTATTGAAAGCCCACTATATGCCAGGCACTGTACTAAGTACCTTATTTGTTTTCCACCAGTCTCACAAAGGCAGACATTATCCTCATTTGAAATACAAGGATAACACAACATTGCAAATTAACTATACCCCAATAAAATTTTTTTTAAAAAGGGGGACTTCCCTGGCAGTCCAGTGGTTAAGACTCCATGCTTCCACTGCAGGGGTCACGGGTTCGATCCCTGGTCAGGGAACTAAGATCCCACAAGCCGCGCAAAAAAGAAAAGAAAAGAAATACAAGGAAATCAAGGCCTCCAGAGATTTAAGTATCTTGAGCTACATCTTGTCAAAGGCACGTGTCTAGTAACTGGTTGTACCATCATTTGAAGCAAGTCATCTTATTCCAGGTCCCATGCTCTCTCCATCACCACTGTGCCTTCACTAATGTTATGATACTATGTGACCAATTATCTTCTGCCATCATTACAGCCACATGGGGGTTAGGGGCCCACCCACAGATATTTCCTGAACGTCCAATATCTTTCTGTTCCTTTCTTTGTGAATTCTAGGAACGCTCAGTCAAGAAAGACATCTTCTATGACGGTTTCTTAAAAAATTAAAAATAGGACTACCATATGATCCAGTAATTCTACTCTTAGGTATTTATTCAAAGGAAATGAAATCACTATCTCAAAAAGATATCTGCTGAGAGGGCCATTTGTAGCGGCGCTGGAGGCTGCGTTTGGCAGGCACTGCGAAGACGTGCACAGGAGTGAGGCCCCTGGCCGCTGCAGCCCGTCGCCGCTGCGGTCACCTCGCTTCTCCGCGTCTCGGTCGGGACCTGGTCAGCCCGGGTGCCGCGCTGCCGCCCGGACCGGCCCTCCAGCAGCTCTCGGCCCCCGGGACCCCCGCCCGGCCGCTCGCCCACAGCCCGCCGGCCGCACAGGTCCCCGGAGCCGGGCCGAGGGCGGGCGGCGTCCCCATGGCCACCGCCGGCTGGCGGGACGGCTCCGGCCAAGAGACGTACCGGCTAGTGGTGGTCGGCAGGGGTGGCGGGGGCAAGTCGGCGCTCACCATCCAGTTCATCCAGTCCTATTTTGTAATGGATTATGATCCAACCGTCGAGCATTCCTGCCCAAAGCAGTGTGGGATGGGTGACCGGGCAGCCCGGCTAGATATTCTGGATACAGCGGGACAAGAGGAGTTTGGAGCTATGAAAGAACAGTATGTGAGAACTGGCGAGGGTTTCCTGTTGGTCTTTTCAGTCACAGAGGCAGTTTTGACGAAATTTATAAGTTTCAAAGACAGATTCTCAGAGTAAAGGATCGTGATGAGTTTCCAATGATTTTAACTGGTAATAAAGCAGATCTGGATCATCAGAGACAGGTAATGCAGGAAGAAGGACAGCAGTTAGCACCGTAGCTTAAGGTAACATACATGGAGGCATCAGCAAAGATCAGGATGAATATAGATCAAGCTTTCCATGAACTTGTCCAAATTATAAGGAAATTTCAAGAGCAGGAATGTCCTCCTTCACCAGAACCAACGAAAGAAAAAGACAAGAAAGGCGGCCACTGTGTCATTTTCTAAGAATCCCTTGAATTTTAGCTACCAATTTCCAGGAAAAGCCCTCATCTTCTCCCTCTCTCCTTACAGTTTACATCACGCTGGTACCTTTCTAGCCTTAGATAAATGATCACCATGGTAGCCTTAGACCAAGAAGCTGGCTAATCCTTTCCATGAAGCTAATCCAATGGTCATTCAAGACAGATTTAAAGGAAACACTAAGGCTGCTTCAAGGATTATCTGATTCCTTTAAAATGGATATCTATATACACAGACACATTCTTTTTTTAAGGACTTACTTTTAATAGGGATGAATCAGTTTTGGAACCTAAGCTGTTTGCCAAACTGAAGTCATAGGTTGTGAAATAATTTTTAACTTCTGGAATCATATTTCCTACTGTTACTCTAAATAGAAACACAGGGAGTTTTTTTAAAATGTGAATTTTTGCCTATCTCTAAAAATTTTGATGTCAACTTTAGTCAATCTTAAATACACTGAATTGAATCCACAAAAGTGAGACATCTCAGATCTTTACCGATGCTATAGCCTTTGTTTTCCAGTGGCCAAAATACCAAAATGCCTATTGTATTTATAGGTTAAAAACTGTGTGTAAAGCCTTTACTATTATTCCTAAAGATAATATTCTATGTGGTCAAATATTTGGACTTACTCTGGACTTAGTCATTTTAGTGTTCTTGGTTTTTTAATTTAACCCTTTTCACAGCCACGTTGAGAGTAAAAATAAATAATTCCTGTCTGTCTTCCTTTTCAAGTATTTCTATAAGGGATTCAAAAAAACTAAAACTGTTTTTGTTTGTAATATAAAATATGGAATTGATCTTTCCAGGGTCAGAGATGATTAATGTTTTGCTATATACTTTTATACATTATTTTCTCATCAAACCAGTTAACAAGTATTTTCATATGTTTGTAAGCAAATATGCTTTCACAGCATACCTTGTGTATATGTAAAGATAAGTATTTAATTCTCACTGTGCACTTTTAGCTGACAAAGGAAAAAAAGTCAAAACTACAGAAACTGTGGTAAAGCCTTACATGCTGTTCTGGTCCTGGCTGTACCCACCTTTGGCCAGTCACATAGCTACTCAAGAAACCTTCCCAATAGAGTACAACATGATGAGAATCTGAAATCACTTCCAATATCCCCTACTAGATATTGACTGTTATATCAAATAGTAAGTGGTAAAACGTTTAATTGACAATTAGTATAACTGTGGATAACTTCTGATTTTGTTTTTAATCCTGTGGATTGTGTTTAAACAATTCAAAAGTATGTTCCTGATTTTAAGATACTAAGTGGT
Source organism: Globicephala melas (assembly GCF_963455315.2). Taxonomy (NCBI): domain Eukaryota; kingdom Metazoa; phylum Chordata; class Mammalia; order Artiodactyla; family Delphinidae; genus Globicephala; species Globicephala melas. The sequence continues at coordinate 27,724,369 of NC_083329.1, read as the reverse complement.
ATTGCACAGTTGTCACTTTATTGAATGTGTACAACAGTTCCATGAAGTTTTTAAAGCATACCCTTGAATAGCTTCAGGTGCTAGAATTAAAATTGATCTGTTATCGCACACACACAAAAAGATATCTGCACCCCTAAGTTTATTGCAGTATTATTTACAATAGCCAAGACATGGAAACCACCTGAGTGTCCACTGATGGATGAGTGGATAAGGAGAAGGTGACGTGTGTGTGTGTGTGTGTGTGTGTGTGTGTGTGTGTAGAAAGAGAGAGAGAGAGATTGTATGATCTCACTTATTTGTGGAATCTTAAAAAACAAAGAAAACCAAACAAACACACACACACAAAAAAAACCCAAACAAAACAAAAACAACCCCGCCCCCAACTCATAGATACAGAGAACAGATTGGTGGTTATCAGATGCAGGAGATGGGCAAAATGGGTGAAGGTGGTCGAAACATAAAAATTTCCACTTATAAGATCAATAAATCCTGGGGTACAGGACTGGTGACTATAGTTAATAATACTGTATTCTATATTTGAAAAGTTGCTAAGAGAGTAGATCTTAAAAGTTCTCATTACAAGAAAAAAACCTGTAACTATGTGTGGTGATGAATGTTAACTAAACTTATTGTGGTAATCCTTTCACAATATGTAAATATATCAGATCATCATGTTGTACACCTAAAACTAATACAGTGTTACATGTCAATTGTATCTCAATTTTAAAAAAGACATATTCTTCCTGATCTCCAAGCTTACTTCAGCCTCTCCTGTTAATGCAAGATTCCACCAATCTATGGACAGAACCTTAAAATTCTCTACAAGAAAGCAGTGAACAGAGGCAGGCATTTCCTTACAACCAGTAGCGGATAAAGAACATCCAGTTGATGTTAGTTGGTGTGTAGATACAAGTGACCAAAGGCCAAGGGTCTCTGCCCTCCTCCCCAGCTCCATGGTGACCAGACCCAGCCTTGTCTTGGCTCAGAGCCGCTCCTATGGGGGGGAGTGGGGGCAGTCCCAGGTGCACCTTTGAGATAACAATACTGTCTCCTAAAACAAACAGCCATTGTTTCCACACAAAGACCTTCAATGTTTCCTCCATCAACAAAAGGCTACAGCCATCCTGCCAAGAAGACAAAAGGCTGGAAGCCCTTTCAGAAACAGCATGACAGTGGGAGGGAAGGGGTGGAGGCAGGAAGATCATTCTCCAGCACTTTCTCTGCCCAGGAATAGGACTGACTCCATCCATCAGGGACCCTTCTGAATTACTGATCACTCCTGGACTATTCATAATGACAATAATAACAGCTTCCTAATCTGTGAAACGGAAGTAATAATATCTATCCCTTACAGGATTGCTGTCAGGATCAAATGAGATAATAGGTGTGAAAGCTCTTTGTAAGGTTTAAAGGGCTGCACGACTGATATGGTTATTATGAAAAGATCGATGGTTCACCCACAATGCCTGCATTAAAAAGATAGATCTGTTTTAGCCAGATGAGACTCCAAATAGCCCTGGTGTCTAGACCCACCCGGTTCCTAGAATAAAGCGTAAGGGAGAAGAAATGTGCTCAGTATGGCTGACCACTATAGTTTACTGGGGCCCATCCCAGGCCAAACTGCTGTGCAGGTGATGCCTGACTTAGTTGACTGTTCTTTCCAGCCCCAGGAACCCACATCCTGGAAATAAGCCCTTTGATGGGTGGTCCCTCACCTAAGGTCTAATGTGCCAAACTTCACCCCCAATCTTCTTCTTTGCCTGTCTTCAAATATACTTCTTATGCAATTTACACAAAAGTAAATACACATAGTATATTAAAACATGAGAAAATAAGTTAAGGTAATTACCAATAAATTAAGGTAAATTGTACTATGTTATGCCTATTCAGTAATAAAAAATATAAATAAGAATATCCAATGTTAATGAAGTTGTGACAAAAATTGGTATGCTCTTACAGTGCTAGCAACATAATAAATTTATATGATTGCTTACAGAGGCAAAATGACAACACATAGCAAGTACCAAGAATACATTCCTGTCTTTGTAGTAATTTTCTCTCCCTGGAAATTCCGAGATAATTCAACAAAAGTGGTGAAAAAATGCAGCAAGCATAGATACATTTACCTACTCTAGGCAAATACTGAAATAACAAGAGAAATGCTTTCGCTAATTGTGGTGTGACTGTAGTCATTAAAATGAAAATATAAAAACAACTTACAAGCATGAGGAACTATGATATAATTGTAAGTGGAAGTGTACAATATGATACAACTAGGCAAAATATATAACTATATGGATAAAGTTTGGTAATTAGAAAATAACCTTTGGTACTGTGGTGGTGAATTGTATTTCAAAATGTTCCTTAAGTTTTTACATCACCTTTTAAATATGGCAATAAAAAGAAAGAAAAGTAATCAGCTGGTAGAATTCTCTCAAGAGTCTGCTTCTTTTAGGGTAGGGCAGGGAGTTATCCTTGATAAGATGTTGATGGGTGTTAATAAATTAATGTGTAACAAATCTACATGCAAAGAGACTGCTTAGAATGTGAGTAAGGCTGCTAGTCCCCAGTTGGATTCCTACTTCTGCCACTTATTTGCTGTGTGGCCTTAGGCAAGCTATTTGCCATATCTAAACTTTTCCCGATTTGTAAAATTGGAGTGATAACAGAACCAATTTCTTAGAGTTATTGGGAGTAGTCAATGAGATAATGTACCTGGCATTGTGCCAGGCACATTGAAAAATTATTCAATAAAGCTTTGTTGTTTATGCTGTTGATAATGACGATGATGATGATGGTGGTGGTGGTAGTGATAAACTGGGGTCTTCTGGAGAAAATGCCTTAAAGTTTTAATGTCAGAAGTGGATGCTGCTCAAATGATACTATCCCTAAATGTGGAGCCAACTACAAATTTGAAATGTATTTTAAAATAGACATTCTAGGGACTCCCCTGGTGGTCCAGTGGTTAAGAATCCACCTTCCGATGCAGGAGATGTGGGTTCAATCCCTGGTCGGGGAACTAAGATCCTACACGCCACGGGGCAACTGAGTCCAAGCACCGCAACTAGAGAGCCTGCGTGCCACGACTAAGACCCAACGTAGCCATAAATAAATAAATAAATTTTAAAATAGACTTTTTTAAAAGGACTTTAATTTTTAGAGCAGTTTTAGGTTCAAAGCAAAATTGAGTGGAAGGTGCAGAGATTTCCCATACACCCCTTACCTCCACATACACACAGCCAGAGTGGTACGTGTTACAACTGATGAACCTATGTTGACACATCACCATTACCCGAAGTCCATACTTTACATTAGGGTTCACTCTTGGTGTTGTACATTCTATGCATTTAGACAAATGTATAATGATGACATGTATCTACCATAATAATGTCATACAGAGTAGTTTCACTGCCCCCAAATCCTCTATGCTTTACCTACTCATTTCAGCTTCCCCCAAGACCCCGGCAGCCACCAGTCCTTTCACTATCTCCATAGTTTTGCCTTTTCCAGAATATCATGTAGTTAGAACCATACATTATATAGTCTTTTCAGATTTGCTTCTTTCTTGAAAGGTATTTTTTACAAACAGACTAAAAGATTAAGTATTTTGAAATTCCCCTAGATAACACAAAGATAAATACTATCAGTAATTGTGTTAGATTCTTTATATATGTTATGTCCATAAGATAAGTATTATTATCCCTGTTCTACCAACAAGGAAGTGCCTAACATCACAAAACCAATAAGCAGAAGAGCTGGTATCTGAATCCCGTTAGTCTGACTCCGATGTTCTATCTTTCCATTATGCCATAGTATTTATCTTAATGCCAATATGGGTCCTGGAGCATCTGAACCTAGTTTCAGGAATTGACAGGGAAAAGCAAACTGGTACAGTGCATATGCATATCATGGCAGCATATCACATGTCATGGCAGCTCTTAGAAGACAGCATCCTGATAGAACAACACAACAGCCACCCTGCTTTATACCAGATTCTATGGCCAGGACTTGCATCCCCGTCCTTAGGTAGGACATCTTAGTCAGCACACTGACTAGCAAAATTAGGTGGGTCTATTTTAGTGTTTCTTAACATTTTTTGTATTGTACCCTAACCCAGGAGCCTCTTTAGACATTGTCTTCCTAATCACCCTCCACCCTAATTAAATTTTAATACCACATATATTCTCTACATTTGCTTATGTACTGTAGCCCTTTGGAGAGCCAAAAAGCTATAGAAATATCTAAGTGGGATTTTTTTTGCCCTGAAAGAAACTACTTCCACCCCACCCCTCTGGGGGCTATATCATCCCCACTGAGAATACATAGTCTAGTTGCAGGTGGCCAGAGCTCAGGGAGGCTGAGGAAGCGGAGATGCCAGACAGGTGAGGTCAGGACCCTGGAGAGCACCAAAGAAGCCCTACTGAGACCATGTCCAAGGCTCAGTGTTGCCTGAAGATTAGCCTGAAGGAAGGAAGGGGCTGGGAGAGCATGGGGCCTAGGAAACTAGTTTTAGTGGTATTTTGTTATGTGTTGTAGGAACCATCAGAATGTGAAGGCCTCCAAATTCTCTTTCATAAGAATGTTCTTGAGGGGGCTGGCGTTTGTGCTTATAACTCTTCAGTGGCTCCCCACAGGGTCCTCAGGATAGCATCCCAATTCCATATCATACCTTATAAGACCCTTCATGACCCGCCCCTGCTTAAACGGCCAGCTTTGTCATCTTTTACTACTTTGCTCTTCAAACTCCCTGCTCCAGCCACACTGATGCACTCTCACTAGACCACGCCCTCTGTCACTTCTGGGACTTGGCACATGCTGTTCTTTCTCCCCAGAAACTTCCCTTGTCTTTACCTCTCTTTCAGGGAGCTAAATTCTCCTCATTTTTCAGATTTTAGTTTAGAAATTATTTCCTCTGCATGTCCTCATATATTCCACAAATCTGGATACAACTGAAGTAACAGCATCACAGAACTCTGAACTGGTCAGACTGACTATGGAGTATTTTGTCCATTACTGGGCATCATATAGATCAGGCCTAGAGACAGGCAATCAGGATGGTGAGCATTATGGAATATTTTTTACTATATGCTAGGCACAGAGGTAATGACTTCATGGATATTGCCTCATGTACCTTATGTAATAATCTTATTGGATTGGGTAGGTACAGATGAGAAAACTGACACTCAGAGAAGTTAAGCAACTTACTCAAAGTCCCTCACCTGGTAAATGGTAGAACCTGGTGTTTGAACCCAAGTCTGTGTAAATTCAGAGCCCATGCCTTCAATCTCTGCATAATATCACTTCTGGAAACCATATTATAATGACTGGTTTAGTGAGAAACTAGAAGGTAACTAATCCAGAGAACATATTACCAAGGAGAAACACGATAGCCACATTCAGTCACAGTGGAAGGGTTGTCACTTCGGAGAGTAACAGGGAAGTAGACGGCTCAATAGAAGGAAGTTCTCAGAAGGAGAAGATGAGCCCCTGAAAGGCTCAAGGATCAGTCATCTCTGTATATCTCAGTCCAATGTCTGGCATAGAAAGGGGAGCTCTGTGGATGAAAGGAAATAGGGCTTCCCAACAGTAGAAGAGCTGCCCCATGAAAGAGTGAAACTCCCGTGGATGTTCCCCACGATGGGGCTGCTTGGTCACCTGACAGAGAACCACAGGAGGGATCTTGGAGAAAGGATTTCTGCATCCTCGAACTAGATGACCTCTAAAGCTCCTGGCCACTTCAGGATTCTGTAATTATTGGACTGAGTCCACGACTCAGACTTTGGCAAGTTACAGACCATCTAGTATTTGTCGGTGCATTGAGATCTCAAAAAGTAGAGAACACAAGTGGATAGAACTTAAGCTTCCCACCCTGAAGCCAGAATGGTTCAGTCTAACTCTGGGGAGCTAGAAACCTCCCAATCTTGCTCCAAAGGCTAACCTGGAAATGGAGATATTTGAGTCATTTATAGAGAAAGGCTCTGCCTGCAGGTTACAGCTGTTGTCACAGGATCTGAAAAAGGAGAGAAACACTCCTTCCTAGCAGATGGTTAAGACAAAAAGTCAGTATGTCAACAAACGAATTTCTGAGAGTCATTGCTGAAAGGAATCAAATGGGCCCCCAAAAATGTACACTGGGTTGACTGTTGTTCCCCATATGCTCTGCCTCCTTTCACTCCATGCTGATGGCCTGTGGTAAACATGTAGAACTGTCCCGTCTATCCCCACAGAGTGAGTCCCAACAGAGTACAACCAAAACAAGTGTTCAGCTTTCCTAGAGGGCTCATACACATGTGGATAGCTCACAAAGATGATGAAATTTTTAACCAAAACTTATATAATCAGACCTTCAGAGTCTACTTGCAAACGATTCATGCATCCTAAAAAGAACAGAGGCTTCTGTGGGGTATAAAGCCACCTAGTAATGGAGGCACCTTAGTTGTAAGGTCCAAGCTGCAGCTTCAATCAACACACGCATACACACACAACTCTATGAAACTAGCCAAAATTCACTTGTGCAAAAATTTAAAGAAGCAATTAATAGAAAAGCAAAGCATGTTTATCTGTAGGCCTTATAGCATCTGTTTGGTCCACCTTTATTATTATCTCTAATTCTTTGACTCTATTCTTCCATGGTTCACCGATCTATCTATTCACTTGCTTCTCTCAACTTAGAGACCAAACCTTCCCAGCTTATATCTATAGATAGATCTTCAGATAAGCTTCCCTCAAAGCCTGTGACATGGTGCTCTTTCACAGGGGAGAACCTTAGCTGCACTGACTACCACACCATTTGCATCTTTAATTCTTTTATTAGGGATCTGAGCTCTAAGGCCTGCTGAATCCTTTTCCTCCTGCCTCCAAAGAAATGTGGATCAGACCTAGTATAATAACTCTGTGAAACCCACCAAACTATTTTTTCTGAACAGAAAAGAGTGTCTTGGGACTTCCCTGGCGGCACAGTGGATAAGAGTCCGCACTTCCAATGCAGGGGGTCCGGGTTCGATCCCTGGTCAGGGAACTAGAGCCCACAAGCATGCCATGGCTAAGAGTTCACATGCCACAACTGAGGAGACTGGGAGCTGCAACTAAGGAGCCTGCCTGCCACAACTAAAACCTGGTGCAACCAAATAAATGAATAAATAAATAAATAAAAAGGAGTGTCTTCCACTCTTTACAGAAGGGTAAAAACTTCCGCCTGCTAATAGAAAACAGTGGCTGTTAAGTAGATATCAGGAACTTGAACTTAAAAAGTGGATTCCTCTTATAACACTTGAAGAAGTAACCTGTATTAAAAGCTTTCCAATAGTCTGCCTTTTTCTCCTGAACTCAGTGACAACTTCTTTTTAATTAAAAAATCTTAAGCTGAAAAGGTATAAAATAGAATGTTATTATTGATATAAAGATCCCAGGGCACAGCCTGCTCGCACAGATGGAGGCTGTCCCCACAGATGTTGCCCACAGAGGTGTGTGCCCAGTTGTTGTACACATAGATGTTCTCACACACAGATGTGCACAGAGACAGATGTTACTCACAGAAACAAATGTCCACCGGGAACACCATGTACACCAAAAGCTCCCGCAGGGTGGTCTTGACATAAAGTTCCTGGTTCTCAGCTGTGTTCTCAGTCAAGGTTGTTCCCCAAAGTCCTAAGGGAGGGACATTGGAAAGACGCCCAGGATTCCCAACAGCAGGGCTCCTTCCAGTTACCCTACCTATCAGTCCCTGGACTTTATTCTCATTTCCACCCCAGCCCTTTTACCTGTCACCTTATCTCAGGTGGGGCAGTCTAAGGCATCATCACATCCGTGTCTTCCCTCAAACTAGCTCCCTCATACCCTTCTGGGTCCCCAAGAGATGACTGTGCCAGGCTCTCCCTCTGGGAGACCACTAAACTAGCCTCTGTACTCTGGGGCATTCAGCTCTAACGCAGACCATTCACAAACCTCAAAGACACACTGAGATTCCACCTCTTCTTCAGACTGTATCCCCTTCCAACAGCTTCTGTGGACCCCTTCTCCTGACTCCAGTATCTCAGGAGAACCCTCCCCCACCAGGTACCTCTGATGCCACGACAGATCTGAAGGCAGCAACTGGACACCAGGGTCTTGTGTGCCTTCTCCTGGGGTCCATCTTCAGGCTTCTTGGGTTGGGATGGAGGAGGCACCTCACTGGAGATGGTACAGATCCTTGGTGTCCCACGCGGGGAGGGGGCGCCAATGTAGGCGGGGTTGTCCCAGGCTCCGCTCCCCAGCTTTTGCAGCTCCTGCCCCTCGGGACATTGAACAGCATTCATGGGGAATGAGGCAGGAGACCTGGCACCTCAGGTACCCACTCTCACCTGGGAGGAAGACAGAACAAAGGCACAGCCCAGCCTAGCCAGCAGAGGGCAAAGGAAAGGGAGTGTGAGAGCAGCTGGTCTCACACAGCCTCTGTCTCCTGCCTTTTGTAGGAGGAAAGCAGGTGCCTGTTCAGGGGAATAGGAGGGTGTGGAGACTGGGGCTGGAAGGAAGGAGGGGTGAGAGAGGTGAATGTTGTGGGGAGAGGAGGGCTGCTTGCAGATGGGGCCTGGGAGGGATGGTCCTGAGTCAGACAAAAGAGGTGATGAAAGAGCAATGGGTGGGGCTGAGAGGAGAGGGAGGCTGGCCGACTCCACAGCAGGTCTGAGTTCATGTCCACTAAAAGCTCCTGAAAGGGCCGCCATGGATCGGGGTGGGGACCAAGGGCAGGCACAGGAGACTGAAAAGTGTTGCCTCCCTCCCAGGCTCAGCCAACAGTGTCTGAGGCTCTTTTACTGTCTCACCTGGAGCTGCCCCCTCTCCTACCTCATTCCACCCCCACAGCTGGGGGAGAAGGATAGTGGCAGGCGGACCCCCTGCTTCAGATACTTAAGGGACAGGCTTTCTGGCCACTGATGAGGAGGGGAAAAGCCTGCAGAGTTCCAGCTTAGCTGTATCCTTTTTTCCGAGGTCTGCCCTCTTGTAGCTCATGGGTGAGCTATACTGCTAGAAAGGTCTTCTTTGAAGGGATAGGGCTCAGCCTAGGAAAAAGGCTAAGCACTGACTGGGAAGATGGATCAGAGAGCAAAGGGCAAGGACTGTGTGACCTGAGACTCCTTAAGCGGAAGGTATATCTGGACCCAGCTCAGCTGACAATCTTATCTTGTGGCTCTGCTTAGTACTGGACCTAGAACTGAACGCAGGAGCACAAAATGCTCATAGAAGAGGTATCCAGGCTGATCTGCTTTTTATCCAGTCTTGGTTTCTGAATCAAAACCCTGGCAAGGACCCTTGAGCACATCCTTGCCTGTGCCCGGATCCAGCCTCTGATCACATGCCCTGGCCCGTTCATCTACAGGCTCAGTACGGGGCTGGTCCCACAAGGGCAGGTGCTTACCTCCTCCCTGATGGCTGGAGTGGGAGCTGCCCTCTCTCCAGCTCCTGGTTCCCCATCTGGGCTACTCTACTGATGCGGTGGCCTGAAGCCCACCTTTGTGCTCAGTAAAACATCAGCCTGGTGGAAGTCACCGGTCTTCAGTGTCCCCATAAAGAGATCCTGATCCCAGACAACCCAGGGCTGGGCTCAGCTCCTTGATAAATAAATGTACCTCAGCATCTGAGATGGCGCCTGTCCTACCCCTGGGTCTGCTGCATGGAGCTCCTGCCCCAGGCCCAGATATTATAAAGGGAATTAACTCTCTGTCTGGGCTGGAGCTAAGGCCACTCTGTGAGCTTTCCTAGATGGAGGAGTTCCCATCTTTCCGTTTTTTTGGTTAGTGGGACATACATTCCAAGGTGTTTGTTTTCTTTGGGAAGACAAAGGATCAGGAACTGGGCCTGTACTGCTCATTTTGTCTGAAATCATCTGATAGTGAAGGAAAGGGAGCTGGTATCTCTCACCCACATGCTTTTCAAACAATTGCAAAAGGACCCCCGGCTTGCAAAACTGAACTCTGGGACAGAGGTGATGAACAGGAAGCTAGCAGTAGAGTCCAGAGAAGTGGGGAAAGGAACTGGAGACGGTTTCTGGTTCCTTTGGGGTAATTTTGTATCCTCGGGGAGGCCTGTGAATAGCAGGGGTTTGGATGGACCCAAGGAGGTTCATCACGTGACAGGTCCCAGACCCCTGATGACGCTGAAAGCTCAGCTTCTCTGTACACTGGTGCCGAATCAAATCTTAGAGACAGAGTTTGGGGTGAAGTTGAAAAGGACAGCTTTATTGCTTTGCCAGGCAAAGGGGGACACAGTGTGCTCCTGCCCTTGAAAACTATGTGTCCCTCTTGGAGAGGATAGTGAGAAGTTTTACAGTAATGGTTCAAAGAGGCCGTGATCAGCTTGTGGACATTCTCCTGATGGGTTGGTGGTGAGGTAAGTAGGAGTCAGCATCATCAACCTTCAGGTTCCAACTGGTCTGAGGTCTACCTGCCTGTGGGCAGCATACCATCATTAATCATTAATTTCTCCCACCTGGAGGGGGTTTCAGTATCTGCAAAACAGCTCAAAGATATTGTTGTGTGTATCCTTGATGGGGAACCAGGACCTTGCCCCAAGGCTGCACTACTGTTTCTCTTGACGGTTTGTTTCTCCCTGGTCTCTCATCCCCTCCCTTCCCTAATTAGTAACTGCTTGAATCTGCCCATTGGAACTCGGGGAAGGTCAAGGAGGCTGAACGAAGACTATATCCTATAATCAAAGAAATGGGGGACACAGAAAGGCTTTGTACCCAGGAGCCCCACAGGGCACTGCTCGGTATCACTGGGAGCTTAAGGCCAGCAGTGTGTGACCTGTCACGATCACCTACCTGGCCAACATTGCTCTTCCCTGCTCCGTCTTGAGCACTCGCCAAGTAAGGATCAACCTATAATGCCCCCATGGGGCACAGGTTATGAAACAGAGCTTGAGAAATATTCTCAAAAGATGTTCTGTGTTCCTAAGAGGTTTAGTCTTACTCAAGAAGTTGTAAATGTGGTAATAAAGTGGGATCTCCTAATGATTTAATGGTCAGCAGTTCTCCATGCCCTCCAGCTTCTATTGGCACTTGACTTCACTCTGTTAAAAAGGGCAGCTCATTTCAGGGGAGTCCTGTAGCAAAACCCAAGACGCTTGAACTTGAAACCAGAACTCCTGGGTTTAACTTTTTGTTCAGCAACACACTGACCAGATGGTTCTGGACAAGTCCCTTTTGAGACTTTCTTTACCTATCTGCAAATTGTTGATAATAAGGCCAGCCCTGTTGACCTTAAGGACTATTTTAAAACTAAAATAGAATATAGAAGTCTTTATAAACTCTGTACACTATAAAGCACACAACAAATTTAATGATCATACCATTGCATCCATCCTGGTGCATTCCACTCACACACAGCAGTTCATGGTTAAGGTAGACACCTTCAGCCAGGACTCTGTTGTCATCGCCCCTGAAGGACAAGGGTCCCAGAACTCTCTGTGCCTACACCCATTTCATTTCAGATGACACCAACAGAATAGAATGGTAGCATTTCAGGTGGAGGGTATTATACAAGTAGCCTTTGAATGAAAGCACCTCTTAGAAGAGTTTTATAACCACATGACAAGCCTTGTGAGTCATCTAAACCAAAAGTACCTCTTCGTTATGAAGGCTCTTAACCACTTGGTGAATTGGTCCCATTGCTTCAGTGGGATAAATTTTTTGGTCACATGCTCTCCTCATGCAGACATCAGGAAGAGAGTTATCCTCTTCCCACCACCAGTGCACTTCCTTTTCACAACATCCCCATCCCAGCCAGCTTCTCCAGTGCTACCTGGATCTGCTAGGCCTTGACAAAGAGTCCGGAGACATCAAAGTCTATAAGATGGAAACTTGTGGTCCATCTCCTTATAAGTTTTCCATAGAACTTCCTCTGGGATAGGACACTTTCCATACTTTAGAGAAAGGAACTCTGGGGAGATTGACAGTCCAGGTTCTACAGGGAGAAGCAAGCTGCAAACCACCTTCTGTATTTTACATAGTGACTCAACCTTTTTCACCCCAATAGACATAAACAGTAGGAAACACTTTATAAGTTACAATGGCTCACTATGGCAATGATTCTCAGTGGAAGACACTAGAAATCACTTATCTATAAGAAAGAACCCTGGGTATAAGAGCTTAACCTTCACCACCAGAGTCATCTGCATAGTAAAAATACCAAAATTCGGGCCTTCCCTGGTGGCGCAGTGGTTAAGAATCCACCTGCCAATGCAGGAGACAGGGGTTTGAGCCCTGGCCCTGGAAGATCCCACATGCCGCGGAGCAACTAAGCCCCTGTGCCACAACTACTGAGCCTGCGCTCGAGAGCCCACGAGCCACAGCTACTGAAGCCCGCGTGCCTAGAGCCCATGATCCGCAACAAGAGAAGCCACCGCAATGAGAAACCCACGCACCACAACAGAGTAGCCCCCGCTCGCCGCAACTAGAGAAAGCTCGTAAGCAGCAACAAAGACCCAACACAGCCAAAAACAAACAAATAAATAAATAAATTTATTTAAAAAAATACTGAAATTTGAGTAGCACAAGACTTCAACAACAAACATCGTGGACCAAGCAAACAACCTGAGTAGGCTAAGCAGAAGGGACTCCTCCCCTGCCTGTTTTCATGTAACAGACACCACAGCACTGCACCAGGGGCCACCACAAGTCCCAGCTTCTCCATACACCACAATGAGCAAGCCAGATCTGTTGGAAGGTCCAGGTATATGAAGTCCTGTTGCAGCTGTCCCAGCCCAGGACAGCAAGAAAAGAGCCTTTGTTCTATTTCACCAGGGACCTCACAGAGAGGCTGGAGGTGACCCATCTCCTCATCAAAAGGACCCACTTCAACCTTTTTCTCCCTTCCTTCCACCTCCCTGATTTCAAAGTCCTTCTGGAATACACTTAGTATCTTCCATCTCTCCAAAAAGAACCCTTTGAATGAGACCCTCAGCTTTCCTCCCATTTCTAGAGGACCCTCCTGGACATCAATGTCCATCTGTCCATACCTTCTACAGAAGATTGGACAGATGGAGGGAAGCAATCAAACCCAGGTGGTAGGAGACAGACGATATCACCAACAAAAATAGGAAAGTTAGTTGTCAGTTGACTAAGCCCTGGGAAATGGGTCTGAGGCCATGATCATGTCCTCTTGCTGAGTGTAGTCCCGTCATCCGGAGAGCTCACGTGTCCTGACATAATCCATCAGCATTATCCCTTCTAGGCAGAGCTCCCCCTGTGGCAGGCAGTGTTCTGTAGCTGGTGTGAAGTGTTAGGCCACCTGCTGGAGTGGGTGGAGTGGGGAAGGAAAGAGCTCCATGTGAGCTGGAGATACCAGCCTAGAAAGAAAGGCGAGGAGATACACCAGGAGAAAGAAAGGCATGAGAGGGAAAAGGGATGGAGGATAGAGAGGCTCAGGGAAGAGGACATGAGAGAACGCAATTCTTCTTCCCCTCGGAGCCACTCACCAAATTTCACAATGAGGCACTGTTGACTGAAAGTCCCAAGCCTGTGAGGAGGGGAGACTGGAGCACCAGGGCAGATTCCCCAGGGCTCGCTCTTCCAGCATCACCTCAGGGTTTCAGGGCAAGCACCCAAGACACCTCCTTGTCCCCGCCTCTGAGAGCCCCATTACGGAAGACACATATTCTTCCATCCTGAGTCCTCATTCCAATGGTAATTCATTCTGTAGATGTTTACTGAGTGCCGAATATAGGTAGGGATTATGCTACACTTTGGGGATGAAGCAGTAAATGAGACCATCAGGGCCCCTGTCTCATGAAACTTACATTCTGGTGAAGAAGATAAACATTAAACAAATACACAAATAATTGATGATTTATAATCATAAAAAGTGCTGCAAGGGAGAAGCAAAAGTGCTGTGTGGCTATACGGCAGGAGACCTAACTTTCTGAGGCCAGTGAGGAATAGAATGATGATTTCTATCTCTCTTCCCCCATCTTGTCCCTGCAGCAAAGTATGCACAAGGAAACAGACTGAGTTAAAAGACCAAACAAGGAGAAAGTTACAACACTGCAAGAAATGTTAAAACGTACAGTGATCTTTATCCCTGCATGGTCACTGGAATGTGAGTTGAGCTAAGCTTGAATTACACAAGCCTCAGGGGTCTTTCCAAAGACACAGATCCAACCACTTTTTCACTCCTGAAATTGGTTATCTCTTCAAACTCTGAAAAACAGACAAATGAATAAAAGAGCTAGAGTAGCTGGTGAAACTACAAATTGATTAAAATTTCCTGAGGTGATGGTTTTAAAGGTGTATACTTATCGCCAAACTCACCAAGTTGTACACATTAAATAAGTACAGCTTTTTGTATGGCAATCATAACTCAATAAAGGTCAATTGTATTTCAAAATTTTAAAAAAAATTCCTGAACAGGAATTCAGAACCAAGAGCTTTCTTTTCTTTTATTCCACTGGCCCTGTAATCCCAAATCTAGAACTCTGTCTTGGTATTTCTATCAGCATGATTGATGACAGTTTAAAAAAAAAAGAAAAAGCTAAAAAAGAGGAAGCCCAAATATCCAACAATAGAAAAAAAGAAAAGATTAAATAAATTAAGACACATTCACATAATGGATTTTTGTGCAGAAATTAACGACATTTTTGAATAATAGTTAATGTCATAGAAAATGCTCAATATATGTTATATGAAAATTCTGGCATATACATCTATAGAATCCAAATTTCCTGTGTATATACTTAGAGAGATGCATCAGAAAAAAAGGAGTAATATTGAAGAATAAAAAATTTAGTAGCAGTAGCTCTGGATGGTGTGATTATAGATGCTTTTTATTTTGCTGATTTTTTTCTACAATGATTATGAGTATTTTCACATTTGGAAAAAATAATAATTTTTTAAAAGCCAGTAGTTATGTTCATAGAGACCTGAGGTTGTCAGTAGTTATGTTCATAGACACCTGAGGTTGTCAGTAGTTATGTTCATAGAGACCTGAGGTTCATTTTCATTTGAGACTCAGAGAACCTCTTGGCTGGTTGCCCTCACCACACTAGCTCTCCCCGTCAGCGAAATATCAGTACAGTTCATTTCTTGACATGGGAGTCATCATGCAATAGATTTGCTTATCACCGGCTTGCTCTAAGCCTAATTGCTACTTCCTTGGAGATTACAGTTGGGGAAGAATATGAGCGAAATGTGTGACAGGTATGAAAATAGCTACAATGATAAGTAATGTAATGAGAAGTCCAGCATCTAACAGAGGAAGGGAAGAGATTGGGTTTGGAAGCGGGAAGGTCAAGAAAGGAATTTTGAACGAAATGGCATTGAGATGGAATTTGAAGAATGGATAATATTTTAAGAGACAGTAATAAAGTATAGTTACTATTTATTAACCACCCACATGCCAGACACTTTACTGTGTATTATCTCAGTTAATTCTCACACAATCCTATGGGATAGCTTTTCATTATCTCCATTTAATGGGTGGAAGAAATTGAGGATCAGAGAGAGAACTTACGGTGGCATTAGGCTTCCGAATTGGGTCTGACTACAGTGATAATGACTTCCTGTGTGTCATCATGCAGGGGCAGCAGAGTGTACAAAGGGAGGCAGGTGGGAACTTGGAAGTAAGCCTCTTTTGGAAGAACAATCCCACATTGGGTGGAGAATAGGAAGCCTGGAAAGAGAGTTGGGAGTAAATATGGAAGGCCTCAGATACCAGACATTTAATTCATTAGGCAACAGAAAGACAAAAGAAGCATCTGAACAGAGTAATGAAATTAAAGCTATATTTTATGAAAAATAGTGTGACAACAGGATGGGTTGGTTTGGGGAGAAATTGGAAGCAAGAAAATCAGTTGGAAGGTTGCTGTGCTAGTTCAGGGACAGATAACGAAAGCCTGAATTTCCTTCGGTGAAATAAGAATAGAAAGGAATGGCAAGATATATGAGAAATCTCATAGGCAGAACCTGTTGGGATTATAACGCACCTGGTTGGATGTGGGGTGCAAGGGAGAGAAATCAAAAGTACATCTAAGGTCTCAAACCTGGACAACTGGAAGGGTGGTGATGCTATTAAAAGGGGGCTGAGGAGAAGGATCAAAAGGAGCGGGTTTCAGTAGGAAGGTGAGGAATTCAGCTTTAGGTACATTTGACTCTGAAGTGTTAAGATGATGAAAATCTGAGAGGCCATTGAACAATTTGGCTTAGAGTTTGAGAGGGTAATAAAGACTGGGGAGAGTGATGTGGGAATCGTGTGGCTCAAAGTGTTTATTGGACCCACAGGAACAGTCAAGATTGCCAAAGGATTGGATTGAACAAAGAGAGAAAAGGGCTTAAGGAGCTGGAGGAAGAGGGGCCAAAAGGGAGAGAGAGTCATTAGAGACAGGAGGAGGAACAGGGATTTTAAGGACACAAAAGCCAGAGGAGCAGTGTTTTAAGAAGAGGGTGCTGATGGACAGTATCAAATGGTGCTAAAAGGTCATGGGTTCCGATAAAAGCTTTTGGATGTTTAGACTAGAATCTCTCAGGAGACCTTGAAAAGTGAGGAGGCTGGAGATGCCTGATTTGGAGGAGTCGGGGTGTAGAGGTTAAGGTGTGGGTGGTGAGGCAATGAAAGAAGCGGCTCCATTTAACCGCACACGTAATTTACTAAGTATTTATTGAGTACCTGCTGTGTGACCTTCTTGCATATCTGTTTGGGGATGTCCCAAGAAACCGAAACCCACCATCCTCATCTTCATGTTCGAAAAGCTTCAGTTCATACACCTGCAACTAATACAACATTGTAGATCAACTATACTCCAATATAAAATAAAATTAAAAAAATAAAAGATTCAGTTCATTCCAACTCCTTTTATGGTGCTGAATTTTAAAAACAGCTTTATTGAGATATAATTCACAGACCATACAGTTCACCCATTTAAAGTGTACAGCCAATGATTTTTAGCATCTACACAGACATGAACAACTATGGTGATGATTTTAAAGGACAAACGTTTGAGTGCAAAGTTTGGAATTCAGTTCCTCTGATTTATGCTGTTAATGAGGGAGAGAGGACCCCAAACCCCAGAATAAATTCTCCACTCCCACCCTCTTGAGCAGAATCACAGAAGAGTGGAAAGGTGCAATGGTGCTCTGCCTAAAATTTCCACCAGGTGGCAGCAGGACCCTCACCCTGTCTCCTGTTAGTTTAAGTGCAGACAAAACCAGTTTGGAAGGCTATGCGCTCAGAGGGTCTCCAACCTAGGGACTGTTTCTCTCCCCTGCTCCTTCCTGTTACTTATTCTTCTCTTCTGGGTAATTCTAAAGGTTCTGGCCCTGCTAACCGGCCCTAACCCACAGGGATTTATCATTCTGGAGACACAGTAGCTTTCTGAGTTAACCTGGGTCTTTTGAGAAGCAGTAGCCATGACTGGATAAAGGTGCAAAGGTTTTTAGTGGGGGAAACACCTGTGAGTGAAGACAGGGAGTGAGCCTAGGAAGGCTGGGAGAGTTGTCAGACCAGACTGTAAGTCTGACCCTGAATGAAGGAGAGAGGGTAGGAAAGTTGGGTGGATTCCTGTAGTATAGTTAGTCTAAGAAAGGTTTGCCAGGACCTTCAAGGAGCCAAAATAAACCACCAGGAGAATTCTGTGTCTCCCAGGAAAGGGGCTGCCTTAATATCCCTTCTGAGCTCAATTATTGGCTGGGCTGCTCCTAGGAATTGGAAGTTCCCAGGCTGCACACCTAGAAGTGGCCCAGGTGGAGGCTCTTGGTCAACTACTCCACCAGTAGCGGAGGTCCGTAAGGCCTGTTCTCATGGCCTCCACACCTTCCTTTGGAGAAGGAGTAACCTCAGCCCTCAGGAGTCTCCACCAAGGGCCACCCGTGTTCCCCACCTCTCAGGGGGGCAATTCAATCCCCACCTCACACCTCTGTGCTGACTTTACTCCCCACCTTCCAACCCCACCCCCCAGAGACCCGAGAACAGGCTCCTCCCATTCCCTGCATCTGACTCTCTGCTCTCCTGGATGGATCCAGGCACCTGCACCCTCCCAAGAAAGCCCGACTTTTTCCAGGCCCTGCCTTTGCCGCCCTCTTGCTTATAAGCCCTGAAAAGTGAAGGAGGTAATGGGATTAGCTGGGTGTTGGCTTCAGCCCTGACTCACAGGCCCAGGTGCCAGCCTGCCCTGGCAGGAAGCGTTTGGCCAGCACCAGGCCCCATCCCTTTCCTGGGGTCCTGCTGTCTCGGGTGACCCTCCTCTGGCCCCAGAGTTGGCAGTATGGTTCTGGCCTTAGCCAAGGCCAAGTATATAACAGGGCAGCCATAGCTTTTTCACGTGGTCAAGAGGCCCAGGTAGCTCTTGGGGGTCAGGAAGAAGAAGTTGGCATTTGCCCATGGAAAGCAGAAGTTTGTTAAGAAGGGTGTTAGGAAAGAAGACTGCTGGGTGCTTGGCACGACAGGGACTGACTGAGTCAATAGCCACTGAAGGCGCCCTGAGTGCTCTTTGGGCCGAGGGGACCGCTGTGTGCGGAACTCTGTCTGGGTTTGGCGCCTCCATCCCCCTGGCTGGTCCTCAGCTGAGAGACAGGCCTGGCAGGGATGGGATGAATACAGCTGGCTCTCTGGGCTGCTGCCTGAAAGGAGCACATGGGGAAACCAAGGATTCTGCAAGAGCATGTCTGGGCCAGATGACATTGCAAACCCAGAGTCCCTTAGGGAAATAGAAGGAAATAACTCTGGGCTTTAAAAGGGCATCCAGCCAACCCCTGGCCTGGGAGCAGCAGAGAACTAGCCTGGAAATCCACCCTGATTACATTATTTACACCTAGACGTCAAAGGCAAAGCTGGGGGCAAGTGTAGGATTTTCCCTTTTCAGGTAGGGGTTGGGAAAAGCAGGACCAGCACAACTCATTCCCACTCTCTGCTTAGCACGATTGTTCTGTGCTTGGCAAAGCACTACTTACTAGACAAATCTACGAAGTATCTATCACACACCCAGCAGATGCAGGTGATACAGTCCCACCACATCATCCTCCACCCCGACAGCCCCAGACGGGCACAGCTTTTCTGAGCCTTGTAAAAGAAGGTTAAATACGTCAATAAATATTAGTAGTTTGTCAGAGCACCTAGCCCAGTGCACAGCAGTAGACACTTAAAAAAAATGCTAAATGTGTTTGTCTCAGGCCCATCCTCTTCTTCTAATCAATGCTAGGGGCACTTCGGTTAGGAAGGGCCCCTCTCCCTTTCCTGAACCCATACCCCACTTAATATGTATGGTATGTTTATACTCTGCCGTCGACAGATATGATCCCGCCTGGTTAGCTCTTGTGCTTTGTCCTGTTTCTCTTGGAAAGCTGTGAGCTCCCCAGGGGCAGGACCAGAACTCTGGCTCCATTCTCCACCCCTGTCCCCTTCAGAACAGAGAATTGGCCTTCCACTGGGCACTGTGAAGCCTCCGTCAACACTCAATCCCCAGGTGGATACACTGGCTCGGAGTATGGAACTGGCCCAGAGGGAGAGCAGCAGACTCTTGGCTGGGAAAGGCTGGGGGTAGGGGGCACGGAGGGAATCTTGGCTCTGCATACAGCCAGCTGCCCTCTGGACCTTGCAGCCCTGCTGTGCCCAGCTCAGCTGCTGTGTCAGTGCAAAGCAGGGTGACATCAGCTGTGGAAGAGGTTACTGTCAGGCAAAGGGAAGGGCAGGGGAGAGCAGTCTGTCTGTGCTGCCTGGGTGCATGAGGCTACAGGCTGCATCAGCTGGGGAAAGGGTGCCTTGTTGGGGGTGAGTACGGACAGGGACCTGCAGGGAGCAGCAAGGAGGGAGGGAGAGGGAGGAGAGAAGCCAAAGAGGGGGCGAAGGGCATGGAATGGCTAAGGCCCCAAACCTTCCACCTGTAGGAGAGAGGGCACACTGGTTCGGAATTCTGGAAGACAGTGAGACTCCCTTTCGGGCACTTAGCCACTGTACGAAGCAAATGGGGGTACACCTCTCTCTGACCACAAAAGCAAGTCTGGGGCAAACCCCTCTCCTCCCCATTCAGCTCAGAACAGAGTCAGGGCAAGAAAGACTTTCCTTTCAGCTCACGTATTTGTTATTGGAGGCCCTGGGCCTGTATGTGCCCGTCCTCTCTGCTGCCCACCATAGATGAAATGCTTAGGTGTGGGATGCCTTCCCGGGCTTGGGGAAGATCCCCTGCTGAAGGTCAGGTCACCACAGAAATCGCCAGGCCTGGCTCTGGTCCTGTGATCTCTGCCCCCAGGCCTCACCTACCCGGGTTGTCAGTGACCCTGCTCCTAAGACCTTGGTCCCCAGGTCTCGCCTGCCCAGATTGTCAGTCCCTGGGTCACACTCTGACCAGAGACATGAACTGTTCCCAGTAGCACTCACTCTGATCTGCAGACATAGCCCCAGTTTCCAGAGACAGGTAGTAATTACTTGGTAGAGGCCCCTCCTCCGGTACTCACAGCTGCACATGCAACTATGTGCGTCCACGCACGCATGAGCGTCCACGCACATGCGCGTGCACGTGCGCGCGCGCGCGCGCACACACACACACACACACACACACACACACACTGCTGTTCTGTGCCTGACGGGCAGAATCTGGGGGAGAAGGGCTGCAGAGAGGTAGCTCAGAGCTCCAGGGATGGTACAGATACACAGACGTGTGGTTATACAGGGAGTTGGCTGGACAAGCGCACCAGCCTTTCCTCAACCAGGGTCACACAGCACAAGACCTCGCACCATCTCTCTGGCCTGGGGCCCTGGAGGAGCATGTTCCAGGTCCTAGTTAGCAGAGTGTCAGTTTTGAGTCTCTCTCCCTCTTCTGAGCCTCTAAACTTGTCCTAGAACTGCCCTTCTCCACATCATCCATCCCAGTGGCCCCTTGAAGCTTAGCACTGCCATCTCCTCTAGGAAGTCTTCCCTGATTCTCCCATGCTGGTCTGGCGTGTGCCTCTCCTCTGGAGTCCATAGCACCCTGTGCTAAACTCCATCAGCCAGTTACAAGGATCTCCTCCACTATGGTGAACCGCCCAAGGGCAGGACCTCCTTATGACCTCAGCACTTACCACTGTGCCTGGGACCACGTGGTTTGGCGCTCCACATTCACTTAATGAGGGAACCAATATATTTATGGGGGTGTGGGGGCCCCATCCCTTGTTTCACTTGATCTCCCCCAGAAGCCAGTGGGTACCCAGAAGGCAGAGCAGCATGGTCCCCACTCCTCCAGGCAGGAAGAAGGGAGTCCACTGATTGCTAGCTCTCCTGGCTGTCTGCTGCCTGTGACTCAGCTTGGACCATGAGACAGGGAAGAGCCCACAGCCCAGGAGGCTCCTGCCCCTTCTCTCTGCACAGAGGACAGGTTGGGGCAAATCCCAGGCCACATGTGGGCATTGGCTTCCATCCCTCCTCCACATTGCCAGATCCCATGGGAAAGCCTGAGGTCACGGTTGTGAGGACAGTTTATACAGCTCTGGCCTCTTGCCCTGATGTCACAATGCCATGGGAAGTGTGGATGGCATTGTGGGGCTAGTTGGGTCATACCTTGTCTCAGTGTGCTTGTTTGTCCTGAGGTCCCCTCAGGATCTGAGGGGCTGAAGCAACAGTGGCTGGGAGAAAGCTTGGGTATTCGTTAGTCATGGGGGAAGAGATGGGCCAAGTTTCTGGCATCACTGAGTAGGACCTTAGGTGAAGGGAATGTATTATCTTTACTTATGTACATCCAAGGTTTGGCTTAGATCTACATAAAAGAGCGAGGAAGGAGGAAGTAAGGAAGGACAGACCAGGGGGGAGTTGGGGCAGGAGACAGGCCTGATGTCCCTGAGCACCTATGAGGCTCACAGCTGGTCCTTCTATAAGCCTGACCTCCCCAGGCTCAGACCTTACAGATGTTGCTGGCCTCTCCTTACAGGGACCCCAGAGGGCAAAAGGAAGGGACTGTCAAGTGGGCTGTCCAGGTTGCATGAAGATCTGTGAACATACTCCTCCTCCAGCCCCGTCTGACATCTGACTCGGGACAGTCACAGATCCTCAAGGGAGGTGTTACCCAAGCACGAGTCCCCACCACTAAGCTGCAACTCCATCTTCCTCTTTCCTTCTGCAGTCTAATGTGCCATGATCCCAGGCATGTGTCCCCAAGCTCCCTCTCCCTAAACAAGGAAAGGGAAAAGGGAGGCCCAAACTGTGTCCAGTGCTGGGGCCTATCCATGTCATAAGCAGGTATTCATGAGCATCACGAGATTTCTTGGGATAAAGGTCACACATATGCAGAAAGCCTATCACAGGGGCCCTCATCCTTTCCCCAAACCCCTGGGAGACCAGAGCTAGATATTTATTGACCTCCCACCTACGAGGGAAGTATATGATAATTTAAGTCTGCTTGTTCCCATTTCACAGACAAGAAACTGAGGGACAGCATTAAAAGAGCAAGTCAGAGATGAAGCTGGGACTAGAGTTGGAAGAGAAAGGAACAGGCTCTGGAATCTTGCTATTTTCCATACTCCTAAGTGTCAGCTTATTTGCCCAGCAGAGTCGTCTACTGTGTCACCCCCTTGCCTACTGCGCACAGGGAAAGAAACTGAAACCTACAAGGGTATGATGTGGTTGGCCTCAAAGCAATGCAGTATCATAATGCCTGGGCTGCCAGGGTCTTCAGAACATGGACTCTGGAGGCTTCAGCCTGAGTCCAGGAAGCAGACAGACACTAGTAAACTGTCAGAATGACCAGCATGCAGAGTGTGCCCCTACATTTCTAAACCCTTGCCCTGGCCATGTCAGAGTCAACAGAGGGACTGTCCTGACAGAAATGGCAGCTGACGTTGTAGCCAACAACCACGCGAGGTGAAAAAGGGAGAAGTAACCTTGCCTCACAAGTCTGCTTCTTCCTGAAAGCCCGGGAAAGCTCCAGGAGTGGGCCACCCTCCCAACCCACACACCTGGAGGACTCCTCTTCCAGGCAGATCATGGCTTCCCAGGGAAGCCTACCGCACCTTCGCTGGGCTGCTTAGAGTGGGACACCCAAAGCCATGCTTGGAGCGGCAAGGTCACACAACCTCCCCATTGCCCCCTCCAAGCCTTAGGCAACCACCAACCTACTTTCTGTTTCTATAGATTTTGCTATTCTGGACAGTTAATGTAAGTGGGGTCATACATATATGGTTCTTTGCTGAGTGGTTTCTTTCACTTAGCATGATATTGTCAAGGTTCATTCATGTCGTGGTATGTACCAGTACTGCATTCTTTTCTTCTGCTGTAAAAACATTCTACATCTAATTTATCCATTAGTCAGTTCATGGACATTTTAGGTTGCTTCCACTTTGGGGCTGTTATGAATAAAGCTGCTATGAATATTTGTGTACCAGTTTTTGTGCGGACATATGTTTTCATTTCTCTTGGGGATAGACCTGGGAGTGAAATTGCTGGATCAGATGGCAGCTCCATGTTTAACCTTCTGAGGAGCTGCCAAACTGTTTTCAAAAGAGGCTGCACCATTCTCCATTCCCAGCAGCAGGATTTCAATTTCTCCAAATCCACACCAATACTTTTTATTTGTCGTATTGAATATAGCCATCCTAATGGGTATGAAGTATCTCATTTTGGTTTTGACTTGCATTTCCCTGATGGCTAACAATGTTGAGCATATTTTCATGTGCTTATAGGTCATTTGTGAATCTTCTTTGAAGAAATATCTATTCAATTTTTAATGGGGTTAGTTGTCTTTTTATTATCGAGTTGTAAGAGTTATTTGTATGTTCTAGATATGAGTTCCTTATCCAATATATGATATGCAAACATTTTCTCCCATTCTGTGAGTTGTCTTTTCACTTTCTTGATAATATCCTCTGAAGCACAAAAGGTTTAATTTTGATGAAGTCCCACTTATCTATTTTTTCCTTGGTTGCCTATGCTTTGGGTATCATATCTAAGACTAGTGCTGTTCAGTAATTTTTCATGTGCTCATTGGCCATTTTTATGCCTTCTTTTGTGAAACGTTATGCTTAAATCTTTTGCCATTTTTGAGTTGTTTATCTTTTTATGTACTGTAGTATATGTTCCCATTCCCTGCCTATTTGTTTTCTTTCTTTTTTTAAAAAAATAAATTTATTTTATTTATTTATTTTTGGCTGCGTTGGGTCTTCGTTGCGGTGCGGGGGCTTCTCATTGCGGTGGCTTCTCTTGTTGTGGAGCACGGGCTCTAGGCATGCGGGCTTCAGTAGTTGTGGTGCACGGGCTTAGTTGCTCCGCGGCATGTGGGATCTTCCCAGACCAGGGCTCGAACCCGTGTCCCCTGCATCGGCACGCGGATTGTTAACCATTGCGCCACCAGGGGAGCCCGGGGAGCCCTCTATTTGTTTTCTTAATAGTTCCTTTTGGTATCAGAAAATGTTAACTTTCCTTTTTAAATTTTATTTATTTATTTATTTATTTTGGCTGTGCCGGGTCTTAGTTGCGGCATGCGAACTCTTAGTTGCATGAAAATGTTAAATTTCATGAGTCTAATTTATCCATTTTCCCCTCTATGGTTACTGCTTTCTGTGTCCTGTCCAAACAACCTCTGCCTACCTCAAGGTCACAAAGATATTTTCCTCTGTCTTATATATTGGGTTGGCCAAAGAGTTCGTTTGTTTTTTTCTGTAAGATGGCTCTAGTAGCACTTAGTTGCCTTTAACATCATTTGAAACAATTTTGTTAGATTGTATTGTGACAGCTGTCATATCAGCGTGCATTTAAAAAAACACTTACCAAAATTGGTGAATTTTTGTGTAGCCACTTTAATATTGAAGATGGAAGAAAAAAAGCAACATTTTTGGCATATTATGCTTTCTTATTTCAAGAAAGGTTAAAACGCAACTGAAACACACATAAAAAAGATTTGTGCAGTATATGGAGAAGGTGCTGTGACTGATCGAACATGTCAAAGTGGTTTGTGAAGTTTCATGCTGGAGATTTCTTTCTGGACAATGCTCCACGGTCAGGTAGACCAGTTGATAGTGATCAAATTGAGACATTAATTGAGAGCAATCAATGTTATACCACGCAGGAGCTAGCCGACAAACTCAAAATATCCAAATCAAGCGTTGAAAATCATTTGCACCAGCTTGGTTATGTTAATAGCTTTGATGTTTAGGTTCCACATAAATTAAGCAGAAAAAAACCTTCTTGACCGTATTTCTGCATGCGATTCTCTACTGAAACATAATGAAAATGTTCCGTTTTTAAAACAAACTGTGACAGGCAATGAAAAGTGGATACTGTACAATAATATGGAAAGGAAGATATCATGGGGCAAGCGAAATGAACCACCACCAACCACACCAAAGGCCAGTCTTCATCCAAAGAAGGTGATGTTGTGTATATGGTGGGATTGGAAGGGAGTCCTCTATTATGATCTCCTCCCGGAAAACCAAATGATTAATTCCAACAAGTACTGCTCCCAATTAGACCAACTGAAAGTGGCCCTCGATGAAAAGCGTCCAGAGTTAGTCAAGAGAAAACACATAATCTTCCATCAGGATAATGCAAGAAGACCACATGTTTCTTTGATGACCAGGCAAAAACTGTTACAGCTTGGCTGGGAAGTTCTGATTCATCTGCATTATTCACCAGACGTTGCAGCTTTGGATTTCCATTTATTTCAGTCTTTACAAAATTCTCTTAATGGAAAAAATTTCAATTCCCTTCAAGACTAAAAGGCACCTGGAACAGTTCTTTGCTCAAAAAGACAAAAAGTTTTAGGAAGATGGAATTATGAAGTTGCCTGGAAAATGGCAGAAGGTAGTGGAACAAAATGGTGAATACGTTGTTCGATAAAGTTCTTGGTGAAAATGAAAAATGTGTCTTTTATTTTTACTTAAAAGCCGCAGGAACTCTCTGGCCAACCCAATAGAAACTTTATGGTTGTGGGTTTTACATTTAGCTCTATGACCCCTCTCAAATTAATTTTTATGTGTGGAGTGAGCTAGAGGTTGAGGTTCGTTTATTTTATATGGATATCCAGTTGTCCCAGCAATACTTGTTAAAGAGACTTTCCCCTCCACACTGTATTGACCTGGGACTGTTGTAAAAAGTCAGTTAACCATACATGTTGGTGGATTTCAAAATTTCTAATTTATTTCATTGATCTATTTGTCTCTACTTTTTCTAACTCCACACTCCCTTGAATACTCTAGCCTTATAGTAAGTCCTAATTAAAATAGTTTAATTCCTCCAACTTAATTCCTCCAAGATTGTTTTCGGCTACTCTAGACCCTTTCTGCATTTCCACTTAAATTTTAGAATCAGCTTGTCTACTTCCTCAAAGAAATCTGTTGGATTTTTATAGGGATTGAATTAATCTATAGATCAACATTGAGTCTAACCATCTATGAACACAGTATATCTCAATTTCTATTTTGTCTCCATTTCTTTAAGAATTTTTAAGTTTCTCTCAGCAACGTTTTGTCATTTTCAGTGTAGCTATCCCGCAAATATTTACTTAGATTTATCCTTTGTATGTGATATTTTTGATGCTATTGTAAACAGTATATTTCAATTTTCATTCTCCAATTGTTTTTAAATAGTATATAGGATGGAATAATTTTTTATATTGACTTTCTATCCTTGACCTTTCTAAAGTCACTTACCGATTTGGGCTTTTTGTGTGTGTGTATTCCGTACATTTTTCATACACAAGTTATGTCTTCTGCAAATAATAACAGTTTTACTTTTTTTTTCCTATCTTTATGCCTTTTATTTCTTTTTCTTGCCCATTATGCTAGCTAGAATTTCTAGTACAATGTTGAATAGAAGTGGTAAGAGATTATATGCTTGCCTGTTCCCCTATTTTAGGGGAAAATTTTTTAAATATTTCACCATTAAGTATAATATTAGCTGCAGCCCTTTTGTAGATGTTCTTGGCTTATAAGACCAGATCCAGGAACACTTGAGAAGGGCTGAAGAAGAGAGAGACTATTATCTGTGACTTCTTGCTAATGACATCTTATTTACCTAAGAGAGCTAAACAGGGTCTGTTTCTTCTTCATCTCTTGAGTTGAAGAATCAAAACAAAGTTTCAGAAACTGCCATGGTACCCTGTGCCCCTTTTCGTAGAGCAAGATTTATAGGTCCAATTTCCATCTCCCAAGCATACTTTATACTTTCCTATTATATGCTAAAATATCTATCATATTAATCAATGTATAAATGCAACTGGATATGGATATTAATCACATACTTATTTATAACTTCTAATTTGCCATTGACCTAATACTTCTTGATATCAAAGGCATGCTGGGACTTCCCTGGTGGTCCAGTGGTTAAGACTCTGAGTTTCCAGTGCAGGGGGTGCGGGTTCAATCCCTGGTCAAGGAACTAGGATCCCACATGCCATGTGGCGCGGCCAAAAAATGTAAAATAAAAAAGTTAAAGCTCATGCTTTCCCCATAATATTACTCCTACCACACAGCCATGTTTCATGGGCTGCGGCAAGCTACTGAGGGTTTTAAAGTAATGGGTGACACACTCATAGCCATGTGATATGCCCCAGATGAACTTCAGGGAGGAAGCCCAAGCTAGGGAACCATTCACCTTTCTATCATAGTTATCAAGAGTGAGATGGGCTCTCCCAAACTCTCTCCTTATCCGGACCTTCCCTAGGCTCCCAAAGGTTCCCCTCTTTGGGACAAGGGTAGCATCTTGTCTTCAGAGAGGAATAAAATATTCCTGTTCTCCATTTTTGTCTTGGCAGACCTCCCCTTCCTTTCTCTGGCAGAAAAATGAATGACCTACCACCTGGCTTACATAATAATACCAGCATTAAGTGATAACAGCAGTAATACCTACCTGAGTCTAAGTGAGGAGGAGGGCAGTTTCCAGGGAACTCTGATTTTTCAGCTTGTTCTCTGCTGAAGTCCAGGGTCTGGAGGAAACAGGCAGTTAAAGAGAAAGAAAGCTGGTCTCAATAGTAGAGCCACCTTTGGCCACAATCGAGGGTACACCCCCAAAGAAACCCTGAATCTTCTCCCTTGAAGAATAACCCTGTAGACGGCAGAGGAATTAAGCAAACTAGACATTGCAGGGAGAGCCTGGAGAGGAGCAGCATGTGCATAGACTTCTCTCCCACACACCTGCTGAGGGCTTCGGAGCCGTGATGAGATAGCTGTCCATAACTGAACACATCTAATCTCATTCAAAACTTTTGTACTAGACAGGGAGCCAGGAGTGGAATAGAGGTGGATGGTGACGGGCCAGGGAGCTGGCCTGACCCCAAGACCAGTGGCCCACTAGGGAGCTCCTTAGCCCTCCTCCCAGGCACCTGGGTGCCTCTCTTCCTGAGAAGTTAGTGGTTGGCACAAAACTCCTCACTTTCTCCTCTTCCCAGAGGAAGGATCCTGGGATAGTATTTGGGGAGGCAGGGGTGTGGCAGAGGCTGCGAGAATGCACTGCCTGCCTGGTTCCCAGCTTACTCGCATGGTAAGGCTCCCACAGGCCCAGAAAAGACAGGGCCATGAGGGACAAATGAAGTCAGAACATCTCAGGGACCAAGGATTTTAAGCAGGGATTACGACCTTGGGCTCCATCATTACATTTCTGGGCTCAACTCCTAGCTCCATCACTTACTGGCTGCTGTGACCATAGACAAGTTATTTAATCTCTCCATAGCTCAGTTTTCTCATCTTTAAAAGGGAATAAAGGACTACCCCCCTCACAGGGTCACAAGTAAGGATTAAATGAAATGATTCTTGTGGACTGTCTTGCAGTAATAATTCACTACACGTTAGCTATTCTTGTTCCACTTACAAGTACTTTCTCTTGCTTCTGAGTGAAAGCACATGTCTGGTGCTTCCTGCCTTTCCCCATGAAGGCAATTCCAAAACTACAAGCCGACAATCTGAAGAATCTCCAAAACATCCCGCACACGTTCTGGAGGCGTGGGCACAGGGATGGGACAGCTCACTGGTGCCTGGCGGTGAACGTCCCCTGCTGGGCGTGCCCAGTGGCTCAACATCGTGCGCACGTGCAGGTTTACACATCAGTGCATCTATGCGTGCGCGAGGCTGGTGACCCGCGAGTTCAGCAGTCCGGGGTTAGCGCCGCGCCGCTGGTAGGCGGGGCAGAACCATTGTTCCGCCGTGGACCGACCCCCCCACCCCACCGCCTGCGCGCTCGCCACGGAGAGAGGCGGGGCTTCGCTGGGCCCGTGGCCCGCGACCCCGGGCTTGAAAGCAAGTCTCCCCTCCTACGCGTCTCGGCGAGCGGGAAGGCGGGGGTGCAGCTGTGTGTAGTGGTCGCCCGTGTGGCTTCCCCACTCCTCCCCGGGAAACTTCCCCAGTGCCCATCCATTCGCGAAGTGCCCGGGGCCAGTCCTGGGCTGGCACCCACCCCCCGTTCCCCAGTTCCCCGATCGGGTCCTCTCCCTCTTCCAGAGAGGACCCTTCTGAGCGCCTCCTAGGCGGCGGGGTGCCGGGCAGAGGCCCAGCGGCCGGTGGAAGAGAAGCCTAGAAGGAGAAAGGGAGGGGAGGGGGAGTGAGGAGCTCGCGGCAGAGGAAACAGCAGATTGCGCCGAGCCAATGGCAACGGCAGGACGAGGTGGCACCAAATTCCCTTCGGCCAATGACGCGCCAGAGTCTACAGAAGCCCATTAGAATTTCCCCAGGGGCAGGGCCAGAGGCAGGGGCTGCGGCGGCCAAGCCGCGGTGTGTCTGCAGCATCCAATTTTTGCGTCTCCTCCCCTCTCCCGCCCATGCGGATCTCCCACGGTGAGACAACTCTGCTTACTTTGCCCCTTGTTGGCAACGAATAAAAGGGTCTGAGGAAATACGGGACCCGGTCACCCACTGCCAGCTTTAGCCTTTAAATCACCAGCCTGGGGAGATCCACGCACAGCAGGTCGGGTCCGGACACCGATCCAACGCGCACCGTGCAGCAAAGGGTTCCGAGCGCAGCGCCGCGGATCGCCGCGCCAAAAGCGGCCTCGGGAACTAACCTACCCTCAGTTCGGGCTGCCCCGAACTCCGCTCCGCAGTCTCAGCCCTGGGAAAGTGATCCCAGCGTCCGAGAGCCCAGATGCCGGCCCACTTGCTGCAGGAGGAGGTGAGCTTCCAAGTAATGGCCCCCAGACGGCGGGTTCGCCGGCGCTGGTCGGGCTTCTAAGTGACTCGGTGGGGGAAGAGAGTTGAGATCTCTGCACACAGCCATCTTTTGCGAGTTGTACTGCCTTCAGTTTGTTGGGAATGGGGATTGTAATTTGGGAACTTAGGTCCCCAACTTTTGTTTTTAAGCTTAAAGAAAAATCTGGTCGTGCCGGTACTCTCACGTATGTAGGCATGCGGGTTTGTCTTTGTGTGTTCGTTGGGGTGCGAGTGTTTTACTTCTCTTTCCTATTTCCCTTTCACCTTGAGGTTTCACCCCCCTCCCCAATCTCTCTGCACCGTTCCTAGGGACTTCCCTCTCTTCCATCTGGGATAGACCTTGCCCTCAGGTAACGTGGGTGTTGGGGCCAGGTCTGTGCCTATACCCCGCCCTTCTCCCAGCTTGATTAGCGAGTGAAGTGGCCCCTACTACGTCCACGTGTCCTCTCCTCTCTCCTGACCCTCGACTTCCTTTCCCTTCCAGATCTCTAGCTCCTACACAACCACCACCACCATCACAGCGCCTCCCTCCAGGCTCCTGCAGAATGGAGGGGGGAAGCTGGAGAAGGCTCCCCTATACTTGGAAGAAGACATCCGCCCTGAAATAAGAGATGACATCTATGACCCAAGCTACCAGGATAAGGAGGGCCCAAATCCCAAGCTTGAGTATGTCTGGAGAAACATCATCCTCATGTCTGTGCTACACTTGGGAGCCCTGTATGGGATCACATGGATCCCCACCTGCAAAATGTACACCTTGCTCTGGGGTAAGAGTTCCCCCTGTCCTCCTGACCCAGTACCCCAGGTTCTCTCCCCTCTTAATAAAGTAGGATCTTACATAGAGCAGAAACTCCAGCCCTTCCAGGCCGAGGTTTTCCCAGCCATTTCTCTTTGGTGTCCTGAGAGGCTGGGTGGGCTGGGAACAGAGCCTAGGGGGTTTGGGATGCAGGAGTGTCAGTTCTGGGCGTCCTTTAATTTGGGTGATGGGGAGGGACCTCTGAGACCATGGGCCGCAGGTTCTGAAGGAAGCAGAACTGTGCCAGAGAGTCAGCTTTCCCGGAAAGAGGTTTTCTGCTTCAAGTCTTTAGTTGACTGCTTGTCCCAGCCCTGCCAGCCACGAAGGAATCAAGGTCCCTACCTGGGAGGCATGGGGACATGGGACTAGACTAGTGGCTTTAGAAGGTATATGCTGAGCACAGGCATGGGATAGTGAGAGAAGCTACTCAGGAAGAGTTAGTAGAAGAGGGAGGAACAGAGCGTGGTCATCCACAAAATTATTTTGCCCTGACCCTTGGCCCTGTCAGGCGCCTTAGTCACATAGACGGGTGAAGAAGTCTCCTGAGTAACCCAAGTTACACAGATTTGCTGCTCTGTGACTCCATGTAGGTCTCCAGGGGACTGCACGTGCCACTCAACAAAATGTTCTTAGAATGAGATAAGGTTAAAGAAGTGTTTCATGTCCCATTCCCCACTCATCCTGCTCCAGCTCCCTGAGCCTGGGCAGCCCTGGCCTTCAGGCTGCTGCAGTGAGGGAGACAGTCCCCAGTGCATCCCTGCCCTGCCCTTAGCTCAGCTCTTTCAGGAATCCATGGGCTTGGGCACACAGCAGGGCCCTGCCCCCTGCACACACACATGCGCTCTGAGGGCATTTCCACCTCTGCCACCGTAAGTCTGACTTCGGAAGGGGAGAGCAGGGAAGCCTAAAGACCCAGGGGACCCACATTGCCGCTCTCTGAGGGGAGTGGGCCAGAACTCCTTCTCCAGGAAGCAACTGTAGGATTTCCAGAGCAGTCCGGGGTGTGCGGCGCTTGCAGACAGCTGCACTCTTGGAGGGGAGTTATGTAGGGCCAGTGGGCAGGTCTCAGCCGAGTCCTCCAGGACCTCTTTAGTCTAAAGGTGCTTTTAGACTAAAGAGGTCCGCGGAGCTTTGTCTTGGGGAATCCTCTTGGTGCCACAGACAGAGAAATGCAACTGGGTAGATCCCCTCTCTCAGTTTTTCCAGATACACACTGGAGACAACAGTACTTTTTTTGAGATTAGAAAGGTAGTGCTCCTTAAGTTACACGTGTGTCATTGCTGGGGCCAGCCACATGCAGATGAAATCTGTTCATCTGCAGACCAGGAAGGGCTCTTATATTTGTGAGGGGAGGGGGACGTCTGTTCTCTAGCCCTTCTGAGAACCCAGCAGAACTTTAGTTCAGAGTGAGGAATCAAGAGCAGGGACAAGGATTCCCCAGGGAGACTGTGGACCCCTCTTTCTACCCCTTCACCAGGAGTCTTCACCAGGTGTTTAGTCACCTGCAAGCCCCTTCCAGCCTCAGGTCTCCCTGTAAGCCTCTCGTAAAGTCCAGAGTTTGGCCAGACCGCTGCTGCTCACTCGTCTTCCTCAGCTGCTAGTGCAGTGCAGAATGCTCTCCCCAAACCAGGGCTGTGCCTGCTACCTTTTTGGTGCCCTGCCCGTGGGTGTGTGCTGTGCCTTTGGACAGAGAAGTGTGTCACACGAAGACTGGATAAGTTGTGACGTTTTTACTCCTGTCCCTGGGCCCTGTGGTGGATGGCTTAGCTGACGGAATGACCGATTTGGTAGGGGGATATCAGAACTCTTAAGGAATAAAAGGGGGTTGGGGGGAGGGTCAGAGGGTCCTTCTGAGTTCAGGAGCTTGGCTTCACCTTTTCTTGTTTTATCCCTAAGTACAGTGTTAAATTAGCAGATGGTTGTGATTCCAGCATTTCTCATGACTGAGCAATTTTGAGTGTGTCTCAGAAGAGCCCTGAGGGAAGGGCTGAAGAGATATCTCTGGCTACACTGAGAGGCCACGGGGCAAAACTTCTCCAGTCTCTTTCTTAGGACTAAAGCTATGAGGTTTTGCTTAACCATCAATTTGGACTTTAATAGAGAATGAATTTCCAACTGGCGCAAGGCCTTCTATTAGATAAGCCTTAGAGAAAAAGGCACCAGAGGGCTTGGGTGCTTTTCCCAATTCCTTTGTTAATGCAAGGATCTTATGTGCTTTCTGAGTCAACTTGCCAGGGTCTTCGGTGGCATGAAAC